>NC_091282.1:870219491-870855991 GCF_032444005.1 Ranitomeya imitator
CAGAAGTACATCAGCATGTTACAGACATCACCTGTTCCCCCAAAAAAATCTTTGTCTGCCAGGGTGCATTTCACCGCTGACACCTGGACAAGCAAGCATCGGCAGGGTGTTACACCTCGCTGACAGGGCACTGGGTGACTATAGTGGCTGTGGGGACAGGCCATGAAGGGGCAGCTCCACAAGTCTTGGAATCCCCAAAGCTTGCAGGACAGAATTGTGTATCTAACACTTTCGCCACTGCTTCTGGCTCCACCTGCATTCTCAACCTCTCCCTTAATGAGATACGCTTTCCAACAGTGCAGAGAATATCTCCCCACCTCCATACTGAGGAGATAGGGCTCAATGCAATCAGGACTAGGGAAGGCCGTGTGTGATAACAGTGTGAACCTGGTGGCAACCCTACGCCGGGCAACCTCAAAAAAATGCCTTGCATGACTCACGTCCTCAATCTGGTGGTACAGCAATTTCTCCGCCACTATCCTGGCCTGGATGCGCTACTGCAAAAAGCACTGTCACTGTATGCTTACATTTGCTGGTCGCACCATGCAGGTCATCGACTTGCATCGCTGCAGAGGTCTTTCGGCCTACCATTTAACCGTTTGATTTGCCATGTGCCAATATGTTGGAATTCCACTCTACACATGTTGCAGCGACTGTGGCAGTAGTGACGAGCCCTGATGCAGTATGTCCTTTTGCATAGCCTGGACCAGTTAAGTACGGACGTGGTGCAAATCACGCTTGCAGAGTTGGCACAATGGGCACTTCTGCACAGTTTTGAAATCAAGGTGGGGGGTGCATGGTAGCAGACAAACTGTTAATGGAGGTGTAGGAGCCGAGGAACAAATGGAGGAGGAAGAGGTGATGGGCGCGCAACAGTTAGGAGATGAAAAGGATATTGATCCCCTCTCTGTTGTCCATGGTTGGCTGGAGGGGAGTGAGGAAGCAACCCTGAGTGTTATCCTGCCACCAACACATCATGGACTTGGACCTCCATGGAAGCGCCCAATACATGAGTGCCTTCTTGCTGCACTGCAACATGATCCCCGTATTGTTAGGATTAGAAATAGTGCTGATTACTGAGTAGCAACTCTGTTAGATACACGGTACAAGAGTAAATTTTGCCAGATAATTTTCTCCCGGAAAGGGACGCATACATGCATGCTGGAGAATCGAAACACGCTTATAGACAATCTTGAGTAGTTTTCCCCAAGACAGCAGTGAGGCACATAGTGTGCATCTCAGTTATAGACTTCCAACCCTGAGAACGTCAAGGCATCAACGCAAAAACATTAGCAGTAGTGTAAGTGGCATAATTTATTTCTGTGAGTTATTTCACACATTTTTTACACTAGCCCATGCATCAGCAGAAAAGAGTTCAAGTCTGACATGTGACCATCAAATGGTGCAGGAGTATCTCGAGCTTAATATCAATGCCATCTGGGGGAATTTGTTTTGCATTTTGGTCTTCAAAAATGGAAGAGTGGCTTGAGCTTACCTTTCACGCCTTGTAGGCTTTGTCATGCCCGGCAGCCAGCATTCTATCAGTTATGTGCTGGTGATGTCCTGATGGATAAGCACAACCGGCTGTCCCTTGAAAGTGTAGACCGCCTAACTTTCATTAAAGGGAACCTGTCACCCCCAAAATCGAAGATGGGGTAAGCCCACCGACATCAGGGGCTTATCTACAGCATTCTGTAATGCTGTAGATAAGCCCCCGATGTATCCTGAAAGATGAGAAAAAGAGGTTAGATTATACTCACCCAGGGGCGGTCCCGCGGCGGTCCGGTCCGATGGGCATCTCGGTCCGGTCCAGGGCCTCCCATCTTCATCAGATGACGTCCTCTTCTTGTCTTCACGCTGCGGTTCCAGCGCAGGTGTACATTGTCTGCCATGTTGAGGGCAGAGCAAAGTGCTGATGTGCGCAGGCACCAGGCCTTTCTGACCTTTCCCGGCGCCTGCGCACTTCAGTACTTTCAGGATGCATCGGGGGCTTATCTACAGCATTACAGAAAGCTGTAGATAGACCCCTGATGCCGGTGGGCTTACCTCATCTTCGATTTTGGGGGTGATGGGTTCCCTTTAAAATGAACAAGTCATGAATCTCCAATTACTTTTGCACCCCAGTTGCGATGGTGTCATTTTTATTGTCATGCATTATTGCTGTCTGTGCCACGTTTATCGTGGCTTATGTGCCTGCTGCTGCTGCTGATGTTACAAACTATTTTTTTTTAAATGTGGAGACTCCAAGTTGTGTCTCCATCTGTTGGATTGCTTGTAGTGGATGGTTTGTCAGAGGCCAATTAAACTCTTTCTACTCTGGGGAAATTGATGCCACTTTAGTGGTGGGTGGCAATGATTTTTTTTAAATGTTCGCACTCCAGGTTGGGTCTCCTTCTTGTGTGTTGCCTGTAGCAGTGGGGCTCCCAGACCGGCAGGTCTGCACTTACTTTCAGTCAACTGTGTTACTATCCTTACATTTTTCTACCTATAGTAGTCTACGAAACTGATGTTTGTGCCACTTGAGTGTGGCTAAGCAAAAAGTTTGAGCTTGTGCGTGAGGTATCAGGGCTCCCAGCAAAGAAGACTTACTGTCCTCCCTCACCCACCTTGTCTTAATTGAAGCCTGGTGTCTGCCCCTAATTTTTGTAAATGTTTGGATGTTGGGTCTCCTTCATGTGTGTTGTACTCTGGGTCAAGTGATGCCACTTTTCCTGGTGACTGCCCCTAATTAGAGTTGTTTGATACGCTATTTGTCCCCCTTAAGGTGTTGTCTGTGCGTTTGGTTTTGCCTCCCATTGAATTAATTGGGGTTCGGGTACGTTCGACGAACAGCTCGGCATACATCGGGACATTTGCCGAACAGGGCCTTCAAAGGTTTGCTCATCTCCAATGGTAAACAGTGGTCAGGTTTTTATGACCGCAAGTAGTGTAATAATTTGGCACTCAGTGAGTGACTGAGTGTCAAATTATTACACTATATGTTCACTGGTTTTGGGAACCTATTTTGTGCACCAACACAGCTGTGCCACGATATACTTCATTTATGACAGCAAGCTCCCTCCTAGCCCATCACAGAACTACTTACCCATTGCTTTCCCAAACCTTTTATTCATTAGAAAAGGGTTACATTAAACCCCGGCTACTTTCCCAGATGTTTTACAGGTTGTGATTCTGACAGGGATATGTACCATATTTGATCGATGTGCCCCATGGTGCGCAAATTTTGGACTAGGGTATATCACTTTATTCTTTCAGTCACAGACACTAATCTTAAAAAAAAAAACCCTTGGGGAGCCTCTAACAAACGCATCCCTATTATTCGTAAACACTCCCAAATTCTCATCTCATATTCCTAGAGGCCAAACAAAGTATAGTATTGGCCTGGAAAAAATCCGGTTTAGATTTAACAGAAATCAAGAGATGCCTTTCTTGGTATGTGATGAATGAAAATTATCTGCCATATTCATGGATAATGTCCATAAATTTGTTAAAATTTGGCTTCCCTGGGTGGAATACACCAACCACACTCCCTTTGCCACATCTTCACTTCGTCTATATGCTCCCAACTCCTCAGATTCGTCCTAATCCTTTATATTGAATTTAGACTCAACTGTCCCCCCCGCCTCGTGCTCCTTTTCCCTCCTTTACCCTCTATTCCTTCCCGTCAGTTACGTTAGCCCCTCCCCTTGTATTCCACCCAACTAAATGTTCCTTTTTTTTAAATATATCACTACAATATACTTGTTTATTAATTGAATAATTCTTTATTAAAAATCTGTTGTTAAAAAAAATATAGAAAAGGGATACACTATAGTTAATTTATTTATTATATCTATATTTTATCTTTTTATTGCTTTACTCAAATAGAAAGAGATCTAGTAACAAGAAGGTATCCTAGTAAGTGTTGCGTGTATGGCTTTTGCATGTGTTGAGAATAGTTTTCTGCCCTGTAAAATACCAATGGTCCTTCTAAAGGGCATTTAAGTCGCTTCTTTTCTCCTTGAATACAGACATAGTAATTTTTTTCTCCGGGATGCACATAAAAGCTTGCTGGAGTCTTGTGATTTTGCAGCAATAGCAGACATTGTATGGAGGAGTTGTAGAGGAAACAGCTGGGAGCTCTAAATCATTATACAGCTCACTAAAAAACAAAGGAAATCTTCTGGTGAAAATGACTAATATTTCATTATCTGTCCAGTTGTACATCACAGATAAAAGGACAGTAAAAGAGAAATTGTTGTTTTTCTGGGAAATGAAAAATGTTGGGTGTTCCTTTTTATTACGTAAACATCATCCATTTGCGAAAGAACATTTATAACATCAGAACGGCCTATTGATTGGAGAATATGTATAAAGAACACTGCGGCCTCTTTCAGACGTCAGTGATTTTTCTCATATTGAAGAAAGAACTGTCTGAAAATCAGTGTTTGGTCAGTGGGTAGTTTTTACCATTGTTGTTTCATCTGGTGTTCATGTATGAAGAAAAAGAAACAGTTTCTCCTTCCCATTGAAGTCTTAAAAACTGGCACCTACAGACCTATAGACTTGTATGGAGAATATTGATCTGTGACTTGGAGCAAAATTGGACGTGTCTTGCGTTCACATGACTGCCCTCTCGCTCCGGTAATTCGGAGGGATTGTGAAGGCTTGCACACTGATGATAGCATCAGAATTAGGCATTCGTCAGTCGCATAGTTACTTCAACCTTTTGTTCCAAGCCTGGACAACCCCTTTAGTGTAGTTTGAAGTGGATTTCAATAATCTGCAGTCGGTGGGACCTACTGTAAAATTAGTAGGCACTGGGGCTACTCCGGTCTTGTCCTGTTGGCTCGTTCCAGTGTTTGCAGTCACAACTCAATGTGTAAGTGCCTTGCATTGACATCCTGTGACTCTTACCTCTGACCTTCGGTCATTCAGATGTTATGGTCACAAAATGGCAGCGCAGGATGGGAGTGGTGCAAAGAAGAGTTGAAGACTGCAGGTGGTGAGTATGATGCTAGGATCAGGGACATTATGTTAATGGCACCATTCCAGCTCTGATATAAAAAAAAAAAAACACTGAAGTGGTGCTTTTAAATGGTGCATATCCGTTGATGATATAGTATTGCTATTATTGTGGTTCCCTAATATTTTACTAAAAAACTCTGAGACAGAATTATTATGAGGCTGCACTGCCACCATTTTAGTGTTTGTTTTTTTTTTTCTAGATTTCAATAAATGAAGTTAAAGACCATGAATAGTATGCATATTTTGTCCAGATTGCAATTAAAAAACCCATTTGTATGTCATTTTGGCAGGAAACTGTCGTAAATCCATTGCTAAATTTGCCATTAGTATTACAGCAGGATCCTTGGCCGTCATCACAGATTAATGCCTATTAATGTCAGCTAACAGTGTAGCCCTCACTTCCTGCAGCTGGATGAAGTTTCCTGTTCTTGCGCAGCACATGCGTTTCCTCTTAATTACCAGTCAATTGTCATTTCAGCTGCAGGCGGTAACTGTGTGACTTGACTCTGTTAATTGCATCAGTGTTATACAATAAAAGTTTGTATGAATGCTAAGTTCACATGTTTGTTTAAAACAATGGTCTGTTTTTCATCAGTATTGTCATCATATGGCATCTGTATGACAATTATTAAAATGTACAAAAAGTAATACAGTATAATTCTTTAACATTGAAAACTGTATCGATAAAAAAACAAGTTGGGAATGTCACTGATATTAGAAATCTCCCATCAAATTTTTATTTGATGCCTTTATTTACCAAATTACAATTGGATTAGTAATGGATAGGTGTCTTATAGATGCCTCTCCATTACTAAGGCATGGGCTTGATGTTACCTGACTATAAAGGTGACATCAACCCCACAAATATGAACCCCACTTGCCACCGCTACAGGGCAAGTGGGAAGAGCCGGGCAAAGCGCCACAATTGGCACATCTAATAGTTGCGCCTTTTCTGGGCAGCTGCGGGCTGCTATCTTTAGGCTGGGAGGGGTCAATATCCACGGCCCCTTACCAGCCTGAGAATATCAGCCCCCAGCTGTGACCTTTAGCAAGGCTGGTTGTCAATAATTTAAAAAACTATGTGGGGACCCCTCTATTCTTGATAACCAACCTTGCTGAAGCTGACAGCTGAGGGGTGCAACCCCCAGCTGTGAGTTTTGCCTGGCTGGTTATAGTAAAGACAGGGGAACCCATGCCATTTTTTTTTCATTTACTTATTTATAGTCCAGGCAGCAGCTGATGAATACCCCCATTAGTCACACCTGCTGTCACTGTTAATAGTGGTAGTAGGGGTAGGCTGATAGGAGTAACAGTCCCATCAGCCACCGCCTGCTGCCTTTTTTTATCACTTAAATATTACTCTCATCATTCTCCCCTGCTTTCAAGCTAATCGGGTACATGCCTCCAGAAGCATGGGTTGGGCAGTTTGCAATTTTCACTCGGCAATGTTCATTGCTGCTTGTTTCTGGAAATTACCCATGAAGTCAAAATCGTCACTACCCCTGCAGTTAAATTCCCCAAGGGGTATAGTTTCTAAATGGGGTCACATGAGGGGGGATTCTTCTAGCAATTAGGGTCTCTGTATATGGAGTCCGCAAACTGTTCTAGGAAAATATGCTCTCCAGGAGGCAAATAGCCATACGAAGAGATTTGGGAGGAACGGAGCGCTAAGTAGTACTGTACAGCCACATATAGGGTATCGCCACATTCAGTAGAAATTGTGGGACAAGTTTTGGTGCCATTTTCACCCACTTTTTGTGTGTGAGTACCTCATGGGCTCTTCCAGAGGGTCATGGCACCTGCAAACCATAGCAGTAAAATCTGGCGTTCCTTGCATTCTGAGCTTTGCACTTTAAATGTAGGGTATTGGCGCACTCCGGAACAAATGGACCTCAGTTTGTTGTAAAAATTTAAAAACTTGGAGCTAAAACAACATTTTAGTGGCAAAAATGTAATTTATTCTTTCTTTACCGCTCAGTGGCATAAAATTCTGTGAGGCACATGTGGTGTCAATATGATCACTGCACCCCTAGATGATTTCAATAGGGAGTGTAGCTTGTAAAATGAGTTCACATATAGGGGATTTCTGTTGTTCTGGCACCTTGTTATGGAAATTTGGTTTGGATAAATCTATCCCTGTGTGTGCTGCAGCCGTCCCCAATAAGACTGAGTATTTTGAGCACTCATCAAGAATGAGACTGTATACCATGGTGACAGAATAGCATTCCATCAATACTGGCTGTTTATTGTACATACATGGTTTTATAATTGCATATAGAAAGGGGGTTAGTTAATTACCGTATTGTCAAGCTCCTCTGTTATTGGTTATTTAAATATACATGGAATATTGTGATTAATGCATGTATGAATGCTGATTTAAGCAACTAAAGCATTGCTGTCTCCTTTTTCTGCATCTAGGACAAAGTTGAGGCATCTGATCATCACTTAGTACATCTGGTGCTGTTCCGCTTTTGCCTGGAAAGCCCCAAACAGTCTGTCTGGCTTATATCAGTTTATGTCAGCCATTTTAAGCACTTGATTATAGTGTATATATTAGCTGTGAGTATATATGAGTTTATATGCAAGTGAGATCTATATGAAATATATATATATTTCCATCACAATCCCCCCTTAGATATCACTTGCCCTAATCTTAACCACCTGTCCCAAAGCGCTGCAACTCTTTTGTGCTGCCGGTGAGCTGATGCATGCCTAGGGCATACACCCCACTCCGTACAGACTTTCGCAAATGGTGGTCAGGAGATCTGTCCCTAACAGAGGTTCATGGCATTGTAAATATAGTCTCTTAGTCAACAGCATGTGTAATCAGCGGTGTGTATTCTTTATCGGGTAGATCATCTATCCGGGCAGGCAGGGCGTCCACATCTTTCTGGCTTGGGTGAACGGGAGCTTTCTTGCAGTGCGATGCGTGGATCCAAGTGGGTGTTCCCTCCAGTTTCACAGAGGTTGGTGTCATCAGCAGCACTTGGAAACCACCATCAAATCTGGGATCAAGTGGTGTTCTCCTTACAAACTTTTTCACCAACACCCAGTCTCCTGGCTTCAAGGAGTGTGTACCAGATACTGAATCTGGATCTGGCAATGAACAAAAAAACTTGAGAATGGATGTTAGCAAGTTTCTTGGTGAGTTCCCAGGTACCCCTAACCTGGGACTTGACCCAAACAAAATATCATATGGTGACAGCTTTTCTGGGGGTCAGGGAGTGTGCCTTACACTAAATAGTGTGATTGGGAGTGTCTCATGCCATGGTTTTTGTCTCTTGGGAAACTTTCAACATCCTGTTTTTAAGTGTATCGTTTAGTCTTTCTACTTTCCAGCTACTCTGGGGCTGGTAGGGAGTGTGTAGGCCTGAATCTGACCCTACTGCTGACCGGATTTCTCGTGTTAGGTTTGCTGTGAATGTGGGTCCCTGATCACTCTCTGTCACTTCTGGAACCCCATATCTGCACACTATCTCTAAGAGTAGCTTATTTGCAGTAGTCTTTGCCGACTGGTTTCCTGCTGGGAAAGTTTCTGGCCATCCTGAGAACACATCCACGACCACAAGGGCATATTCAAATCCTTCACTTGGCGACATCTGGATGTGGTCGATCTGGATCCTCTGGAAGGGGTCTGGCAAGATGATGTGTAGGAACTTTCTCCATTCTTCCAGGGTTGCATTTGCCGCCTGTCAAACAGCTGCTACTGTATTTGGCTGTTAGGGTGGAGATCCCTGGAGCGAACCAGTAGGCACCTATCCGATCATTCATCTGTGTCTTTGATCTGTGTGTGGGCCCATGTGCCCATTGAACCACCATAGGGTATGTGCTTCGGGGTAAACAGGGTTTGTAGTCCATTGAGTATACCCTTCCTTCTTGATGTGTTGCCCCCTTCCACATCCAGCTTTCCTTCTCCTCCTTTGGAGCTTGCTCCTGCAACTTCTTAAACAGGTCCCAGGACGTCATCTTCTCTGGTGTCTTGTCCTCAGTTGCCATGTAGTAGCCGTCCGGCTCTACGACCTCTCCCACTTCTCCATATTGTCTTCCTTTGGCTGCTTCTTTGGCTGCCATATCTGCCATGTTGTTGCCCCGTGTCTCTACTGTGTTTAGTTTTCTATGCGCTTTGACTTTTAGTACTGCCACCATTTTAGCAGGTCCCTGATGGCTCCATGATGCTTTACAGTTGTTCCGCTTGCTGTGAGGAAGTCTCTTGCAGCCCAGATGGGTCCAAAGTCATGTGCTATGCCATGCGAGTACCTTGAATCGGTATATATGTTTGCAGTTTTGCCTTCTGCAATCTGGCAGGCCTTCGTCAGCGCTATCAGTTCTGCTTCCTGGGCTGACAGGCTTGGCGGCAGACTTTTGGACCACAGGATTTCTTGATTGCTGGTTACTGCACATCCCATGTGGAATCTTCCTTCATCATCTGCAAATCTGGAGCCATCTACGTAGAGGATCAACTCTGGGTTGGTCAGTGGCTCATCAGCCACATTGGGTAATCCTGCTGTTTCCTGTTGCATGATGCTGAAGCAATCATGGTCATCTGTCCAGAGCAAATCAAGATCCTTGTGAAAGGTATCATGCAGATTTTGATCTGAAGGGTCCGTACCCGCATCCCCCCTTGGGAGTGGAAGTAGAGTGGCCGGGTTGAGGACTGTGCATCTGGAGATGGTGACATTGTCAGGCAAGAGTAGAGAGCACTGGAGGCGAAGATGCCTGGCGGGGGAGAGATGTTTCAGCTGGGTTTGGTTGAGGATTGCTGAGATGTCGTGCAGAGCCAGGATCTCCTTTGAATGTCCAAGAATGATGTCAGCAGTCTTGTCTAGGAGGGCGTGCACTGCAAGTACTGCCCTCATGCACGAGGGGGCTCCCCTTGCAGCTGGATCCAGGTGAGCTGAAAAGTAGCCTAGAGGTCTCTGCTTCTCGTGAATCTGCATCAGGACTCCAGTGGCATGGCCTTCTTTTTCCATCAGGTATAGATGAGATGGCTTCTCGTAGTCAGGTAGGCCTAGTGCTGGCACTGAGACTACAGAGTCCTTTAACTTCTTGAACGAGCTGAAGGCTGCATCTGACAAGAGGAACGGGGTTGCATTGATGCAATCGTACAGAGGCTGCATTAGGACTGAGGCATCAGGGATCCGTGTCCTGCAATACAAAACTAGACCAAGGAAGGCCTGTAGCACCTTTGGAGTCATTGGAGGAGCCATCTTCTCCACTGTGGTCTTCCGGTCATCTGTCAGGTGTTTCGTCTGGTGAGCAATACAGTGTCCCAGGAACGTAACTCACTTTAGGCACCACTGGACCTTGTCCTTTGAGACCTTGCAGTGTTGCTTCGCCAAGTAGAGCAGGAGAGACACGGAATGGGCTGTGCAGGTATCGATATCAGCTGCACAAAGGAGATCATCCACGTATTGTAGAGTAACCTCAGCATGTTCTGTAATCCAGTTGGCAAGGATGGAGGACATTGCTTTGGTGAACTGTGAAGGGCTGTTCTGGGCCTCCTGGTGCGTGAAGGTGAACAGGTACTGGTCGTCTGGGGAACGCTGAAGAAAACGTTGGCCAGATTGACCACTGTGAACACTGTTGCTGTGGCCGGCACATTTGAGAGCAGAGTGTGCGGATTTGGCACAATTGGGGTTTCAAATACCGTAGCCTCGTTCACAGCCCTCAGGTCATGCACCATTCTGAACTTGGCTGGCTCCCCTTTCACAGTCTTTTTCTTGACCGGGAAAAGTGGGGTATTGCAAGGCGATGTGCAAGGAATAATGACTCCTATTTCCAGTTAGACCTTCAGTTGGTCAGACACAGCTTGACTCTGGGCGATGGACAGGGGATACTGGGCCTTGCGAGGATATGGGGTACTTGGCTTGAGTGACACCAATACTGGGGCAACTTGAAGTTTTCCCACGTCCTGGGGTCCCTTAGACCATAGACTTTCTGGTACTACGTCCAGTACCTCCTTGGGTAGGCCTCCATCGGTTGTTTGAGGTTCTTGTAGGGCCGCCAGCATGATTGATTCTTCTTGGGTCAGGGGTGAAGAAAGTGTCACGGTCCCAAATTCCTGGAACACTATGGTCGCCTTTAGCTTCTGTAGTAGGTCCGCTCCCATCAGGTTGAGTGGACAGGTCCTTGACACCATGAATTGGGACAGAATAGAGTGTCCTGGCTGAGTCCACATGCTCAGAGGCTTTGTAAGCTGGGAATGTCTGACTTGACCATCAATCCACACGCAAGACACAGAGGATTCTGATAAGCAGGTGGGATTGGGGAGTTCCACATGTCTCATCACACTTCTGCTGCACCCGTGTCTACAAGAAAAGATCTGACAACGCCATCCACTTTCAGGGTAACTTGGGGTATTGGTCCCACAGATGGGGTTTTACATGTCAGGAGCATGGTGTCTTGCGGACCTGGCTTGCCCTTGTCCTATGGACGGGGTACTTCACTGCTTCCTGTGCCTTTTCCTTGGCATGTTCCTCTGGGCAGGGTCTTGCGTTGCAGTGGTGCTCTGCACTGGTTCCGGTAATGGCCCAATCTGCCGCAGTTGAAACATTTGACACTTCTTCTGTCCCTATACTGTGGTTGCTCATCAGAGTCTGGCCACCATGAGGGGGGCCATTTTCCTCACTCCTGGTTGGGACTCGATCCCTTTGGCTACTGTGAGAAGGGTGTCTATTGCTGTTGACCTGTAGTCGGGCCTGGCCACTATCAGTGGTTTCCTGATTGGCTATCTTACTCCATGCACAAAGGCCTGTGCCAACATTTGCCTGTGTATCTGGTCATGAATGGTGAAGCCCAAGTCTTGGAAAAATTGCATTACTGTGTCATGAAACTTCTCCACAGACTCTGTCTTTTCCTGGCTCATGTCATGTAAACTGAGGGCTTGTCCGGCCAACGTGCCTTTGGCCCACTCTCTGAGTTGTTCAATCAGCTTCGGCCCTGACTCCCAGGCGTGTACATCTAAGTCTGCTGAAATCTTGAAGTGTTCCTGCATGATTGGCCAGAATGCATCTCCGGCTTTTATTTCCATTACAGCCCAGAGATCATTCTAGGTGGCTGCATATGTCCGCTGGTTCTGCTGCATTCTTCTGTAAAATGGCATGGGGTGCATCTATGGGTCTGGCAGATTATTCAGAATGCTGGTCACCTGACTTGGGGTGAAGTGCAGTGCCTCTACCTGCCCTTGCTTTCTTGGTGCCTGTGGGTTTCTTTTACTAGTACTAGGCAGCATGTATGACATTCCCTCTTCATCTTCATCAGAGGAATAGTTGTGATAGTGTGTACTGGGGTCAAGGACTGGCTGATAATTGGTCTTAGAAGTTGGCTTTCTGTGAGAGGATGTCCCCCCTGCTGAAACTGTGGGGGCTTATAGTTCCATGATGGTTGTAAATGTTGGCTGCTCTGGCCAGGGACATTGATCGTCATCATCCTCCGATTGTGGTAACAGTGGTCCCCCCCCTGCCCCCGGGCCTGAGCTGCCCACTGCCTGATTAGTGTGGGAGCAGCCTGCTGCAGCTTGTGGGGTACTTTTTACGAGGGGATTTTCATCTTCTTCCCCCGGTATCATGACTGGCAAAGGGTGGACTGTACTTGGGACATAGAAGGTGCCTTGTGCTGTCAGCACTGGATACAGAGACACCACACTGAACTGGGCGCTGGCCCAGCTGGCAACAAAGAAGAAGAATGAGTAGAAGAACGAAGGTGTGAAAAAGAAGATAGCCATGGCAGAGAAGAAAGAGATGGAAGAAGGAGAGGTGTAGAAGAAAGATGAGGAGGAGAGAGGTGTGGTGAAGAAAGAGGAGAAGGAGAGAGGGGTGGTGAGGGGAGTGAAGAAGTCAGAAGTATGAAGAGGTTAGGAGAGAAGGAGGAGGAGGAGAAGATGGGTGTGAAGGAGGTGGAGAGAGAAAAGAGGTGTGAAGGAAAAGGAGAGGAGGAGGAGAGAGAGAGAAGAATGAGGAAGGAGGAGGAGAGAAAGAGTGACAGAAGAAGAGGAGAATGATAGAGGAGTGAATTCCTCCCCCTTCTGTGCAGTCTGAGAGGGCATGGTTGGAACAATAATGCCTTCTCCCTGTAGGGAGGTACGGGGAGCGCTCACATACTGCGCCAAACTCCCTATACCATGGATTCTCTTGGGAGCAGACTGCACATGTCTAATATCTCCCGTCCCCATATGGGGGAGGTACAGATGGCATAACACCTTTTCCCATCTTGTACACATAAAAATCAATTCCTGGATTGTTCACATATCTTTCTGTACCTCCTAAACGATGTAAGTTTGCTGCTACTTTATACCATGTATTAGCATTCAGCAATTTAACATCAACTAATGCTTCCCTTTTTTTACCTTTTCTCAATACGTCATGCCATTCCGCAGCCTGAAGTCTGCCATTCTTATGAATCCCACATACTTTATACCTTCTAAAATTCTTCACATACTTAACACCTTCTTGTTCTGCCACTATCTGGGGGGCAGTTTTCTCTTCGGGAATTTATAAAAACACTCCTGTATGTCCATCTTACTCCTCATTCAAAAGGAAAAAACTTCAAAAAGTAAAAAGTTGAAACAGCTTCTAATACTTCTATCTGTGCTCAGATGCACTCAGACACACACACTTCCCCTTTCTTATGCTGGTGTATCCAAAGTCACAAAAGTCACGTAGCTAAAAACAGGCATCTCACAGCAATCCTAGATACCACTCAGTTTCATTTCCTCAAAATTCCTCAGGGGCTCTGCCAATGTGACATGGCACCCTCAAACCATTCCAGCAAAATCTGAACTCCAATATGGCACCTCTTCCCTTTGCTTTTGCACTGTGCCTCAAAAGTAGTATACTTCCACATATGGGGTAGCGGCGTACTCAAGAGAAATTGCACAACAAATTCTATGGTGCAATTTCTTTTGTTACCCTTATTAAAATGCAAATTTGGCACTAAAATAACATTTTTGTGAGGAAAATGTGATTTTATTATTTTCACTGCTCAAAGTTATAAACTTCTGTGAAGCACCTGGGGGTTCAAAGTGCTCAGCACACATCTAGATAAGTTCCTTGGGGGGGGGTCTAGTTTCCAAAATGGGGTCCACTGTTTAGGCACATCAGTAGTAAATCAGTAATCAGTTGAAGTAGTCATACGGCACTCCTTCAATTCCGAGTTCTGCCATGCGCCCATACAGTGGCTTACCCCCACATATGTGGTATCAGTGTACTCAGGACAAATTGCGCAATAACTTTGGGAGTCCAATTTCTACTGCTACCTTTGGGAAAATAAACAAAAATTGCATCTGAAGTAAATTTTTGGTGAAAAAGTTAAATGTTCATTTGTTTTTAAACATTCCAAAATTCCTGTGAAGCACCTGAAGGGTTCATAAACTTCTTGAATGTGGTTTTGAGCACCTTGAGGGGTACAGTTTTTAGAATGGTGTCACTTGTGGGTATCTTCTATCATATAGACCCTTCAAAGTGACTTCAAATGTGATGTGGTCCCTAAAAAAAACAATGGTGTTGTAAAAATGAGAAATCGCTGGTCAACTTTTAACCCTTATAACTTCCTAACAAAAAAAATTTGGTTCCAAAATTATGCTGATGTAAAGTAGACATGTGGGAAATGTTACTTATTTAGTATTGTGTGTAACATATCTCAGTGATTTTAAGGGCAAATTTCCGTTTGTTTTAACAAATAAACGCAAGTCATATCAAAGAAATTTTACATCTATCATGAAGTGCAATATGTGATGAGAATCACCGGGATCTATTGAAGCGTTCCAAAGTTATTATCTCATAAAAGGTTAGTGGTCAGAATTGTAAAAATTGGCCTGGTCAGTAACGTGCAAACCACCCTCGGGGTAAAGGGGTTAACCTAGTTGACCCTGTAAGGCTATGTGGACACGATTTGGATTTGCTGCGGATCCGCAGCGGATTTTTCCGCGCAGAAACGCTGCAGATCCGGTCTGTGATGTACAGTACAATGTAAATCAATGGGATAAAAAAAAAGCTGTGCGGAAAAATCAGTGCGGAATTGCTGCGGATTTCAAAGAAGTGCATGTCACTTCTTTTGCGTGGATCTGCAGCGTTTCTGCACCCCTCCATGTTAAAAATCCGCAGTGGCAAAAACCGCAGAAACTCTGCACAAAATCCGCATCAATTCTGCATAAAAACCGCACAAAATCCGCATAAAAACCGCAGCTGCGGATTCTGCCAGGAGATGCGGATTTTGTGCAGAAAATTCTGCACCACTTTTCCTACGTGTGCACATAGCCTAAAGGGGTAGCCTCAAATACATGAGAAATTCAGCCTCCTCCATAGCAGAATTGACTCTGTCTCTAGGATGAAGCGGCTCCTGCTCCCTCCCTACATCCTATGATCACATGACTGCTGGGTCCAAAGAAGGAAGCTACTGCTTTCTATCACTATATGCACAGCACTTGTTCAGTGCTGTGTATACAGCGATATAGAAGGCAGAAACGATAATAGACCATCTCTACCTTCTTTATAGGGAGTTTGGCTGTGTCCAGTTTCCTGCTGTAGCAGTTACACAATCGCATGCAGCTTGCCTACTATGCATTAACATTTTAGAACGTCACTGCAGAGTTGAATGTGGATCACCTGCATAGTTGTCTGTGTGGTCTGGAAGTAGATAAAAGGCTTTGTTCAACTATATACAAGTCATTCATGCAGTGATAGAGACAGAACATGGGAACATATGTTAAATAAAAGACACAAAGCATTAAAGTGCATAAACTGGGCGCATTTCTTTATTGAGGGTCATTACAAATTCAATAAATAAACAATTAAAATCCAATAACTGCTCGTTCCTATTTGGCTCAAGCCAATTACCAACCGAAATTTGAGGGCTGAGTGTCTCCTCCCTCTAAAATGCATACGGCATGACAAAATATTAGCAGTTTAAATACGAGAGGGCATTTTCAGCTCTATTGGATGCAGAATGAGCACGACACCAGAATCCAAGGGTTTATATTGACCTTCTTAACGCTTTTCAAGCCAACTACACCAAACCAGAGGCACCAATTTATGCAGGAAGTTTGCCTTTAGGCCTTCAAATCTGCCCCGAAACCTGCTAAGGTAGTGTCTTCTTAAAATTCACCTTTAAAATAACTCAAAAATATAAGTAGTCACTGATCGTACCATTAATTATGTAACCATTTGCTTAGGCTCAATGTTCCCATGTGCCCCTATGTATATTGCCACGGGTCCTATCAATTGCTAATACGATCATTCTTTCTCCATACTCCATACCATCCTTCAAACGAGCAATTTGCTTATTCTTCTGTTAGCCGGCATGATTACACAGTGATAGTGGGGAATAAGTCTCCCTAACAATTCTTATTTGCTGATTATCCATACGACTAGGTGCACCACAAGTTAACTGACCGTATTAGTTATTCTTCTGTTCACCCGAATTTCCCAAATCCTGTGCCTTAATTTATTTTTTTTATCCCCCACACTGAATGTAATTTTTTTCTTTTTCACTTTCTTGGATAGTATTCTGTGGATTAATTCTGTCTGGAACGCCGCTCGTAAAATAGCTGTACAAAGTGACTTATAACACCAGCTTGAAAAATTATTATACAATCTGAAATGTTGGCAAACTGAAATGTATGTTAAGTAAAAGCACTCAATACTTCGTAGGGGCTCCTTTTGCATCACTTGCTGCGTAAATGCTGAGGTGTTATGTAAGCCCAGGTTGCTTTTATAGCAGCCTTCAGCTCGTCTGCATTGTTGGGTCTGGTGTCTCTCATCTTCCTCTTGACACACATTCTCAATCTCTATGAGGTTAAGGTCAGGCGAGTTTTGTGGCCAATCAAGCACAATGATACTATTGTTTTTAAACCAGGTATTGGTACTTTTGGCAGTGTACACAGGTGCCAAGTCCTGCTGGAGAATGAGATTTCCATCTCCAAAAAGCTTGTCGGCACAGGGAAGCATGAAGTGCTCTAAAATTTCCTGGTCAATGGCTGCGCTGACTTTGGTCTTGATAAAACACAGTGGACCTACACCAGCAGATGACATTGCTCCCCAAACCATCACTGATTGTGGAAACTTCACACTAGACATCAAGCAGCTTGGATTGTGTGTCTCTCAACTCTTCCTCCTGACTCTGGGACCTTGATTTCCAAATGAAATGCAAAATGTATTTTACTTGTGGAGTGTGTCGATGACTGCCTTCTGGACATCTGTCAAATCAGCAGTCTTCCCCATGATTGTGAGCCTACTGAAACAGACTAAGGGACCCTTTTAAGTGACCTTGAAGCCTTTGTAGGTGTTTTTCGTTAATTATTCTGATTTACTGAGATAATGACTTTTGGTCTTCATTGGTTCTAAGCCATAATCATTAACATTAACACAAATAAACACATTAAATAGATCACTCTGTAATGACTCTATATAATATGAGTTTCACTTTTTGTATTGCAGAACTTAAATAAATTAACTTTTTGATGATATTCTAATTTTGTTCTACTCTAAGTAAGAACTCTTCTTTTTCTTTTTGATTGTGGATCACTATACATGTGGTAACAGGGAATCTGTTATCAGGTTTTTGCTACCCCATCCGAAAAAAGCATGATATAGGGGCTGCAGTGATACGCCACTGGAATCCGGGTGGGCTTCTCTGAATGCTGATCTCTGTATAACCCTATAACTCGCGCTGCTGCTTGAAAGCTTTCTGTGTGCACTGTACATAGCCAGAAACAGGTACGGACTGGGGATGAAATTCAGCACTGGCATTTGAAATCACACAGATCCATGGTGTCCCCGTCCCCAATAACCAGACGGGATATATTATTAATATTACCCTGGATGGAGGAAAGGTATATTTACTACAAGACCAATATTTCAAATTATACCCACAGCATGCTGAGGTAAGTGACGGAGTGACCGGCTTTGTGCCCCGTCACAAATGTTAACAGTATGGGTGTCTTGAGAACATTGATTCTGTTAACAACATAGCACACAAGACAGCCCCACAACCAGACTGGCCCTTCTGGCATTTGGCCAGAAAGCTGGCAATCATTGATGGGGGCGTGGATATGCATAGCTAAGGAATATGGAGTAGGTCTACTAGTTCCGCTGATAAATTAGTGATTTTGTCAAAACGTAAGCAGTCCAGTAAGTGACATATCGCTGAAATCAGGATCTGTCCCTACATCATGCTCCTCTCAGATTATGTGGCATTAACCTGGTGACCGAATCCCGTGACGGATTGTAACTTCACAGAATCTGGAAACACTGGCATATTCCCACTGATTGCTATTAGCTTGTTGTGTCTTTTTTTTCTATCTCTTTTTTTTTTTCTTTTTTTTTGTGAAGCCTCAGATATGGGCATTTTCCTTTGTATTTTATTTTTAGCTTTTGTATAAGCTCTCACATAATTTAGTCACTTTATTGGACTACAAATACTATGGCATCACACTTTTTATATGTTTTAACAATAGGGCAATTTAGCATTTACAGGTTCTGATTACATCTATTTGTTTATTTCTGTATATCAGGGTGTTTAGTGTAATTAGATCTAATGAATGTTTTCTAGACTAACCTTTTATTTTATTTTCAATGTCTTTTTATTTAGCTCAAGGCCTTGAAATCAGATCCATTTACTGTATGTATCACGGTGCGTTTTGAAGACCGTTCTCAAAATCAGGAGATTACATTTCAAAGTCGTTTAATCCTCGGCTTTTATGTGTCATGGGGTTAGCTCACTAATTTACTTTTCCAGTTAGCATTGCTAAAATCATGGTGAAGGCAGAATTGTGTGGTATACGGTTGAGCTTCTTACTTGGGCTCATGTGTGCATAGCAGATTATGTCGCTCTCAGATGTAAAAGTCCTGTGGTCTACCAAAGTAGATTGGTTCACAGGAACTGAGTCATGTACCAGAAGGAATGGCACAACTGACTACATACCGTAGTTATATTTCATAGGGTTGCCGAAAATTCAAATTCTAAAATAACAACTTACAGAATGTTCACAAAATAAAGTTTTCATAGCGTTTTGTATTTAAAGGGAATCTGTCAGGAGATTTTTGCTACCTCATCTGACACCAGGGTAATGGAGGCAAAGAGAAGCTAAATCCAACAATATATTAAATAGTTTAGATTATTGGAGCAAGCAGCCATTTTTGCACAAGTTTTTAGATTTAGCAATGAAGCAGAGTTGAGGAAGCTGCACCAGCCCACCAGGATCTGTATATACAATGTCCATAGACAGTGAGCTGCCTGTCACAGGAGGGGGTGTGTTCGACCAGGATTCACAGGACCAGCTAGTCACAGCAATGATAAGCTATTGATGTTAAAACAATCATTGTAGGAAAACAAAACCTGGATCCCTGAAATCTGTGTTTTAACCCCTACAGCAGGCTGTCTTCAGATTACATAGGGAAAACCTGCTAACAAGTCATAGTAAGCTATTAACCCTTCCATGACAGACAGAAAAGAAAAAGGTTTTTTTTAAGAGCTATATGTTTACATAAAGCAGCAGAGGTACCATACCAAACTTACAATGGGATATCTTGCTATTATATTCCCACACACTCCACGATTTCCAGATAGGAAAGACAGACTGTAATAGCTAGCCATAACGCTATTTATCATAACTGTCCAATGCACAGGATTACTTGTGTGTTTTCTAGGTTATCTCCCTAGTGAAAATAGTATTGGTTATTGGATTTCCACTGCTTGATCCCGTATTCTAGTAAAAAAGTCTTCTGACTCATTATGGTATGTGCACTGCATGCTGTCGGGATTCTCCAGTGTTGATGTTGAGAGCAGGTGGTCACGTGACCGCAGGTTTGCGTTTTGATGACTAGACATGCTTAGCCTCACTCACTACAGAGCGAACCTGTGCACGTCTAGTAGGATTGTGGCCAGAAGTATTCAAATGGCATACTTGCAGTCATATGACCGCACACTCTTACTGGAAACTCCGGAGAATCCTGACACTGTGTGGTGTGCTTTCTGTAAACATTCAGTAGTCTGTAGTCTCATAGTGACTGCAGACTTTCATCAGAAGACTGGACTACACCTTTAACCCCTTAGTGATAGAGCCAATTTGGTACTTAATGACCGAGCAAATTTTTACAATTCTGACTACTGTCACTTTATGAGGTTATAACTCTGGAACGCTTTAACAGATCCCGCTGATTCTGAGATTGTTTTTTTGTGACATATTGTACTTCATGTTAGTGGTAACATTTCTTCGATATTACTTGCGATTATTTATGAAAAAATGGAAATTTTCAAACTTTGTATTTTTACGCCCTTAAAGAGAGCTATGTCATGAAAAATAGTTAATAAATAACATTTCCCACATGTCTACTTTACGCACAATTTTGGAAACAAATTTTTTTTTATTAGGGAGCTATAAGGGTTAAAAGTTGACCAGCAATTTCTCATTTTTACAACACCATTTTTTTTTAGGGACCACATCACATTTGAAGTCATTTTGAGGGGTCTATATGATAGAAAATAACCAAGTGTGACACCATTCTAAAAACTGCACCCCACAAGGTGCTCAAAACCCCATTCAAGAAGTTTATTAACCTTTTACATGCTTCACAAGAACTGAAACAATGTGAAAGGAAAAAATGAACATTTAACTTTTTTTTGCAAACATTTTAATTCAGAACCATTTTTTTTAATTTTCACATGTGTAAAAACAGAAATGTAACCATAAATTTTGTTATGCAATTTCTCCTGAGCACGCCGATACCCCATATGTGGGGGTAAACCACTGTTTGGGCGGACCGCAGAGCTTGGAAGTGAAGGAGCGCCGTTTGACTTTTCAATGCAGAATTTGCTAGAATTGAGATTGGATGCCATGTCACGTTTAGAGAGCCCCTGATGTACCTAAACAGTGGAAACCCCCCACAAGTGACACCATTTTGGAAACTAGACCCCTTAAGGAACTTATCTAGATGTGTGGTGAGCACTTTGAACCCCCAAGTGCTTCACAGAAGTTTATAACGTAGAGCCGTGAAAATAAAAAATCGCATTTGTTTACGCAAAAGTGATCTTTTCACCCACAAATTCTTATTTTCACAAGGGTAACAGGAGAAATTGGACCACAAAAGTTGTTTTGCAATTTCTCCTGAGTACGTCGATACCCCATATGTGGGGGTAAACCACTGTTTGGGCACACGACAGAGCTCAGAAGGGAGGGAGCACCATTTGACTTTTTTAGAGCAAAATTGGCTGTCGTGTTTGGAGACCCCCTGATGTACCTGAACAGTGGAAACCCCCAATTCTAACTCCAACCCTAACCCCAACACACCCCTAACCCTAATCCCAACCCGATCCATAATCCTAATCACAACCCTAATGAT
The DNA here is from genome assembly GCF_032444005.1 of Ranitomeya imitator. Lineage (NCBI taxonomy): Eukaryota > Metazoa > Chordata > Amphibia > Anura > Dendrobatidae > Ranitomeya > Ranitomeya imitator. Next base: position 870,240,833 of record NC_091282.1, read on the forward strand.
AAATACAAGCCTAACCCCAAAACAACCCTAATCTCAACCCTAACCATAACCCTAATCAAAACACCTAAATCCAACACACCCCTAATCCTAATCTCAACCCTAACCTCAAACCTAACCCTAATCCCAATACACCCCTAATCCCAACCCTAACCTTAACCCTAATCCCAAATCTAACCCTAATCCCAAACGTAACCCTAATGCCAACCCTAACCCTAATACCAACCCTAATCCAAACCCTAATCCTAATCCCAACTATCACCCTAACTTTAGCTGCAACCCTAGCCCTAACTTTAGCTCCAACCCTAGCCCTAACCCTAACTTTAGCCCCAACCCTAGCCCTAACCCTAATTTTAGCCCCAACCCTAGCCCTAAATTTAGCCCCAACCCAAACCCTAACCCTAACCCTAGCCCTAACTTTAGCCCCAACCCTAACCCTAGACCTAAGGCTACTTTCACTCTTGCGTCTTTGTGGCATCTGTCGCAATCCGTCGTTTTGGACAAAAAACGGATCCTGCAAATGTGCCCGCAGGATGCCTTTTTTGCCCATAGACTTGCATTGCCGACGGATGGCCACATGTCGCGTCCGTCATGCACTGGATCCGTTGTGTTTTGGTGGACCGTCGTCACAAAAAAAACATTCAATGTAACCTTTTATTTGTACGTCGCGTCCACCATTTCCGCGCATGCGTGGCTGTAATTCTGCCCCCTCCTCCCCAGGACATAGACTGGGCAGCGGATGCATTGAAAAACTGCATCCACTGCCCACGTTGTGCACAATTTTCACAATGTACATCGGGCCTAACCCTAGCTCTAACCCTGACCCTAAATTTAGCCCCAACCCTAACCCTAATTTTAGCCCCAACTCCTTTCTCCTGCGCCCGCCTTTTTCTTTCCCAATGAAGAAGCCGGCGGGCAGGAGAGGACACAGAAGGACCCAGGGACACCGATAAGTACAATAGGGTCCCCGAATCCCCCTATTTCTCTGTCCTCTGATGTGCGATCACATCAGAGGACAGAGAATGACAGATCGCCTTTTTTTTTTCGACCGCCGGTAAACAGTTAATTACCGGCGATCGCAAAACAGGGGTCGGTAAAAACTGACTCGATCATGTTCTTTCGTGTCTCGGCTACCCCTGGCAGCCGAGACCCCAAAGATCCTCCTGGTGCCGGCCGGCGGGCGCACTGCACATGCGCCCGCCATTTTTTTGCCGGAAAAAGATGGCAGCACCCATCGGGAGCCACCAGGAGCACCGAGGGAGACAGGTGAGTATCGGGGGGCTATCGGGGACCCCATTTCTCTGTCCTCTGATGTGCGATCACATCGGAGGACAGAGAAATTAAAAGGGAAATCACGTTGTTTTTTTTTTTGCGATCGCCGGTAAACGGTTAATTACCGGCGATGGCAACTCGGGGGTCGGTAAAAAAAACCCCGATTCATGTTCTCTGGGGTCTCGGCTACCCCTGGCAACCGAGACCCCTGAGAAAATCCGACTCTGGGGGGCGCTATTCACTTTTTCCACAGCGCCATTAATTAACAGCGCTGTGGTTTAAGTACCCTTAACTGCCGCCGTTAAAAGGTGTATGGCGGTCATTACGGGGTTAATTATCATAATTTGTCAGGAGTGTGGAGGACCCATACACATTAGATGCTCAGTTGGTCCCATTCAAATCGACGATTTATCCCAACTTCTATGTAATGTTGCGTTTGACTACAGACACAAAACTGTATGACATTTATTTAAGAAGGTGCTTCAATTTTTTTTTTTTTGGGGGGGGGGGGTACATTTAAGCAATAAAAGCTAAGCAAAGTTGGTTTTAACCTTTTTGTATACTTTTTTTTTTTTTTTTTCATGATTTGAAATTACTACATAATTTAAAAATACCAATTAGCTCCGTCTGGACAGCACATGGCTAAGCTCAGTCTAGGTCGGACATGAGATGCATCATTTGTTTCTTTCACTTGGCAGCAAAGTAGACAGAACCATTAATTGTCATAGATGTTGTGCCATGTTTGTAGTTGGAATATAAGCATGATAAAAAAAAGATTCTAGAATGTAAATAGTTGATATATTTTGTAAAAGTCATGCTTGTTGAATTACGTAAGTTAGTTTCTAAAAAGACAGTCCATTTCAAAGAGCTACAGAAATCATACTCTCAATGATCCAATAATTTTCAGGGCTTTGAACAGTAGTAACAGAGGGTTGTGAGCTGAAAATGAACAAACTGATCAAATAAATGAATATACTAGATGTATAGCCTATAGTGATGAACGATCATGCCCGCCACTACTTGGGTACATGCCCGAGCATCTCACTGCTTGAGATGCTCGGAGCTCGCCGAATATTTCTGGAGTTGCTCGGCGGGAGCTCGGGTCCTCTCCCTGCATGTTTGGAGGTTTTTAGAGAGCCAATGAACATGCAGGGATTGTCTGCCTCACACTGTAATGCTGCAGCCATGACGTTTATTCCACTTTTTGTGCCACGGTATGATAAAAAAAACTAGGCATAAAAAGATGCTTTATTTATTTATTTATTTTTATGGTGTTCATTAACCCCTCTGTGACCTTGGACGTACTATCCCGTCGAGGTGCCCTGGGCCTATCTGACCCTTGACGGGATAGTACGTCCTGCCCTTTAATGCGATACCGCGACTTAAGTCGCGGTATCGCATTAAAATTCCGACGCCATCTCACCTGGGGGGAGATGGCCTCGGCATCCAGGGCATTGTCGCCGCCCACCCGCCCTCTCGATCGCTGTGATTGGCTGTTCAATTCTGAACAGCCAATCACAGCCATTCTCATTGTTTCAGCCAATCGGAGCGGCTGAAACAATGAGGTCACAGGCTAGGATCGAGTACCGATGTACTCGATCCTAGGTCCGGTGCCTGGCAACGCCAGGCACCGGCAAGAACACCCCGGATTGGCGCGATCGCGCCAATCGCAGGGCGCCGCGCGGTATTACCGCGCTGTGCCCTGCCGGAACCTGCGTGGATCGGTGCTCTAATAGCACCGATCCTAGGATAGGACACAGTGCAGGCCCAGCAGGGCCTGCAGGAGCCGATTGGCGCGATCGATGTCATTGTCGATCGCGCCAATCACAGGGCGCAGCGGCGATCACGCTGTGACCGCTCTGTGCCCTGCAGGTGACCTGGCTGTGACCTGCCTAGGATGGCGCGAACAGATCCGATCCTAGGCAGGTCACAGCCAGGTCACCAGGAAAGCTCTGATTGGTGGGATCGATGTTATGGTCGATCCCACCAATGACAGGTCACAGCAGCAGCATGACCGCTCTGTGACCTGTCTGTGTCACCTGCCTGACCTGTGTATGACCGCTCTGCAGGGTCCTCATTCTAGCTGAGGATTCCTACAGAGCGGTCATACTGCTGGATCTCCCTGCTGGATTTTGTGCCTGGATCTCCCTGCCGTGTTGGGTATTGTGGTGCCACAGCAGCCTGTAGCACCACAATCCCTGCTAAAGAAAGAAGACAACTAAACGTAAGTTTTATCCCTGATCCCTGCCCAATCCCCGTTCATCCACCCCAATCCCCGTTCATCCACCCCAATCCCCGTTCATCCACCCCAATCCCCCCTTCCCCCTCTTTTTACCCCCTCCACCCCCATTTGTGCCGCCTCCGTGCGCACATTTAGTAGCCGCCGAGCGTTGATTGGTGACGCAGTTCACCGATCAACGCTCGCGCTCGCTTTTTTTCCCTCGCCCCCGTTGCGCCAACTCCGTACACACATTCCGCAGCCGCCAAAGTTTGATAAGTGACGCAGTTCACTTATCAGAGTTTGTGCCTGCCGTTTTCCTTTTTTTTTTTCACCCCCCTTTTGCGCCACCTGACTACAACCGTACGTTTTGATCACTGATCCCTGCCCAATCCCCACTTCCACCCCCATCTCCCTTCCCCCTCTTTTTACCCCCCTTTGCACCTCCTTCCGTGCGCCCATTTAACAGCCGCCGAACGTTGATTGGTGACGCAGTTCACCGATCAACGCTCGCGCTCGCTTTTTTTCCCTCACCCCCGTTGCGCCAACTCCGTACACACATTCCGCAGCCGCCAAAGTTTGATAAATGACGCAGTTCACTTATCAGAGTTTGTGCCTGCCGCTTTCCTTTTTTTTTTTTTCACCCCCCTCTTGCGCCACCTGACTACAACCGTACGTTTTGATTACTGATCCCTGCCCAATCCCCACTTCCACCCCCATCTCCCTTCCCCCTCTTTTTACCCCCCTTTGCACCTCCTTCCGTGCGCCCATTTAACAGCCGCCGAACGTTGATTGGTGACGCAGTTCACCGATCAACGCTCGCGCTCGCTTTTTTTCCCTCACCCCCGTTGCGCCAACTCCGTACACACATTCCGCAGCCGCCAAAGTTTGATAAGTGACGCAGTTCACTTATCAGAGTTTGTGCCTGCCGCTTTCCTTTTTTTTTTTTTTCACCCCCCTTTTGCGCCACCTGACTACAACCGTACGTTTTGATCACTGATCCCTGCCCAATCCCCACTTCCACCCCCATCTCCCTTCCCCCTCTTTTTACCCCCCTTTGCACCTCCTTCCGTGCGCCCATTTAACAGCCGCCGAGCGTTGATTGGTGACGCAGTTCACCGATCAACTCTCGCGCTCGCTTTTTTCCCTTCAGCCTTTTTGCGCAACTTCCGTACACACATCCCGCAGCCGCCAAACTTTGATAAGTGACGCAGTTCTCTTATCAGAGTTTGTGCCTGCCTTTTTTTTTTTTTTACAGGTTTTTCTTCTCCTTTTAGCATTTTCTTTTCAGATAAGTTTGCACAAATCACTATCCCCCCACACATACACATACAGTTATCAATAAAGTGCATCCAATCACCATATTCACACAAAAATGTCCCGCTCGTCCCGTTCGTCCCAACAGCGCTATTCATTGGAGGAGGCATATGCTTTCCTTGCCTCCGACACTGATAGCGAGGGAGAGGATCCCACTTTTCTTCACTTTTCTGATTCTTCATCCTCTTCCTCCTCCTCCTCCTCTTCCTCCTCATCTTCCTCCTCGGGTCCTGCGGAACCACCACGCAGACGCCCCAGGACAGAAGATGAGGCAGCCCCCACCACTCCTGAACCAGCGCTCCCCACTGCGGAACCCACATGGACCTCGCCCCCCGAAAATTACGAGCCACTGATTCCTGATTTTGTGGCAGAATCAGGAATCAAGTTTGACACCACGGGCCTCACAGAAACAGACTTTTTCAAAGTCTTTTTCTCTGAGGATTTTATTAACCTCATGGTGGAGCAAACTAATTTGTATGCTCGTCAATTTTTGGAGCAAAACCCCGGTACATCATTTTCCAACTGGTCTCCTGTAGACGCAGTTGAAATGATGCAGTTTTGGGGCCTGGTCCTCCACATGGGGATCGTGAAGAAGCCAGAAATGCGGCAATATTGGAGTGTAGATGTTTTATATAACACTCCAGTATTCCGAATGGCCATGGTTCGGAGACGTTTTGAGGCCATCCATAAATTCCTGCATTATTCCGATAATGCACAGTGTCCCGCACGAGATGACCCCAACTTTGACCGTCTGTTCAAAGTTCGGCCGGTCATCGAACACTTCAACAAAAAGTTTTCTGAAGTGTACGTGCCCAAAAGGGACATCTGCGTGGATGAGTCCTTGGTCCATTTTAAGGGGCGGCTCGGATTCCGTCAATACCTGCCCAACAAAAGGGCCAGGTACGGAATCAAACTCTACAAGCTGTGTGAGAGTGCTTCAGGGTACATCCACAGGTTTAGAGTGTATGAAGGGAAGGACAGCAGGATTGAACCCCCTGAGTGTCCTCCTGTCCTGGGAGTGAGTGGGAAGATCGTGTGGGATTTGGTGCACCCACTGCTGGATAAAGGTTATCACCTCTATACTGATAACTTTTATACCAGCATCCCACTCTACAAATCCCTCTCTGCGCGAGGTACCGCAGCCTGCGGTACTGTGCGCAAAAATCAGAGAGGCCTCCCAAAGACGCTACTTCGGCAGATGCTCAGAAAAGGTGAGAGCAAGGCCCAATGTAGCGACCACCTGCTGGTGGTCAAGTACAAGGACAAGAGGGATGTCCTTCTCTTGACCACCATACATGGTGATGGCAGAGCCCTCAGCACTGTACGGGGAACCTCTACACAGGTCTGCAAACCGGACTGTGTACTGGGCTACAACAAAAGCATGGGGGGGGGTTGATCTCTCTGATCAACTCCTCCAACCATACAGTGCTTTGAGAAAGGCCAAGGTGTGGTACAAAAAGTTGGCCGTCCACATCGTACAAATGGCAATGCTCAACGCTTTCCTGCTGTTACGATGTGCACGCCACACCGATACGTCGTACCTTCAGTTCCAGGAGGTAGGAGGTAGTGGTTAAGGCCCTGATATTTGGTACTCCGGAAGGAGAGGGCCCCAGTACTTCCGGAACTGAAGGTGCTCGTATCGTACCAGGCCAGCATTTTCCGGGGGTGGTCCCGCCAACCGGCAGAAAAGGTAAGCCGCAAAAAAGGTGCCGAGTGTGTTACAAAAGGGGAATACGCAAGGACACCATTTATCAATGCGACACCTGCCCCGAAAAACCTGGCCTGTGTATGAAGGATTGCTTCAGATTGTACCACACCTCCATGCACTACTAATTTACTTTACAAGAAAGCGTACATTAGTTCCAAAAAGGGGGCACATCTAGATAAGTTCCTTGGGGGGGGGGTCTAGGTTCCAAAATGATGTCACTTGTGGTTTTTTTTTACTGTTTAGGCACATCAGGGGCTCTGTAAACGGAACATGACGACCGCAGACAATTTCTGCATTCCAAAAGTCACAACTTCCCTTTCGAGCCTCAACGTATGCCTAAACAGTTTTTTCCCACATATGGCGTACCAGCGTACTCAGGACAAATTGGACAACAACTTTTGGGGTCCAATTTCTCCTGGTACCCTTGGGAAAATTAAAAATTGGGGACTAAAATATCATTTTTGTGGGAAAAAATAGGATTTTTTATTTTCACGCCTGGGCATTATAAACTTTAGTGAAGCACGTGGGGGTTCAAAATTCTCACCACACAACTAGATAAGTTCCTTAGGGGGTACAGTTTCCAAAATGGGGTCACTTGTGGGGGGTTTCTACTGTTTAGCCACATCTGGGGCTCTGCAAATGGAACATGATGCCAGCAGAACATTCCATCAAAGTCTGCATTCCAAAACGTCACTACTTCCCTTTCGAGCCCCAACGTGTGCCCAAACAGTAGTCCCTCCCCACATATGGGGTATCAGCGTACTCAGGACAAATTGGACAACAACTTTTGGGGTCCAATTTCTCCTGGTACCCTTGGGAAAATTAAAAATTGGGGACTAAAATATCATTTTTGTAGGAAAAAATAGGATTTTTTATTTTCACGCCTGGGCATTATATACTTTAGTGAAGCACGTGGGGGTTCAAAATTCTCACCACACAACTAGATAAGTTCCTTAAGGTACTGTCACACTAGACGATATCGCTAGCGATCCGTGACGTTGCAGCGTCCTCGCTAGCGATATCGTCCAGTGTGACAGGCAGCAGCGATCAGGCCCCTGCTGGGAGATCGCTGGTCGGGGAAGAAAGTCCAGAACTTTATTTCGTCGCTGGACTCCCCGTAGACATTGCTGAATCGGCGTGTGTGACACCGATTCAGCGATGTCTTCGCTGGTAACCAGGGTAAACATCGGGTAACTAAGCGCAGGGCCGCGCTTAGTAACCCGATGTTTACCCTGGTTACCATCCTAAAAGTAAAAAAACAAACAATACATACTTACCTACAGCCGTCTGTCCTCCAGCGCTGTGCTCTGCTCTCCTCCTGCTCTGGCTGTGAGCGTCGGTCAGCCGGAAAGCAGAGCGGTGACGTCATCGCTCTACTTTCTGGCTGCCCGGCGCTCACAGCCAGAGCAGAGAAGCACAGCGCCGAGGACAGACAGCGGAAGGTAAGTATGTAGCGTTTGTTTTTTTACTTTTTAGGATGGTAACCAGGGTAAACATCGGGTTACTAAGCGCGGCCCTGCGCTTAGTTACCCGATGTTTACCCTGGTTACCGGGGACCTCGGGATCGTTGGTCGCTGGAGAGCTGTCTGTGTGACAGCTCTCCAGCGACCAAACAGCGACGCTGCAGCGATCCGGATCGTTGTCGGTATCGCTGCAGCGTCGCTATGTGTGACGGTACCTTTAGAGGGTCTAGTTTCCAAAATGGGGTCACTTGTGGGGGGTTTCCACTGTTTAGGCACATCATGGGCTCTCCAAACGTGACATGGCGTCCGATCTCAATTCCAGCCAAAGTTAGCTTGAAAAAGTCAAACGCGCTCCTTTCCTTCTGAGCCCTGCCATGCGCCCAAACAGTGGTTCCCCCCAAATATGGGGTATCAGCGTACTCAGGACAAATTGGACAACAACTTTTGGGGTCCAATTTCTCCTTTTACCCTTGAGAAAATAAAAAATTGGGGACTAAACGATCATGTTTGTGGAAAAAATAGGAATTTTTTTTTTTCACGCCCGGGCGTTATAAACTTTCGTGAAGCACTTGGGGGATAAAAGTGCTCATGACACATCTAGATAAGTTCCTTAGGGGGTCTAGTTTCCAAAATGGGGTCATTTGTGGGGGGTTTCCACTGTTTAGGCACATCAGGGGGTCGCCAAACGCGACATGGCGTCCGATCTCAATTCCAGCCTAATTTAGCTTGAAAAAGTCAAACGGCGCTCCTTTCCTTCTGAGCCCTGCCATGCGCCCAAACAGTGGTCCCCCCCACATATGGGGTATCAGCGTACTCAGGATAAATTGGACAACAACTTTTGAGGTCCATTTTCTCTTTTTACCCTTGGGAAATTAAAAAGATTATTGCTGAAAGATCATTTTTGTGACTAAAAAGTAAAATGTTAATTTTTTCCTTCCATGTTGCTTCTGCTGCTGTGAATCACCTGAAGGGTTAATAAACTTCTTGAATGTGGTTTTGAGCACCTTGAGGGGTGCAGTTTTTAGAATGGTGTCGCTTTTGGGTATTTTCTGCCATATAGACCCTTCAAAATGACTTCAAATGTGAGGTGGTCCCTAAAAAAAATGGTTTTGTAAATTTGGTTGTAAAAATGAGAAATTGCTGGTCAAATTTTAACCCTTATAACTTCCTTGAAAAAAAAAAGTTTGTTTCAAAAATTGTGCTGATGTAAAGTAGACATGTGGGAAATGTTATTTATTAACTATATTGTGTCACATAACTCTCTGGTTTAACAGAATAAAAATTCAAAGTTGGAAAATTGTGAAATTTTCAAAATTTTCGCCAAATTTCCGTTTTTTTCACAAATAAACGCAAGTTATATCGAAGAAATTTTAGCACTATCATGAAGTACAATATGTTACAAGAAAACAATCTCAGAATCGCTAAGATCCGTTGAAGCGTTTCGGAGTTATAACCTCATAAAGGGACAGTGGTCAGAATTGTAAAAATTGGCCTGGTCATTGACGTGCAAACCACCCTTGGGGGTAAAGGGGTTAAAGGGGTTAACTAGTGGGACAGTTTTATAGATCGTGTCGTTCCATATAGGTATATTTATGATTGCCAAGCAGTGGTGATTTCCAAGTAGCATATTGAAGAACACAATCTAAAAATACATTATTTATTCAATTTATCACGAAGACAGAGAGCCTAAATTATGTAATGCAAAATATAGCCTTTACCTCCTTTTTTAATTATTTATTTTTATCTACTCTTAGTTTTGGGGAAATAATAAAAAAATATGAGAGAAAAAAGTGGTGTTGGAAAAAGCAGGTACAACCACTTCTAAAATGTTAGAAGTGGTCCGAACGTTATGACCTTTTTAAAGGCTTAGGAAGTGTTTGCAGGTGTTTTTGTTAATTATTCTAATTTACTGAGATAATGACCTTTTGGGTTTTCTTTGGCTGTAAGCCATTAGCATCAACATTAACAGAAATAAACACTTGAAATAGATCACTCTGCTTGTAATGACTATATAATATACTGTACGAGTTTCACTTTTTCTAATGAAGAACTGAAATAAAATAATTTTTTGACGAAATTTAGTGAGAAGCACCTGTATATAGCCATCTTAACATATGCGGGCCTCTGCACAATTCCTTTTGTTCCCTGAGAAATGTTCATAAGGGGAGTTTGCTTTTAAGTTTTGACGCCGTCCTAAGTAATGAGATTGACTACAATGATGGGATTCTGGTCTTAATTAAAATTTCATTATAGCATTAGTCTGCAAGGAAAAACGAAGTGAGTATAATTAATTGAAGCATGTCTGCAAATTCACATTGTCTTTAGGCCAGTTGTGTTTGAAAGTTGATTGTGATTGATAGTTATGATTGCAAAAAGATGAAATCAGATACATTGAGTCAATGAAATTATGTTGTGTTAGCTGTGCCTTTTCATCATATATCTTGCTAGATTATCAATAGAAGATCATGTTACTGTTTGAATGGTTCCGTTTGGAAAGACTTCTAATTTGATTTTAGCCTATATAGAGAAATGCATTTAAGAAGCATTGAGCTTATGTAATGGAAATGCAGGTTAAGTGGCTGTAATAAACTCTGCTTAACCCCTTAGATACTGCTGTCAATAGTGACTACATCATTATAAATGGTTGACAGAGTATGGGTGCTTCCTATTTAACCAAATTGATGCCCTCAGATCTTGATTTTGTGGTCCTGATGTTTGCCAAGGCAATTCATGACCAAATAGCGGCCTTAGAGTCTGATTGCTGTAGTAATCTGTTCAGAAGTTAGAGACATTTAGGTGGTAAAAATGCACATTTTCATTCCTATAATTCCACTTTGCATTAATTCCTGTGAAGCACCTGAAGAGTTAATAAACTACCTGACTGTAGTTTTCAATATGTCTGGGGGTGCTGTTTTTAAAATGGTATCACGTTTAGGGGTTTCCCTATATATGAGATCCCTAAAGTCACTTCAAACATGGATAAGTCCCTAAAAAAATAAATTTTGTAAATTTCCTTGAAAAAATGAAAAATTGCTGCTGCATTTTTAATCCTCCTGAAATGCTAACAAAATAAAATAACATTTTACAAATGTTGCTGATGTAAAGCAGACATGTGGGAAATGTTATTTATTAATGGTTTGCTGTGGTATGACTATCTGGATTAAAGGGATAATCATTCAAAGTTTGAAAATTGCTAATTTTTTAACATTTTTCTCAAATTTTTGATATTTTTTATAAATAAAAACAAAACATATTAACCTAAATTTACCATTATCATAAAGTATAATATGTCAGGAAAAAACAATCTCAAAATCACTGGGACTTGTTGAAGCGTTGCAGAGTTATCTAATATATAAAGCTGAATGTGTGTATGTGTGTATGTCCGGGATTGGCATCTGCACCGTCGCAGCTACAGCCACAAAATTTTGCACAGTCACACGTCTGGACCCCGAGAGCGTCATAGGCTATGTTGTGAGGCGAAATTTTAAAACCGCGCGTTCCAATTCACCAAACAATTTTGCCCCTATCTACATAATGGGGAAAAAAGTGAAAGGAAAAGTGTTGGAGGCGTCGCAGCTACAGACACAAAATTTTGCACAGTCACACGTCTGGACCCTGAGAGCATCATAGGCTATGTTGTGAGGTGAAATTTTAACCCCACGCGTTCCAATTCACCAAACAATTTTGCCCCTATCTACATAATGGGGAAAAAAGTGAAAGGAAAAGTGTTGGAGGCGTCGCAGCTACAGACACAAAATTTTGCACAGTCACATGTCTAGACCCTGAGAGCATCATAGGCTATGTTGTGAGGTGAAATTTTAACCCCGCGCTTTCCAATTCACCAAACAATTTTGCCCCTATCTACATAATGGGGAAAAAGTGAAAGGAAAAGTGTTGGAGGCGTCGCAGCTACAGCCACAAAATTTTGCACAGTCACACGTCTGGACCCCGAGAGCGTCATAGGCTATGTTGTGAGGTGAAATTTTATCCCCGCCCTTACCAATTCACCAAACAATTTTTGCCCTATCTACATAATGGGGAAAAATGAAAGGAAAAGTGTTGGAGGCAAATTGACAGCTGCCAGATGTGAACAAGGGGGACTTAAAGAATGAGAGCGATGGCGCCAAAGAGTATATACCGTACAGTTGCTAAGGTGGGGCCCCGACATAGGATACTCACCACACCCGGGGATATGAACACACACAAAATGCGCCACACACTACCACGTGCATGAACACATATTACCCTCAGCACACATTTCACCACACATACACCAACCTCGCCACATAAAAGTCGAAACACAAAAGTCGCCACTCAAAACTCGCCACGCGCAGAACTCGCCACATGCAAAAACTAGCCTCACGCAAAACTCGACACAAGTGCAAAACTCACCTCATGGAAAACTCGCCACACGCAAAACTTGCACACGCAGAAAAATTGCCACATGCACAAAAGTTACAACACATGCAAAAGTTGCCTCACACAAAACTTGCACATACTCAAAAGGCACCACACATAAAACTCGCCACGCGCAAAACTCGCCATGCGCAAAATTTGCTGCACACAACTTGCTACACCAACATGTCACATGCAACTCGACACACGAAAAGTTGCTACACGCATGTTGCCACATGCAACTCAACACACACAACTTGACAAACGAAACTCACCGTAAAACACACACAAGTCTGGTATCCTTCAAAAATAAAAATCTGATTAATAATAAGCAGACAAACTATAAGAGCAACAAATGTACTATATAGGAAATACGGCAGCTGTCAGTCATATGACCTGTCTATTATGTGTATGTGTGAGCTAATATATACTGCCAGGAGGAGGGCTTCCTGTTGGCTTGGGATTTATCAGGCTGCCAATTTAGCTTACAAACACTGAGGTAAAAATACTGAGCAAATAACGTGTGAACGAGGTCTAATACAGGAGGAGATGACACACAGGTATATACTATATACAGGGGAGATGACACACAGATATATACTATATACAGGAGAGATGACACACAGGTATATACTATATACAGAAGCAGATGACCTACAGGTATATACTATATACAGGAGGAGATGACATACAGGTATATGCTATATATAGAAGATGACATACAGGTATATACTATATACAGGAAGAGATGACATACAGGTATATACTATAGAAGGAGATGACATACAGGTATATACTATATATAAGAGGAGATGACATACAGGTATATACTATATACAGGGTAGATGACACACAGCAGGTATATACTATATACAGGGGAGATGACATACAGGTATATACTATATACAGGAGATGACATACAGGTGTATAATATATATAAGGCAGATGACAAACATGTATATACTGAGGTGAAAATGAGAGGTGTGAGGTGAAAATGAAAAGGTGTGAGTACAAAATGAGAGGAGTGAGGGAAAATAGTGGAGTGATCAGAAAATGACAGATGTGAGGTCGAAATGACAAGTGTTAGGGGGAATGAGAGGAGTGAGGGAGAAAATGAGAGATGTGAGGGGGAAAATGAAAGATGCGATTGGGAAAATGAGAGGCGTGATGGGAAAATAAGAGACGTGAGGTGCTATAACTAACCACAGATATTTACTATGCCCAGGCAACGCCGGGCTCTTCAGCTAGTCTAATGTATAAAACTGAATGTGTGTGTGTATGTGTGTGTGTTTATGTATATATGTCCGGGATTGGCATCTGCACCGTCGTAGCTACAGCCACAAAATTTTGCACAGTCACACGTCTGGACCCCGAGAGCATCATAGGCTATGTTGTGAGGTGACATTTTAACCCCGCGCTTTCCAATTCACCAAACAATTTTGCCCCTATCTACATAATGGGGAAAAAGTGAAAGGAAAAGTGTTGGAGGCAAATTGACAGCTGCCAGATGTGAACAAAGGGGGACTTAAAGAGTGAGAGCGATGGCACCAAAGAGTATATACCGTACAGTTGCTAAGGTGGGGCCCCGACAAGGGATACTCACCACACACGGGGATATGAACACACACAAAATGCGCCACACACTACCACGTGCTTGAAGACATTTACCACCCTCAGCACACATTTCACCACACATACACCAACCTCGCCACATAAAAGTCGAAACACAAAAGTCGCCGCTCAAAACTCGCCACGCGCAAAACTCGCCACGCGCAAAACTAGGCTAACGCACAACTCGCCACACGTGCAAAACTCACCACACGCAAAACTTTCACATGCGGAAAAATTGCCACATGCACAAAAGTTGCAACACATGCAAAAGTTGCCTCACACAAAACTTGCACATACTCAAAAGGCACCACACATAAAACTCGCCACACGCAAAACTCGCCATGCGCAAAACTTGCTGCACACAACTTGCTACACTAACCTGTCACATGCAACTCGACACACAAAAAGTTGCTACACGCATGTCGCCACACAAAACTCATCTCACAAAAGTCGCTACATGCATGTCGCCACACGCAATTTAACACACACAACTTGACACACGAAACTCGCCCTAAAACACACACAAGTCTGGTATTTTCCTTCAAAAATAAAAATTTGATTAAGAAGCAGACAAACTACAAGAGCAACAAATGTACCATATAGGAAATACGGCAGCTGTCAGTCACATGACCTGTCTATTATGTGTATGTGTGAGCTAATATACAGTGGGGCAAAAAAGTATTTAGTCAGTCAGCAATAGTGCAAGTTCCACCACTTAAAAAGATGAGAGGCGTCTGTAATTTACATCATAGGTAGACATTAACTATGGGAGACAAACTGAGAAAAAAAAATCCAGAAAATCACATTGTCTGTTTTTTTATCATTTTTTTGCATATTATGGTGGAAAATAAGTATTTGGTCAGAAACAAACAATCAAGATTTCTGGCTCTCACAGACCTGTAACTTCTTCTTTAAGAGTCTCCTCTTTCCTCCACTCATTACCTGTAGTAATGGCACCTGTTTAAACTTGTTATCAGTATAAAAAGACACCTGTGCACACCCTCAAACAGTCTGACTCCAAACTCCACTATGGTGAAGACCAAAGAGCTGTCAAATGACACCAGAAACAAAATTGTAGCCCTGCCCCAGGCTGGGAAGACTGAATCTGCAATAGCTAACCAGCTTGGAGTGAAGAAATCAACAGTGGGAGCAATAATTAGAAAATGGAAGACATACAAGACCACTGATAATCTCCCTCGATCTGGGGCTCCACACAAAATCCCACCCCGTGGGGTCAGAATGATCACAAGAACGGTGAGCAAAAATCCCAGAACCACGCAGGGGGACCTAGTGAATGAACTGCAGAGAGCTGGGACCAATGTAACAAGGCCTAGCATAAGTAACACACTACGCACCATGGACTCAGATCCTGCAGTGCCAGACGTGTCCCACTGCTTAAGCCAGTACATGTCCGGGCCTGTCTGAAGTTTGCTAGAGAGCATTTGGATGATCCAGAGGAGTTTGGGGAGAATGTCCTATGGTCTGATGAAACCAAACTGGAACTGTTTGGTAGAAACACAACTTGTCGTGTTTGGAGAAAAAAGAATACTGAGTTGCATCCATCAAACACCATACCTACTGTAAAGCATGGTGGTGGAAACATCATGCTTTGGGGCTGTTTCTCTGCAAAGGGGCCAGGACGACTGATCCGGGTACATGAAAGAATGAATGGGGCCATGTATCGTGAGATTTTGAGTGCAAACCTCCTTCCATCAGCAAGGGCATTGAAGATGAAACGTGGCTGGGTCTTTCAACATGACAATGATCCAAAGCACACCGCCAGGGCAACGAAGGAGTGGCTTCGTAAGAAGCATTTCAAGGTCCTGGAGTGGCCTAGCCAGTCTCCAGATCTCAACCCTATAGAAAACCTTTGGAGGGAGTTGAAAGTCCGTGTTGCCAAGCGAAAAGCCAAAAACGTCACTGCTCTAGAGGAGATCTGCATGGAGGAATGGGCCAACATACCAACAACAGTGTGTGGCAACCTTGTGAAGACTTACAGAAAACGTTTGACCTCTGTCATTGCCAACAAAGGATATATTACAAAGTATTGAGATAAAATGTTGTTTCTGACCAAATACTTATTTTTCCTATCGCCACGACAGCACCCACAACGAGAGAGGATCCGCCCACCTTCCGGACAGGAACCTACAGGTTAAAAAGGGGCGGTCCCCCTCGCCCTCCAGTTTGGGTTCCTGTCCGGACGGCGGGAGCCTACAGGTCGTTTTTCACCTACCCGGGTCCGCCAAGCCTCTGTGCGGTGTCCAGGTGGGAACGGCAGAGTCGGGGGCCCGGAAGCAGCGTCGGGGGAAGTTCTGTGTCCAGCTTCCCCCCTCGTCTGGCAAGGAGCGGCTGAACACTGAAGTGGCGTTCCCAGGGGAAGGCACGCCGCCCTGGGCCGTCCACACGTGCGCGACACTGCGGGAGCAGGTTGGCGCTTATGACCCGGAAGTGAACCAACGACTTCCGGAGGAGGCCGGGAGGAGGAGCGCGGGACCTTTGAAAAGAAGGCAGCGCTTGGTGAGTGGTGTGCGGTGATATGTCTTCCACAGGAGACGCCGAACACCGAAAAGGAGAGCAGCAAAGGAGCAGCAGCAGATCTCAGAGTGGAGATGTGGCACGCGGGCAGCAGGATCCTGGCACGCCACATCGCACCTCACCTCCTCAGAAACCGGTACTCTAATTTCATCAGCAGTGGTGAGTGTTACATCTGAGCCACTGGCTGATACAATTGTCTTCTATACTATGTTTTATTATAGGGGAAGAAGGTCTCAAAATCCAAACATAAGCAGTGTGCATTATGCATGGAACCACTACCTGACACCTATGTAAAGAAATTATGTCAGACGTGTATATGCCGCACGTTAGAGGAAGAGGCCCCCCTTCGTGTATCGGATTTGAGGGAAGTTATCAGGGAAGAGATAAAATCTTCTCTTAAATCTAAACGGCAGGAGAAGATTAGTATGGAATTGGTATCCGATTCCAGCCCTTCGTTGCAGGAGGGCGAGTGCTCGGCGAGTTCATCACCATCCTCCTCAGATGAGGAAGGAAGGCCTTGCTTTGCCACAGATAATATGGAGGCTTTAATTAAGGCAGTCCGTGCGACGATGGGTGTAGCTGAGAGTAAAGAGCCTAAGACAACCCAGGAAATCATGTTCGCAGGGCTGAGCCAGAGAAGTCGCAAAGCTTTCCCGGTAGTAGAGACCATTAAAGATCTGGTCAAACGGGAGTGGGACAAGCTGGATAAAGGGTTCTTACCTTCGGCCGCAAAAAGAAGGTACCCCTTTGAGGATGACACCTTATCCCAGTGGATGAAGATCCCAAAAATAGATGCGGCAGTAGCCTCTACCTCGAAAACAGGCTCACTACCATTGGAGGATGTAGGACTCCTTAAAGATCCTTCAGACAGGAAGGCTGACATGCTCCTTAAGAAGGTGTGGGAAGCATCATCTGGAGCCTTTAAGCCCGCAATCGCAGGCACCTGTACGGCAAGATCAGTTATGGTCTGGGTGACTCAGCTGGAGGAGCAGCTTAAAGCAAAAGTACCCAGGGATAAATTGTTAAACTCCCTGTCTCAGGTCAGGGAAGGAGCGGCTTATCTAGCGGATGCATCGATTGATTCCCTGAAATTGGCTGCAAGATCGGCGGGTCTCTCAAACGCAGCCCGACGGGCACTTTGGCTGAAGACCTGGAAGGGGGATGCTCAGGCAAAAGCTAAATTGTGCTCCATTCCATGTAGGGGTGAGTACCTATTCGGCCCGGTGCTGGATGACATCCTGGCAAAGGCAGAAGACAGAAAGAAGGGATTCCCTAAAACATTTAATCCCACTTTTAGGAATGCCTTCCGGAGACGCATGCCCTTCAGAAGATTCCAGTCAGACCAGCAGGGAAATAATCGCGACTGGGAAACATCGGATCAAAAGAAGAAAGGTGGATACTATAAGAACCCTCCATCTTTCTCAAGACGTAGACGTAATTACAGATAAAACTGATCTACCAGTAGGGGGAAGACTAAAGTTCTTCTCAGAAAGATGGGAAAAGATTACTTCTAGTGCCTGGATAATGGGGGTGGTTGAGTCAGGATTAAAATTA
This sequence comes from Ranitomeya imitator, assembly GCF_032444005.1. Lineage (NCBI taxonomy): Eukaryota > Metazoa > Chordata > Amphibia > Anura > Dendrobatidae > Ranitomeya > Ranitomeya imitator. The sequence continues at coordinate 870,258,903 of NC_091282.1, forward strand.
GAATTTTTGAGAACTCCACCAAATCATTTTGTGATAACATCACTGGACACTCCGGCCCAACAACAGGCCTTAGAAATAGAGATTCAACAATTGCTTACAAAGCGAGTTATTGAAGAAGTACCAAAACATCAGGAGAAGACGGGCTTTTATTCTCCGCTATTCTTAATCTCTAAACCTGATGGGTCCTTTAGGACTATCATAACTTTACGAAAATTGAATAGATATCTTCAGTACCACGCTTTTAAGATGGAATCCATTAAGTCAACAACTAAGCTTTTGTTTCCTAGGTGCTACATGTCGGTCTTGGATCTAAAAGATGCATACTACCATCTTCCAGTTCACAGAAATCACCAGCAATTCCTCAGGATGGCAGTATGGGTAAACCATCAGATTAAACATTTCCAATATTTGGCAATGCCCTTTGGCCTGTCCATGGCACCTAGAATTTTTACTAAAGTTATCTCGGAAGTAATGGCCCATATTAGGGAAAAGGAAACCCTTGTAGTGCCCTATCTAGATGATTTTTTGATAATTGGAAATTCAATTGCTCAGTGTACATATAGGGTAAATGCCATAATATCATCCCTACAGGAACTCGGTTGGATAGTCAACTGGAAAAAATCAAAACTAGAACCCACAAGACGTCTAACCTTTCTAGGAGTTCTGCTAGACTCAGAAGACCAGTCATCCTTCCTACCAGAAGAGAAGAAGCAGAAGATTATTCAAAGAATCAGGGCTGTAAGGAAAACTCCAAACTTAAGTCTAAGAGACGCAATGTCTCTACTAGGATCTTTAACCGCGTGTATATATGTATATCGGCAGTGAGATGGGCTCAGGTTCACACTCGAATGCTTCAATACGAGGTTCTTCAAGCGGAGAAAGATCTTCATGGTGCTCTGAACAGAAAATTCGATCTATCACCCGCCACTCTTCACGATCTAAAATGGTGGCTCGATTTGGCACATCTGTCAAAAGGGGTTCTCTGGACCATCACTCCGAACAATGTAATTACAACAGATGCCAGTCCGTTCGGTTGGGGAGCCCATATGGAGGACATTCTGACCCAAGGGCAATGGTCGATTCAAGAATCCCAGTATTCCTCAAATCTAAGAGAGCTTGTGGCAGTCAAACAGGCTCTTCTTTGCTTACTACCATCCCTGAGGAATGCACATGTACAGATACAAACAGACAATATGACTGTGGTAGCCTATATCAATCATCAGGGGGGGACAAGATCTCGATCCCTAATGACCACTACAGCACAGATATTGTCTCTGGCCGAGAATCACTTACAATCCCTGTCGGCAGTTCACATAAAAGGAGAACTCAATATAGAGGCGGACTATCTCAGTCGCCATTCCCTTCGTCAGGGAGAGTGGTCCCTAGACCAACAGGTATTCGATCAAATAGTCAATCTGTGGGGTGTACCGATAATAGACCTATTTGCTACGAGAAAGAACAGGAAGGTCAGGAGGTTCGCATCCTTACACATGGCAGACCAACCATTCATAGTGGATTCCCTTCGTGTCCGTTGGGACTTCCAGCTGGCTTATGCCTTTCCTCCTATGTGTCTGATTCCGATAGTTCTCAGGAAGATCCGGGAAGAAGGAGCCAGAGTGATCCTAATCGCCCCCTTCTGGCCCAGGAGGCCTTGGTTCTCTCTCCTCAGAACAATGTCAGTGACGGATCCCTGGGTGTTGCCAGTGGTTCCGGAGCTCCTTTCTCAAGGTCCGTTTCGTCATCCAAATTTGGAGACTCTTCACTTAACAGCTTGGAACTTGAGAGGGAGCTTCTGAAGGAGAGGGGGTTCTCCAATGCTTTAATAAATACCTTATTGAAAAGCAGAAAGGAGATTACTACAAAGATCTATACAAAAATTTGGAAAAAATTCCTTATGTTTCATCAGCAACCATTAGGAGATAAGGCTCCGATTTCAGCTATTCTAGAATTACTTCAGAAAGGCTGGGAATTGGGTTTAGCAGTCAACACTCTAAGAGTTCATGTTTCAGCCTTGGGAGCTCTATATAACAGTGATATAGCTGGTAATAGATGGGTTGCTAGATTTATTAAGGCATGTCAGCTTTCGAACCCAATCCATATTGTAAGAATACCCCCTTGGGATTTAAATTTGGTTCTTGAGGCATTGACTGAACCTCCGTTCGAGCCATTAGACTCTATTTCTATAAAAAATTTAACCTTAAAAACAGCTCTACTCTTAGCCTTAACATCTGCCAGGAGGGTCAGTGATATACACGCGTTATCAGTAGATCCTCCCTATCTAATAATTCTCCAGGATAAGATTGTCCTAAAACCCGATCCTGCATATTTACCAAAAGTAGCAACTAAATTTCATAGAAGTCAGGAGATTTATTTACCATCTTTCTATGAAAATCCAGGTTCAGAAGAGGAGAAAAAATATCATACTCTAGATGTAAAGAGGGCGATATTAGAATACCTGGATAGGACACAAAGCTGGAGACAGAGTAGGGCTCTGTTTGTTTCTTTCCAGAATCAGAAAAAAGGTTCTGGGGTCACGAAGAACTCTATCGCTAGATGGATTAGAGAAGCAATATGTCTTGCCTATTCTGCCAGGGGAGTAACACCACCAGAAGGCATCAGGGCGCACTCCACTCGGGCCATGGCATCATCCTGGGCGGAGAAGGCAGATGTCCCCATTGAAATGATATGTAAGGCGGCAACTTGGTCATCACCTTCCACCTTTTATAAGCACTATCGCCTTGATCTATCTGCTAATTCCAGCTTACAATTTGGCCGTTCAGTACTTAGTGCTGTAGTCCCTCCCAGTTAAATAGTCTTTGAAAGTCTCTCGTTGTGGGTGCTGTCGTGGCGATAGGAAAACCGGTTTTTACGTACCGGTAATAGGATTTTACAGAGTCCACGACAGAACCCATACATTCCCCCCCGTACTTAGTTACTTATTCCTGCACTCTGTTGGAGGGTGTGCCTTAAAGATCACTCTTTAGAGGTGGTGGTATTTAGTAATGTTTAAGATAATATTGTCATGTACTGATTCATTGGCGGTATCCCTTGTACTCTGGAACACAAACTGGAGGGCGAGGGGGGCCGCCCCTTTTTAACCTGTAGGTTCCTGTCCGGAAGGTGGGCGGATCCTCTCTCGTTGTGGGTGCTGTCGTGGACTCTGTAAAATCCTATTACCGGTACGTAAAAACCGGTTTCCACCATAATATGCAAATAAAATGTTAAAAAAACAGACAATGTGATTTTCTGGATTTTTTTTTATCAGTTTGTCTCCCATAGTTGAGGTCTACCTGTGATGTAAATTACAGACGCCTCTCATCTTTTTAAGTGGTGGAACTTGCACTATTGCTGACTGACTAAATACTTTTTTGCCCCACTGTATACTGCCAGGGGGAGGGCTTCCTGTTGGCTGGGGATTTATCAGGCTGCCAATTTAGCTTACAAATACTGAGGTAAAAATACTGACCAAATAACGTGTGAACGAGGTCTAATACAGGAGGAGATGACATACAGATATATACTATGTACAGGGGAGATGACACACAGGTATATACTATATACAGGAGATGACATACAGGTACATGCTATATACAGGAGGAGATGACATACAGGTATATACTATATACAGGAGGAGATGACACACAGGTATATACTATATACATGAGCAGATGACCTACAGGTATATACTATATACAGAAGGAGATGACATACAGGTATATGCTATATATAGGAGGAGATGACATACAGGTATATACTATATACAGGAGGATATGACACACACATATATACTATATACAGGAGCAGATGACCTACAGGTATATACTATATACAGGAGGAGATGACATACAGGTATGTGCTATATACAGGAGGAGATGACACATACATATATACTATATACAGGGGAGATGACCTACAGGTATATACTATATATAGGAGGAGATGACATACAGGTATATACTATATACAGGGGAGATGACACACAGCAGGTATATACTATATACAGGGGAGATAACATACAGGTATATACTATATACAGGTATATACTATATACAGGAGATGACATACAGGTGTATACTATATATAAGGGAGATGACAAACATGTATATACTGTGGTGAAAATGAGAGGTGTGAGGTGAAAATGAGAGGAGGGAGGGAAAATAGTGGAGTGATCGGAAAATGACAGATGTGAGGTCGAAATGACAAGTGTTAGGGGGGAATGAGAGGTGTGAGGGAGAAAATGAGAGACGTGATGGGGAAAATGAGAGGCGTGATGGGAAAATAAGAGAAGTGAGGTGCTATAACTAACCACAGATATTTACTATGCCCAGGCAACGCCGGGCTCTTCAGCTAGTTACCACATAAAGTGACACTGGTCAGATTTCAAACATTTGGCTCCGTCACTAAGGGGTTAAAGGAGTTGAATCTGTGCTCCATAAGAAGAAGAAATTCAGAAATGAGTAAATATTGTGTCACACATGTATCTGTCTGTGATATAGCCATGGGTAGGCCGATGTTGAGAGGCCTTTGTATGTCTGCTGATCATATAGCCTGTATTGTTACAGCTTCAGTGAACAGGACCACCATGTGAATTTAGGCCATGAATGCTACCATTTAGTGATTGCAGTTTACGATTTTGAAAGTGATGAGTCATCAAAAGCATAAGTTAAATAGAATTAGGTTATTAAATCCAATCCATTTTAAAGAGGAATAGTTCCTTGTCAGAAATTTGTCATTTCTATACCTCGGTTAAATACTACTGTTCTCCTGATTATGGCATTGCATTTCCTTTGTTACTGTATCTCTATGTGCCTGCGCTTTTCATACATTATCGGCACTGTGCCCATTGGGGCTTTATCTGGCCCATCATATACTGTAAGGGGCATTATATGGGCCTATTCTGTATGGAGCATTATATGGGGCCCATTCTGTATAGAGCAATGTATGGAGCCCATCATATACTGAATGAAGCATATGGGACTCATTAACCTGTATGGAGCAATATATGGGGTCCATTATTCTGTATGGGGCAATATATGGGGTTCATTATACTGTATGGAGCACTATGTGGTGCCCATAATACTGTATGGAGCACTATACTGTGCGGTTTCTGAGCTATTGTACAATTTACAATAGATATCACTCATGTAATGTATGAAAATAATGTTGCTATATAAATAAATAATAATAATACATAATAAATCCTTGGCATTGTAGAATACCTATATTTTCTGCTGTATCTGTGCATCATAAATTGTGGTACGTGTTCAAGGGGCCCACTGAGACTCTTTTGCCCAGGGCCCACAAAAACCTGGAGCCTGCACTGAATGTGGCAACCACATATCCGCATCCATCTAAGGCGCGTCAAGCAGGGCTCCTAGGAAAGTGGTCAAAGCTACGGCAAGAACATTATTTCAAGTAGTCTGTCATAAGCCCTCTCCTTGACCTTTACTGTCATCGTCTCTCAACGGTATACATTCCCATTTCCTCTTTATAATCTGTAAGGGGGACTAGGACAATAAATACATTTTTGCAAAGACTAGCTCTAATGCGTACATATCTTTGCTAATGTGCACTTGCATGTTTGATCATCCTCATATGTAGGAACATATTTAAAATCACTTACCGTATATACTCGAGTATAAGACGACCCGAGTATAATCTGAGGCACCTACTTTTGCCACGGAAAACTGGGTAAGCTTATTCACTCGAGTATGTCGGGTATGCATTGTCCCCCCATCCCTGTCCTGCTATGCGTGGTTCCCTTCCCTGTCCTGGTATGAATGCCTCCCCATCACTGTCCCTGTCTGCATGCCTCCCCTGTCCCTGTCTGCATGCCTCCCCTGTCCCTGTCTACATGCCTCCCCTGTCCCTGTCATTGTATGCATGCCTCCCCTTTCCCTGTCCTGGTATGGATGCCTCCCCATCCCTGTCATTGTATGCATGCCCCCCCTTCTCTGTCCTGGTATGAATGCCTCCCCGTCCCTGCCCCTGTATGCATGCCTCCCCCTTTCCGTCATTGTATGCATGGCTTCCCCTTCCTTGTCCTGGTATGAATGCCTCCCCGTCCCTGTCATTGTATGCATGCCTCCCACTTCCCTGTCCTGGTATGACTTCCTCCCCGTCCCTGCCCCTGTATGCATGCCTTCCTCGTTCCGTCCCTGTATGCAAGCCACCCCCGTCCCTGTCCCTGTATGCAAACCTCCCCCGTTCCATCCCTGTGTGCATGCCTCCTCAATCCATCCCTGTATGCATGGCTCCCCCGTTCTGTCCCTGTAAGCATGCATCCTTCTCTACTATCCCTGTGTGCATGTTTCCTATTGAAAAAATAAACATCCTTCTCACCTACCTGCGGGCCCTCGGTGCTGACACTGCATCTAGTTTCAGCCGCCGGCACCTGCCTGCAGCTCTTCCTGCTGAGCGATCACGTGGTACCGCTCATTAAGGTAATGAATATGCGCTCCACGTCTATGGAAGTGGAGACGCGTCCATATTCATTACCTTTATGAGCGGTACCATGTGATCGCTCGGCAGGAAGAGCTGCAGGCGCCAGCTGGAACAAAATGCAGTGCCAGCAAACAGGGCACGCAGGTAGGTGAGTATAATGTGTGCTGGAAGCCGCCGGCTCCTTTACATCAATAGAACAGTTTAGAAGCTGTCCAGTTGACAACAATTCAAAGATAAAAATGTTACCGTTAATTGAATTTAAAAGGAACGTGTCAGCAGGATTGTGCACAGTAACCTACAGTGTCATGTCGGCGCCGTTATACTGATTAAAATGATAACTGGGTTGATGAACTCCATCCTGTGGTTGTTGTGAAATCTTTATTTTCAGTTTTGAGTTAATGATATGCCCGTGCTGGGGGGCAGTCTGTGGGGGGTCTTCATGTGGTGCTCTGATTAGATATTCATACTACAGGCTGCTGACAGGTCACTGATCCCTAGTTTACATAATGAATATTATATATACATATTGAAAAAAAAAAAGGTCTTCTGCAGGCAGGCGCCAGCCGTGGTACCTGTGCTGCAGCATAATCGCATGTGTCCTGTGTATTTAATTAATATGGTTGAGGTTCTCCTGCTATTCAAAAAAAATTAAAATCCATTTGAAATGGCGCCTGCGCAGTAGCTATCAGTGTATATAGAGGTGATCCGATAGCTGCTACTTGTCATGCACAGGCGGCGCCCTCTAGCTAGAGAAAAAAAATTACTACTCCAAGATGGCGCGCACCTGTGCAGTAGAAGCTATCGAATCACCTCTATATACACCGATAGCTGCTACTGCGCTGGCAAAGCAGGCACCATTTTCAAATGGATTTTTTTTTAATATCCGGAGAACGTCAGCCATATTAATTATATGCACATTACTCATGCGATTATGCTGCAGCGCAGGTGCCACGGCTGACACCTGTCTGCAGAAGGTTTTTTTTTTTTCAATATGTGGGATCATTGACCTGTCAGAAGCCATACACATGAATAGCTAATCAGAGCACCACATGAAGACCCCCCACAGACTGCCCCACAGCACGAGCATGTCATCAACTCAGAACTGAAAATAAAGATTACACAACAACCACAAGACTGATTTCACCAACCAAGGTATCATATTAATCAGTATAATGGCACTGACCTGACAATGACTGTAGGTTACTGTGCACAATCCTGCTGTCAGGTTCACTTTAATTATGTTTTTTAAACTGTCTTAATGTTAAGTTTTAGATTGTATATAAAAAATCTACATTTGACCAAAAAAATGGAGAATTACCCCAAAAGTTAAAAAGTCTTTATATTTTTTAGGTTACACAGTCCTTTCCTAAACACAAAGCAATTGTCATTGTACATTGATTAAAGATGGTCCATACAAATCTAAAATTAAATGCAAAGTATAATAAAGGGAATTTGCTCATCAGTTGGAAACTTTCATCCATGAGTTAAATGTAATTTTTATTCTTAATGAATGACCTTCATGATCTTTATAATTTTGAGCAGCAGCATTTCTTCAGAAGCTATGCGGTCCCGGAATTACATGCCTTAGTTTTGGTTAAAATGGATGGAGTTTTTTTGGTCAGAGACAGTGAAGCCACAGGAATGTTTCTTTGTATGTATGGGTGTACTTTTTTTTTTAAACAGATCTTTATGAAAATTCCTAAACTTTTACATTATAATTTACTTATACTAAGGGTCATTATGTCATGGGAGATGTACTTTTTTGCATACAATCTACTTGCACTATTCAGTGTATTTACTTACTTTTGCCAAAGGAGACCTAGTAAAAGAAATATTAAAAAAGGCTGGCAGAATATGAGAAACCATTTTGAATAACTGGCTATTACTTCTTGGCGTTACCGGACGGAGGTCTGCGGCTACATTACGTACGTTCTTTATCACCACTGTTCTGCCTGTGCTCAGGCTTAGATCAGATTATTATCATATTTGCACTAGATGTACAGCACCACGTAATAACATATTCATAACGTTATGTGCCCACAGTCCGGAATAGCTCACCTGCGCTGGGTCCAAAACGCTGCGATCAACGTTACAAGCACAGCACAGCATTCGACGAATCGGCGTTTTGCTTATTGCATCTGATGATTAGCAGCCAGTTCACACTGGCCGATTGGCCTCTTTCATACTTCCGTTTTTTTACAATCAGTCACAATCCATCAAAATGTTGAAAAGACGGATCCTGTGCAGATTGTAAAAAATGGGTGCACTGGGTCCGTTTTTTTCACCTTTCACCAGAATGAGGAACTTGTATTCCCATTAGAATTGTGGGGCTGTGCTAGGCTTTTTCTTGCAGCCCTGTAAAGAAGGAATAGAGCAGCGGTCGGATGTTTCACCAGTAATGCTGTTTTCTGACTGGGCTAAAAGTTCCCCCTTGGGGATAAAAAAAAAATAAATCCTTGATCTGTTGATTGGTGCAGGTGCCAGAGATGAGAAATGAACGAATCAGCAAGTTATCATCTATCAAGCAGATCAAAGATATTTTGTTTTCACAAGACAAGCCCTTTTAAAGCTGGTTTTATACTTCCAAAATTCATGGTGCTTGCATGATCTGCGATATCCGGACCGACCATAGGTTGTCTTATCTGCTTCAGACATAGGCTGTTAAGGTGATCGCAAAGTCAGTAGCTACCTGAACCATGAATGTCAGATGTGTGAAATATGGAACATAGCACTTGTTTAGGTAGTTTATTTTAATTAGTTACTTCTGGTTTATAAAGTGGGATTTCTTGCCTTATAAATGGGGTTGGGACCATCAGTTGTGTTGTGCAGAAGTCACAAGACATAGCGCAATGATAAAGCAGCAGTGGTGGATACACAGCGGACAGTCCTACTGAATAGACTGTTAGCTGCTTTTTTTTTCTTGCCATAATACAAATTCTAAGTAAAGAAAAACGAGTGGCCATCATTACTTTAAGAAATGAAGGTCAGTCAGTCCGAAAAATTGGGAAAACTTTGAAAGTTTCCCCAAGTGCAGTGGCAAAAACCATCAAGCGCTACAAAGAAACTGGCTCACATGAGGACCGCCCCAGGAAAGGAAGACCACGAGTCACCTCTGCTTCTGAGGATAAGTTTATCTGAGTCACCAGCCTCAGAAATCGCAGGTTAACAGCAGCTCAGATTAGAGACAAGGTCAATGCCACACAGAGTTCTAGCAGCAGACTCATCTCTACAACAACTGTTAAGAGGAGACTTTGTGCAGCAGGCCTTCATGGTAAAATAGCTGCTAGGAAACCGCTGCTAGGAAACCACTGCTAAGGACAGGCAACAAGCAGAAGACACTTGTTTGGGCTAAAGAACACAAGGAATGGACATTAGACCAGTGGAAATCTGTGCTTTGGTCTAATGAGCATCTTATGGGGCCATGTGCAGCATTATATGGGGCAAATATTTCTATGGAGCATCTTATGGGGCAATGTGCAGCATTATATGGGGCAAATATCTCTATGGAGCATCTTATGAGGCCATGTGCAGCGTTATATGGGCAAATATTGCTATGGAGCATCTTATGGAGCAATGTACAGCATTATATGGGGCAAATATCTCTATGGAGCATCTTATGGGGCCATGTGCAGCGTTATATGGGGCAAATATTTCTATTGAGCATCTTATGGGGCCATAATCCGCATTTGTGCAGCATTATATGGGGCCATGTGCAGCGTTATATGGGGCAAATATCTCTATGGAGCATCTTATGGGGCCCATCGTAAACTGTATGGAGCATGATATGGGTCGTATTTTGTAAGGAGCATCTTATGGGGCCCATCATGAACTGTATGGAGCATTATATGGGGCTCCTGATTGAATATGGATATTCAAAAACACTTAACCTACTGATGTCTCAAATAATTTTACTTTTATTGGTATCTATTTTTACTTTTGACACTTACCGGTAGCTGCTGCATTTTCCACCCTAGGCTTATACTTGAGTCAATAAGTTTTCCCAGTTTTTTATGGCAAAATTAGGTGTCTCGGCTTCTACTCGGGCCGGCTTATACTCGAGTATATAGGGTATATATATTTCCAAGCAGTGTACTATAATAAATAAATTTGTTGTAATTTGCAATTAAAAATAAAGAATTGGGTAACAGTAGTGTGTACAGTTATCATTATTGTTAGGAAGTTACTTCTGCTTGCTATAGTAACCATTGATCATTGCTGCAAATATTTTGTTTTGTATCCATATTTCCAATGCTGCCCCTTTTATAATTCTGAACAGAGCAGCATATTGCTTGCCTGTTGCAGAGCGTGCTTGGACACCCGCCGGGCAATACAAATACTTGCAGAATTGATTCCACACTTTGATATGTTTTCCACATGAAAGAAATGCAGGTGATATTGAGAGCAAGTCTGGGCAATTTCGCTAAATGTATCATATACTGTGTGCACTAAGTGTATATATGAACACACCTAAACAGTCTAGAAAAACTAGCTCTCATATCACATCTATAGGAAGTGGGAATTGCCTTAATGGCCATCTCCTTTTCTTCACTAACACAGGGTAAATGTATCAGGTATGATATGTGAATGTTCAGCTTTACTTTTTGTGCCGTACTGTGTCCATTGTAACTTCAGTGCTGGTTACATATGTCTGTCTGTATGAAAGGCTATGTAGCTTCGGTAAAGCATAGAACAGTGTGAAACCATAGCATTGCAGTGTATTGTGTAATACCTGGCCCCTTACCACGTCCAGGTATTCTTCTTTTTGCATAGACTATCATTTCTCTCTCGGCAGCACAGGTTTTGTTTACATAGGACAATGTGCGGCTGAGAACATCACAGGAGATTTTCGGTGGTACAGGAGGGCATCACAGGAGATTTTACGTGAAGATGTCTGAAGACCTCCTTCCCATGGTAACCGATCGGCACCCCATGATCGTGTCATGCTGGGTACTGGTGGCCATCAGAAGTGACAGCCACCCTGTTAAATCCTCTTACATACCACTGTCATCCTCTACAGTGGCAATTATGTTTTGAAGCTGACACCAGCTCATCAGCTACTGGCTATAAGCTGGCACACAGGCTGTAGAGAGCTTGCTCAGCTCCTGAGCCAGCTCCATGCAGAGAAAGGCTGCTGTCTTTAAAACCATAAGTAGTGTTATGGAGTAATGGTGTATGCCAGAGCTGGTAACAATAGATTGGTGAGGGGGCAGGTTGTGGACCCCCACCAATCTGATATTGATGACTTATGTGAAGGATATGTTATCAATATCAAAGCAGTGGAAAATCCCTTTCATTAGAAATAACAGATATACAGAATACAGTTCTAAGCGGAATCAGTAGGGGTATATTTATACTTACCCACGTTTCTGATGTAGATAAAGTGTGATTGTATAATGGTGTGTCCATGGTAATGTCTGCCACACAATTTTTGTCTTGCACACAGCAGTGGATACTGCTGCTTTATCATTGCGCTATGTCTTGTGACTAAGCAGTTATCCTGGGTAATTCATACACTGATGAAAGTCTGGTATAGAGACCGAAACATTTATAGAGATTTCTGAATTGCTGGTTCTCATGAACTTTCCACCTTTCATCACTTTTAAGTGCCAAGTTTCGTATATATTATACTCCGTGACCAGGGAGACCTGTATCTATGGCATGTGAAACATGCCGTTAGCTAAAATGGGAACACCCATTTGTTGAAATGCATTAGTAGAAATGCCCCTTCCAATTAGCGCCCCAAAGCCCACCTAACTAACATCTACCTTTCACATATCAAGGCCCTTCCATAATTCAATAGTGCTTTGGCTAAAAAAATATATAGAATTGCAATGCCACAAATGAAATGCTTCTGCTTGACTAAAAAAAACCCTTAAAGGGATTGTCCATAGGATAGGTAAATCCACCTCCAACAATCAGCTGTTAGTAGCTCTAAAGGTACCGTCACATTTAGCGACGCTGCAGCGATCCAGACAACGATCCCGATCGCTGCAGCGTCGCTGTTTGGTCGCTGGAGAGCTGTCACACAGACAGCTCTCCAGCGACCAATTATGTGAAGTCCCCTGGTAACCAGGGTAAACATCGGGTTACTAAGCGCAGGGCTGCGCTTAGTAACCCGATGTTTACCCTGGTTACCAGCGTAAACGTAAAAAAAAACAAACACTACATACTTACATTCCAGTGTCTTTCCCCTCGCCGTCAGCTTCTCTGCACTGACTGTGAGCGCCAGCCGGAAAGCACAGCGGTGATGTCACCGCTGTGCTCTGCTTTCCGGCTGGCCGGCGCTCACAGTGCAGAGAAGCACAGCGCCGGAGGACAGACAGCGGAATGTAAGTATGTAGTGTTTTTTTTTTTTTTTTTTTTTTACGTTTACGCTGGTAACCAGGGTAAACATCGGGTTACTAAGCGCGGCCCTGCGCTTAGTAACCCGATGTTTACCCTGGTTACCAGTGAAGACATCGCTGAATCGGCGTCACACACGCCGATTCAGCGATGTCTGCGGGAGGTCCAGAGACGAAATAAAGTGCTGGACTTTCTGCTCCGACCAACGATGGCACAGCAGGATCCTGATCGCTGCTGCCTGTCAAACTCAACGATATCGCTAGCCAGGACGCTGCAACGTCACGGATCGCTAGCGATATCGTTGAGTGTGAAGGAACCTTAAGTCTGAGCATTGAATGGTGCTGAACAGCACGACTGGATAGGTCATCAATATGCTGTGACTGCTTTAACCCCTTCCCGACCTTTGACGCCACGTAGGCGTCATGAAAGTCGGTGCCAATCCGACCCATGATGCCTATGTGGCGTCATGGAAAGATCGCGTCCCTGCAGATCGGGTGAAACGGTTAACTCCAATTTCACCCGATCTGCAGGGACAGGGGGATTGGTAGTTTAGCCCGGGGGGGGGGGGGGGGGGGTGTGGCTTCACCCCCCCCCCCCCGTGGCTACGATCGCTCTGATTGGCAGTTTCACTTTCAACAGCCAATCAGAGCGATTTGTAATATTTCACCTATTATACTGGTGAAATATTACAATCCAGCCATGGCTGATGCTGCAATATCATCGGCCATGGCTGGAAACACTGATGTGCCCCCCCACCCCACCGATCGCCCCCCCAAGCCACCGATCAGTCCTGCACACTGCCCCGCTCCGCTCCGTCCTGTGCTCAGCTCCCCCCGTGCTCTTGTCTGCTCCCACCGTGCTCCAATCCCACCCTCCGTGCTCCGATCCAACCCCCCTGCACTCTGATCCACCCCCCGTGCTCCAATCCACCCCTCCATGCTCCGATCCACCCCCGTGCTCCGATCCACCCCCCTGCGCTAGGATCCACCCCCCATGCTCCGATCCACCCCCTCCCCCCGTGCTCCCCCCACCCCATCATACTTACCGATCCTCCCGGGGTCCGTCCGTCTTCTCCATGGGCGCCGCCATCTTCCAAAACGGCGGGCGCATGCGCAGTGCGCCCGCCGAATCTGCCGGCCGGCAGATTCGTTCCAAAGTGCATTTTGATCACTGAGATAGGTTATATCACAGTGATCAAAATAAAAAAAATTGTAAATGACCCCCCCCCTTTGTCACCCCCATAGATAGGGACAATAATAAAATAAAGATTTTTTTTTTTCCACTAAGGTTGGGGTTAGGGTTAGGGTTTTGATATGTGCACATGTATTCTGGTCCTCTGCGGATTTTTCCGCAGCGGATTTGATAAATCCGCAGTGCTAAACCGCTGCGGATCTATGGCGGATTTACCGTGGTTTTTCTGCGCATTTCACTGCGGTTTTACAACTGCGGTTTTCTATTGGAGCAGTTGTAAAACCGCTGCGGAATCCGCAGAAAGAAGTGACATGCTGCGGAATGTAAACCGCTGCGTTTCCGTGCAGTTTTTCCGCAGCATGTGTACAGCGATTTTGTGTTTCCCATAGGTTTACATTGAACTGTAAACTCATGGGAAACTGCTGCGGATCCGCAGCGTTTTCCGCAGCGTGTGCACATACCTTTAGAATTAGGCTATGTGCACACGGTGTGGATTTGGCTGCGGATCCGCAGCGGATTGGCCGCTGCGGATTCGCAGCAGTGTTCCATCAGGTTTACAGTACCATGTAAACCTATGGAAAACCAAATCCGCTGTGCCCATGGTGCGGAAAATACCGCGCGGAAACGCTGCGTTGTATTTTCCGCAGCATGTTAATTCTTTGTGCGGATTCCGCAGCGTTTTACACCTGTTCCTCAATAGGAATCCGCAGGTGAAATCCGCACAAAAAACACTGGAAATCCACAGTAAATCCGCAGGTAAAATGCAGTGCCTTTTACCCGCGGATTTTTCAAAAATGGTGCGGAAAAATCTCACACGAATCTGCAACGTGGGCACATAGCCTTAGAGTTAGGGTTGGAATTAGGGTTGTGGTTAGGGTTGTGATTAGGGTTATGGCTACAGTTGGGATTAGGGTTAGGGGTGTGTTGGGGTTAATGTTGGAGGTAGAATTGAGGGGTTTCCACTGTTTAGGCACATCAGGGGTCTCCAAACGCAACATGGCGCCGCCATTGATTCCAGCCAATCTTGTATTCAAAAAGTCAAATGGTGCTCTCTCACTTCCAAGCCCCGACGTGTGCCCAAACAGTGGTTTACCCCCACATATGGGGTATCAGTGTACTCCGGACAAACTGCTCAACAATTACTGGGGTCCAATTTCTCCTGTTACCCTTGTAAAAATAAAAAATTGCTTGCTAAAACATCATTTTTGAGGAAAGAAAAATGATTTTTTTATTTTCATGGCTCTGCGTTGTAAACGTCTGTGAAGCACTTGGGGGTTCAAAGTTCTCACCGCATATCTAGATAAGTTCCTTGGGGGGTCTAGTTTCCAAAACGGGGTCACTTGTGGGGGGTTTCTACTGTTTAGGCACACCAGGGGCTCTGCAAACGCAACGTGATGCCCGCAGACCATTCCATCAAAGTCTGCATTTCAAAAGTCACTACTTCCCTTCTGAGCCCCGACGTGTGCCCAAACAGTGGTTTACCCCTACACATGGGGTATCGGCGTACTCAGGAGAAACTGGACAACAACTTTTGGGGTCAAATTTCTCCTGTTACCCTTGGGAAAATAAAAAATTGCAGGCTAAAAAATCATTTTTGAGAAAAGAAATTTTTTTATTTTATTTTCACTGCTCTGCGTTATAAACTTCTGTGAAGCAGTTTGGGGTTCAAAGTGCTCACCACACATCTAGATTAGTTCCTTTGGGGGGGTCTAGTTTCCAAAATGGGGTCATTTGTGGGGGATCTCCAATGTTTAGGCACACAGGGGCTCTCCAAACGTGACATGGTATCCGCTAATGATTGGAGCTAATTTTCCATTTAAAAAGCCAAATGGCGTGCCTTCCCTTCTGAGCCCTGCCGTGTGCCCAAACAGCGGTTTACCCCCACATATGGGGTATCAGCGTACTCAGGACAAACTGGACAACAACATTTGGGGTCCAATTTGTCCTATTACCCTTTGCAAAATAGGAAATTCCAGGCTAAAAAATCATTTTTGAGGAAAGAAAAATTATTTTTTATTTTCATGGCTCTGCGTTATAAACTTCTGTGAAGCACCTGGGGGTTTAAAGTGCTCAATATGCATCTAGATAAGTTCCTTGGGGGGTCTAGTTTCCAAAATGGGGTCACTTGTGGGGGAGCTCCAATGTTTAGGCACACAGGGGCTCTCCAAACGCGACATGGTGTCCGCTAACAATTGGAGCTAATTTTCCATTCAAAAAGTCAAATGGCGCGCCTTCCCTTCCGAGCCCTGCCGTGTGCCCAAACAGTGGTTTACCCCCACATATGAGGTATCGGCGTACTCGGGAGAAATTGCCCAACAAATTTTAGGATCCATTTTATCCTATTGCCCATGTGAAAATGAAAAAATTGAGGCGAAAAGAAATTTTTTGTGAAAAAAAAAGTACTTTTTCATTTTTACGGATCAATTTGTGAAGCACCTGGGGGTTTAAAGTGCTCACTATGCATCTAGGTAAGTTCCTTGGGGCGTCTAGTTTCCAAAATGGGGTCACTTGTGGGGGAGCTCCAATTTTTAGGCACAAGGAGGCTCTCCAAACGTGACATGGTGTCCGCTAAAGAGTGGAGCCAATTTTTCATTCAAAAAGTCAAATGGCGCTCCTTCCCTTCCAAGCCCTGCCGTGCGCCCAAACAGTGGTTTACCCCCACATATGAGGTATCAGCGTACTCAGGACAAATTGGACAACAACTTTCGTGGTTCAGTTTCTCCTTTTACCTTTGGGAAAATAAAAAAAATGTTGCTAAAAGATCATTTTTGTGACTAAAAAGTTAAATGTTCATTTTTTCCTTCCATGTTGCTTCTGCTGCTGTGAAGCACCTGAATGGTTAATAAACTTCTTGAATATGGTTTTGAGCACCTTGAGGGGTGCAGTTTTTAGAATGGTGTCACTTTTGGGTATTTTCAGCCATATAGACCCCTCAAACTGACTTCAAATGTGAGGTGGTCCCTAAAAAAAAATGGTTTTGTAAAGGCCAAATTTCCGTTTTTATCACAAATAAACGCAGAATTTATTGACCTAAATTTACCACTAACATGAAGCCCAATATGTCACGAAAAAACAATCTCAGAACCGCTAGGATCCGATGAAGCGTTCCCGAGTTATTACCTCATAAAGGGACACTGGTCAAAATTGCAAAAAACGGCCAGGTCATTAAGGTCAAAATAGTCTGGGTCATGAAGGGGTTAAAAGGGCTGTAGGCTTTCAGGAATGTGGCCCTTAAACTGTGTAAAATGCTTAAATTAATAAACTCGCCCTCCCTGAATCCTGGGCTGCCTCCGGTCCTGGTGTTTTGGCTGCAGTGCTGCTGTCATGTCAACATTGTGTCCCCACTCTAGCCAGTCACTGAGCTCTGTGACGTGACCGCTGCAGACAAACATCGGGACTGAAGAAGCAGGGGGGACAAAGTCTGGACATGGAGAGGGTGAGTACCTGCTAAGTTTATTTTAGGTATTGTACACAGATTAGAGCCCACTTTCCTGGAAGCCGACAACCCCTTACGTGTCTGCTGCTTGATTTGGCAGTTGCTACGTGTGACAGGATTGGTGTCGCGGACTCCTTGCCTAGGTAACCAGCCACTCTGACACCGCAGGTTGGTCGGTAACCTAGGCAAAGTGCAGTAAGTAATAGAAGTGAAAATCCCTCTGTTGTTGAGAGCAGAGAGGGTTTTTAATAAGGGGTTTATTGCAAAGTTCCTTGTGTTTCCTAAACTGTTGCTATTTTAACCATTTCAGAACTTGAGACCCTCACTTTAACCTTTTCCCCAGTAGAGCGCACAGGCTCAGTAGCTGTGCCCGCGCCATACACAGCAGGTGCCTGCTGTAACCTCTGCTAGAATACTTTACACCCAGCATATAAATTGTTACATTGATGTTAGATGTGCATCCCTTTGCTTTAGGTTTCTTTGTTTTTTGTTTTATTTTACTGTTGCTGCATGCTTTTTGCTTGACAGGGTAAAAAAAGCCTTGTAAAGGAAGTGATCTGGTTTAGACCCGTTATGGAAGGAACACACAGACCCGTCCAGTGACTGCGCGCCTTTCCTGCCAGGGCCTGTGAACAGCTCCAGTGTACTTAGAGGCCACGTCACAGTGGAAAAGAAATATTCCTACAATGAGCTATTAAATTCCTGATCTATTTGCCTGTATCTTATATTTAGCGCACATTTCCATTGCAGCTCGGAATGCCTTCAGGTGTTAGCATGCTCATCTGTGCACTGGCATAATCCTCCCTGTCGATGTGCCATGCTGATAACTGGGCACATGCATGTTGTGACAAAAGAGGGAGAAGCGTCATTTATGGAATATAAACTGGGTTGTGGAGGTGCTCAGCAAAACTTACACTTATTTTTACCACACTCTGCCTTCAGTCCCGAGTCCAACACCGTCTACTTCAAAAATGGCTAATGTATGAAAATAAGTGCTAAAATCACTACTGTTTAAAAATGCTAAAAAGGGCCTTAAAGGGAATCTGTCACCAGACTGTTGCCACCTAATCTGAGAGCAGCATAATGTAGGGTAAGAGACCCTTGTTGCAGTGATGTCTCACTTACTAGGCTGCTTGCTTTAATTTTGATAATCTCCAGCTGAGAAATGAATGATTTTATCATTAGAGGACTAGTAAACCTGCTGCCAGGTAGTCCTTCATATTCATGAACTCTGCATAACTCCACTGCCCCCACCATATTTTTCTACCTATGCACAGTGTACACATAAAGCTGTCAATTAGTGGTGTGGGCGGCGTTATACAGAGCTCAGCATTTAGAGAACTGCTAGATCTGCAGCAGAGAAAAACAGTTTTAATCAAAACAGCATCACTCTGTAATGTAAGTGATAAATCACTGGGATGAGAGTCTCTACCCCGTATCATGCTGCTCTCAGATGGGGTAGCAAAATCCTAGTGACATTCCCTTTAAATTGCTAGAACATATTTCATGATTTGATTACAATTTCTAGATTTTCCTTAATTCTTATAAAAGGAAATATGCATCCCCAGAAGTTCTCCCATGAGTTTTGATCTCATTAAATCTTTGTACGTATATGTGCATGTAGTGTATCCAGCGGTGTTCTGCTCCTCTGCTCGGTGACATCACCACATCTTAGATGTTTCCATTATTTTCTCTTCCTTTTTTTCTGAAGAATGCTTGTTTCTGATCAAATAAAAGGAATCCAGGAAGGATACATAGTCTTATTCATATTCATCAGTAAACACAGATCACGGAAAGAACTGGGAAGCATTCCAGTTTGCATCCTTGTATAACGGATCCCCATAGACTTGAAGAGCTGAGTGTGAGCCGCAAACATGGATCAGTATAGAACCTGATTTTCACAGATGTCTCAATAGATCCTCAAGTATCTGTGTGTAGCCTATAATATACTTACAAATGTAATCATTTTGGTATTTATTGTTTTTTATTAGTAACTAATACTTTGCCTATCTTGAGTCCCATTATTGCTGCTCCATTGTGTTTGTGTAGTTGCAAGTGACAAACCATATATCCTCAAGGGGCATGGAGAATATTTTGTTGTCTATGAAAGTTCTACTTGAAGTATAGAAAGCATTTTCTTGTGAGCTTACATAAAGTGCCGTAAATCGTAAAATCATGAATGCATTCGTAGTGTCTTCAGTAAAATCACAAACACTTGTGTGATTTAAAGGGAACCTGTCACCCCGTTTTTTGAGATTGAGATATAAATACTGTTAAATAGGGCCTGTGCTGTGCGTTACTATAGTGTATGTAGTGTACCCTGATTCCCCATGTATGCCGAGAAATACATTACCAAAGTCGGCGTTTTCGCCTGTCAATCAGGCTGGTCTGGTCAGGTGGGCGTGTTCACAGCGTTCTTTTCTTCCCCAGGTTTCCGTTGGTGGCGTAGTGGTGTGCGCATGTCCAAGGTCCGGATTCCCTGTGCCCACGTGAAGACACAGCGCGCGATCTGCGCTGTCATTCCTTTCATCGGTGCGGGCGGCCATCTTCCTGGGGCCGCGCGTGCGCAGATGTAGTGCTCTGCTGCACGGGGCTTCAGGAAAATGGCCGCGGGATGCCGCGCGTGCGCAGAAGAGATCGCGGCGGCCATTTTCCCAAAGCCGAGATGCAAACTCGGCTTTGGGAAAATGGCCGCCGCGATCTCTTCTGCGCACGCGCGGCATCCCGCGGCCATTTTCCTGAAGCCCCGTGCAGCAGAGCACTACATCTGCGCACGCGCGGCCCCAGGAAGATGGCCGCCCGCACCGATGAAAGGAATGACAGCGCAGATCGCGCGCTGTGTCTTCACGTGGGCACAGGGAATCCGGACCTTGGACATGCGCACACCACTACGCCACCAACGGAAACCTGGGGAAGAAAAGAACGCTGTGAACACGCCCACCTGACCAGACCAGCCTGATTGACAGGCGAAAACGGCGACTTTGGTAATGTATTTCTCGGCATACATGGGGAATCAGGGTACACTACATACACTATAGTAACGCACAGCGCAGGCCCTATTTAACAGTATTTATATCTCAATCTCAAAAAACGGGGTGACAGGTTCCCTTTAAAAAAAATGCAATGAATACCCCAGGCTTCTAGTGCATACTACAGCATAGGCCGGAGTCACACATGCGAGAAACACGTCCGTGTCTCGCATGTGAAAAGCAAGCTCTGGTGCCGACACTCCAGAGCGGAGCGTGCGGCCGCATAGCAACACATGGAGCCGCACGCTCCGCTCCCAAGTGCCGGCACCAGAGCTTGGTTTTCACATGCGAGACACGGACGTGTTTCTCGCATGTGTGACTCCGGCCATAGTCATACATACACAGTATTGGAGTAGTAGTAGGTGGAAGGGTTCCTTTAACCCCTTCACAACCTTGGGGTTTTCTGTTTTTGTGTCATCTGTCAATATGGCCGTGTGAGGACTTGTTTTTTGCAGGACGAGTTATACTTTTAAATGACACTATTGGTTTTACCATACTGGAAAATGTATTTATTTTTATTTTTTTTACCATGTTCACTAAATGCTAAAACTCTAAGGCTATGTGCACAGGTTGCAGATTATTTGCGGTTTTTTAGCGTTTTTGCGCTATAAAAACGCTATAAAACCGCAAATCTGCATACATTATGCATCCTATAATTTTTAATGAAATCCGCAACTTCTGTGCACATGAGGTGCGATTTTCCGCATGAAAAACGCATTGCGGAAAAATAATGAACCTGCTCATTAATTTTGCGTTTTTTTTTGGCGGTTTTCCCACTGTCTAATGCATTGGGAAATGTCCGGAAAAAAACGCGCAAAAACTGCGTCAAAACCGCGTGAAAACCGCGCAACAAACGCGCAAAAAAACGCATGCGGATTTCATGCGGAAATCTGGCAGAAATGTCCGGATTTTCACAGGAATTTTCTGCATGAATTCCTGAACGTGTGCACATAGCCTTAAAACTGCCGGCCATTAGGATTCTCCAGGTCATTGCGAGTTTGATGTGTGGGTTCTTTTTTTATTTAAATCCAAAGTTTGCAAAAAAAAAACCCCAAGAAACACCATTTTCTGAGACCTGTAGCGTCTCCATTTTTTGTTATCTGGGGCTATGTGAGAGCTTATTTTTTGCGTGCCATGCTGACGTTTTTAATGATACTACTTTGTATCTATCCCAATCTTTTGATCACCTGTGATTGCATTTTATTGCAATGTTGACCCAAAAAAAAAAGTTTAGATTTTTTCTTTTCTTGTTACGCCATTTACTGATCGGATTAATTCTTTTCAGATTTTGATAGATCGGGTGTATCTGAAATCTTCGATACCAAATATGTGTATATTTGATTCTTTTATTGTTTTATTTTGAATGGAGCGAAAGTGGGGTGATTTGAACATATATATATATGAAGTATAAGAGCAGCACAAAAAACAGTCAGGTGCAGAGCCCCCCAGGCATAGACCAAACCTCAAATGTAGGAATCCAAAAAAACGGAGGCAGCACACCATTAGTAGAGGAAAAAGAAGGAGCTACTTTTATTAGCCCATCTCGGCAACGTTTCGGTTCTAGTGGATGTGAACCTTTTTCAAGCTTTTTTGGGGTTGAAAAAGGTTCACATCCACTAGAACCGAAACGTTGCCGAGATGGGCTAATAGAAGTAGCTCCTGCTTTTTCCTCTACTAATGGTGTGCTGCCTCCATTTTTTTGGATTCCTACATTTGAGGTTTGGTGTGTATGTATGTATGTATGTATGTATATATATATATATATATATATATATATATATATATATATATATATATATATATATATATAATTGTCTAAGGGTTTTTCCGTCTGTCCTGGAAATCCCGCGTCTCTGATTGGTCGAGGCCGCCAGGCCTCGACCAATCAGCAACGGGCACAGCGACGATGATGTCATAAAGGACGTAGACATCTCACGTTTCTGATTCAGCGACGGGCACAGTATCGACGTAGATGTCATAATGGTTGCCATGGCGACGATGTCATAAAGGTTGCCTCGACCAATCAGCAAGCCTCGACCAAGGTTGCCTCGACCAAGTAGCTCCTGCTTTTTCCTCTACTAATGGTGTGCTGCCTCCATTTTTTTGGATTCCTACATTTGAGGTTTGGTGTGTATGTATGTGTATATATATATATATATATATATATATATATATATATATATATATATATATATATATATATATATATATATATATATATATATAATTTTATTAACTTTTTTTTTACTTTGCTTTGATAGCCTCCATGAGAGACTGGAAGCTGCGATCATCCGATCGCCTGTGCTTCACATAGCTGAGCTTGAGTCCTGCTGTGTGTAACTAAAATGATAATCTGCAGAGTAAAAAATTTAGAATTGAGAGTCCTCAGTGGTTGATACGTTTTAATGGCTAACTGAAAAGATAGTAACAAATTGCAAGCTTTCGAGACTACTCAGCTCCCACTCAGAAATTCAGAATTTCTTTTAGTCTTTGCCTGATGAAGAGACCTCTGTAGTCTCGAAAGCTTGCAATTTGTTACCATCTTTTCAGTTAGCCATTAAAAGGTATCAACCACTGAGGACTCTCAATTCTAAATATTTTTCTATCCACTGGCTAACACGGTACCAAGATATATAACTTTCCTGCATCTGCAGGGTGGCGCTTATAGCAGATCGCAATGATAATCACATGGGTCGCTTGCAGACCCTGGGTTGCCATGCCAACCCATCGGCGCCCCCTGGTCATGTGACGCATTTTGATAATTGGGCCGCATTCTGTTCATGCAGGGTATACAGAAATCTGACAATCGGTGATGGTGTATCCTGGTGATAAAGCAATTATTTTATGAATGATTTCCTAAAAACTACAGCCAGAAGACCAGTGGACATCACTGAAATTAAGGTCTCTGACCCTGGAATATGCTGCTGTCAAATTAGGTATTGAAAACCTGGTGACAGATTTCTTTAACACAGATCGGTTCATTTAAGCATAGGAATGTTGGTTAGCAAAAATACTCTTCCTTCTCAGTTTAGTACGACAGCTGCCATGTATTCCTAACTGTTGGATAGTTAAATATCTATCTCTCAGAAGAACATGGTCCCCTTGACCCCATTCTATCAGACAAAGTGGCAAAGGTGGTGGTTCTCACATTTTGATGTCTTTGATGGTAATTAAGATATCCAAGCAAATTGCATATACATGGACATGAACACCTGTATATTTAGTCTGGATTTGGTTGCCTCACCTAGCAGAATGGAAGCTTGTAGAATCACTAGTAAGTTATAAAATCACTTGGTAGAAATGTATCTTGGTAGTAAACCTTTGCCCTCTACTGTCAGTGCTCTCTAGACATTGTCCTGAGCTCATTCAGGCATGGTAAATACCAGAACTAACAGGGCCAGTTCAGTAATGCCTGCTTTGAATTCATACCTGTTGACTTGAAAGATTGGCTGCATATTCGACATATTTAGTTATAATGAGAGCAATTTATTTATTTATTAGATGGTGGCCCGATTCTAACGCATCGGGTATTCTAGAATATGTATGTATGTATATAGCAGCCACATAGTATATAGCACAGGCCACTTAGTATATAGGAGTACTACGTGGCCTGTGCTATATACTATGTGGCTGCTATATACATACATACATATTGTAGAATACCCGATGCGTTAATACAGGCCACGCAATATATAACAGTGGCCACACAGTATATAACACAGGCCAAACAGTATATAACACAGCCCACGCAGCATATAGCAGCCACGCAGTATATAACACAGGCGACGTAGTATATAACACTGCCCACGTATTATATAACACTGCCCACGTATTATATAACACAGGCCACGTAATATATAGCACAGCCCACGCAGTATATAACAGTGGGTACGTAATATATAACATAGCCCAAGCAGTATATAACACAGCCCACGTAGTACATAGCAGTGTGGGCACCAGATCCCTGTAAAAAAAAAAAGAAAGAAAAAGTAAAATAAAAAATAGTTAAATACTCACCCGCCGGGATCCAGCGAAGCCACACGTCGCATCCGTCGTGTGACGGATGTGTCGTGTTTTGGCGGGCTGTCGGCACAAAAAAAGTTCCATGTAACGTTTTTTGTGCATCACGTCTGCCATTTTCGACCGCGCATGCGCGGCCGAAACTCCGCCCCCTCCTCCCTGGACTGCAGAATGGGCAGCGGATGCGTTGAAAAACTGCATCAGCTGCCCATGTTGTGCAGTTATTTTCACAACGTCCGTCGGTATGTCGGCCCGACGCATTGCAACTGGCCCATACCGACGGAAGTGTGAAAGTAGCCTAAGTTGTGCTGCCTGGGATTGCAACCCATTTAACCCCTTCCCGACCTTTGACGCACCGTATGCGTCATGAAAACCTGTGCCAATCCGACCTGTGACGCAGCATATGCGTCATGGTCGGATCGCGCTCCTGCAGGCCGGGTGAAAGGGTTAACTGTAATTTCACCCCACCTGCAGGGACAGGGGGAGTTGTACTTGAGCCCAGGGGGGTGGCTTCGCTCACCGTGGCTACAATCGCTCTGGCTGTTGAAAGTGACGTTTCACTTTCAATCAGAGCGATGGTAATATTCCACCAATGAAAATTGGTGAAATATTACAATCCAGCCATGGCCGATGCTGCAATAGCATCCTCAGCGCTGTTTTCAAATGCGCTCTTTTCTCATGCCTTGGGCATGCGCAGTGAGCACTGCCCGTCCTCTGTCCTCATTTGCAGTCTAGCTGACTGCGCCTGTGCGGCGCCCTGCCAGACATCCCGTCCCGCAGTAATAGAAAAAGAAGCAGCATCCATTCCAGGTGAAGAAAAAAGTCTTTATTCTGCCATCACATCATACAACGTTTCGGCCAAACATGGACTTTGTCAAGTATACAATATGGTTCAAATGGCCAACTTAAATAGTGTGGAGCCAAATCCAGCACCAATCACCATCAAAGGGCGGCCTTTATTAAATCTTTTAAAAAACAATACATGCGCAATATATATCAACATTAAAATTCTAGCTATTTAACAAACAATACCATATATGACACATAGAAAATATATACAATGTCCAAGAAGAATATAATTCTCAAAAATGTGCCCCAATCATAGCACGGCTATCTAATTGTCATGGTAACGTTCCACCAATGAACAGTTCCTCATTTGTAAACAAGCTTCCAATCCAATCCAAGGAAGTCTTCATGTCGGTGCTTCAAGCCGCTCCAGCTAATCACCCTATGTATCACAACATATACCTGAACCGCTATATCCGCCGGCCAGAGAACGCTGGCGCGTGCGCACAAGACACACCACGTGCATGCGGTCACATGACCGCAGCCCACAGCGCAGCGGTACATAGCCGCACGTCATCCCAGAAGCCCTTAAGTCCACAATGCCTCCACATGAGTACCAGGGAGGTGCCGGAGCGGGAAACCGCCCAGACACACCCCCTGAACACCCACAGGAAGCACAGGACTCACGCTCACGTAGGAGGACCCAGACCCAGCCAACTCCATGGCAACCAATAAGTTTACAGATATATAGAAAAAGGCATCTCGTGCATGGTGATTTGGCACACAAGGGGAAGAGGAAGGAAAAAAGGACATATTAACAATTAGTGTGTAAACCAAAAAGAAAGGGGAACCATAGCCTCCATAACCTCCAAATTTCCCTGGATGTCAAATCCCAGATACACTGTAAAAAAAGAAAAACAAATATTAACACATAAAATTGCAAAATCAGACGCTAACTGTAAAGCGAGGGGGATCAGGGCATGCATATCTGAAGATTATATTCAATATTGAGCCCCTTCGGCTGTAAAGTCTCCAATATAGAGATCCATCTAAGTCCCTTTTGTTTTAATTTCTGTAACCTGTTACCCCCTCTTCTCAACATAGGAACCCCCCCGATAACTCTAAATCTTAGCTGGTTCACAGAGTGCCTACACTCATCAAAATGTTTGGGGATCGGTAATTCAAGTAATTTGGTCCTAATGATACTCTTGTTTGCTAATACGTTCTCTAATCTCCATAGTAGTTTCACCTACATACATAAGTCCACACAGACATACTACCAAATAGATAACAAAACTGGAGGAGCACGTATAGCGTTCTTTGATCAGAAATTTTTTTCCAGTTCGAGGGTGATGAAAACTGTCACCCTTTAACATGTTACCACAGCAGGCACAGTTGAGGCAAGGAAAATTGCCCATCCGAGGTGGACGCAGAGTCCTTTGGAGGGCAACCTTCATTGTACCCACATCTGATTTCACCAATCTATCCTTCAGATTTCGTCCACGCCTATAAGAAAGAATAGGACGTGAGCAAAAATCCTGAACTTGAGGCAAACCTTTGTTAAAAAAACCCCAATGTTTATTCAGAATGTTTGCAATACCATTACTAGCTGGGCAGTGTGTTGAAACAAATGGAACACGTTTCTGTTTAACCCTATTTCTTTGAGCTTGTAGCTCCTCATCCATTAAATTGGTCATCCTATTTTTATGGCAAATCACCTTCCTAGGGAAACCTCTGTGGACAAATTTGTTTCACATTTCATCCAATCTAGTGTCACATATTTCATCATCAGAGACAATCCGTCGTACTCGTACCAACTGACTCCAGGGAAGAGAATCCATCATCCTTCTTGGATGATAACTACCATAATGTAAAAGACTATTCCTATCCGTTGTTTTTGTAAACAAATCAGTACACAATCTCTCGCCCTGTTTGTACACCATGGTATCCAGGAATTGTATCCTATCAGCAGAATGTGTTATGGTAAATTTCACCTCCGGATGCACATTATTCAATTCAGACAAAAAATCGAAAAGGTCTACCTGGGTCCCTTCCCATATACAAAAAAATATCATCGATGTAGCGCCACCAGGATCGGACATGGCGCCAGAAGCTGGAACTGTACACATGTACACATATTGGTCCTCGAGTACCGCCATATAGATGTTAGCATAAGTGGGGGCCACATTGGACCCCATGGCGGTACCCCGTAACTGCAGGTACTGGTCATCCCCAAAGAGGAAAAAAATTCCTCCTTTCAGCATTATCTGATAATCTGCCAAGAGCCTGTCTCTCAACACTGGACAGTTTATTGAATCCAGTGTTACGGAATCTATCCTTCAACAATTTAAGGTGGCCATTTGAACCATATTGTTTACTTGACAAAGGCCATGTTTGGCCGAAACGTTGTATGATGTGATGGCAGAATAAAGACTTTTTTGATACTTTCTTCACCTGGAACGGATGCTGCTTTTTCTATATTTGAGAGTATTGGTCCATTGGGATCCATGGACTTTGGAGCGTGCATCTCAGTCATCTGAGTGCTGTCAGTTGCTGCTTTTGTACATCCCGTCCCGCAGTGTCTTTTGATTTATTCAGGCAGGGAAACCGCACAGGCGCAGTCAGCTAGACTGCAAATGAGGACAGAGGACGGGCAGCGCTCACTGCACATGCCCAAGGCATGAGAAAAGAGCGCAGGCGCCGGCTCATTTGAGAACAGCACCGAGGAGGCGGCGCCCGGCGCGCACAGACTGTGCTCCGTGCGCGTGCATCGGCTGTGCTGCGTCTGATTAGCAAGGAAAGACCTGCCTCCGGGATCATTTCAGGGTAAGAGGGGGCACATTTTATAAGTGATTATTTCAGCGTTTGCAGGCATCATAACTAAAAGAGCCACCTTGTCAGAATGCAGCATTTGTGCTGCACAAGGTGGCTCTTTTAGTTACAAATGCCTGAGGGGGGTGACAGGTTCCCTTTAAACTCACATCCCGTATTTTAGGCCTCATTCAGACATCCATGTTGAACTTATTTATTCTCTCAACGATTAGAGGTTTTCATCTTACATAGTGTTAGATCAACCACAAGACCCCGGCTGAGTGTGCGCAGTAGTTACATTCCAGCAGAGGAGTTACCTCCTAAGATCAGAGTCACCGTAATCCAACCTACTGATTTCCTACTCTCTACTCCTGATTGAGCTGCTCTAATGAATCTTGCATAGTCGCAATTCCTGGCCCCAGTACCAGAAGTTTCCAGAACAGATCTAATCATGGGCAGCACGGTGGCGCAGTGGATAGCACTGCAGCCTTGCAGCGCTGGAGTCCTGGGTTCAAATCCCACCCAGGACAACATCTGCAAAGAGTTTGTATGTTCTCTCCGTGTTTGAGTGGGTTTCCTCTCACATTCCAAAGACATACTGATAGGGAATTTAGATTGTGAGCCCCATCGGGGACAGTGATGCTAATGTGTGCAAACTGTCGCACTGCGGAATATGTTAGCGCTATATAAAAATAAAGATTATTATTATTATTATCCTAATCACTGCTCTCACTTTCCTGAGCATACTGTTCTTTATATGTAAATACAGTGATTACAGTGTAGACTTCAGAGCAATCAGTAGCCGAATGAAACTGACCAGAACTGTCACTCAAGAAGTGTCTGCCCCCAGGAACCATGAAGTATGGAGACTGCAGAGCTGTGAGCTACTCAAGAGAAAACTTGACAATATCCCTTTAACTGCATGTATTGGGGCTAAAGAATCATTTTTGTAATTGTGTTTCATTAAAAATGTTGCACTGTTTGCCTTTTATAGCCGATGTGATGCACTTTTAATTGACGGAATAAGTTAACTGAGAGTCCAGCAGTGAGCTTGTAATGAAGTCTGACAGGTAGTTTGTTACTTTTATCTGTCTTTTCCTGAGCCCCTCTAATAATAATCTTTATTTTATATAGCGCTAACATATTCCGCAGCGCTTTACAGTTTGCACACATTATCATCGCTGTCCCCGATGGGGCTCACAATCTAGATTTCCTATCAATATGTCTTTGTAATGTGGGAGGAAACCAGAGAGCCCGGAGGAAACCCACGCAAACACGGAGAGAACATACAAACTCCTTGCAGATGTTGTCCAAGGTGGGATTAGAACCCAGGACCCCAGCGCTGCAAGGCTGCTGTGCTATCCACTGAGCCACCATTCTGCCCTCTACTGATTTATGTCCACAGACCACATCAAAGTTGGATGTTCAATTGAAACCAAGCGTATATTAAAGCAAAATGCCATAAAATGTTTACAAAACACAATTTCAAAAATGATTTTTAGCTACAAATGCTTTGACCTAAGTAAGGAAACAAACACAAAGTTGGACAACCTCCTTTAAAGAACCCAACCATTATTACTGGGCTGCCCTACAGGGCTATGCTAGTCCTCGGTCTGTCTATATGAAAGCTTCAACCTTGATAATCACATATGGTTAGGGTTGCCAGTTTTTATTTTTTTTCTTGATAGCTTATAATAAAATCACGGGCACATTGGAAAGCCATAATAAATCACTATGATTATAAGTGATAAATGTCTACAGCCTATAATAAACAATATTTACAGTCCAAATCTTTATAAGTTGCTTCAGAAGAATCACAAATGCCTTAAAGTGTTTTCATGTGCCCTATTTTTATGGACTATCCTGTAATTCCTGGATAGTTTGCCACCCTACACATGGGCAAGTAGTAAGATCTCCCTGCACTGGCAGCACTTCATGCAGCATTGGTAATGGTGAAGGGACTCCTTCACAACCAACCTCCTGTGGGTGCTTGAGGTCCGAAGAACATCTGATGTTAAATAGATCAGCTATCCTGATCTAAACTGATTACAAAACTGACACAAATCACACGCTAATACTAGATTACATCATTTTTCTCAACTGTCACCCATTGACCTAAGAAAAACATGCTCTTCAGTACAGTAAAATTAAGACCATAATCATAACGGAGTGAATCACAACAAATCTGGTTGCAGCAATCACATGATGGGAAGCCATTGCAGCATGGGGAAGTATAGCATACGGGTGAATAGTGATGGGGAGGGGTGATCGGTAAAGGGCAGGCGAGGATGAATTCTTATTTTAACCCATACAGAGCCATTTTTAATTAGTTTGATGGCTGGAAATTCCTTTTGTTAGATACAGGATTTCTATTCCTACGCATGCTTTCTCTGTCTTGGGTACCCAAGAGCTATGAACAAATAATCAGAGATACTACTTGGAAAGACAATGCAGTGTGTCTCTCTGATTATTTCTTCATAGCTTGGGTACCTAAGACAGAGAAAGCCTGAGTGGGAATAGAAATCCCGTCTCTAACACTTTAAAGTGTTATTACAATGTCGGCTAGCACAAATGACTGAGATGAGAATATCCCTTTAAACAACATGATTATAGTTGGATATGATGGATTTTCTGCCGCCAAATTTTGTAGAATGCAAGTGACAATATCCTCCACATTTATGCATACTAAACCTAAAGGAAAATAATCTCTAGGTTTTTGCCAACTAATCTGAGAGCAGCATAATCTGGAGACAGACACCCTTATTCCAGTGATGTGTCACTTACTGATCTGCTTGAAGCTGTTTTGATACACTCCTGTTGATAAAACCATGATTTTATCACTAAAGGACTAGTAAAAATGCTATTGTGTAGTCCTCCCTATTCACGAGCTCTGTATAACCTCACCCCCATCAGTGATTGACAGCTTTATGCCTATGCACGGTGTACACAGAAATCTGCCAATCAGTGCTGTGGGCAGGGTCATACAGAGCTCCGCTTTCTGAGAACTGTTAGATCTGCAGGAGAGAAAACTGTGATTTTTTTTTTTTTCAATATGACAGCAAGCAGCCCAGTAAGTGATACATTGCAGGAATATGGGTATCTGCCCTTACATGTTGGTGCACACAGATGGAATAACAAACATTCAGTGGCAGATTCCCTTTAAGCAAAATAAATTACGGATGAAATCATTGCCCTCTTTGAAGTGTAGGATCATGAGCCAGTGTTCTGCAAACTGTTATTATACAGTAAACCCTTACTGATTAGATCATTACAACATAGAACTGTCCAGAAGTGATTGCATGTTGAAAGAACCTTTACAAGGAAATTGTGGAAAATAAAAATGTCCCTTTTTCCTTTTTAGTTTACCTTTTAAATATCTCGATTTCAGCTTTTCTTGGCTGCAGAACGTTTTCCCCATTCATAGAGGCGTGATAGGAGGCCATCAATGTGCCCTTTGTCTCCTGCACTCCAGTGTCCTGCCAGAGACATGCTGTGAAGCTGCTGAGGACAGTTCTAGCTGTTTGTGAAGCTCTGCTCTTTTATCACATGCTCTCGGAAAAGAATAGACATTCTTGTACTGAGCAAGAAGTAACCCAGTTTTAGTAGAGCTGACCGAGTCGGAGCATTTAATGATGTCTGGATCTGCAGCGCTCCTGGATTATAGCTGTAATATGCAGATGAATCTATTCTATGTAAAATAGATGCTTATTAATATTACACGTCAAATGTTGATTTAGAAACCCTGCGGCCATCACTGCCAGAAATCTCTAGAAGAATATTTTTTTCTTCTTTGTATGCACTTTTGGGCTGTCTTCCCTCGATGAGTTTTTGACGCTGCGTATTTTTGCTGCCTCAGAAACACAGCATCTTACAGTTCCAGCAAAGTGGACGGGGCTTAGACATCACAGGCCCACTTTGCTTTTTCACGCAGTGTAAACTGACTTGCGGTGCGTGTTTGAAATCCCCAATATGCCAGTTTCTCTTTGGGTACGCCGAGTTTTATCTGCAGATATTTCCCATAGACTTGCAGTAAAAAACACACATGCACACCTGCAGCGGAAACATTATCTGCACATAACTGTGTCAATAAAGTTTTGTCAAATCCAAATATCAGGAAGTATCAAACATAAAGCATTTGAAACAAGAAAGCCAACAAGAGATAAAACCCGAGATAAAAACATATGAAATAGAAAAATACTCCAAGAAAAAAACAAATTTACTTATAAGGCGCAGAAAATCTGCAGCATCAAAAACTCAAGGCTGCCGTCACACTATCATTATTTGGTCAGAATTTTACATCAGTATTTGTAGCCACCGATTAACCGTGTTGGACACCCATTATATTTGTGTTTTTTTTTTTTTTTTTAATTTTTTTTTTTATAAAGTGTATGAACTTCCTATTTATGATTGGATAATTTGAAAATGTATTTCTTCAAATGGGTAAAGTAAACCAGTTTTCCAAGGGGTAAGAAGTTATCATACATAAAAAAACAAACGAAAAAAAAAACAATATGTGTTTGGAAAAAAGCTGTTGGAGAATCTGCCGGACATCTACAGTACAGACCAAAAGTTTGGACACACCTTCTCATTTAAAGATTTGTCTGTATTTTCATGACTATGAAAACTGTACCTTCAGGGTATGTGCACACGTCCGGATTTTTCGCGTTTTTTTTGCGGATTTTCCCGATAAAAACGCTATAAATCCACATAAAAAACGCTCAAATTATGCATCCTATCATTTAGAATGCATTCCACATTTTTTGTGCAGATGTATGCGTTTTTTTCCGCAAAAAAAACGCAATCCGCAAAAAGAATGGCCATGCTCATTCTTTTTGCGGATTTTCTGCGGATTTCATGCATTCAGGAAAAAGAAAAAAAAAATCCGCAAAAAATCCGCAAAAAATCCGCGCAAAAAACGCGAGAAAAACGCGAGAAAAACGCGCGGAAAAAAACGCGATTTTCTGGCAGATTTCTCCGGATTTTGTCAGGAAAAAAAACTGACGTGTGCACATACCCTCACACTGAAGGCATCAAAACTATGAATTAACACATGTGGAATTATGTACAGTTATATGAAAAAGTTTGGGCACCCCTATTAATCTTAAGCTTAATGTTTTATAAAAATAGTTTTTTTTTGCAACAGCTATTTCAGTTTCATATAGCTAATAACTGTTGGACACAGTAATGTTTCTGCCTTGAAATGAGGTTTATTGTACTAACAGAAAATGTGCAATCTGCATTCAAACAAAATTTGACAGGTGCATAAGTATGGGCACCCTTAGCATTTTCTTGTTTTAAATACTCCTACCTACTTTTTACTGACTTACTAAAGCACTTTTTTTGGTTTTCTAACCTCATTGTGCTTTGAACTTCATAGCCAGGTGTATGCAATCATGAGAAAAGCTACTTAAAGTGGCCACTTGCAAGTTGTTCTCCTGTTTGAATCTCCTCTGAAGAGTGGCATCATGGGCTCCTCAAAACAACTGTGTGGTGTATTTGTGCACAGCTTGATATATTTGGCGGTCCTGGAGATATTTTCCCCTCAGCCTTATGTAGTAAGTAATACTGGATTGAGCATTGTCCCATGTAGAGAGTGTATGGTATACCTGGCATACCATTTTATCCTTGTTATACACACTGCACTTTAGTCAAAATTGTTTACTTGTGAGCTTGTCACGTATCAATAATTTTTTTATATATATATAATATAGCACTGTGCACTTTCTTACTTTTTCATGCGATTTTATGTAGTATTTGGTTTACACTTTGCACTTTTTTGCCAGTAATTCCTGCATGTGAACTCTACATACAACATATATATAGAAAGTTATCTCTATATTATCAGCACTAAGCACTTTCTGGACATACTTATATATTTTTTTGGAGAATATATATATTTTTCAGATCCATTCCAATTTTATATAAATATTGTTTTTTACATATATGATCTCAGCTTTTATACTTTTAAGATTTTTGGGGTATCCAGCTTATATATTTATATAGATTTTTTGACCTGCCCAATGTAATTATATGTTTTTATGTGCACATAAGTAAATACATATACATAGTATTTTTATTCTTTTATTTTATTGATTTCTTTGCTGTTGCTACACACAAATAAAAGTAATTTATTCAAATATTCCCTGTCATCATCTTCCTTCTTGGTCTGATCCAGATTCGGTGAATGTTCCCCTTGCTTTTCTTTTTTTTAGCCGGGTTTAGTATTGACACTTATCTATGGGTATATTATCTATATAGCCATTATATTATCTATCTTGTTTATATACACCTGGTTTTTACTCCTGTGTTCCGTTGAATAATATTCTCCTGTATATAGTATATATCTGTGTGTCATCTCCCCTGTATATAGTATATACCTGTGTGTCATATCCTCCTGTATTAGACCTCGTTCACACGTTATTTGCTCAGTATTTTTACCTCAGTATTTGTAAGATAAATTGGCAGCCTGATAAATCCCCAGCCAACAGGAAGCCCTCCCCCTGGCAGTATATATTAGCTCACACATACACATAATAGACAGGTCATGTGACTGACAGCTGCCGTATTTCCTATATGGTACATTTGTTGGTCTTGTAGTTTGTCTGCTTATTAATCAGATTTTTATTTTTGAAGGATAATACTAGACTTGTGTGTGTTTTAGGGCGAGTTTCGTTTGTCAAGTTGTGTGTGTCGATTTGCGTGTGGCAACATGCGTGTAGCAACTTTTTGTGTGTTGAGTTGCATGTGACAGGTTAGTGTAGCAAGTTGTGTGCAGCAAGTTTTGCGCATGGTGAGTTTTGCGCGTGGCGAGTTTTATGTGTGGTGCGTTTTGAGTATGTGCAAGTTTTGTGTGAGGCAACTTTTTCATGTGTTGCAACTTTTGTGCATGTGGCAATTTTTCCACGTGTGCAAGTTTTGCGTGTGGCGAGTTTTCCATGAGGTGAGTTTTGCACTTGTGGCGAGTTTTGCATGAGCCTAGTTTTTGCATGTAGCGAATTTTGCGCGTGGCGAGTTTTGAGCGGCGACTTTTGTGTTTCGACTTTTATGTGGCGAGGTTGGTGTATGTGTGGTGAAATGTGTGATGAGGATGGTATATGTGTTCAAGCACGCAGTAGTGTGTGGCGCATTTTGTGTGTGTGTTCATATCCCCGTGTGTGGTGAGTATCCCATGTCGGGGCCCCACCTTAGCAACTGTATGGTATATACTCTTTGGCGCCATCGCTCTCATTCTTTAAGTCCCCCTTGTTCACATCTGGCAGCGGTCAATTTGCCTCCAACACTTTTCCTTTCACTTTTCCCCATTATGTAGATAGGGGAAAAATTGTTTGGTGAATTGGAAAGCGCGGGGTTAAAATTTCACCTCACAACATAGCCTATGACGCTCTCAGGGTCCAGACGTGTGACTGTGCAAAATTTTGTGGCTGTAGCTGCGACGCCTCCAACACTTTTCCTTTCACTTTTTCCCCATTATGTAGATAGGGGCAAAATTGTTTGATGAATTGGAACACGCGGGGTTAAAATTTCGCCTCACAACATAGCCTATGACGCTCTCGGGGTCCAGACGTGTGACTGTGCAAAATTTTGTGGCTGTAGCTGCGACGGTGCAGATGCCAATCCCGGACATACATACATACATACACACATACACATACATACACACACACATTCAGCTTTATATATTAGATTTTGTGTGACATATCTCTGTAATTTAATTGCATACAAATTCAAAGTTGGAAAATTGCAAAATTTTCATAATTTTCGCCAAATTTCCGTTTTTTTCACAAATAAACGCAGGTACTATCAAAGAATTTTTACCACTATCATGAAGTACAATATGTCACGAGAAAACAATGTCAGAATCACTGGGATCTGTTGAAGCGTTCCAGAGTTATAACCTCATAAAGGGACAGTGGTCAGAATTGTAAAAATTGGCCCGGTCATTAACGTGCAAACCACCCTTGGGGGTAAAGGACAAAAAACGCGAGAAAAACGCGCAAAAAAGTCCGGTTTTGTTCAGGAAATTTCTGCAAAGAATCCTGACATGTGCACATAGCCAAACACAAAGCCTTTAGAAGGTAATATTTTTTAATGAAACCCAATTTGAAAAAAATGTTTTTAACCCCAAATGCTTACAAAGATAATGTCTGCAAAGCGTTGTGAAATTAATGGCGCTATATAAGTGAGTAAATAAAATAAATGAAAACATTTTTTGCCCAGAACTGGTCTTCACAATACTATATTAGGCACTGATCATATTAGCATTAAGGATTCTTGCAATTATAAGGCATTGATAGATTGCGCTATAGTGCTGCAGACTTTGCTATATTGGAAGTCTCAATAGAAACTTAATAGGATATATTTTTGGGGGGTTCATTTTAGTTTGATTAATTTTTTTCAGAATTAAAATTTCTGTTGCAAAACCAAAACAATTCTATGAGAATAGAGAAAAAATACCATAGAGCTTGGGATTCTATACAAAGCTTTGTGACTGGTTTAGCTAAACCTATGTAAAAATTCTGTTTGCATAAAGAATATTGTTGAATGAAATGTCTTTAGATGTAAATGTGCGCACATACTAACATGTAGCTGTATGTAAAAGGCTGTTTTGAATTTTAGAAATATTAGCCTGGTGACCAACTTTAGGATCTAAAGTATTCATTAATGGGTTCTGCAATATGAGTTGGCCAGTCATTTCAAGCTGGTTACATTACAGTATTTAAATTTGGCAGCTTAAGTAAAATAATAATTCTAATATTTAACATCTTTCATGTTTTTTGGTTGTCCATTTATCTTGGACTTTCATAATTATGCTATAAAGTAATTTTTTGCTTTCCTTTTCATTTTTTAGATCTATGGCTTACGTAATGCTGCCAGGGTTAGAATCTGATTTTCCATGGTTCTCATTTGCAGCTTAAAGGGGTCTTCCAGTTACATATCAGCACCGATTAGCAGAAAGTGAAACTTTTATCCCCGTTAGAATGGACCATTCATTTTGGAGCTTCGCACAACTTTTTCCAGTAGTCAGTAGCGATTTAATGGAGCAGCCATTGAGCTTCTGACCTGCCACGCCATTGTAACTGTTACATAAATTACCATATCTACCAATAGGTGTGGGTCCCTCAGGATAGGGGATAACTTGTTTTAACCAGGCAACCCCATAAAAGGTTTTACAATAAATATATATCAATATATTAACTAAAATATTGTGTGTTTTTCATGCTTTCTGACCTACTTTTGACCTTCTTCACACCTCTGTAATTTTAGGTGGTTTTTCAACTGTGTTTCTTGTTCGAACTCATGGAGGACTGCGATGTGCTCTGAAGAGAATGTATGTGAACAATGTGCCTGACCTTAACATTTGCAAGAGAGAAATAACTATTATGGTAAGTCACATTTTAGCAACTGAGAATACCTTAAAAAATAAAGTTATCTGTACTCTTAGTCTGCATGCCTATATAAGGGTATTTGTGGAGGAAAATCGACAGCTTAGATGAGACTTGGAAAACTTCGGCAATGTATAGATGAGATTTTACAACTACAATTAAAGACATGGTGTGGATTTTGAAAGCGATCCATATACTTGTATCCTTAGGGTACCGTCATACTGAAACGACGCTGCAGCGATACGACAACGATGTCGATCGCTGCAGCGTTGCTGTGTGGTCGCTGGAGAGCTGTCACACAGACAGCTCTCCAGCGACTAACGATCCCGAAGTCCCCTGGTAACCAGGGTAAACATCGGGTTACTAAGTGCAGGGCCGCGCTTAGTAACCCGATGTTTACCCTGGTTACCAGCGTAAACGTAAAAAAAAACAAACACTACATACTTACCTTCTGTGTCTGTCCTCCGGCGCTGTGCTTTTCTCTGCACTGTCAGCGCCGGTCAGCCGTAAAGCAGAGCGGTGACGTCACCGCTGTGCTTTCCGGCTGGCCGGCGCTCACAGCCAGCCCTGCGCTTAGTAATCCGATGTTTACCCTAGTTACCAGTGAAGACATCGCTGAATCGGCGTCACACACGCCGATTCAGCGATGTCAGCGGGAGATCCAGCGACGAAAGAAAGTTTCAAACGATCTGCTACGACGTACGATTCTCAGCGGGGTCCCTGATCGCAGTAGCGTGTCAGACACAGCGAGATCATAAGGATATCGCTGGAACGTCACCAATCGTGCCGTCGTAGCGATCAAAGTGCCACTGTGTAACGGTACCCTTACTCTGCAATAGTTAGTGGTTGTTCTGGAAAAACCCATCCATAGGATCGACATCCGGTGCCTGCACCAATCAGTTGTTATCTTCTGTGGTGGCTGTATGGAACTTGACCTAGAGATAGGTCATCAATATATTACTCTTGTACAATCCCTTTAATCTGAGCTAGGTTTGGAGGATACACAGTTGAACAAAAAAAATTTGCTTTGTTCTGGTCTGGCATCCATATCTTAGAATACCCTGATTTTCGAAACCCCTCTCATTTTCAGTTTATGCTTGACTTGCTTGTAATTGTACGCACTGCATTGTCTGAATGAAACAATAATGGAATTTAAATATAAATACATTATTTTAACCTAAACAATATATTGTGCTAAAATCTATGGCTTATTACATCACCTACAAACAAAGTACTCTCCAAGTACAGTGCTGTCATTGCTTCAAAGACAAAAGCCTCTTAGACATTACCATCGGTGAAATAGCACAATTTAATGGCCGTTTAAATCTAGTCTACCTGTCTTTTCATAGCATTCTTTTTTTTTTTTCTTTTTTAACTTCAGAGCAGAATAAATAAAATCACATGAATTATTCATCTTTGCTGAATTCTGGGTGAAAATATTTGAAGGTCTTTCTCAGGGAGGTTGAAGTTGAGTTATTTTGCATTGCAGTTAGTTAAAATCCAAAGCACTTAATGCTATGAAAATTGTAAAGAGTCCAAGAATATGTCTTCAAATAACCCAGATAATTTGAGCTGTGTAATGAGCAGGCTTGAAAATCGCAATGGTAACTGTATTTGAAACATTTATTCGGACTCCCATGACAGCACACGAGAGAGAGGGGATCCGCCCTTAAGGAACAGGAAACCTACAGATACAAAAGGGCGGCACCTCTCCCCATGCATCAGTTGGTTTCCTGTTCCTGAAGGGACTGGATGCCTATAGAAGTTCTTCATGCCGCAATCCCTCCTGAGCGTCGATTGATCCCCCACAGCTGCGGGAGGGCGGGAAAATTAAACAAGCAAGCTGGGCAAGGTGAGCTGACCGAATGAGGGGCTTTATAAAGAGGCTCCTGCAGCATGTTCCCGGATTCTGGCTCCAATTTACTAAAGATGGAATCGAATCAGGATCAGCAGGTTGTGCTGCTGGAACAAGCATCCCAGAAACCCAAGGAGAAGGAACATGAAAAGAGGAGCGATGGTTCGGGCCGCAGAAGCTCCTCCAGACAGGGGTCTGGAGGGTCAGCCAAAAAGGATCCCCCTCGTGCTTCGGTATTTCTGGGTGTGAACAGCCACTGGTAAGTGATCTTGGAGAAAGTTCACTTAGTGACTAGTCTCCCCTCATATGTCTTATGCAGGGAAGGAAAAACGTCAGTAAGGCGAAGCATAGGGAATGTGCAATCTGCGGGGTTCCCTTGCCTGACTCACACCCTAAAAAACTATGTGACCCCTGTATCCAGCAGACGGTGAGGTTCTGGAAGGAGGGGAGGGGGTATAGCATGTAGATTTTACACTCTAGTCTACCTTACTTATCCCCGCAGGTAGCCGAAGAATCCTCCTCTATTACGGCCAGTCTCAAAGAGATGATTAGAATGGAGGTTAAGGAGTCCTTTAAAAACCTTTCACAGTCAGGAGGTTCTAGGCAGAGAACTGAGTGGGCATCTGATTCATCTGTGGAAAAGAACAAGTCTGAAGAATCGGACGATTCAGCAGCATCATCCTCCTCTTCGGAAGAAGACGCTGCTCGGTTTTGCCTACCCCTAGAAAGAATAGACAAATTGGTAAGGGCGGTCAGAGGCACAATGGGTATATCGGAACCCAAGCCTCAACTATCCAAAGAACAAATGATGTTCAGTGGATTGGAGCAGAAAAAGCGCAGAGTGTTTCCTTTAAATGAGAAAATACAGGATCTTATTAATAGGGAGTGGAGAAAACCGGAGAGAAAAGGCTCCTTACCACCTGCGCAAAAACGTCGGTACCCTTTTGATGACCCAGCAGTAGGTAACTGGGAGAAAGCACCAAAGCTGGATGCAGCAGTTGCCAAGGTTGCGAAACGATCTTCTCTCCCATTTGAGGATATGGGAACGCTTAAAGACCCCCTGGATAGGAAAGTAGATACCTTCCTAAAGGGGACCTGGGAAATGGCAGCTGGCTCCTTAAGACCTGCGGTAGCTTCAACCTGCACGGCAAGGTCAATGATGGTCTGGCTCGACCAGTTAGAGACCCAATTAAAAAAAGGGGCCTCTAGAGATTCCATACTCGCAGCATTACCTGTAATCCAGGAGGGGGCGGCTTTTTTATCGGACGCCTCAATTGACTCCGTAAAGTTGGCAGCTAGAGCAGCAGGACTTTCTAATGCTGCAAGGAGAGCCCTATGGCTGAAATGCTGGCCGGGGGACATGCAGGCAAAAACAAAGCTCTGCGCTATCCCTTGTAAAGGCGAGTATTTGTTTGGGCCTACCCTGGATGAACTCCTGGAGAAAGCAGGAGATGATAAGAAAAAGTTTCCCAACCTGTTCAATCCATACCGTCGTCCCTTCAACAAAAGAAGGTTCAACCGGGGAGGAAAGCGCGCCTTTTCACCAGGGAGAGATCGTCCCAGATGGGAGGATAGGCGAAAACGAGGTACAGGTCTCATGTTTCGCCGTAACCAAACGGAAAATAAAAAACAAGACCAATGACTGGCAATTCCAGTGGGAGGGAGACTATTGCAATTCTCGGCAGAGTGGTCGAAAATCACAAACAGCGTTTGGATAAAAGACACTGTTTCCCATGGTCTCAAGCTGGAATTTGTTCATATTCCACAGGACAAATTTAGTTTAACACCCTGGCGCTCATCTCCCACTGAACAATTCGCCCTAGAAGAAGAAGTGAGGACTCTTTGCTCCAAAAATGTTTTGGTAGAAGTGCCGTATTCTCAGGCAGGGAAAGGGTTTTACTCTCCCCTGTTCCTAATCCAGAAGCCTGATAAATCTTACAGGACCATTATAAATCTTAAGTGTCTCAATAAGTTTTTGGTGAAACATACTTTCAAAATGGAGTCCATTAATTCGGCAATAAAAATGCTTTTCAACAACTGTTTCATGGTAGTAGTGGATTTGAAAGATGCCTACTATCATGTACCCATTCATGCTGATTTCCAACGATACCTGAGGGTAGCGATACTAATGGGGGGTAGGATTCAACATTTTCAATTCAGAGCGCTCCCCTTTGGGATCACCTCGGCACCTAGGGTGTTTACTAAAATAATTGCGGAAGTCATGGCGCATTTAAGAGAGTCAAATATTCTTATAATCCCCTACTTAGACGATTTCCTCATTGTAGGTAACTCGGTAGATCATTTTCTGTCACAATGGGAGTTTGCTAAAACCAAACTAGAATGGTTGGGTTGGATCATAAACTTTGAAAAATCAAAATTACAGCCCCTAAATGTTCAAAAATTCCTGGGGTTAATGTTGAATTCAGTGACACAGCAGTGTCTCCTCCCTATAGAGAAAATAGACCAAATTCAGAGTTTTGTATTAAGAGCAATCAATACACCTTCCATGACACTTAGGCAAGCAATGTCTCTACTTGGGTCATTCACATCTTGCATTCCAGCAGTTAAGTGGGCTCAGTTCCACACCAGGTCCCTACAAAAAGAAGTCCTGTTCCATGACAGAGCCTTAGGAGGCGCATTGAATGGGAAATTGACGTTGAGGCCGATAACATTGAATTCCCTTAGGTGGTGGCTAGATAAACGGAATTTATCAGCAGGGGTTCCCTGGATGGTAGATGTCACCCACGTGATAACCACAGATGCCAGCTCTTCAGGGTGGGGAGCCTATATGGGGGACATGGTGGTCCAGGAACAGTGGGAACCCTTCACAACATTCTCATCAAACCAAAGAGAGTTGTTGGCGGTTGAATTGGCTGTTAAAAAATTCCTCGTATATCTGCAGGGCCAGCACGTCAGAATTCTGTTGGACAACAGAGTGGCGGTCGCTTACATAAGCCGGCAAGGGGGAACTCGTTCCGAAACTTTAATGCAGATCACGGGTCGGTTGTTCCAGGTGGCAGAGCTCAATTTTCTATCTTTGACAGCTCTTCACATCAAAGGAAAAGAAAATGTGGCAGCAGATTTCCTCAGCCGAAATGTGTTAAAACAGGGAGAATGGTCTCTCAACGAGGACATTTTCAATCTTATCGTCCGCAGATGGGGTCAACCAGTGGTGGATCTATTCGCCACCAGAAACAACAGAAAAGTAAAACTCTTTTTCTCCCTAAATCCCAGGGAGAATCCCCTGGCGGTGGACGCGTTTCTGATAAAATGGGATTTTCCACTGGCCTATGCTTTCCCACCACTGAACCTGATGCCTCTAGTAGTGAGGAAAATCAGGGAGGATCGAGCGAAAGTCATCCTTATCGCCCCCTTTTGGCCCAGAAGAACCTGGTTTGCCTGGCTCAAGACAATGTCCATAGCGGTCCCCTGGGTACTGCCAGAGATCCCGAACTTGCTTTCTCAGGGACCGATCTCCCATCCACAAGTGGCGGAGCTCCATTTAACGGCGTGGAGTTTGAACGGTCACTATTAGTGGGGAAAGGCTTCTCTCCAAACTTAGTAGAGACACTCCTAAAGAGTAGAAAGCAAATAACTACGAGAATCTACTCTAGGACTTGGAGAAAGTTCTTGACTTGTTCAAAATTTAATATCCAAGACGGGGTGCCAATACAACAAATCTTAGAGTTCCTACAGAAGGGGTTTGAGTTAAAACTCTCTCCTAGTACCCTTAGAGTACAGGTCTCCGCTTTAGGTGCCCTGTTTTCCTGTAATATAACTAATAACTACTGGATAGCAAGGTTTATGAAGGCAGTTAGTAGATCCACACCAGTGCATAAAGACAGAACAGTTCCATGGGATTTAAATTTAGTTCTGTCCTCTCTCACTAAACCCCCCTTTGAACCTCTGTAGGAGGCCTCGATCAAAATGTTGACACTCAAGACAGCTTTCCTGATTGCCATAACCTCAGCTCGCAGGATAGGGGATATACAGGCGCTTTCCAGAGCTCCTCCATACACTGAAATCTTGTCAGACAGAGTAGTCCTTAGACCAGACCCAGCATATCTACCAAAGGTGGCGACACGTTTCCATAGATCACAGGAGATAGTTTTGCCATCCTTTATTCCTAATCCCTCTAATCCTAAAGAGCAGGAGCTTCATACGTTAGACGTCAGGAGATCTCTTCTTCAGTATATTTCAGCTACTGATAATTGGAAGAAAGATGGGGCACTGCTTCTTTCCTTCCAAGGTCCAAGGAAAGGGTTTAGAGTATCAAAATATTTACTGGCTAAATGGATTAGGGAAACTATCTCTCTAGCTTATACAGCAGGTGGGGGGCCAGCTCCGCAGAATCTAAAGGCACATTCCACCCGGGCCATGGCGTCATCCTGGGCGGAAAGATCTGGAGTGTCAGTGGAGCAGATATGTAAGGCGGCCACATGGTCATCCCCTTCCACTTTCTTTAAACACTATCGGTTGGATTTGGGGTCCTCCTCTGATCTTTCCTTTGGGTTAAGGGTGCTACAATCTATAGTCCCTCCCTAAGGTAGCTTACATCTCTGTAAATCTCTCGTGTGCTGTCATGGGAGTCCGAATAAAGCATTAAGCTACTTACTGGTAGCGGCATTTTTCGGAGGCCCATGACAGCACCCTTAGTTCCCTCCCTATTCACGTGGGGGTAGCACTTCCTGATATGTATATAGCGTAATATGTAAATCTCACGTATGGTGTCTTATTACAATAATGGGTTATTTTGTTTCAAAATGTATATAATGTATTTTTGTGTACCACTAACCGCGGCAGTCCTCTCAGGCTCTGAAATACAACTGATGCATGGGGAGAGGTGCTGCCCTTTTGTATCTGTAGGTTTCCTGTTCCTTAAGGGCGGATCCCCTCTCTC
The DNA here is from genome assembly GCF_032444005.1 of Ranitomeya imitator. Taxonomy (NCBI): domain Eukaryota; kingdom Metazoa; phylum Chordata; class Amphibia; order Anura; family Dendrobatidae; genus Ranitomeya; species Ranitomeya imitator. Next base: position 870,303,100 of record NC_091282.1, read on the forward strand.
TCATGTGCTGTCATGGGCCTCCGAAAAATGCCGCTACCAGTAAGTAGCTTAATGCTTTTCACAGTCAATACCTTATTGATTGTTTTCAAGCGCAAGATATGTTATTAGACAGGGGTCCGCCCGTAGGCAGGGACTGATTATATTGAGGGCCGTGTGGGCATCCACCTGGGGCTCAGGGTTCTGGAGGGGCTATAGGGCCATATTACCCTCATTATAGCCCTCTTGGCCACCATTGGCAGCGCGGAGCACCGGCCAGGGAGCATACCTGAGACAATAGCAAGTCCCAGCTTCCTGCCTGGTGTTTTCTCTATGACTCAGCTGGCGCAATAGTGTTATTTCGCAGCGTACATCATTTAACACTTTTCTAGCAAGAGTGCCTCTGTCATGGTTCATCTGGAGATGTGTGATTTTTTTTTTCCGTAACATAAGGTACCGTCACACTAAGCGACGCTGCAGCGATACCGACAACGATCCGGATCGCTGCAGCGTCGCTGTTTGGTCGCTGGAGAGCTGTCACACAGACAGCTCTCCAGCGACCAACGATCCCGAGGTCCCCGGTAACCAGGGTAAACATCGGGTTACTAAGCGCAGGGCCGCGCTTAGTAACCCGATGTTTACCCTGGTTACCATCGTTAAAGTAAAAAAAACAACCACTACATACTTACCTACCGCTGTCTGTCCTCCGGCGCTCAGCTTCTCTGCTCTGGCTGTGAGCGCCGGGCAGCCGGAAAGCAGAGCGGTGACGTCACCGCTCTGCTTTCCGGCCGCTGTGCTCACAGCCAGAGCAGAGAAGCACAGCGCCGGGGACAGACAGCGGTAGGTATGTAGTGGTTGTTTTTTTTACTTTAACGATGGTAACCAGGGTAAACATCGGGTTACTAAGCGCGGCCCTGCGCTTAGTAACCCGATGTTTACCCTGGTTACCAGCGAAGACATCGCTGAATCGGTGTCACACACGCCGATTCAGCGATGTCAGCGGGAGATCCAGCGACGAAATAAAGTTCTGGACTTTCTTCCCCGACCAGCGACATCACAGCAGGGGCCTGATCGCTGCTGCCTGTCACACTGGACGATATCGCTAGTGAGGACGCTGCAACGTCACGGATCGCTAGCGATATCGTCCAGTGTGACGGTACCTATAGTGGGGGAGAACACAATATGCAGGGTGAATAGGGGTGGGAGAGAAGATATTTAATTTTATTGTGTTGGGGGAGAGAAGACATGCAATTGCATTGAATTGTGAAATTTTAGTTAATTGATTGTGGAGGAGCGGAATTGCAATGAATTGGATGTGAAAGAGGATATGGACTTGCAATAAATTGGGGAAGAGAGAGAACATGAAATAATATTGAATAGAGGGGAAGGACATGGAATTGTATTGAATTGGGAGAGAGGATGTAATTGCAATGAATTAAATGGTAGGCGAGAGGGCATGGAATTGTAATGAGTTTGCGGAGGGAGAACATATAATTGTAATGAATTAGGTTGGGGTGGTGGAGTGGAATTGGGGTGATAGAGGATATGCAATTGCAATGAATTGGAAGTGAGGCCATGGAATTGCAATGAATTGGGGGTAGAAGTGGAAGGGAGGACATTTAATAGGATAGGAGAGTTAGACCTGGAATTGGAATTAATTGTGTGTTAGGAGAGGACATAAAGTTGTAATAAATGGGGGGAGAGAGGACATGTAATTATAATGCATTGGGCTATGGTGGTAGGAAAACATATAATTGAGAGTAAATTGGGGATTTGGATAAACAATTGTTCAGCTAACAGCCATCTTGCCCAAATCTTTACAGTTTTCTTTTTGAAGGAGACACTGACACTCCTCTGGCTGTAGCTTAACTCCCAGAGAACAAAAGTATCAGCTGCTGGAAATTCAAAGTATCGGATTCTTCTCTCCGACATGATCTGTTGGGGAGAGTCCAGAGGACCCATACACATTAGACTGTTGGCCGATTGCACTGATATCAGCGGGTTCAACTGACTTTAGTGTACCATACATATTATATGAATCTTGACCAAACACTACTTTGATGGGGGCAGCTGACAGTCCATGGCTATGTTTATATTGCGCTTGGAGATGGTAATAATTTGTGGATGCCTCCCGCGCTGCTGTGTATGAAGTATGTCAATTTCAGTGATTTATTCAAACTTGTGGTTTTTATTCTACGTGTTTCAAATTGTCGAGCACTTCTTCATCAGGAAATGATCACTTACATATGTTGTTGTCATTGTTCTTAAGACCCATATGCATGTTACATGAAAATCTGGTTTTCGAGAGAGAAAGAAGGACCAGTCCATTGGAATTTCAACAGATTGTTTAGTTTTTAGGGGAAATAAGTTTGTACTCTCTTGAGAATGCTCGGCTTTGTATGGGGGAGTCAGAAAAGATAGCGGTTTGTCAACCAAATATTCAGTGGACAGTTATATCATGTGTTTGACCAGCTTCAGAAATCTAACTGAAAACCCCTGCAAGGGATGAAATGTTGGCCATAGCCGTAGCTGTTATTATTGGTTAAACAGAATTAGGACCTTCTTGGGAGAAGAACTGGACTGCTCAGTGGTTCAAGGTGTTGTTTTCAGATGAAAGTAAATTTTGCATTTCATTTGGAAATCAAGGTCCCAGAGTCTGGAGGAAGAGTGGAGAGGCACACAATCCAAGCTGCTTGAGGTCTAGCGTTACATTTCCGCAATCAGTGATGGTTTGGGGAGCCACGTTATCTGCAGGTGTAGGTCCACTGTGTTTTATCAAGAGCTAAGTCTGCGCAGCAGTCTACCAGGAAATTTTTGAGCACTTCATGCTTCACTCTGCCGACAAGCTTTTTGGAGATGGAAATTTTATTCTCCTGCAGGACTTGGCACCTGTCCACACTGCCCATACCTGGTTTAAAAACAACAGTATCACTGGACTTGATTGGCCAGCAAACTCGCCTGACCTTAATCCCATAGAGAATCTATGGGGTATTGTCAAAGGAAGATGAGACACCAGACCCAACAATGCAGACGAGCTGAAGGCTGCTGTCAAAGCAACCTAGGCTTCCATAACACCTCAGCAGTGCCACAGGCTGATCGTCACCATGCCACGCCACATTGATGCAGTAATTGATGCAAAAGGAGTCCCGACCAAGTATTGAGTGCATTAACTGAGCTTACATTTCAGTAGGCCAATATTTCGGATTTTAAAATCATTTTTCAAGCTGGTGTTATAAAGTATTCCAATTTACTGAGATAATGACTTATGGGTTGTCATTGGCTGTAAGCCATAATCATTAACATTAACAGAAATAAACACTTGAAATAGATCACTCTGTTTGTAATGACTCTAGAATGAGTTTCAGATTTTGTATTGAAGAACTGAAATAAATTAACTTTTTGATGATCTTCTAATTTAGTGAATAATATACAGTATCTAGTTAACATTTTTTTTACAAAACAAAAATGCGAAAGCCATCCCTCCTCGTCACTGCAATTGTAATTGGCAAAGTCCTAACTCTATTATTAAAAACCTTACCATTTGTCAAGTGACATGCATGTAGATGAGGGCTGAGACAGGTTGGACCCAAGTAGTGGAAACGCAGCTGAGGGAGACCACATGAAAGGCAGGTCACACCCTTATATCCACGTGATGCAAACAGACAGAAAATATCCCAAGGTATGAACTGGGATTTAAGCTGGTGCGCATGTAACGTGTAAACGCATATTCACACTAGCCACTGAACAGAAAAAAATAGATTTTTTTTTTTTTTACAGTAGAAACGATTTTATAGAAAAAATATGGTAATTATTATTACATGACTTTATTCTGAGAGCTATAACTTTTTATTTTTTTCGATCATGGAGCTGAATGGCGGCTTATTTTGTGCGAGATAAGATGATGTTTTTAGCGATACCATTTTTATTTACGTTCGTCTTCACTTTCGGCAGTCTGATCAGTTATAAAGCATAGCAATGTGTGAGCATTGCTATACTTTATATCCTGGCAGTGCTCCAGACACAAGCTTGTTAGACCATGCACTGCGCATGGTCAAGCAAGCTGCTAGTGCCTGGTGATCCTAATGCATCCGGTCAGCATGGCAATGATCGGCCCCTCGCGATGACATCGCGGCGGTGCTGATTGAAAGCTCCCATTCTACCGCCGGGAGCGTTGCGGGCACCGCTCCTGGCAGTGAGTGCCAGGTGTGAGCTGTCATTTCAGCTGACACCTGGCTTAGAACTCCCGCTCCAACCATGATGTATACTGTATGTACTGCAAATGTCGGGAAGGGGTTAAACTGTAATCATTCATATTAATCAATTGCTTCTGCCTCTGTCATGATCCCAATGGCAGGGGATCACAAAAGGACAAGCACAAAAACAAAACAAGCTCTAGGGTGATGGAACCTGAGCTGACCGCGATCCTGAACCTAAACACACAACTAGCAGTAGCCGGGGAACGTGCCTACGATGATTCCTAGACGTTTCGCGCCAGCCGAAGGATTAACTTCCCCTATTAGAAGAAACACAGACCTCACTTGCCTCCAGAGAAACACCCCACAGAAATAGCAGCCCCCCACTAGTAATAACGGTGAAATGAGAGGAAAGCACATACGTAGTTATGAAAATAGAATCAGCAAAAATGAGGCCCGCTAAAGCTAGATAGCAGAGGATACAAGAGTGAACTGCGCGGTCAGCGAAAAACCCTTCAAAAAACCATCCTGAAATTACTTGAACTCATGTGCCAACTCATGGAACATGAGGAGTAATTTCAGCCCACTAGAGCAACCAGCAGCAAGGAATCACATATCTGCAAGCTGGACTAAGACAAAAATTAAGCAAAACGTGGAACAGGAAAATCAAAACTTAGCTTGTCCTGAAGATAACAGACGCAGGTAGCAGAGGTAAAAAGACACGCTGATTACATTGATAGCCGGCGAGGAAATGACAAAAAAGCCAGGTTAAATAGGAAACTCCCATAACCTGATGGAACAGGTGGACACCAGAGACCGCAGAGAACACAAGTCACCCAGTACCATCAGTAACCACCAGAGGGAGCCCAAAAACAGAACTCACAACAGTACCCCCCCCTTGAGGAGGGGTCACCGAACCCTCACGAGAACCACCAGGGCGACCAGGATGAGCCCTATGAAAAGCACGGACCAAATCGGCAGCATGAACATCAGAGGCAATCACCCAAGAATTATCCTCCTGACCATAACCCTTCCACTTGACCAAATACTGGAGTTTCCGTCTGGAAACACGAGAATCCAAGATCTTCTCCACAACATACTCCAATTCACCCTCCACCAGCACCGGAGCAGGAGGCTCAAGCGAAGGAACAGGTACCTCATACTTCCGCAACAACGACCGATGGAACACATTATGAATAGCAAACGATGCCGGGAGATCCAAACGAAACGACACAGGGTTAAGAATTTCCAAGATCCTATAGGGACCGATGAACCGAGGCTTGAACTTAGGAGAAGAGACCTTCATAGGAACAAAACGAGAAGACAACCACACCAAGTCCCCAACAAGAAGTCGAGGACCCACGCGGCGACGGCGATTAGCAAACTGCTGAGCCCTCTCCTGGGACAACTTCAAATTGTCCACCACATGACTCCAAATCTGATGCAACCTATCCACCACCATGTCCACTCCAGGACAATCAGAAGGCTCCACCTGACCAGAGGAAAAACGAGGATGAAACCCCGAATTACAAAAGAAAGGAGAAACCAAGGTAGCAGAACTAGCCCGATTATTAAGGGCAAACTCGGCAAGCGGCAAAAAGGAAACCCAGTCATCTTGATCAGCAGAAACAAAACACCTTAAATAAGTTTCTAAAGTCTGATTAGTTCGTTCCGTCTGGCCATTCCTCTGGGGATGGAATGCAGACGAAAAGGACAAATCAATGCCCATCTTAGCACAGAACGTCCGCCAAAATCTAGACACAAACTGGGATCCCCTGTCAGAAACGATGTTCTCCGGAATGCCATGCAAACGGACCACGTTTTGAAAAAACAGAGGGACCAACTCAGAGGAGGAAGGTAACTTAGGCAAGGGTACCAGATGAACCATCTTAGAAAAGCGGTCACACACAACCCATATGACGGACATTTTTTGAGAGACAGGGAGATCCGAAATAAAGTCCATGGAAATGTGCGTCCAAGGCCTCTTCGGGATAGGCAAAGGTGACAACAATCCACTGGCCCGAGAACAGCAAGGCTTAGCCCGAGCGCAAACTCCACAAGACTGCACGAAAGAACGCACATCCCTCGACAAGGAAGGCCACCAAAAAGACTTGGCCACCAAGTCTCTAGTACCAAATATTCCAGGATGACCTGCCAACACAGAAGAATGGACCTCGGAGATGACTCTACTGGTCCAATTATCCGGAACAAACAGTCTTTCCGGCGGACAACGATCAGGTTTATCAGCCTGAAACTCCTGCAAAGCACGTCGCAAGTCTGGGGAGACAGCTGACAAAATCACCCCATCCCTAAGGATACCAGTGGGCTCAGAATTTCCAGGGGAGTCAGGCACAAAACTCCTAGAAAGAGCATCCGCCTTCACATTCTTTGAACCTGGCAGGTACGAAACCACAAAATTGAAACGGGAGAAAAACAGTGACCAACGAGCCTGTCTAGGATTCAGACGCTTGGCAGACTCAAGGTACATCAGATTTTTGTGATCAGTCAAGACCACCGCACGATGTCTAGCACCCTCAAGCCAATGACGCCACTCCTCAAATGCCCACTTCATGGCCAAAAGCTCCCGATTACCAACATCATAATTCCGTTCAGCGGGCGAAAATTTTCTAGAAAAGAACGCACATGGCTTCATCACTGAGCCATCGGAGCTTCTCTGTGACAAAACCGCCCCCGCTCCGATCTCGGAAGCATCAACCTCAACCTGAAAAGGAAGCGACGTATCTGGCTGACGCAACACAGGAGCAGAAGAAAACCGGCGCTTAAGTTCCTGAAAGGCCTCCACAGCCGCAGGAGACCAATCAGTAACATCAGCACCCTTCTTAGTCAAATCCGTCAAAGGCTTAACAACACTAGAAAAATTAGTTATGAAGCGACGATAAAAATTAGCAAAGCCCTAGAACTTCTGTAGACTCTTAAGAGATGTAGGCTGCGTCCAGTCACAAATAGCCTGAACCTTGACGGGATCCATCTCAATAGTAGAAGGGGAAAAAATATACCCCAAAAAAGAAATCTTCTGGACTCCAAAGAGACATTTAGAACCCTTTACAAACAAAGAATTGGCCCGCAGGACCTGAAACACCTTCCTGACCTGCTGAACATGAGACTCCCAGTCATCAGAATAAAACAAAACATCATCCAAATACACGATAATAAATTTATCCAGATATTCACGGAAAATATCGTGCATAAAAGACTGGAAGACAGAAGGAGCATTAGAAAGTCCAAAAGGCATCACCAAATACTCGAAATGGCCCTCAGGCGTATTAAATGCGGTTTTCCACTCATCACCCTGCCTTATCCGCACAAGATTATACGCACCCCGAAGATCAATCTTAGTGAACCATTTAGCCCCCTTAATGCGAGCGAACAAATCAGTCAACAATGGCAAAGGATACTGATATTTGACTGTAATCTTATTCAAAAGACGATAATCTATGCAAGGCCTCAAGGAACCATCTTTTTTGGCCACGAAAAAAAAAACCTGCTCCCAAAGGGGACGAAGATGGACGGATATGTCCCTTTTCCAAGGACTCCTTAACATAACTCCGCATAGCAGCATGCTCTGGCACTGACAGATTGAACAAACGACCTTTAGGGAATTTACTGCCAGGAATCAAATCTATAGCACAATCGCAATCCCTGTGAGGAGAGAGCGAACTGAGCTTAGGCTCCTCAAAAACCTCCCGATAGTCAGACAAAAATACCGGAACCTCAGAAGGAGTAGATGAAGCGATAGAAATCGGAGATGCATCATCATGAACCCCCTGACATCCCCAACTTAACACAGACATTGTTTTCCAATCCAGGACTGGGTTATGAGTTTGTAACCATGGCAGACCAAGCACTAAGACATCATATAAATTATACAGTACCAGGAAGCGAATCACCTCCTGATGAACGGGAGTCATACGCATGGTCACTTGTGTCCAGTACTGAGGTTTATTCATTTCCAAAGGTGTAGAGTCAATTCCTTTCAAAGGAATAGGAACTTACAGAGGTTCCAGACTAAACCCACAGCGATTGGCAAATGACCAATCCATAAGACTCAGGGCAGCGCCTGAATCCACATAGGCATCGACGGAAATGGATGATAATGAACAAATCAGAGTCACAGACAGAATGAACTTAGACTGTAAAGTACCAATGGCAACAGACTTATCAACCTTTTTTGTGCGTTTAGAGCATGCTGATATAACATGAGCTGAATCACCACAATAAAAACACAATCCATTTTTCCGCCTATAGTTTTGCCGTTCACTTCTGGACTGAATTCTATCACATTGCATTATCTCAGGTGCCTGTTCAGAAGACACCGCCAAATGGTGCACAGGTTTGCGCTCCCGTAAACGCCGATCAATCTGAATAGCCATAGTCATGGACTCATTCAGACCTGTAGGCGCCGGGAACCCCACCATAACATCTTTAATGGCCTCAGAAAGGCCATCTCTGAATTTTGCAGCCAGAGCGCACTCATTCCACTGAGTAAGCACCGACCATTTCCGAAATTTCTGACAATATATTTCTGCTTCATCTTGCCCCTGAGAGAGAGCCAATAAAGCTTTTTCAGCCTGAATCTCTAGGTTAGGTTCCTCATAGAGCAAACCCAATGCCAGAAAAAACGCATCCACATTGAGCAACGCAGGATCCCCTGGTGCCAATGCAAATGCCCAATTCTGAGGGTCACCCCGCAGGAAAGATATAACAATCTTGACCTGCTGAGCAGGGTCTCCAGAGGAGCGAGATTTCAAGGAAAGAAACAACTTGCAATTGTTCCTAAAATTCAGAAAACTAGATCTATCTCCAGAAAAAAACTCTGGGATAGGAATTCTAGGTTCAGACATAGGAGTATGTACAACAAAATCTTGTATATTTTGAACCTTAGCAGCAAGATTATTCAGGCTGGAAGCCAAACTCTGGACGTCCATGATAAACAGCTGAGGTCAGAGCCATTCAAGGATTAAGAGGAGGAAAGAAGCAGCCAAGCTGCAATTAAGGCTAGCAGCAAACACTGAGGAGGGAAAAAAAAAAAAAAAACTTCCTCAGACTACTTTTCCTCCTACTTCAGCCAAAGCGATGACCAATTTTTTTTATGGCCGGCTATACTGTCATGATCCCAATGGCAGGGGATCACAAAAGGACAAGCACAAAAACAAAACAAGCTCTAGGGTGATGGAACCTGAGCTGACCGCGATCCTGAACCTAAACACACAACTAGCAGTAGCCGGGGAACGTGCCTATGATGATTCCTAGACGTCTCGCGCCAGCCGAAGGATTAACTTCCCCTATTAGAAGAAACACAGACCTCACTTGCCTCCAGAGAAACACCCCACAGAAATAGCAGCCCCCCACATGTAATAACGGTGAAATGAGAGGAAAGCACATACGTAGTTATGAAAATAGAATCAGCAAAAATGAGGCCCGCTAAAGCTAGATAGCAGAGGATACAAAAGTGAACTGCGCGGTCAGCGAAAAACCCTTCAAAAAACCATCCTGAAATTACTTGAACTCATGTGCCAACTCATGGAACATGAGGAGTAATTTCAGCCCACTAGAGCAACCAGCAGCAAGGAATCACATATCTGCAAGCTGGACTAAGACAAAAATTAAGCAAAACGTGGAACAGGAAAATCAAAACTTAGCTTGTCCTGAAGATAACAGACGCAGGTAGCAGAGGTAAAGACACGCTGATTACATTGATAGCCGGCGAGGAAATGACAAAAAAGCCAGGTTAAATTGGAAACTCCCATAACCTGATGGAACAGGTGGACACCAGAGACCGCAGAGAACACAAGTCACCCAGTACCATCAGTAACCACCAGAGGGAGCCCAAAAACAGAACTCACAACATGCCTCCCTCCAGGAGGCCCACTATAAAATATTTTCCAGATTCTATTTCACAGCAGTTAAATTAAACATAATAATACTCAAGTACTCCAAAAATGTGTTGGCTGAATTGCTACTAAACAAGCGATACTGTAAACCATTTTCTGAATTGTCCAAAAAGAAATCAGTTCTGGAAAAAAAAAAGATCAAGATCTTATCCCACAAATAACGGAACATCGATGAAATGCCTCAAAAATCAGGTCCATTAACATTCACATCCTGCCAGCTACAAAACTTCTCATAGCACCCAAATGGAAGCGGAATGATAGTAATAAATGTCTCTACATAACATATACGAATACAACTATTCCATCAGGAATAATATATTTCATAAATATTCCAATGTAATTGGTCCTGTTGCTATAAAACATTAAATTAACAAAGCTAACAACAACAAATTGTTTTCTCATAAAAAATGTTTCAGCAACGTTTTGCAACATAAATTTAAATTCCTTTAAAGGGAACCTGTCATGTAAAAAAAAAATGCAATTAACCTGTAGATATGGGGTTAATCTGCAGGTTAATTGCGTTCTGAGGCTGTGTGCCTGACGCATTGAGAGCTCTTCTCTAGGGAGGAAATACACTTTATTCCGTTTGGCAGCCTCTGGCTTACAGTCATTAGGGGTACGGTCAGCGGCTTCGGTCACCTCTCGGTGTACAGGGAGTGGCGTCTGTAACCACGTCCCGACACTGACTGACAGCAGGCTCTAATGTTGAGCTTACAGCCCCACTTTGATGCTTGCTTGCTGAGCTTTTGAGTCCGCATCAAAGTCATTGAGCCTGCAAGTGACATACCGTAACTGTATGTCATAATTCTATAAGGGCTATCACCATTTCAAGTGTAGACAGTTTTTGTTCTTATTGAATTCTTTGTGCTGCCTGGAGTATTATTTCATATGTTTTTTTCATCTGCCATACTGTTCTAGCCCCATACTTCTTAGTATGTAAGGTGTATTTAAAAAAAAAAAAAAAACAACAACTTTTGACAGGTCTTCTTTTAAGCCTTTGTATTAATTTTGATGCTTGATGCACCTCCTATCAAATTTGTAGGACACACAACTGTTCTCTCTGTACTTACATGCTATAGCCCACGGAGCTGTGCAGTCATCATCACCACGTTATATATTTCAATCATTGTGCAGGGGGTCAACAGTATCTTAGGTCTGGTGTATTTGAGATTAGGCTGGTGTTACGTTACTTTCTGCGATTTGCACTGCAGTACTGCTTAATCAGATTGGGTAATGTCAGTAGAACATTACGGTAAATAAAATTAGCTTAATAAAAATTGATTATATCAAGAATAAAGTGACCTTAAACTACAAGAAGTCACCCATAAAGCTTATCACATATAGTGATGCAAATAAGCCTCAATGAGAGTGGAGTCTGCATATCCGCTGTAAGGAGAACCTGTCAGCACCCTGATGTACCCTAGATGTTTTAGTGAATCATTGTGTTCCTTATGAAATAACAATGGGGGAGCATCTGTCCTTACAACTCTGTGGATCAGATTTATTAAGACTGCATTTTCATATAGACAGTTAGAGTCAGTTGTGCTAAATAAATTAAGAGGTGCACACCTTTTAATACATTTGTCCCTTTTTTTAGGCTGCACCTTCTGTCCCTTAAAATCAATACATTGATTAAAATATTTCTGGCTACGCTCACTTTGCTTAACTCTAACCTACTTCTCCTGACACTTTGAAAGTGAGAACTAGGAAAATTGTTCAAATATGGGATTGCGCTAGAATTTCCCAACTTTTTAATCCAGAAAACTGGCAAGAATCCCTTAATACATTCCTACTTATGTTGTGATATCATTTAGTTTTTCTTCCTATAAATTGACAACTGGGTGTAATATTTGTGGTTGATTGTATATGGAAAAAGTTACAAACTGTAATATTCACCTTCCAGTATCCACCTGGATCCAGCACAAGACACTATGTGGTCTGTACAGAGATGATTAGCGTTGATATCGCCATTCCACCTGCCGTACAGTTGTATTCTGTTAACACACTGCTCAGTTTACCTGACTGCTAGCCTAGCCAATCACAGAGCGTTCTGGCGACTCGCGTAACATGGACATCACCACTACCTTCTCTCCACAGACCACGGAGCGGTGCATTGTACGTTAAGATGGGTGGCGAGTAGGTCTCACTGAGTTTAACTTTCCATATCAAGTCCCATGGGCAAATTATTTTGTCTGGAGAACCCCCTACAAAACTTTTTTTGGCACTAACAGTACCCAGATATGAATGATGATCACCTACAGTTGACATTGCTGAGAAGGTTGCATACATATTTTGAATATTCTCTTGGCAGATGGCTTCTATTAAGTTTGATGCTAAATTAAGCTGCTAAATCAATAGTTGTTGGATGTAGCTAAACTTCCATTAGTGATGAACTGGGCGAAAATAATCTTTATTTTAATATTTAGAGGATTGAGGATCGTATATATGCTGATACATTAATGTTACCCTTGCACTTTATGTATAGCTTTAGGCCCTCATCTTTTGTGCCCTTGCTTGCTCTTTTTGCTGATAACTTCAATGTCAGATCAGCAAATATTTTGTAAAAATAGCTGATTTTTCTATCAGGAAACCCATATAGAGCACATCAGCTTTATGTGGTGAATCACATTTCCTAGATATAGCTGGTACAGATTGAAAGGGTCACAGTAGTTTATTTGGATTGAAAGGGTCACAATAGTTTATTTGTAGTACAGTTTAAACTGGTTTTCAAGTTTCAGAAAACAGTTTGTTCTAAACCAGGTCTGCACAACATTTTTCGGTCCAAGGGCCACATTGTCATTCTGAACCTATCCGAAGGGCTGCAAAAAAATGTAAAGGGGTACTTATATGAATGCATAATCAAAACGACTGGCAGTACATTAATATATTATCAGAACCAATTTTGAATGATTTGGAAAGTTTATGCTGCAAAAAATCATGGTGAACACACCCAAACTTACACTGAGTTTTTGGACCAGAAACTCAACCAAATCCTCATAACACGAAAACTAAGTTTTGAGGATTTTTCAGTTTCTTCCTTTTTGCAGCATTGTGTTTAAACCAAGTCTAAGAACGCATTTGCATTCGAAACGTGTCTGGTAGCCTCAATTTTTTTGTATCCACCCACTACTCCTCCATCACAGAGGATTTTGTCTCCTATATTTTGTATTTTTGATTTTTTTTTTATTGATTTTTAACTCTTCTGGAAATATAGACTTCATGCTTTTAAAATTCGTCTCTTGGGATTGTGGATCAGAAGCTGGATCAACTTCTTCCTTCCTGGTCCTAACACCATGCAGTTGCGTGGATCGCGGGCTTCTTTTCAGATCGAGTTACTTTGAGAGCTGTTTTTTTTTCTTTCCTTTTTACTATTCACTCATAGTAACACCAACCCCCCTCCTCCTACAAAAGGAAAGTTAATCTTTGTCTCCTCCAGGGAGTGCTTAGTGTTTCTAGCCACATCATTGTCTCCTCTATGAAACAGGGATGTAGACAGAGCTGTGCAATGAAGTCACAGCGTGATGACTTCATCACACTGCTGCACATCGAGCGGAAGTGGCGGCTATCACATCAGACTCACCTGCTCCCGGCGCAGTCTCTTCACTTCCCTGCTTCTCCGATGGTCTCCAGCGCCCGCAGCTCTTCCTGTGTTCAGCAGTCACGTGGTAACGCTCATTAAAGTAATGGATATGGAGGTGACTACACTCCCATAAGTGTGGCGAGCATATTCATTACTTTAATGAGCGGTACTATGTGACCGCTGAACACCGGAACAAGCTCCTGGCGCCAGAGACCGTCAGAGAAGCAGGGACCGTGCCAGGATGGGGTGAGTATGACGGGGGAGGGTGAGCCATGTAATTTTCACCTGTCCCCGTTCCACCACCAGGCTCTGTATTCCATGTCCTCTGGCTGTTATGTTCAGGTCAGAGGGCGCAATGACTTGGTTAATGCGCGCCCTCTGCCTAAACAGTCACTGCAGAGACCCGGAAGACACAGCGGCGCGCGATAGTAGAACGGGGACAGGTGAATATCGCAAGTGCCGGGGGCCTGAGCCAGAGGCGACTCCCGCACCAGGCCCCCATAGCGCGCCAGTGTCCCCGCCTGTTCAGGACACCGGCACCTGGCCAGGTGAGTATGTAATTTTTTTTTTTTTTTATCGCAGCAGCATACGGGGCATATTATTCTATGGAACATCTTATGGGGCCATCAACCTTTATGGAGCAGCATATGGGGCATAATATTCTATGGAGCATCTTATGGGCCCATCAACCTTTGTGCAGCATTATATGGGGCATAATATTCTATAGAGCATCTTATGGGGCCATCAACATTTGTGCAGCATTATAGGGGGCATAATATTCTATGGAGCATCTTATGGGGCCATCAACCTTTGTGCGGCATTATATGGGACATAATATTCTATGGAGTATCTTATGGGGCCATCAAACTTTGTGAAGCTTTACATGGGGCATATTTTAATATGAAGCATCTTACGGGGCCCATCATGAACTTTATGGCGCATTATATGGGGCTCCTGATTCAATATGGATGTTCAAAAACACTTAACCTACTGATGACTCAATTTATTTTACTTTTATTGGTATCTATTTTTATTTTTGAAATTTACCGGTAGCTGCTGCATTTCCCACCCTAGGCTTATACTCGAGTCATTATGTTTTCCCAGTTTTTTGTGGCAAAATTAAGGGGTCGGCTTATACTCGTGTCAGCTTATACTCGAGTATATACGGTATATGTATCTATTGGATCCTTAAAGATAATTTAGGTTGTACAAAGTGTTAGATGCAGTAGTTTTTGATATAGGGTGTAGTCGTTTTTCCATCAACTAATTTGAGTATAACTGAAAATTTTGTAATTAAAGTTATATTATTAACTTTACTATCATGTTATGGGTTAAAACATGTTTTATGAAACTTAAGTCTTGACAAAATTTTGCAAATTCTTGTATTAAGTAAAATGTTGATTAAAATCTTACTTTTCAAAGAGGGTGTACTCATTTCTGATGAATTCTGTACATATACTTATATACACACTGTTGATCATCTGAGGAGGGGATTTTTGAGGCATCTCTTCCTTCTTTAAATTGTTATACAGTGTTCCTGAAAGTGAGTTCTGCGGGTATTCATTATGAGAGTGAAACTATGGGTGGAGAGGGAAGCAGCTGTAGTTGGTCATCACATGCAAGTTCACTGCAATAAATTTGTCTACATAGTTTGCACAAACTGCCCGAGCATAAGTTATTTTAACCTGTTCCCAACCTGTGACGCTGCGTATGCGTCATGAAAACCTGTGCCAATCCGACCTGTGACGCAGCATATGCGTCATGGTCGGATCGCACGCCTGCAGGTCGGGGGAAAGGGTTAATCGAAATTTCACCTGCCCTGCAGGTACAGGAGGAGTTGTAATTGAGCCCAGGAGGGTGGCTTTGCCCCCCCCCTCCGTGGCTACAAAAACTCTGATTGGCTGCTGAAAGTGAAACAGTCAATCAGAGCAATCGTAATATTTCACCAATGAAAATTGGTGAAATATTACAATCCAGCCATGGCCGATGCTGCAATATCATCGGCCACGGCTGGACACCCCGATCTGGCCCTCCCCACAGACTGACGACGGCGATCTGCCGCCGCCGTCAGTCTTTCCTCCCCTCCGTCCTGTCCTCTGCTGCCCTCCTCTCCCCTCCGCTCCCACCGCCGTCCGATCTCACCCCCCCATACCTACCGAGTCCTGATGTCCGTCCGTCTTCTCCATAGGCGCCACCATCTTCCAAAATGGCGGGCGCATGCGTAGTCCGCCCGCCGAATCGGCCGGCCGGCAGACTCATTCCAGGTACATTTTGATCACTGTGGTAGAACCTATCACAGTGATCAAGATAAAAAAAATAGTAAATAAACCCCCCGTTTATCACCCCCATAGGTAGGGAAAATAATGAAATAAAGAAAATATATTTATTTTTCCACTGGGGTTAGGGTTAGAATTAGGGTTAGGGTTGCAATTAAGGTTAGGGTTGCAATTAAGGTTAGGGTTAGAATTAGGGTTAGGGTTGCAATTAATGTTATGGTTAGAATTAGGGTTAGGGTTGCAATTAGGGTCAGGGTTGCAATTAGGATTAGGGTTAGAATTAGGGTTAAGGTTAGAATAAAGCTTTAGTCACACTAAACGACTTACCAACGATCACGACCAGCGATACGACCTGGCTGTGATCGTTGGTAAGTCGTTGTGTGGTCGCTGGGGAGCTGTCACAAAGACAGCTCTCTCCAGCGACCAACGATCAGGGGAACGACTTCGGCATCGTTGAAACTGTCTTCAATGATGTCGAAGTCCCCCTGCAGCACCCAGGTAACCAGGGTAAACATCGGGTTACTAAGTGCAGGGCCGCGCTTAGTAACCCGATATTTACCCTGGTTACCATTGTAAAAGTAAAAAAAACACTACATACTCACATTCTGATGTCTGTCACGTCACCCGCCGGCGTCCACAGGGTTAAAACTGCTTTCGGCAAGAGCGCTGCTAATGCACGCTCTGCTGCCGAGAGCTTCCCTGCACTGACTGTGTCAGCGCCGGCAGTAACAGTGGTAGCGTCACTGCTTTGCTCTGCTTTACGGCTGGCGCTGACAGTCAGTGCAGGGAAGATCTTGGCCGGAGCGCGTGCATTAGCAGCGCTCCTGCCGAAAGCAGTTTTAACCCTGTGGACGCCGGGGGACGTGACAGACATCAGAATGTGAGTATGTACTGTTTTTTTTTTTTTTTTACTTTTACAATGGTAACCAGGGTAAATATCGGATTACTAAGTGCGGCCCTGCGCTTAGTAACCCAATATTTACCCTGGTTACAAGTGAGCACATCGCTGGATCGGCGTCACACACGCCGATCCAGCGATGACAGCGGGTGATCAGCGACCAAAAAATGGTCCTGATCATTCCCCAACGACCAACGATCTCCCAGCAGGGGCCTGATCGTTGGTCGCTGTCACACATAACGAGATCATTAGCGGGATCGTTGCTACGTCACCAAAAGCGTGACGTTGCAACGATATCATTAATGATATCGTTGTGTGACTCCAGCTTAAGCCTTTGTGCACATGGTGCGGATTTGGTTGTGGATCCCAAGTGGATTGGCAGCTGCAGATTCGTAGCAGTTTTCCATCACGTTTACAGTACCATGTAAACCTAAGGAAAACCAAATCCGCTGTGCCCATGGTGCGGAAAATACCGCGTGGAAACGCTGCGTTGTATTTTCCGCGCATGTCAATTCTTTGTGCGGATTCCACAGCATTTTGCACCTGTTTTTCAATAGGAATCCACTGTTTAGGCACATGAAGGGGTCTCCAAATGCGACATGGCGCCATCATTGATTCCAGCCAATCTTGCATTCAAAAAGTCAAATGGTGCTCCCTCCGTTCCCTGCCCCGACGTGTGCCCAAACAGTGGTTTACCCAAATATATGAGGCATAAGCGTACTCAGGAAAAATTGCACAACAACTTTGGGGGTCTAATTTCTCCTGTTACACTTGGCAAAATAAAAAAATGGCTAAAAAATGATTTTTGTAGGAAAAAAATGATTTTTTGTTTTCACGGCTCTGCGTTGTAAACTTCTGTGAAGCACTTGGGGGTTCAAAGTGCTCACCACATAACTAGATAAGTTCCCTGTGGGGTCTAGTTTACAAAATGGGGTCACTTGTGGGGGGTTTCTGCTGTTTAGGCACATCAGGGGCTCTGCAAACGTAAAATGACGCCTGCAGACCATTCCATCAAAGTCTGCATTCCAAAACATCACTACTTCCCTTCCGAGCCCCGACGTGTGCCCAAGCAGTGGTTCCCCCCACATATGGGGTATCAGCGTACTCAGTACAAACTGGACAACATCTATTGGGGTCCAATTTCTCCTGTTACCCTTGTGAAAATAAAAAATTGCGGGCTAACAAATCATTTTAGGCACACAGGGGCTCTCCAAACGTGATATGGTGTCCGATACGAATGGAGCTAATTTTTCATTCAAAAAGTCAAATGGCGTTCCTTCCCTTCCGAGCCTTGCCGTGTGCCCAAACTGTGGTTTACTCCCACATGTAAGGTACTGGTGTACCCAGGAGAAATTGCCCAACAAATTTTAGGATCCATTTTATCCTGTTGCCCATGTGAAAATGAAAAAAGGGAGGTAAAAAAATTTTTGTGAAAAAAAAAAAGTACGGTACTTTTTCATTTTTACGGATCAAGTTGTGAAGCACCTGGGGGTTCAAAGTGCTCACTATGCATCTAGATAAGTTCCTTGGGTGTCTAGTTTCCAAAATGGGGTCACTTGGGGGGAAAGCTCCAATGTTTAGGCACACAGGGGCTCTGCAAACGCGACATGGTGTCCGCTAACGATTGGACCCAATTTTTCATTCAAAAAGTCAATTAGCGTTCCTTCCCTTCTGAGCCTTGCTGTGTGCCCAAACAGTGGTTCCCCCCACATATAGGGTATTGGCGTACTCAGGACAAATTGTACAACAACTTTCTCCTTTTACCCTTGGGAAAATTAAAAAAAATTGTTGCTAAAAAATCATTTTTGTGACTAAAAAGTTAAATGTTCATTTTTTCCTTCCATGTTGCTTCTGCTGCTGTGAAACACCTGAAGGGTTAATAAACTTCTTGAATGTGGTTTTGAGCACCTTGAGGGGTGCAGTTTTTAGAATGGTGACGCACTTGGGTAGTTTCTATCATATAGACCCCTCAAAGTGACTTCAAATGTGAGGTGGTCCCTAAAAATAAATGGTGTTGTAAGGCTACGTTCACATTAGCGTCATGCGACGCAGCGTCGCCGACGCAACGCACGATGCATCGGAAACGCACGCAAAAATGCACCTTTTTTGACGCAAGCGTCGGACGGATGCGTCGTAAAACGCAGCGTTTTTGGTGCGTTTTTGTTGCGTTTTTACAAAAAACGCAGCGTTTTACGACGCATGCGTTGTCAAACACTGATTAGATCTTTACACACAATTTAGTGTCTAGACACTAGATAACACCACCAATGAATAGAAGAGGGTGGGTCTAGTGTCTAGACAATCGATGATGCCACCAATGGGTAGATGGGGGTGGGTATTAATGTAATAGTGGTATATATACCCCGGCATAGATTATTTCCAACCATAGAGCATCAAGATGGATCGTCCCATGGAGAGTATCTACCCCAATTTTCAGCTGGAATTAGCCCTTGCTATTGCTTATGCTATTGCCTGTCATGAACAGAGGAAAAGAGACAAACTACGGAGAAGGAGTCGTCGGCGTTTTTGGCTACACCCTATAGTGGAAGTCCGAGAGAGTCGTGGAGCCTACCATTGTCTGTTTGGCGAATTAAATGAGAACCAGGACAAATACTTTGAATACACCAGGATGTCAAAAGACAGCTTCCGATATCTGCTGCGTCTGGTGGAAGGAACCATTTCCAGGCAGGACACGCAGCTCCGTAAATCGATTTCCCCTGAGGAACGTCTGCTGGTGACTCTACGGTACGTAATGGAATGTGAAGGATTTATATGTTCTTGCCATTTTTTAAAGTAACGTGTTTTTGTTTTGTGGGGTGGGGGGATTGTTATTAAAAATGAAAAATTCTTTCATAACAATTTTATTAATTATATTTATTTATTTTTCTTCTTGTCAGTTTCCTGGCTACCGGAGAGACATTGAGATCACTGCATTTCCAGTTTCGGATTGGAGTCTCAACACTGTCGGGTATTATTGCCGACACATGCCTCATTGTGGGACAACCTCCGGGAGGAATTTTTACCCATCCCTACAAGAGAAATATGGCTTGCCAACGCCCAAAAATTTGAACAAGTGTGTTCTTTCCCTAACTGTATTGGAGCCGTGGATGGGAAGCACATTAGGATTACCAAGCCTTCAAGAAGTGGATCTCTTTTTTTTTTTAATTATAAAAAATACTTTTCCACCGTGCTGATGGCAATTGCAGGTGCGGACTGCAGGTTTCTCGCTGTGGACATTGGAGCGTTTGGTCGTGCAAATGATTCACGGACATTTAAGGAGTCTGATATGGGCCGAAGATTGTACAATAACAATTTTAATTTCCCCCATCCACGACCTCTTCCCAACACCGACGGCCCGGCCCTGCCATTTGTTGTTGTTGGTGATGAGGCTTTTCAAATGAGTGGCAACCTACTTAAACCGTACTTAAGTCGTGGGTTGGACCGCACCAAGACTATATTTAATTATAGACTGTCCAGGGCCAGAAGAACTGTGGAGTGCGCCTTTGGCATCCTGGTCTCCAAATGGCGTATCTTAGGATCCGCCATAAATTTGAAAATTGAGACAGTGGATGAGGTGGTGAAGGCGTGTGTGGTTCTCCACAATTTTATTATTGATAAAGAGAGAGTCAACGTGGAACTCGATGAACCCATACCAAATCCATTGCCTGATTATCAAGCTCATCCTCTGCGGACAACTGTGGAGATTGCTCATATGAGGGACCAATTTGCTGCATACTTTGTTTCTGATGTTGGCTGTGTTTCATGGCAAGATCAAATGGTTTAATTCTTCGTGTTATTATGATGTCATGTAAACACTGTGGAGTCCATGTCATTTAACCATACTATGTAAGGTTATTGTTAAAATGTCCCCTGATTGTATAATGCGTTGTGTTTTGAAATAAAGTTCTTGTGCCTTTCCGTTTTCACCAAACAAATCTCCCATACGTTTTTCCATAGTAATAGAATTGTAAAATCCAATTTTATTGAAAGTAATGTGTGTCACACAAAATTTGTTTGTTCCATAGTTTTGACGTCTAACATAATCGGCTCCCACCTTGTCAACCATTTTTAATCCTGCAGACTATTTGCATATGGAACCAGGCTTGACAAGGAGGGAGACGATCATGTTTGCAAAACTCTACAGTTAACACTATTGTACTCAGGATGCTAGAATTCGTCCAGAGTCAAATAGTGGCGACACTGTGAACATTGCTTCCACCTCACCTGACCAATAATCTTAAGGTACATTGATAATAATAAAACTATTATCCAACGATACCGACCAGTGATACGACTGGACCGAGATCGTTGTTTAGTTGTCGCGTGGTTGCTGGAGAGCTGTCACACAGACAGCTCTCCAGCGACCAAAAAAGAGCAAGTCCCGTGTAATCTGGGTAATGTTATGAAGCGCTTTGCCACACTCACGATGTTTACCATTGTAAATGTAATTTTAAAAAATACAAAAAACCCTTACACTCCGGTGTGTGAAACGTCCATCGCCGTCAACTTCCTGTACTGTGCCAGCCCTAAAGCACAGCACAGCGTTTATTAAGTCAACGGTGTGCTCAGCTTTACGGGCGGGAATCAGTGTCAGTGCGGAAAGATGACGGCGAGGGACGTGGTAGACACCTTTTTATATTTGTGGGGTATTGTTCACTTTTTTATTTGAGTGTTCAGTGCGCTAGTAACCCAATATTCCCTTGTTTAAAACAAAGACATCGCTGGATCGGTCTAAACTCGCCGATCCAACAATGACAGCGTCTGATCAGTTACCCAAAAAAAATTCCAAATCATTCGCTGACACCAAAAAACTCACAGCAGGGGCTCAATCGTTTTACGATTTCAGAAAAGATAACGTTGGTTACACACAAAAACCAACTTTATCTATACTGAAATTGTTGTGTGCTGGTACATTGTAAACTTGACATATTGAGCAATGCTGTTTGTGTTTGTAACATCTGATAGTACACTGAGCGACAGCCCTATAAAACAATGAAAAAAACAAATTGATAAATATTATCAGACATTGCACATCAGGTGTTACAAAGACAATAATTGTGTATACGGCGCAAGGTGTGATTTGGTGCAAACTTTATTTGAGACAATAAAAACTAATTTTTTTTAAAAAAATAACATTTATTTAGGGTACAAAAAAAGAAATTTGGGAAATGTTATTAGGGGGTACCAACATCCGCAATTAAAGGGGATTGATATCCCCCACTTTTTGGGGGTGTTGAGGAGACCGAGGAGGAGGACGACGAGGGGGAGGAAGTAGCATACTCTATGACACTAGACGGGATGCCGACATCAACCCAGGCAGTGGATGGTGGCGAGACTAGCAAAGCAGGAGGTGAGGGAGGAGGAGGGACGACCAGTGTCCTTGGCTGGCTACTCCGGCCCCGGGTAGACCCAGGCTGTGATGTTGTACTCCTTGTAGACCCAGGCTGGGTACTGGGTGTACTCCGTGTAGACCCAGCCTGGGTACTTGGTGTGACCGAGACGTCATCACAGGTCCTGCGAGCTGAGCAACCATGGGAACATAACCTGCTTTGCAGTGGAATGTATGCCGTATCTACTATTTTGGGTATAAAAAATCGGGGATACACCGGGATAGCCACTATACTACTACACTATTAAATATTGGCTGGGCATGGCCAATCTACTATTTTTCTGTGTTCTGTATACTTCAGATTTCAGTGAAATTGCTAGTAAGTCAAGCTCAACATTGTAGTAATCCCAGAAGGCTCGGAGCACGGAACCGCTGTGTCAAGTGTGAGAAGACCAGAAATGAATAAAAAATTCTAGGTCAACGAGGCGTGAAAAGTAAAAACAAAATACTTTATTCACTTCAATCAGAAGCAGAGGATGAAACATCTGCACAATACAATAAAAACACTATCTACGCGTTTCAGGTCTGATGTTCCCTGTCACCTGAAACGCGTAGATAGTGTCTATTGTATTGTGCTGATGTTTCATCCTCTGCTTATGATTGAAGTGGATAAAAGTATGTATTTTTTACTTTTTACACCTCGGTGAACTTGCCTTTTTTTCTTCATTTCTATACTTGGGACTTGCCAAAATAAATGGCTGGGCAATAAGCTACGTGGCTGTAATGTAGTATGTGAATATGCATGTTGTAAAAACTAGGTGTGTGCATAGGTACTATACTTACTCTCTGCTTTCAAGGACCGGTCGCAAGAACTGCAGTATACGGTTATACTTGTACACCGAGGTCCTTGAAGCGGCAGCACCACTACGAGTCTGTCCCTCCTTTTTCAGGCCCCTCCTGAAGCGGTCCTTCATGGAGCGCCATCTGGTCTTCAATTGTTTAACTGTGTATAAATTGAAAAAATAAAAAAGGTTTTAGATAATATATTGAAAACGATTACGCAACCGTGTGCAATCCCAATAGAAGACATCACAGACGGTTGTGTAATCCTGGCATGATGGGTCACAGCAGCATTTTGGAAATACTTACGGAAACTAGCTTTCGCCTTGGGGGAAGCGCTGTCGAAGCCATCCCACAGCGATTGTGCCACCTCTTTCCACAGACTCCGCAATATGCCCTGGTCCGCGTGCCGGGGGTCACGGCTGTCCCACAACGGGCCCCGTGCTTCAATGGATGCCACCATCATGTCAATATTGAGTGGTTCATTCAGGGCCCGTTGTGAAACCTAGAAAAAATGGAAAATATTAATGTTTGAAAGATAATAAAAATTGTCCCTACCTCCTCCACCGCCACCTACTACACACAACACCACAACCTCCCACCAACCCCCATAACCGCAAAAACAAAAAAATTAAACAAAAAAAATTAATAGGTTTGAAATAAATACTTACTCTCCGTCCTGCAGCCACAGCTTGGCCCCGTGGTCCCTGCTGCTGCTCCCTCTCTTCCTCCTGGTTCTCCTCCTCACTTGAAGAAGCCTGCAAAATAGTTTACCAAAAAGTTGAGTGACCCATCTACAAATGACAGCGAATATAGTAAGCAATAGTAGATCATGTACTCACCGGACTCCTCAGCGGTGGGGTGTGGCTGGAATCGCTGCCGCTGGCCATGACAAATGCAATTCTGAAAAAAGAACAAAATAACATTGATCCTATGCTCCTATGCACAATCCAGCAATATATAAAAAAAAGTCATTTAAACCACAAAGAACATTGCACTCCAACCGAACTAAAGGTACCTTCACACATAACGATATTGTTAACGATATCGTTGCTATTTGTGACGTAGCAACGATATCGTTAATGAAATCGTTATGTGTGACAGCGACCAACGATCAGGCCCCTGCTGGGAGATCGTTGGTCGCTGAATAAAGTCCAGAACTTTATTTCGTCGCTGGACTCCCTGCTGACATCGCTGGATCGGCGTGTGTGACACCGATCCAGCGATGTCTTCACTGGTAACCAGGGTAAACATCGGGTAACTAAGCGCAGGGCCACGCTTAGTAACCCGATGTTTACCCTGGTTACCATGCTAAAAGTAAAAAAAAACAAACACTACATACTTACCTACCGCTGTCTGTCCTCCAGCGCTGTGCTCTGCACTCCTCCTGTACTGTCTGTGAGCCGGAAAGCAGAGCGGTGACGTCACCGCTCTGCTTTCCGGCTCACAGACAGTACAGGAGGAGAGCAGAGAAGCAGAGCACAGCGCTGGAGGACAGACAGCGGTAGGTAAATATCTAGTGTTTTTTTTTTTTTTACTTTTAGCATGGTAACCAGGGTAAACATCGGGTTACTAAGCGCGGCCCTGCGCTTAGTTACCCGATGTTTACCCTGGTTACCGGCATCGTTGGTCGCTGAAGAGCGGTCTGTGTGACAGCTCTCCAGCGACCAAACAGCGACGCTGCAGCGATCCGGATCGTTGTCGGTATCGCTGCAGCGTCGCTTAATGTGAAGGGGCCTTAACGCTGAGCAAACAACACGGCCACATTGATTAAATTAAAGAAACAATGGCAGAGACAACCCAATGGCAGAGTACAAAAGCCTAAAGATAAGAAAACTAATCTACAACAGACAGACCCTATGTAGTAATCCCAAAAGGTTTTTGTTTTTTTTTAAAAGTACAGTATGCACGGAGCAACACAAAAAACACAATAGTTTTTTGAAAGTAAAAAATTAACAACCCCCAAAAATTAAGGGCAGAAAAATTAATAACACACCATACTTTACAATAAAACCGACAGGGACGGAGACAATAAAAGGGCCATACAACGCCATACATCACAACCATAAACATACAACGATGTCTTTACACAACCACAGTGCTGAACATAATACACAACTTGCAATAAAAAATTAATAAATGTAATAAAAGGGCGCAGAATCATTCCATACTACCATACTTAACAATAAAACCGACAGGGCCGGAGACTATTAAACGCCATCATATAACGCAAGAATAAAACATCACAACTGAATACAAAAAACACCACCAAACCAAAAAATGGAAACTAAAAATCTATCCTGGAAAGAACAATAATCAAGGCCGCAGACAATGAAACGCCATCCTATACCACGCCATACATCACAACCAGACTAAAAATACCACAATATCTTTAACCACAGTGCAGAATATAATACACAACTTGCAAAAATAATTAAAAAAAACATGTAGAAAATGCACAGAATCATTCTATACTTACATCTCTGGACAGCGGATGAATAGTAGAAGTCGTCTGGTGTTCTGGTGTGATGCCTCTAGATATTCTGGAGATGTGCCTCTGGTGTCTTGCCTCAAGATGCTGCAGCAGAAGTGACAAACAATCCAACATTTTCTTTATATATGGGGGATGTTTTTCTCACTGTTTGCACTGTCTAGACACTGTCTAGACACTTTTTTGTTTCATTTTATCTAACGACGCATGCGTCGCACAACGCACGCACGACGCACACCCGCGACGCAAGTGCGTTGTCAATAGGTTTCAATGGGAAATTGAACGCATTGACGACGCACGAGCGACGCAAGTGCGACGCGTGCGTTTTTTGGACGCTAGAAAAATGCAACAAGGTAGCGTCTCCGACGCCACCCAGGTGCGGTGAAACGACGCATGCGTCGTGCGTTTTACCGAAAACGCACGACAACGCAACGCATGCGTCCCCAATGATAAAGATAGGGGCGCATGACGCATGCGTTGTCGTGCATCGGCGACGCTGCGTCGCATGACGCTAATGTGAACGTAGCCTAAAAATGAGAAATTGCTGGTCAACTTTAAACCCTTATAACTCCCTAACAAAAAAAATAATTTTTTTCCAAAATTGTGCTGATGTAAAGTAGACATGTGTAAATAATGTTATTTATTAACTATTTTGTGTCACATGACTCTCTGGTTTAACAGAATGAAAATTCAAAATTTGAAAATTGCGAAATTTTTTACATTTTTACCAAATTTCCGTTTTTTTTTTCACAATTAAACACAAATTATCGACCTAAATTTACCACTATCATGAAGCCCAATATGTCACGAAAAAACAGTCTCAGAATTGCTAGGATTCGTTGAAGTGTTCCTGAGTTATTACCTCATAAAGGGACACTGGTCAGAATTGCAAAAAAATGGCCAGGTCATTAAGGTCAAAATAGGCTGGGTCATGAAGGCGTTAACAGTAGACTAAAGAGAAAAATTAACTTTTTTTTTTTTTTTTAAATATCAATCATTTTCTGTAGGATAAAAAGTTGAAATGTTTATCAATATATTTACACTAGTTTTCTGGAATAAAGACATTTGGCATTTGGGTCACACATTTTCTAGCACATTCAAATAATTGGACTGAACTTAGGCCGATTTCACATTTCCGACATTTATGGTCTGAGTATGGATCCTGATGTCTGCAGGGGCCATGATTCTACTCAACTTAAGACTTCTGAGTTCAGGTGAGGAGACCCTCAGCTAGTTTGGACATCTCACTCAGTCCATTATGATGCTCAGATTGCAAGTTTGAAGACAGCCTTGCTTAAACCCTTTGCCAGAATTACAAACGCTAATGAGTTAAAAAATAATTTCCAATCATTGGCCTATAGCTGTCAAAAGCCACGTGCTACAGCCCATTGACTATACTCCGCTTTGTGTGTAATGAGATTTAAAAATGATCAGAACCATTCTGAATTGCCAATCCCAATTCACTTCCTTGGGCCTTCTGCACACAGAATCCACATTAATGAACTAGTTGTTTTCTTTTTTAAGTTCTTGTGTGTATTTCTCATCAAGATACAGAAGGATTTCTTGTTAAACCTTGAGCTTTAAAGAGGTAGTCCACTACTTTTTATTGATGACCTATTCTCAGGATAGGTTACCAATGTCTGATCGTGCGGATGTGACGCCCAGCTGTACTCGTCGAACTTCTCAATTGCGGAGCTGCTCCATCTTCTGATAGTGTCCGCAGAAGGGTACTACATATCTGCCTCCTATTCAAAACAATAGGAGGCGGATGTGTAGTAACCTGCTGCAGCCACTATCAGAAATCTGCAATCAAGCTGCTCCGAGCAGATAGGTCATCAATGGAAACGTAGTGGACAACCACTTTGCTATATTTCTTTTAATTCCTCTTACAAAAACTCCCTCTTGAATTTTCCTTGATTTAGTCTACTCTTCCTCTGTAAAATCTAACCACAAAGTTTGCATTTATCTAGGGTTGACTTGTTTTGTTTCCCTAGAGTTATTCTATGAAATGATACTTTCTGTTTCACAGGGTGCTTTTTACAAACTGTAATAAAACAAAACGAAACCCAAAACAGAAACATAATGATCATATACCCTGCTGTAAGTAATTAAGAGCAGTAGTGCATATAAATTATATAGGTTACTTCGTAAATACCGTATTTGATTAACAAAAGTGTAAAAGCCATCCCACCAGCGTCAAGGTGTACCCAAATTCGGGATGGTCAAACCTCTAGTATTAACCCCACCCCTTTCTGACATGAGACATAATAATCCATCAATGTGACCTGGGTCTGTCTGACCAGGAATGGATTATTACGCTTGCGTGTAATTCAGAATAGTGAATGGATCTCTGGGGGGTTTCATCTCAATCGCGTCACTTAGAGATTTAGATGGAAACCCCAAAGTAAGTGCTCAGCATAGAGCGCTGGATAACTGTGATCCAAAACGTTATATAAAATTCTCCCAATACAAGCTCCAACTCAATCTACGAAAAAAGACCTCACTCAGGTCTGTCATCTTTTAACCCCTTAAGCCCCGAGGGTGGTTTGCACGTTAATGACCGGGCCAATTTTTACAATTCTGACCACTGTCCCTTTATGAGGTTATAACTCTGGAACGCTTCAACGGATCTTGGCAATTCTGACATTGTTTTCTCGTGACATATTGTACTTCATTTTAGTGGTAACATTTATTCGATATAACTTGCATTTATTTGTGAAAAAAAAACAGAAATTTGGCGAAAATTTAGAAAATTTCGCAATTTTCCAACTTTAAATTTTTATGCCCTTAAATCACAGAGATATGTCACGCAAAATACTTAATAAGTAACATTTCCCACATGTCTACTTTACATCAGCACAATTTTGGAACCAACATTTTTTTTTGTTAGGGAGTTATAAGGGTTAAAAGTTGACCAGCAATTTCTCATTTTTACAACACCATTTTTTTTTAGGGACCACATCTCATTTGAAGTCATTTTGAGGGGTCTATATGATAGAAAATACCCAAGTGTGACACCATTCTAAAAACTGCACCCCTCAAGGTGCTCAAAACCACATTCAGGAAGTTTATTAACCCTTCAGGGGTTTCACAGGAATTTTTGGAATGTTTAAATAAAAATGAATATTTAACTTTTTTTCACACAAAATTTATTTCAGCTCCAATTTGTTTTATTTTCCCAAGGGTAACAGGATAAAATGGATGCCAAACGTTGTTGTACAATCTGTACTGAGTACGCTGATACCCCATATGTGGGGGTAAACCACTGTTTGGGCGCATGGCACAGCTCGGAAGGAAAGGAGCGCCATTAGACTTTTCAATGCAAAATTGACAGGAATTGAGATGGGACGCCATGTTGCGTTTGGAGAGCCCCTCATGTGCCTAAACATTGAAACCCCCCACAAGTGACACCATTTTGGAAAGTAGACACCCTTAGGAACTTATCTAGATGTGTGGTGACCACTTTAACCGACCAATTGCTTCACAGAAGTTTATAATGCAGAGCCGTAAAAATAAAAAATCATATTTTTCACAAAAATGATCTTTTCGCCCCCAATTTTTTATTTTCCCAAGAGTAAGAGAAGAAATTGGACCTCAAAAATTGTTGTCCAATTTGTCCTGAGTGCGACGATACCCCATATGTGGGGGTAAACCACTTTTTGGGCGCATAGCAGAGCTCGGAAGGGAAGGAGCGCCATTTGACTTTTCAATGCAAAATTGACTGGAATTAAGATGGGATGCCATGTTGGTTTGGAGAGCCCCTGATGTGCCTAAACATTAAAACCCCCCACAAGTGACACCATTTTGGAAACTAGACCCCCTAAGGAACTTATCTAGATGTGTTTTGAGAGCTTTGAACCCCCAAGTGTTTCACTACAGTTTATAACGCAGAGCCGTTAAAATAATTTTTTTTTTTTTCGCAAAAATTATTTTTTAGCCCCCAGTTTTGTATTTTCACAAGGGTAACAGAATAAATTGGACCCCAAAAGTTGTTGTCCAATTTGTCCTGAGTACGCTGATACCCAATATGTGGGGGGGAACCACTGTTTGGGCGCATGGCAGAGCTCGGAAGGGAAGGAGCGCCATTTGGAATGCAGACTTAGATGGATTGGTCTGCAGGAGTCACGTTGCATTTGCAGAGCTCCTGATGTACCCAAACAGTACAAACCCCTCACAAGTGACCCCATATTAGAAACTAGACCTCCCAAGGAACTTATCTAGATGTGTTGTGAGAACTTTGAACCCCTAAGTGTTTCACTACAGTTTATAACGCAGAGCCGTGAAAATATAGAATCCTTTTTTTTTCCCACAAAAATGATTTTTAGCCCCCCAAATTTTTATTTTCCCAAGGATTTCAAGAGAACTTGGACCCAAAAAGTTGTTGTCCAATTTGTCTCGAGTACGATGATACCCCATATGTTGGGGTAAACCCCTGTTTGGGCGCACGGGAGAGCTCGGAAGTGAAGGAGCACTGTTTTACTTATTCAATGCAGAATTGGCTGGAATTGAGATCGGACGCCATGTCACGTTTGGAGAGCCCCTGATGTGCCTGAACAGTGGAAACTCCCCAATTATAACTGAAACCCTAATCCAAACGCACCCCTAACCCTAATCCCAACTGTAACCCTAACCACACACGCACCCCTAACCCTAATCCCAACTGTAACCCTAACCACACACCTAACCCCGACACACCCCTAATTCTAATCCCAACCCTAATCCCAACCGTAAATGTAATCCAAACCCTAACCCTAGCCCTAACCCTAGCCCTAACCCTAACCCTAGCCCTAACCCTAATGGGAAAATGGAAATAAATACATTTTTTTAAAATTTTATTATTTTTCCCTAAGGCTAGGTTCACATTGCGTTAGCGCAATCCGCTAGCGCTAAACGAATTTCCCTAACGCAATGTCTTTTTAGGTGTCGTGTTTAGTGGTCGCGTTAACGTCCCCGCTCTGGAAGATCGGGGATCGGACCTCGGGCGCGCCGCGGACGCTGCAAGCAGCGTCCGAGGCGCGCCACAAAAGAACGGCACCTTGCTAGCGCGAGCCGAAAATGGCACGCTCTAGCGATGCGCTACACCCGAAAATCACATTGCTGTCAATGGGTGTGCTAACGGACCCGTTGCACGGCGTTGTGACATTTTCGCCGTGCAACGCTGTCCGTTAGCGTAAACCCAATAACGCAAGGTGAACCTAGCCTAACTAAGGGGGTGATGAAGGGGGGTTTGATTTACTTTTATAGCGTTTTTTATATCGGATTTTTATGATTGGCAGCCGTCACACACTAAAAGACGCTTTTTATAGCAAAAAAGTTTTTGCGTCT
Source organism: Ranitomeya imitator (assembly GCF_032444005.1). NCBI lineage: Eukaryota > Metazoa > Chordata > Amphibia > Anura > Dendrobatidae > Ranitomeya > Ranitomeya imitator. The sequence goes on from NC_091282.1 coordinate 870,333,920, forward strand.
CCACATTTTGAGACCTATAATTTTTCCATATTTTGGTCCACAGAGTCATGTGAGGTCTTGTTTTTTGCGGGACGAGTTGACGTTTTTATCGGTTACATTTTCGGACACGTGACAGTTTTTGATCGCTTTTTATTCCGATTTTTTGTGAGGCAGAATGACCAAAAACCAGCTATTCATGAATTTCTTTTGGGGGAGGCGTTTATACCGTTCCGCGTTTGGTAAAATTGATAAAGCACTTTTATTCTTTGGGTCAGTACGATTACAGTGATACCTCATTTATATCATTTTTTTTTATGTTTTGGCGCTTTTATACGATAAAAGCTATTTTATAGAAAAAATACCGTATATACTCGAGTATAAGCCGACCCGAGTATAAGCCGACCCCCCTAATTTTGCCACAAAAAACTGGGAAAACTTATTGACTCGAGTATAAGCCTAGGGTGGAAATGTAGCATTTACCGGTGAATTTCAAAAATAAAAATAGATCATTATTTCCCCATAGCTGTGCCATATAGTGCTCTGCACCGTTCATATTGCCCCATAGATGCTGCACAGATGCCCCATATAGTGCTGTGTGCCGTTCATACTGCCCCATAGATGCTGCACAGATGCCCCATATAGTGCTGTGTGCCGTTCATACTGCCCCCATAGATGCTGCACAGATGCCCCATATAGTGCTGTGTGCCGTTCATACTGCCCCCATATAGTGCTGTGTGCCGTTCATACTGCCCCCATAGATGCTGCACAGATGCCTCATACAGTGCTGTGTGCCGTTCATACTGCCCCCATATAGTGCTGTGTGCCGTTCATACTGCCCCCATATAGTGCTGTGTGCCGTTCATACTGCCCCCATATAGTGCTGTGTGCCGTTCATACTGCCCCCATATAGTGCTGTGTGCCGTTCATACTGCCCCCATATAGTGCTGTGTGCCGTTCATACTGCCCCCATATAGTGCTGTGTGCCGTTCATACTGCCCCATATAGTGCTGTGTGCCGTTCATACTGCCCCCATATAGTGCTGTGTGCCGTTCATACTGCCCCCATATAGTGCTGTGTGCCGTTCATACTGCCCCCATATAGTGCTGTGTGCCGTTCATACTGCCCCCATATAGTGCTGTGTGCCGTTCATACTGCCCCCATAGATGCTGCACATAAATCTGTGCTGCCGCTGCTGCTGCTGCAATAAAAAAAAAAAAAACCCATACTCACCTCCCTTGATTGCAGCTCCCAGCGTCCGGTCCCGGCGCCTCCATCTTCCCGGCGTCTCTGCTCTGACTGATCAGGCAGAGGGCGCCGCGCACACTATATGCGTCATCGCGCCCTCTGCCTGAACAGTCAGAGCGCAGACGCCGGGAAGATGGAGCGACGCCCGGCGGCTGGAACGCGGACAGGTGAATATAACATACTTACCTAGTCCCAGCGATCCTCGCGCTGTCCCTGCCTTCCTCCCCGTCTTCTGTGCTGCAGCATCTTCCTGTCAGCGGTCACCGGCACCGCTGATTAGAGAAATGAATAGGCGGCTCCGCCCCTATGGGAGGTGGAGCCGCTTATTCATATCTCTAATGAGCGGTCCCACGTGACCGCTGAAGAGGGGAAGACGCTGCAGCACAGAAGACGGGGAGGAAGGCAGGGACAGCGCGAGGATCGCTGGGACTAGGTAAGTATACCTCAGCGCCCTCTCCCCCTCACCCGCCGACCCCACCACTACCGTGACTCGAGTATAAGCCGAGGGGGGCACTTTCAGCCCAAAAATTTGGGCTGAAAATCTCGGCTTATACTCGAGTATATACGGTAATTATTTTGGCATCGCTTTATTCTGAGTACTATAACTTTTTTATTTTTTTGGTTATGATGCTTTATGGCGGCTCGTTTTTTGCGGGACAAGATGACGTTTTCAGCGGTACCATGGTTATTTATATCCGTCTTTTTGATCGCGTGTTATTCCACTTTTTGTTCAGCGTTATGATAATAAAGCATTGTTTTTTGGCTCGTGTTTTTTTTTTTTTTTTTTTCTTACGGTGTTCACTGAAGGGGTTAACTAGTGGGCCAGTTTTATAGGTCGGGTTGTTTCGGACGCGGCGATACTAAATATGTGTACTTTTATTGTTTTTTTGTTTTTTTGTTAGATAAAGAAATGTATTTATGGGAATAATATATATTTTTTTCTTTTATTTAGGAATTTTTTTTTTTTTTTTTTTTTTTACACGTGTGGAAATTTTTTTTTTTACTTTTTCACTTTGTCCCAGGGGGGGACATCACAGATCACCGATCTGACAGTGTGCACAGCACTCTGTCAGATCGGTGATCTTACATACAGCCGGGCAGGAGGAAGTGCTCCCTGCAGGACCCGGATGCAGCCCCGCGGCCATTTTGGATCCGGGGACTGCAGGGAGAAGACGCTCGGTACACGGTGAGTACATCACCGTGTACCGATCGTCTCAGGGAAGCACGCAGGGAGCCCCCTCCCTGCGCGATGCTTCCCTGCACCGCCGGCACACCGCGATCATCTTTGATCGCGGTGTGCCGGGGGTTAATGTGCCAGGAGCGGTCCGTGACCGCTCCTGGCACATAGTGCCGGATGTCAGCTGCGATAGGCAGCTGACACTCGGCCGCGCTCCCCCCGTGAGCGCGGCCGATCGCATATGACGTACTATCCCGTCACTGGGAATTAAGTCCCAGGTCACCTGGACGGGATAGTACGTCATATGGGATTAAGGGGTTAATGGAAATATAGGGGGCTTCCACGTTACTGGTAGCACAAAGGCTCTGGAAAAGTGAAATGGCTCCTCACTCGCCAAAAGAAGTGCAGCAAATTCTCTGCTCTCAAATCCAAATGCCCCCTTCCCTTATGAGCCCCACAGTGTACCTAAACCAGATATTGCGTCCATGTTTGGTATTTCTGATGCTATGAAAGCCCACCTAACGTACAGGTGCATGCCTCCAGAAGCACGGGCTGGGCATAATGTACTGGTGACTGCAACACACTGGTCAATACAGCAGTTTGCAATTTTCACTTGGCAACATTCATTGCTGCTTGTTTCTGGAAAATATCCATGGAGTCAAAATTGTCACTACACCTGTAGATATATTCCCCAAGGGTAATAGTTTCTGAAATGTGGTCATTTGAGGGGGGATTCTGCTCTTCTAGCAATTAGGGGCTTTTTGTATGGAGTCTGTTCTAGGAAAATCTGCGCTTCATGAGGCAAATAGCGCTCCGTCCCTCCAGAGTCTCTCCAAATGGCAAAGTAGTACTGTACAGCCACATATGGGGTATTGCCACATTCAGCAGATATTGTGGGACAAATTTTGGTGCCATTTTTACCCACTTTTTGTGTGAAAATGTAAAATCTGGGACTAACACAAAATTTTGGTGGTAAAAATGTAGTTACTTTTTTATTCACTGCCCAATGATATAAAATTTTGTGACACACCCGTGGTGTCAATATGATTACTGCACCCCTAGATGAATTCATTGAGAAGAGTAGTTTGTAAATTGGGGTCACTTTTGGGGAGTTCTGCTGTTCTGGCACCTCATGGGCTCTCCATAACTGTAAAATCTGGCCCTCCTTGCCTTTTGAGCTTTGCACTGTTCCTGAAAAATTCTTCCCGATTACATGTAGGGTATTGGTGCACTCAGAAAAAATGGACCTCAGTTTGTTGTAAAAAAAATTCCTATTAGCCCTTAGAAAAATTAAAAACTTGGGGGTAAAAATTTAATTTATTCTTTCTTCACTGCTCAGTGATATACAATTCTGTGAGGAACATGTCATTATGATCACTGCACCACTACATGAATTCATTGGGGAGTGTAGTTTGTAAAATGAGTGCACAGATAGGGGGTTTCTGCTGTTCTGGCACCTCAGGGGCTCTGCCAATGTGACATGGCACCCTCAAACAATTCCAGCAAAACCTGAACTCCAATATGGCACCTCTTCACTTCTGAGCTTTGCCCTTTGCCTCAAAAGTAGTATTCCCCCACATATGGGGTATCGTCGTACTCAGGAGAAGTTGCACAACAAACTGGTGCAATTTCTCCTGTTACCCTTATGAGTATGCAAAATTTTGGGCCAAAATAAAATTTTTCTGGGGAAAATGGGATTTTTTTTATTTTCACGGCTCAACATCATAAATTTCTGTGAAGCACCTTGTGGTTCAAGGTGCTCACCACACATCTAAATACATGTGGTGAGAGGTCTAGTTTCCAAAGTGGGGTCACTTGTGGGGTGTTTTACACTGTTTAGGCACTTCAGGGGCTCTCCAAATGAGATCTGACGTTTGCTAATGATTCCAGAAAATTTCAAATGATGCTCCTTCCCTTCTGAACTTTGCCATGCGCCCAAACAGTAGTTTTCTGTCTCATATGAGTATTGGTGTACTCAAGAGAAATTGCCCTACAAATTGTATGGTGCCATTTCTCCTTTTACCCTTATGAAAATGCAAAATTTGAGGCTAAAATATCATGGGTATTGGGTATTTTTCAATTTCCTAAGCACTGCGTGGTCTGACTTTGGGATGAATTTGGTGGAATGTCCCTGGAAGATAGTCAACTGTCTTGAATGTTTTCCACTTGCAAATAATCATTCTCGCTGTAGAAGAAAAGGCTCCATATTATTTGAAAATTGCACTATAATTTTTGCAGATTGGCAGGCAGCAACAATTACTACTTTGGATTTATTTTCTCTTTGAAATTGTTAACACATAAAAAAATTCTCCAGTCCAGTAATCTGAGAAAACTTCTGCTTTTAAATAGGTAGTGACACTTGCTGATGCACAATTACCGTAATCAAGGGTATTTGACTGTTATTACCTGGCAGCTACTTACCCTCTTAAAGGGAATTTGTCAGATAAAAAAACGCTATTAACTTGCAGATGTGAGGTTAATCTGCAGGTTAAAAGTGTTCTGAACTTGCCTGGTGCCAGCATTTACTCTCTGCCAGTCAGAAATAAAATTTATTCTTCAGGTCAGCATTCCTGATTCAATCACCGGGGCGGCTCCTGCGCAGGTTCAGTCACCGCTCTGTGCATAGTGAGCAGTGGCTGTAACCATGGCCTCTGCGCGGACTGTCAGCAGCTCATCATTAGTGCCTGCCATCAGTTAGTGCTGATTGCAGCCCTTGCTCACGTGGCAAATGAAGCTGTGCTGGTACTGCCTTCGTCTCCGTAACTGAAACGTTACCGGACAAATAAAGTTAATTTCCTCCTAGCAGCAGGGCTCTAAGTGCCATCGCTGGGCAGGTTCAGAATGCTAACCCACATCTGCAGTTTAATAGCATTTTTTCACTTGAGTGGTGCCCTTTAATTCCTTTTGTTAAATAAATAATGATCCTGTGTAATTTTTCATGTGTTACCGGAAGATGCGCTTACCTTATTTTATCTAAGGATCAGATTGTTTTTTATCACTTGGGTTTTTCCACAAACAAATGTTAATTTTAATCAATAGATATTGGAATAATAATAATTTCTGCAATTAAATGTGTTTAAATAAAATGTTCCTGTGGTGAGATAATCTTATAAGTATGCCCCTGCTGTGTACTGTGTAATGGCCGTGTCTGACCGTACAGGGACATGGCCTGATCATACCACATCTCCTGGGCAGGGGAGGAAGCAAAAGAGAGTATACAGACAGGACAGCACCGAAGCTGATTCTTTTTGTGAAGAAAAACATTTACCTGCCTGTTTTTAAACAATGTTTTACTGCATAGAAAGAATTAGCTGCGATCCCCTGCTGTAATGCCTGTATCCTCTTTTTATTTTTCCAAGATCTATTGATTATAGTGAACTTTTGTTTGTGGGAATACTCCTTTAAGACCTGATGCATAAAACCATAGAATGTGTATTTAGTTTTTTCTCATGACTGTGAATTTAATTTTTATCCACTTTGGATTTTGTTGTGTTTTTTCCTCTGTTAGAGTTGAAGGAAGTAGAAAATGAAACCCATAGAAGTTTATTAGGAGCATGAACTAAGTGGTCAGAATGACCTCATCAGCACATGATAGACTATATTACCCATGTGCCTACAAATTTGTGAAGCATGCTTCTGGGCAAATCTGTCCAGTTTGTGCATTCCCATCCCCCATATTGATACATACTCTTTTCATTTTTACATTTGCTTTTTACCCTACCCTTCTTCCAAAACTCTTAATTTTTTTTAACTTCTATTGCAGTGTATAGTATTAAGCGATCAAATGATCACAAGAAAGGACTACAAAATAGAGTAAAAAAAAATACATAAAAAAATAAAGAAATATTAAAATTCTTATAAACCTATAAAACTGACTACCACAAACAGAATGCAATACAAACACCGTAATCAATCTTTGTGTTTAAAACCAATTAAAAAAATAGTGAGAAATGTTATGTTACCAGAAGTCTAAGGGTAATTATTGGTCATACATGATCATAAAGTTCATATGTTAAGGGCTCATATGCTGAGGATTTTTATATACATAAAAGATTCCTCAATGGTGCAAGTGTTTTGTAAATAAAGAATAGACACATACATGCAAATGATTCAAAATTGAATATCCGTCAGGAAAACTACAGAGAAATATAGATAAGTGCTTAAGTACATACAAAAGTTGATGGAGTACAAGAATACCATCCTAAAATGACAGATTAGTAATAAATCACTGCAGGTGGATCTTGTTTGACATCAAAACTAGACACAAAAGACTCACATGCAAGATAGAATATATAATAATCTCAGCTGTTTATGGATTGTCCTCCCTCATATACACACATGACACGTTTCGCCGTCGCTTCCTCAAGTGGCGGATCAAAAGCAGCTCTTAGCTATATCAGCATCTTTTATATAAGGAAAAACAAAAACTTCACCAGTATACAAAAATGTTAAATATCTATATTATTCGTTAGACTAATGTATATGACGCTGGGTGAGAAGACCCAGGCTACCCAAGGATTAAGGCTACTTTCACACTAGCGTTTTTTTTAATACGTCGCAATGCGTCGTTTAGGGGAAAAAACGCATCCTGCAAAGTTGTTTGCAGGATGCGTTTTTGCCCCATAGGGTAACATTACCGACGCATTGCGACGTATTGTCACACGTCGCAACCGTCGTAATGCGACGGGCCGAATCCGACGCTAGTGTGAAGGTAGCCTAAGTCTTGCTGTTAAAATGGTTTGCATGTACTATTGTAGATGGACTTATGATTAATCTATTCATTTGCAGGATTAGAGAAACATGAGTTACTGTATTTTGTATCACTCCTAGAGGCTGGAAAAAATGATTTGCCTTTTGGTGATTGATGTCACTGAAGAAGAATGTATTTTTTCCTTTGCAGCTAAATGTTGCTGTGTCTATAGAAACTTGAAAAGAAACCTTAGGAATTTTGACTTCTGTTGTTATTATTGATTGGGCATATTGTACAGGTTTACTGCAATTTCAGGTAGACACCACTCTATTTAATGGCGCTTCATGTGAGTTTCAGCTTGATGAAGTTGATGTTGAACGCGCAAAATCAGAAAATTCATGACTCATTATGTAGAAAACACACAACAATGTGTGTGACCCTTTGCTCGTTGGCTGATTGATTTATAGGGAATGTGTCATCAGAAAATTACGGTACCTATTGTTTAAATCAGGTTTTTGTGTTACATGTCTTTGGCAGTTTTTTTTTCCTCAATATCCCACTCTTGGTTAAAAACTAAATACAAATCACAATTCGCAATCTTTCAATTTTCACACAGGTCACTAGAGGTATTTTAGATATTTCCTGTCTTTTCAGGGAGAATTTACAGCATGTTCCTTGTAAATAAAGGCAGTATTACAATGAATTATGACACCTCTGTACACAGTTGATGGCACAGGGTCTGCCGTTTACGATAGACGATATTACAGCTGATCCTTGCTACCCTTCCTTTCACAATGACCTTTACACACACTCATTTAATGCTTCATTACAAAAGATAGGGTCTTTACATTGTGGCTAATCTACATGTGGATTTCCTGAAACAAAAAGTTTGAGTCTAAAAAAGCCCTAGAGGCCAGGGTGCACATTGCACAATTTGTATTTTTAATTAAGAACATTATATAGGGAATAAAACATTGTAAAAATTAAAAAAAAAATTAACACTTAAAATACAATTAAAGCCTAAGTTAAACAATAGGTAATTTCTCATATGCTTTAACCCTATATACTGTAGATAGTGCACATATTGAAGAAATGTGTGATAGATAGATATGTGTGTGTGCTTTTAGTATCTGTCAATATGGTCATTAATTTTGGAATATCTACTATGTTAATAGGATTTTGGCCTATCTGGTTAATAATAATAATAATATTTATCTTTATATAGCGCTAACATATTCCGCAGTGCTTTACAGGTTGCACACATTATCATTGCTGTCCCCAATGGGGCTCACAATCTAGGTTGGGCTCAAAATCTAACCAATCTAACACCTAATATGATGATTTTGTACGGTAATATGCCAATTAACAAATTTGCATGGTGTTGGAGTAGATAATGGTCTGTAGGGCTAACACTTTCTGTTCTCAGTTGTGCCTCAATGTTACATTATAGTCTTAACACTAAACTTTCCATTTTTTCCCCTTTGATAACAAACATTGATTGTGTTTTCTGACAATATTTTCTTCATCTTTTGCAGAAGGAGCTATCCGGCCATAAGAATATTGTTGGATATATGGACTGCGCAATTAACTCTACTAGTGATAATGTTTGGGAGATCCTTATCCTTATGGAGTACTGCAGATGTAAGCACCAACTATTTTTTTTTTTTTTGGAAAAATAAAAAAACCTAATGTACAAATCGCTGTGTAATATCATTCAATATCTTGATTACATATGGTTTATTACATACGGTTTATAATTATTCATGCAGCACTGACCTATCTCGCAGCTCTGTACGTGTGGTGACTTACTATAGTTACACTCGGTCTTATACTACTCTCACACTTCCTCTTCTGTACAGATGACTTTTTATCAGTCTCATTTTAATTATGGTACACACAATATTACAATGAAAGGCAAAACCTCTACAGATGAAACCGGATCCATCGTTCACAGTGGGTGATATTTCATCTGCTTCCTTTCCCTTCACAAATACCTTTGCCCATATCAGAGTATGAGTATAAAGGCCCCTTCACATTAAGCGACGCTGCAGCGATACCGACAACGATCCGGATCGCTGCAGCGTCGCTGTTTGGTCGCTGGAGAGCTGTCACACAGACCGCTCTCTAGCGACCAACGATGCCGGTAACCAGGGTAAACATCGGGTAACTAAGCGCGGCCCTGCCGATGTTTACCCTGGTTACCATCCTAAAAGTAAAAAAAACAAACAGTACATACTTGCCTAACGCTGTCTGTCCCCAGCGCTCTGCTTCTCTGCACTCCTCCTGTACTGGCTGTGAGCACAGCGGCCGGAAAGCAGTGCAGTGACGTCACCGCTCTGCTTTCCGGCTGACCGACGCTCACAGCCAGTACAGGAGGAGTGCAGAGCACAGCGCCGGGGACAGACAGCGGTAGGTAAGTATGTACTGTTTGTTTTTTTTACTTTTAGGATGGTAACCAGGGTAAACATCGGGTTACTAAGCGCGGCCCTGCGCTTAGTTACCCGATGTTTACCCTGGTTACCAGTGAAGACATCGCTGGATCGGTGTCACACACGCCGATCCAGCGATGTCCACGGGAGATCCAGCGACGAAATAAAGTTCTGGACTTTGTTCAGCGACCAACGATGGCACAGCAGGGGCCTGATCGTTGGTCGCTGTCACACATAGCGATTTCCTTAACGATATCATTGCTACGTCACCAAAAGCAACGATATCGTTAACGATATCGTTAACGATATCGTTGTGTGAAGGTACCTTAAGGCTATGTGCACACGTTCAGGTTTTTTCGCATTTTTTTCGCTCTCTGACCAATTGTCCGGTTACTGGGATCCCATTCTCTCACATGAAAGGGTCAGAAAAGACAAAGAACTTAATTTCTCAATTATGTCTGTGCACATAAATCAGACTGCACTCAGAGGACCTCCGAGTGTAGTCCAATGCTTTACACCCACCCATAGACTTTTACGGGTGTGTGTGATCCGATTTGCGGTGCCACTTGCAGCATGCTGTGATTTTTTTTTTTTTCATGCTAAACTGGCATGAGAAAAAAAAAAACACAGATCTGCTCTGCCCCATAGTATAGCACTGTGCAGAGTGCTATCTGATAAAACATCTGATAGCCGTGTTATACGCCAGTGTGAGCGAGGATTTATGCTTGTATACAACTCAATACAGTCAAAATCAGTTTATAGCTACCTGTACTTTTGGGTTCTTGAAAAGAAAAGGAAATATTAGTCTAATATTAAGTTTAGTGGACAGTGTGAAACTGGGCACAATTTGTTGTTTTTTTGTTTTTAATGTAAGTATTGATATGGAAAAAATATGGTGTCTGTATGTATATATGAGTGGGAATAAGAGTAACTGATGGAATATGCTAGAAGGCCATGTGCATATGTTGAGTATTTGTTGATTTTTTCTTTTTTAACCTCAGTATTTGTAAGCCAAAACCAGGAGTGGGTGATGAATACAGAAGTGGTGACTTGTTTCTATTGTACTTTTCCTCTGGTTGTGCCACTACTGGTTTTAGCTTTCACATACTGAGGTAAAAAAATCACCAAATACTCAATATGAGCCTGTGGCCTTACACCTCGAGTTTCTCTCTAACTTTTAGGCCACATTCATATGTTAAGTATTTGGTCAGTATTTTACCTCAGTATTTGGTCAGTATTTTACCTTAGTATTTGGTCAGTATTTTACTCGGTATTTGGTCAATATTGTACCTCTGTGCTCGGTCAGTATTTTACCTCAGTATCTGTAAGCCAAAACCAGGAGTGGGTGATAAATACAGAAGTGGTGCATATGTTTCTATTATACTTTTCCTCTGACTGCTCCTCTCCTGGTTTTGGCTTACAAATACTGATGTAAAATACTGACCAAATACTAAACATGTGCACGAGACCTTAAATACATGGTCTCAGAACTGTAACACATCTCGTACAACCACATTATGTATTATCATTGAAGTTCCGTAGCCTACACGTAAAACCTACTTTTTCTTTCCATATTGGCTATAACCATTTCTAATTTGATCATGCAGAGGATAAAACATGCTGTAATGTCATATGCTGAAAACAGTAATTGGACTTCCAATTTTGGAAAAAGAATTGTTGCACCAGATGTTACAATTTACATGTCAACATGTGAATAGGAAATTCTCCAAATTCACAGAACTGTGGCAATAACTTGCTGAAAATCAATCTTTATACATTCCCATATCATGGTAGGCTGTGTACACGATAAGTTATTGGATGTAGCCTGGAGCCTGCCTGAAGAAGCACTAGTAAAATGCCAATAAGAATGAACATATGCACCGCAACGTAAAACAACTTGATGTTCATATGTTTAGTGTCTTTGAGTTTCTTTCAGCCAATTTAGGCTTCCAAAGCTGCGAAGCAGTTACAAGATGTGACCGCTCCATTTTAAGGCGGCTTCTGCTTAGAAGCCAATAACTATTACCGTACATGCAATTTACAATAAATATGCTGCAAAACATGCTGAAAAAGACGCTTCGGGAAAAACAGTCTACGTTTTCATGAAGTGACTTTTGCAGGAAAAACTCAATGGTATGTCAGCATTTAAACTATGCTATGTACACCCCCTAACTCCTGTAATAATAAACCATTAATAGGGTTTTCCTGCTATTACAAGTGAAGGCAGATTGCAAGTATGTACCATTAACTGTTGATCTGTAGGAATCCTATTACAAAACTCCCACTAATATTCAGACTTGAGGGCTATTTCAAGGCATTCCCTTGTACAGAAATGTGTAATGCACAGACTGGGTCCACCAGAACAATATTGTTTTAGTAGCTGTTCTCTGCTCTGGCTAATAGGATTTCTGAACTGGGAACTGCCGTCACACATATGACATTAATGGTTCTAGTACGGACTTGCCATTGGATCTCTTGACCTGAACTCAACATCCTCATATATGCCTACAAGGCTGTTTGGGTCAGCAGACACGTGGCCTGTCCGTATATTGAGTTCCATACTCGAACCATAAACGTCGCATACGTGACTTCCCTGATAGGGTGAATAAATTCTTTTTTTTTTTTTTTATTTAATAACTAATAGTGATGAGCGAATTTGCTCGGATAACGTGTTATCCAAGCATGCTCGGTTGTTATCTGAGTTTCTTGGGTGTGCTCGAACATTATCTTCTAGTTCCCGTGGCTGCATAATTCGCAGCTTTAGACCTGTTTGTTAAGGTACCTTCACACATAACGATATTGTTAACGATATCGTTGCTATTTGTGACGTAGCAACGATATCGTTAATGAAATCGTTATGTGTGACAGCGACCAACGATCAGGCCCCTGCTGGGAGATCGTTGGTCGCTGAAGAAAGTCCAGAACTTTATTTAGTCGCTGGACTCCCTGGAGACATCGCTGGATCGGCGTGTGTGACACCGATCCAGCGATGTCTTCACTGGTAACCAGGGTAAACATCGGGTAACTAAGCGCAGGGCCGCGCTTAGTAACCCGATGTTTACCCTGGTTACCATGCTAAAAGTAAAAAAAAACAAACACTACATACTTACCTACCGCTGTCTGTCCTCCAGCGCTGCGCTCTGCACTCCTCCTGTACTGTCTGTGAGCCGGAAAGCAGAGCGGTGACGTCACCGCTCTGCTTTCCGGCTCCCAGACAGTACAGGAGGAGAGCAGAGAAGCAGAGCGCAGCGCTGGAGGACAGACGGCTGTAGGTAAGTATGTACTGTTTGTTTTTTTTTTACTTTTAGCATGGTAACCAGGGTAAACATCGGGTTACTAAGCGCGGCCCTGCGCTTAGTTACCCGATGTTTACCCTGGTTACCGGCATCGTTGGTCGCTGGAGAGCTGTCTGTGTGACAGCTCTCCAGCGACCAAACAGCGACGCTGCAGCGATTCGGATCGTTGTCGGTATCGCTGCAGCGTCGCTAAATGTGAAGGGGCCTTTAGGCAATCCCCGCATGTGTTGCGGCTGTCTATTAGCTGTGAAACATGCAGCTGCAGGGACTCGAACATGATATTCGAGCACGCCAAAGATACTCAGATAACACCTGAGCATGCCCAGATATCATGTTATCAGAGCACGTTTGCTCATCACTAACTGAACAACCCCTTTATTTTTTGGCCAGATGTTGTTCAATCCTAGATGTGTTATCACAATGGCCAACAAACTACAATAGATATTAGGAATCTGTTTTATCGTTTCAGAAGCTAGGTTTTTTTAGCTGCTATTCAATAAGAAATCCAAAGTATTTAGTTGATTGATATTGAGTTTGCTTTAAACAACAAAAAGTCTTAAAAATTCACCCAAATATAATTTCCTATTACATAAAACATGGAAAATAAGCAGTTGGCTGGTAAGTGAAGAACTTACATTTATACAGTATGTCCAGTATTCTGTAGGTACCTTTGTTGGGCAAGCATTCTACGTCTGTGTGCTGAGCACTGAATGTTTGTTATGCCAGCTTCATCCATAGTCAGACACATATAAAGCTTTCAGTCCACGTAAAATGCACCTTTAAAATAAAAAAATGTTTTTTTGTGAGAGTCTTTTATTGAAATGCCCATCACTTTAAACTGCACATCGGTGCTTTGCATTTTTATGTAGGTGTGTTAGATGAGATCCAGCACGACAGCCAGAGATAATAAAGTGTGAACCAGCCTTTAAAATCTTGACTGATGAACTGTTTCTGAAATGACAAATCCACTCAGTATATCTAAGCTGTTGGCTTCTTAGAAGACTGTGAGGATGATTGGATCATAATAAGCACAAAAGGGCTTTCAATCTTAAAATGCCTCAGGGGTTTTTAACTACCTCCTGCCTGCCAATAGAATATATGTCAGGTCAGGCTAGTTACAGACTAAAAGTAATTGCAGCCTGAAACATTTGATTTCTAACATACCATTATTATGACTGATAAGGTTGCCAGGCGGAATTGAGACCTGTTTGAGGTTTATCTCCAGGAAGACAAAAGAAATGGGCAAGGAAAAATAGGGTTTTCCAGCTATTACAAGTGGGCATGAGTGGTTAAACAGAAGGAGATGGTTTTTGTAGCCATTCTCTGTTCTGGTCAGTAGATAGAATGTCATAACTATTGTAATGTCTATTGTAGAGTATAGATTGTAGCCTTTGTGGGCAGGCCCTCGCTACTCCTGTAACTGGTGAAATGTGTTACATTGTGTTGTTTTTATTTTCAGTACATGTCCCAGCTTAATTGTAAAGTGCTATGGAATGTTAGATATATATAACAGTCATGTAACATATAACAGAATGTTAGATATATATACAGTCATGGCCAAAAGTATTAACACCCCTGCAATTCTGTCAGATAATACTCAGTTTCTTCCTGAAAATGATTGCAATCACAAATTCTTTGGTATTATTATCTTCATTTAATTTGTCTTAAATGAAAAAACACAAAAGAGAATGAAGCAAAAAGCAAAGCATTGATCATTTCACACAAAACTCCAAAAATGGGCCAGACAAAAGTATTGGCACCCGCAGCCTAATACTTGGTTGCACAACCTTTAGCCAAAATAACTGCGACCAACCACTTCCGGTAACCATCAATGAGTTTCTTACAATGCTCTGCTGGAATTTTAAACCATTCTTCTTTGGCAAACTGCTCCAGTTCCCTGATATTTGAAGGGTGCCTTCTCCAAACTGCAATTTTTAGATCTCTCCACAGGTGTTCTATGGGATTCAGGTCTGGACTCATTGCTGGCCACCTTAGAAGTCTCCAGTGCTTTCTCTCAAACCATTTTTTAGTGCTTTGTGAAGTGTGTTTTGGGTCATTGTCCTGCTAGAAGACCCATGACCTCTGAGGGAGACCCAGCTTTCTCACACTGGGCCCTACATTATGCTGCAAAATTTGTTGGTAGTCTTCAGACTTCATAATGCCATGCACACGGTCAAGCAGTCCAGTGCCAGAGGCAGCAAAGCAACTCCAAAACATCAGGGAACCTCCGCCATGTTAGACTGTAGGGACCGTGTTCTTTTCTTTGAATGCCTCTTTTTTTTCTCCTGTAAACTCTATGTTGATGCCTTTGCCTAAAAAGCTCTACTTTTGTCTCATCTGACCAGAGAACATTCTTCCAAAACATTTTAGGCTTTTTCAGGTAAGTTTTGGCAAACTCCAGCCTGGCTTTTTTATGTCTCGGGGTAAGAAGTGGGGTCTTCCTTGAGATTGCTCATGCTTCCTCACAATTTGGTTTCTCAAGTCCTCAGACAGTTCTTTGGTCTTCTTTCTTTTCTCCATGCTCAATGTGGTACACACAAGGACACAGGACAGAGGTTGAGTCAACTTTAATCCATGTCAACTGGCTGCAAGTGTGATTTAGTTATTGTCAACACCTGTTAGGTGCCACAGGTAAGTTACAGGTGCTGTTAATTACACAAATTAGGGAAGCATCACATGATTTTTTGAATGGTGCCAATACTTTTGTCCACCCCCTTTTTTGTTTGGTGTGGAATTATATCCAATTTGGCTTTAGGACAATTCTTTTTGTGTTTTTTTCATTTAAGACAAATTAAATGAAGATAATAATACCAAAGAATTTGTGTTTGCAATCACTTTCAGGAAGAAACTGAGTATTATCTGACAGAATTGCAGGGGTGTCAATACTTTTGGCCATGACTATATATATATATATATATATATATATATATATATATATATATATATATATATATATATATATATATATATATATATATATATATATATATATATATATATTTATTATTATTATTATTATTATTGTTTGTTATGCTCAGTTTTAATATGATCATTATGCTTACTTAGCGCCATCATATTCTGCAGCACTTTACAGATATCATCATCACCATCCCCACATTGACTCACCATTTAAATTCCCTATCAGTATGCCTTTGGAGTGTGGGAAGAAACCGGAGAACCCAGATGAAACTCACGCAAACATGGGCAGAACATGCACACTCTTTGCAGATCTTGTCCTTGTACAGTAAAGTGCTTGGTTATGAGAGCACATGTAGCCTATTACCGTAGTAAATTCTAGGTGAAGATATGTACTCACATTGTAATTTTCTGGTGACTCGGAAACTGTCTAAGTTTAAGACATCATGTGCATGTACCCAACCTGTTACAACCTGGTTTCTCCAAACATTTCCATGGAGCCAGGCGACCAGCAGGTCCCATTCCTGGCCCCCACAAAGGTATCCATGAAGCATAGGCTACCGATGGGTCGAAATCCTGACTACCCCAAACGTATCCATGGATTCGCGATGGTCAATGGAGCAGATCTGTATTCTTCCAGCTTGCATCCTGTAGAATGACAAATCTGTGTCCCTTGTGATGAAGCCATGGTGTCTTGGCTGCTGTCCTGTACAAAGTCTCTGGTTAGATGTTTGGATGTCTTGGCTGAATCTATCCTTTTTATAGTTAACAACTGTCCTTCATCCAGCATTCACAGGTAAAGGGGAAGAAAGATGATAAGACCAACTCTCATTGATTATGTAATCTATTTGCATAGTTTTTCCTCCTCTGTTTTGCAAGTCAACAAACCAACTGGCCTGGACAATGTGTAATCAGCATATCAGCAAACATCATTGTTCTATGACCCTGCATGACTGTCTTACAAAGATAGCAGACAATAAGGGTACCGTTACACTAAACGATTTACCAACGATCACGACCAGCGATACGACCTGGCCGTGATCGTTGGTAAGTCGTTGTGTGGTCGCTGGGGAGCTGTCACACAGACAGCTCTCTCCAGCGACCAACGATCCGGGGAACAACTTCAGCATCGTTGAAACTGTCTTCAACGATGCCGAAGTCCCCGGGTAACCAGGGTAAACATCGGGTTACTAAGCGCAGGGCCGCGCTTAGTAACCCGATATTTATCCTGGTTACCATTGTAAAAGTAAAAAAAACAAAACAGTACATACTCACATTCTGATGTCTGTCACGTCCCCAGCGTCCGCTTCCCTGCACTGTGTAAGCGCCGGCCGTAAAGCAGAGCGGTGACGTCACCGCGGTGCTCTGCTTTACGGCCGGCCGGCGCTGACAGTCAGTGCGAGAAGCTGACGCCGGGGGATGGGACAGACATCGGAATGTGAGTATGTACTGTTTTTTTTTTTTAACTTTTACAATGGTAACCAGGGTAAATATCGAGTTACTAAGCGCGGCCCTGCGCTTAGTAACCCGATATTTACCCTGGTTACCAGTGAACACATCGCTGGATCGGCGTCACACACGCCGATTCAGCGATGACAGTGGGTGATCAGTGACCAAAAAAAGGTCCTGATCATTCCCCAGCGACCAACGATCTCCCAACAGGGGCCTGATCATTGGTCGCTGTCACGCATAACGATTTCGTTAACGATATCGTTAACTAAATCGTTATGTGTGAAGGTACCTTAAGTTGTAGGAGCTGATATAAGATGAAAAACATTAGCCGTTCATCCATTTAGAAAGACCAATTTAACCTACAAGAAGAAGCAACATTTCAGACTCCTGGCCAACAAGAAAAAAACGCAAAAAATTCAAAAGTCCACATATAGATAATAGTCTATTCGTCTTGGCTTGCTGAAAATAGACGTCTGGTTAATTAAGATAAAATGCTGTGTCGTCACACTTACCATTGTTCGTATTCTTTGAGGACATACTATAACTGAAGCCCTTTTTATAGAGTGTTATTGCAAGTATTTGCACATACAATTGCCTTGTATAAAAGAGCATGCAGATCCAATAATGTGTGATGTAAATTGGATTCATTTCCTAAATGTAATGTATCTCTCTGTACATCATGCCTTTATATGTGCGCTTGTCTGCATTTTTATATCCATCTGTCCATTCATACATGGCAAATGAGCTAAACGGCATATTTTATACCTGCTCTATTTACTAGCTGGACAAGTTGTAAACCAAATGAATCAGAGGCTGCAGTCCGGATTTTCTGAAGCAGAGGTCTTAAGGATATTCTGTGACTCTTGTGAAGCTGTTGCCAGGCTTCACCAATGCAAAACGCCAATAGTTCATCGGGATCTAAAGGTCAGAATTTGCATATCTTTCAATCTAATCTCTTGCTGATCAAATCAAATAATTTATAACATAGAGGTAATGTATGGTGAAACAAATGTCATAAATCAGAATATAACTGCATAATTTGATGTTTTGTTTGCATAAAGTCTATCAAAGGCCATAAGATCAAAAAGGTTGTCTCAACAGAATTGGTCCTAGCCACTCTGGCATATACCAATGGAAGCCTTTAAACCCTTTACAGGGATCTGGTCTTACACTAGAGTCCACTGGATTGCTTCTAGAGAAGAGTTGTTGGCCAGAGGAGGAAACCAAAGGGAAGAAGATCAAGGTAGCTGGGTCAGAACCAGTAGGGCAGTAAGGGTACAAAATCAAAAGACAAGGAATGGTTAGGAAAGGGTGCGGTCTGATGGCAGAATTTAAAATAGTAAAGCAGAAGTTGATGGCACGGAGCCAGAGAAGTATTTTAACTGGCAGTAAGAGTCAGAGGTTCAGGGTTTTTAAAAGAAGAGCTGCTTGGGCTCACAGAATGGGGCCAGGAATTAACCCCATAACTGCGTCCCAGTCACCGAAGTGGAAACAGAGGGGACAGGCACTGGCATGGATGTTACAATCCAGATCGTTTTAAAAGGGTTGTTCACTACTCAGACAACCCCCTTCTTAATAACTGTTTCTTGTACGCCTTATTGGGGAACACAGTAACTGGAATAATCTGCTGCCACCTGGAGGCTAACTTTATTAATCCAATTTGAAAATTCGCTCCTCCCCGACAGACTATACCTCGCCTGCTAGCTGCAGGCTCCTAAGTTTTGATTGCCATCACAAATTCTTTGTTATTATTATCTTCATTTAATTTGTCTTAAATGAAAAAAACAAAAAGAATTGTCCTAAAGCCAAACTGGATATAATTCCACACCAAACATAAAAAAGGGGGTGACAAAAGTATTGGCACTGTTTGAAAAATCATGTGATGCTTCTCTAATTTGTGTAATTAACAGCACCTGTAACTTACCTGTGGCACCTAACAGGTGTTGGCAATAACTAAATCACACTTGCAGCCAGTTGACAAGGATTAAAGTTGACTCAACCTCTGTCCTGTGTTCTTGTGTGTACCACATTAAGCATGGAGAAAAGAAAGAAGACCAAAGAACTGTCTGAGGACTTGAGAAACCAAATTGTGAGGAAGCATGAGCAATCTCAAGGCTACAAGTCCATCTCCAAAGACCTGAATGTTCCTGTGTCTACCGTGCGCAGTGTCATCAAGAAGTTTAAAGCCCATGGCACTGTGGCTAACCTCCCTAGATGTGGACGGAAAAGAAAAATTGACAAGAGATTTCAACGCAAGATTGTGCGGATGTTGGATAAAGAACCTCGACTATCATTCAAACAAGTTCAAGCTGCCCTGCAGTCCGAGGGTATAACAGTGTCAACCCGTACTATCCGTCGACGTCTGAATGAAAAGGGACTGTATGGTAGGAGACCCAGGAAGACCCCACTTCTTACCCCGAGACATAAAAAAGCCAGGCTGGAGTTTGCCAAAACTTACCTGAAGAAGCCTAAAACGTTTTGGAAGAATGTTCTCTGGTCAGATGAGACAAAAGTAGAGCTTTTTGGGCAAAGGCATCAACATAGAGTTTACAGGAGAAAAAAAGAGGCATTCAAAGAAAAAAACACGGTCCCTACAGTCAAACATGGCGGAGGTTCCCTGATGTTTTGGGGTTGCTTTGCTGCCTCTGGCACTGGACTGCTTGACCGTGTGCATGGCATTATGAAGTCTGAAGACCACCAACAAATTTTGCAGCATAATGTAGGGCCCAGTGTGAGAAATCTGGGTCTCCCTCAGAGGTCATGGGTCTTCCAGCAGGACAATGACGGAAAACACATTTCACAAAGCACTAGAAAATGGTTTGAGAGAAAGCACTGGAGACTTCTAAGGTGGCCAGCAATGAGTCCAGACCTGAATCCCATAGAACACCTGTGGAGAGATCTAAAAATGGCAGTTTGGAGAAGGCACCCTTCAAATATCAGGGACCTGGAGCAGTTTGCCAAAGAAAAATGGTCTAAAATTTGAGCAGAGCATTGTAAGAAACTCATTGATGGTTACCGTAAGCAGCTGGTCGCAGTTATTTTGGCTAAAGGTTGTGCAACCAAATGTTAGGCTGAGGGTGCCAATACTTTTGTCTGGCCCATTTTTGGAGTTTTGTGTGAAATGATCAATGTTTTGTTTTTTGCTTCATTCTCTTTTTTGTGTTTTTTCATTTAAGACAAATTAAATGAAGATAATAATACCAAAGAATTTGTTTGCAATCATTTTCAGGAAGAAACTGAGTGTTATCTGACAGAATTGCAGGGGTGTCAATACTTTTGGCCATAACTGTATATACACATAAAATAGATATAAAGATGTCAGTGAGACACATGTATATATGTATATATATATATTCGTAGATAGATAGATAGATGAAAAGCTGGCAATTCCGCAACCTCGAAGTGTAAAATCGCATGACACTCACATGACACTTGCATTACACTCGTGCGACCCTTGGCAAGAAGACTCGGATCGATTTTTTTTTTTTTTTTTTTTTGTACGTTTAGTGTGACTCTGGCCTAAGGTTTTTTCTAACCATGAGGAATTTGTGGGGATTTGCAGAAGTCCTGGGAGCATATGGATAGGCGGTTTCAGAGATGCAGTCTCATGGAAGTGTACCACTTCCTGGCGAAACTTGTTAAATCTTGGAATGGCCCATGTTTGGTGGACACGCCTATATCCCACTTCTCCAGATCTACCACCCTACCTCTGTTTGAGGTGACAGTGCTGGGCGACTCTTCGAACAGGAGTACAGAGGCTATAGTCAAGTCAGCCTTTGAGGATGCAGGGTTTGCATTGTGTTCTGCTTTCGCCACCACTTGGAAGTCTAAAGCGGTTATGGTTCGGGCTAAACACTTACGGCACAGTATCCTTGTCGGTTCCCAGGGTGAGGAACTGGAAGAGGTAGCGAACCCCATTCGCCAAACAGGCAAGTGTTTGTTCTCTGCCTCCTTGCAAGCAGCAAAGTGCTGCTCAAGCTGCTAGTGATAGTATAGCTGTCTTGTAAATTTTGTGGCTCAAAGTGTGGAGGGCAGATCTTGCCTCAGAGAAATCTTTTACAGCTTTGCCCTTCCAGGTTCTCATCTGTTTGGGACCACATTAAACAAGATGATTGCTGACGCAACCAGGAGTAAGCGTGCAGAGCCCTTAATTTGTGCCCCTTTATGACACAGGATGACTCCAGTCTTCAGGGCAGGAGAACAACATCTTTTAGGTCCACTCCCTCAGCACAGCCGCGGGTTCTGGAGAAGGGAAGAGCCTTTGGTTTTAGAGACGGTAAGGGAGCCAATGCTTGACGTGCCATAATCACTCGGGGATACTCTCCAGGTGGGGGGTTGTCTGCTTCTCTCCCAAGAGACTTGGCTTGGGGCGATCCACTATCATTGGGTCATAAAGGTCATTTCCTCAGGGATCAGAATAGAGTCTGATACCCCTCCACAGGATTGTTTTTTTTTAGATCCCGTTTCCCCAGATCCATCAGCTTAAGAGCTACTTTCAGGCAGGCTATAACATCACTTTTTCAAAGATGCGAAATTTTAATGGTCCCTCCCCCAGAGAGGTTCAAGGGGTTCTACTCGAACCTGTTTGTTGTTTCTGAAAAGGATGATTCATGTAGTTGCGTATGCAGCATCAATAGTAAAAAGATCTAATGTTACAAATAAGAATAATAAAAAAAGTTATTCTCACCCTCCGACGTGGCGCTGTCCTCGGCAGTGCAAGCGGCAGGTTCCGGTGCTAAGGATGCTATGCGAGAAGGACCTGCCATGACGTCACGGTCATGTGACTGCGAGGTCATCACAAGTCCTGCGCTCATACCACCCTTGGGACCGGAAGCTGCCGCGTGCACCGCACACAGGCGACAGGACTATGACAGGACTACAAGGGGCCCTCGGAAGGTGAGTGTATGTTTATTTTTTTATTTTTTAACCTGTTACATACATGGCTGGGCAATATACTACGTAGCTGGGCAATATACTACGTGACTGGCCAATATACTATGTGACTGGGCAGTATACTACGTGGCTCTGTGCTGTATACTACGTCGCTGTGCAATATACTACATGGCTGGGCAATATACTACGTCGCTGGGCAATATACTACATGACTGGGCAATGTAATACGTGACTGGGCAATATACTACGTGACTGGGCAATATACTATGTGACTGGGCAATATACTATGTGACTGGGCAATATACTACGTGACTGGGCAATATACTTCGTGACTGGGCAATATACTACGTGGCTGGGCAATATACTACGTGGCTGGGCAATATACTACGTGGCTGGGCAATATACTACGTGGCTGGGCAATATACTACGTGGCTGGGCAATATACTACGTGGCTGGGCAATATACTACGTCACTGGGCAATATACTACGTGGTTAGGCAATATACTACGTTAACGTGCATATTCTAGAATACCCAATGCGTTGGAATCGGGCTACCATCTAGTATAATATAATTGCTCATGCTTCAAACCCGTTATCTTCTTTTCTTTTGTTTGATGATGGTTCTTCAAAGATGATTTTTGGAGCAGGGTTTTTTTAATTGTAATACAAAACCTGCACCCCCTATTTCACTTCATAAAATAGCAAGGCTTACATTCCGCTGTTATACCAGGCAGAAGGATGAAGACCACCCTCCCCATCTTGGCACGTAGCTATTGATATACCCTTTTCAATGGGTAACCAGCTTTATAAACAGAATTAAACTGAAAAATTGTCAGTGGAAAATGTGATTCTGTCAACATAAAACCATTAAAATGTGCATATAATGACATAAAATCAGGTCCGCAGTCTCGGCCATCATCGCCATATACATTTATAGGCAGAATTCTCTATATAAGGAGGTCGTATTTAAGATCAATCACTAGATCCCATTGCTGGTAAGGGATCGCCGACCATGGGGCCGGGGAGGAGATAAGGCCTTGGGTTTGGTAAAGGGTCCACATGGACGTCGTTGCATACATAGGTCCTATAAAAAAAGGTTATTCTCACCCTCCGACGTGGCGCTGTCCTCGGCAGTGCAAGCGGCAGGTTCCGGTGCTAAGGATGCTATGTGAGAAGGACCTGCCATGACGTCACGGTCATGTGACTGCGACGTCATCACAGGTCCTGCGCTCATACCAACCTTGGGACCGGAAGCTGCCGCGTGCACCGCACACAGGCGACAGGACTATGACAGGACTACAAGGGGCCCTCGGAAGGTGAGTGTATGTTTATTTTTTTATTTTTTAACCTGTTACATACATGGCTGGGCAATATACTTCGTGACTGGGCAATATACTACGTGACTGGGCAATATACTACGTGGCTGGGCAATATATTACGTCACTGGGCAATATACTACGTAGCTGGGCAATATACTACGTGGTTAGGCAATATACTACGTTAACGTGCATATTCTAGAATACCCAGTGCGTTGGAATCGGGCCACCATCTAGTATAATGTAATTGCTCATGCTTCAAACCCCTTATCTTCTTTTTCTTCCGTTTTCTTCTTTACTTTCTACGAGACTCACTGTAGTCACATGCTGGCTGCGGCTCTCCATGTTTCCAGTCCTGCGCTCGCTGCTCCGAGTGCAGGACTGGAAACATGGAGAGCCGCAGCCAGCATGTGACTACAGTGAGTCTCGTAGAAAGTAGTTCAAATCCATCCGGGGTCCAACTTGTCAGCACCTATCAAACCAATCGTATAGGGGACCCCTCCAACCTTGTGGAACTGGCTCAGCAGGTGCAAAAGGCAGACGACTTCATACGGGCCAATGCCTGCAACAGATTAACGGTTATAGCGGAGCAGATCCGGATTCTGCAGGAGCAGGCGAGGAAGGTATTCGAAGAAGCCAAGAGAGACGCTGATTTGCACCACGCCGCCTGTAACGTGGTGAAGAAACCGGGGAATATCTACTACCTGTACAAGCGGGAAAGCGGGCAGAGATACTTCTCCATTCTCTCTCCGAAGGACTGGGGTCCGAGTTGTCCTCATGAATTTCTTGCCGCTTACAAACTCCAACATGACATGTCCTGGATGCCCTTCGAGAACATTGAGAAGCGAGATGCAGAAATTAACATTATTGATAAATTACTCAATGACCAGATCGCTCTTCCGTCAAGTGCGGAGCCCAACTTTAAGGGGCTGACTAACTGACCTGACCTATGTATGCAACGACGTCCATGTGGACCCTTTACCAAACCCAAGGCCTTATCTCCTCCCCGGCCCCATGGACGGCGATCCCTTACCAGCAATGGGATCTAGTGATTGATCTTAAATACGACCTCCTTATATAGAGAATTCTGCCTATAAATGTATATGGCGATGATGGCCGAGACTGCGGACCTGATTTTATGTCATTATATGCACATTTTAATGGTTTTATGTTGACAGAATCACATTTTCCACTGACAATTTTTCAGTTTAATTCTTTTTTTAATTGTAGTTTACTTATGTGTTTCATGCTTAGAAACATAATTACCTGCAGTTGATGTATTTGCCATTGCAAGCCGATTATCATTTCATCCAGCATTATCTAATCTATCTTTTTGCTTCATTTAAGGTCGAGAACATTTTGTTAAATGACAATGGGAATTATGTGCTCTGCGACTTTGGTAGCGCAACAAACCGATTTCTCAACCCTCAAAATGATGGAGTAAACATTGTAGAAGAGGAAATTAAAAAGTAAGTTGTTGAAATATTCCTGTTGTTGCTTGTACGTAATTTCAGCTATTATTTGTATATTTAAAATCAGTCCTAAAAGCAAGTGAATAATTTGGGGTTATTGATCATGCACATCTGGCAAAAAAACAGGTATGGTTGCATAGAATGATTCTGATCAGACTTCTGGTATTTGTCCAGAAGCTGGACATGAATTTTGGAGAATTTCCATTTTATACAAGTGTTAATCTGCTCTCACATTGCTTTAGGGTAACATATTACCCAATCTTTGATTAAGTTTGCAATGTTCTCTACACTTCTGAGCCTCACCGCTTGTCGTGGTTACAGTTTAATAGTAATAATAGTAATAATAATTTTTATTTCTTTAGCGCCAACATATTCCACAGCACTTTACTTTTCAGAGGGAACTTGCACAAACAAAAAAACATTACAGAATAACACATAACTCAACAGATACCAAAAGAAGTGAGGACCCTGTTCACAAGCTTACAATCTATGATGAAATAGGGGGAACACAACAGGTAAAAGTGCTTGTATTGTAAGGCCTCTTGCACACTTCCGTTTTTAGCCTTACGTCGCAATACGTCGTTTTGGCAAAAAAAAACGGATTCTGCAAATGTGCCCGCAGGATGCGTTTTTTTGCCATTCACTTTTATTGATGATAGATTGCGACGAATGGACACACGTCACATCCGCCGTGCAACGGATGAGTCGTGATTTTGCGGCTTGTCGTGACAAAAAACGTTCAATGTAACATCTTTTCGTCCGTCGAACTCCGCCCCCTCCTCCCCGGAACTCATAATGGGCAGCGGATGCGTCAGAAAACTGCATCCGCTGCCCACGTTGTGCACAATTTGCACAACGTCCGTCGGTACGTTGGGCCGACGGTTTGTGACGGCCCCGTACCAACGGAAATGTGAAAGAGGCCTAAGGTCCAGCCACCAATATAAGGATATTTACACAACACTGAACAGTTCACCAGCTATTATCTGTACAATACAGACACAGAAGGCTATTATGTGCTTGGAAGGTGTGTTAATTTTTGTGAGTCTAAATAAAAAATGCGTTTTTATGTCACGCTTAAAATTGTTGCGCTGGGAGTTAATCAAATTGTCCTGGTTAGTGCATTCCAAAGAATTGGTGCAGCACACGTGAAGTTTTTTATTGGATTCTGTAGCGGATGGACAACCAGTGCAATGACTGGCACAGCAAGAAGCATTGGTTTAGCGGTTGGAAAGGAATATGATCCTGGCTGCTGCCTTCAGGATGGATTGGAGAGGGGAGAGTTTATTACGAGGGAGCCTGATAAGTAGAGAGTTGCAGAGAGTAGTAGAGAGTCCACTGTTTCCTGTATCTGTACATAATTTGAGACTTTCATTTATATAGAGTGCTACAAAACAAGAATAAACTACAGCTAGTAGTAAAGATGATTATAGTGCTTTCCAGGCAATTTGTGTGAGCCAAGATCACAGACATTAGCTTGGAAACATATTAGATGTAGAAAATGGTATTTAAAGGGACACTGTCACCTGAATTTGGAGGGAACAATCTTCAGCCATGGAGGCGGGGTTTTCGGGTGTTTGATTCACCCTTTCCTTACCTGCTGGCTGCATGCTGGCTGCAATATTGGATTGAAGTTCATTCTCTGTCATCCGTAGTACATGCCTGCACAAAGCAATCTTGCCTTGTGCAGGCGTGTACTATGGAGGACAGAGAATGAACTTCAATCCAATATTGCAGCCAGCATGCAGCCAGCGGGTAAGGAAAGGGTGAATCAAACACCCGAAAAGCCCGCCTCCATGGCTGAAGATTGTTCCCTCCAAATTCAGGTGACAGTGTCCCTTTAATCTTCAGGCAGAAGATTGTTATACATAATTGTGGGAAAATATATATTTTATTCATTGAAATTCCTAGGTGTTTGTATGCATGATTCCAGTGGATTGGTCTATTCAGTGATTGACACTTCCTTGCATGACTCTGCATGCAGATACTGTGTATCTGTCAATCTCGGAATAGTACCGTCCATTGGACTTGGTATTTGTGTGTGTGTATGTATGTGGGTACACGCACGAACGCATGCACGCACGTGTGTGTGTGTATATACTGTATATTAATGTATATATACATGCGCACACACACATGTGTACATATACATACGCACACAAATGTGTATATATACATACACAAATATGTGGGCATATATACAAACACGCACACGTATACATATACACACACGTTTGTATACATATACATACAGTTGAGGCCAAAAGTATTGATACCCCTGCAATTCTGTCAGATAATACTCAGTTTCTTCCTGAAAATGATTGCAAACACAAATTCTTTGTTATTATTATCTTCATTTAATTTGTCTTAAATGAAAAAACACAAAAATAATTGTCCTAAAGCCAAATTGGAAGTGCTTTGAGCAGCAAGGTGGATTGCAGCTGAACGGAAAAAAGAAGAAAAAAAAATCTTTAAATCTTCAGCTTAGCGAGTGTGAGCGAGCGGAGTGTGACCTGAGTGTAAGTGTGAACAGCGGTAAGTGTGACTTGTGATTCAGTGACTTTGGAGTCAGGGAGTTTCCAAGGGAGGAATTGCTGTCTGTATTTTATTAATACTTTGTATTTATTTTTATTTAAAGCTTTTGTCTGGTGCAATCCCCATTAGGAAATGTGCTCCACTATTGTTAATGCCATCCAGTGCACATCTTGCCACATGTATGCAGTCCTTGATCAGCCAGTCGAGGGGGCATACTGCTGTGCGAGATGTGAGCACGTTGTGCATTTGGAAACCCAGATTCTGGATCTAAATGTGCAGCTGGAAACAGAGATCCATAGACAATATGGAGAGGAGTCTTCTGCTCACTGAGCAGACGCTCAATGGGATAGATGAGGGGGGGGGATGATAGGATGGAGCCGCAGGACAGTGAAGTAGCAAGCTGGGTGACAGTTAGGAAGCAGGGTAGAGGGAAGAGTGCCAGGGAGGCTAGTCTTGATCTGGCACACCCAAATAAGTTTACTAAGTTGGCAGATGAGGGGGGTGCCAGTACAGGGGTGGCACTGCTGCAGCCAGGCATGTCCTCTGAAAGCCAGAGGAGTGACTGCTCCAGTAAGGAGGGAAATAGGAGAGCAGGGCAGGCCAGACAGGTGCTGGTAGTGGGCGACTCAATTATTAGGGGAACAGATAGGGCAATCTGTCACAGTCAGGGATCGTCGAACGGTGTGCTGCCTACCTGGCGCTCGAGTCCGACACATCGCTGATCGGGAGGAGAGATTACTGTATTTACAAATGAAAATCCCATGGCAGACAATATTATCAGTGATAACA
Organism: Ranitomeya imitator; assembly: GCF_032444005.1. Classification (NCBI taxonomy): domain Eukaryota; kingdom Metazoa; phylum Chordata; class Amphibia; order Anura; family Dendrobatidae; genus Ranitomeya; species Ranitomeya imitator. Next base: position 870,362,106 of record NC_091282.1, read on the forward strand.
AAAATTCCCCATTAAATGTCACCTGCTTAACCCAGCAGGAAGTACGGCGGCGTGTAAAAATCACTAAAATTGACAAATCTCCGGGGCCGGATGGGATACACCCCCGAGTACTGCAGGAATTAAGTACAGTCATTGATAGACTATTATTTTTAATCTTCAAAGAGTCCATAATAACAGGGTCTTTGCCACAGGACTGGCGTATAGCAAGTGTGGTGCCAATATTCAAAGGGGACAAAAACTGAACTCGGTAATTATAGGCCAGTAAGCTTAACCTCTACTGTGGGTAAAATCCTGGAGGGCATTCTAAGGGATGCTATGCTGGAGTATCTGAAGAGGAATAACCTCATGACCCAGTATCAGCACGGGTTTACTAGGGACCGTTCATGTCAGACTAATTTGATCAGCTTCTATGAAGAGGTAAGTTCCGGACTGGTCCAAGGGAACCCAGTGGATGTAGTGTATATGGACTTTTCAAAAGCTTACCACACAAAAGGTTGATACATAAAATGAGAATAATGGGGATAGGGGAAAATATGTGTAAGTAGGTTGAGAGCTGGCTCAGGGATAGGAAACAAAGGGTGGTTATTAATGGAACACACTCGGACTGGGTCGCGGTTAGCAGTGGGGTACCACAGGGGTCAGTATTGGGCCCTCTACTTTTTAACATATTTATTAATGACCTTGTAGGGGGCATTTAGAGTAGAATTTCAATATTTGCAGATGACATTAAACTCTGCAGGGTAATCAATACAGGGGAGGACAAGTTTATTACAGGATGATTTATGTAAACTAGAAGCTTGGGCTGATAAATGGCAAATGAGCTTTAATGGGGATAAAAGTAAGGTCATGCACTTGGGTAGAAGTAATAAGATGTATAACTATGTGCTTAATTCTAAAACTCTGGGCAAAACAGTCAATGAAAAAGACCACCTGGGTGTTTGGGTGGATGACAAACTCATATTCAGTGGCCAGTGTCAGGCAGCTGCTACTAAGGCAAATAAAATAATGGGATGCATTAAAAGAGGCATAGATGCTCATGAGGAGAACATAATTTTACCTCTATACAAGTCACTTGTTCGACCACACTTAGAATACTGTGCACAGTTCTGGTCTCCGGTGTATAAGAAAGACATAGCTGAACTGGAGTGGGTGCAGAGAAGAGCGACCAAGGTTATTAGAAGACTGGGGGGTCTGCAATACCAAGATAGGTTATTACACTTGGGGCTATTTAGTTTGGAAAAACAAAGACTAAGGGGTGATCTTATTTTAATGTATAAATATATGAGTGGACAGTACAAAGACCTTTCTGATGATCTTTTTAATCATGGACCTGAGACAGGGACAATGGGGCATCTTCTACGTCTGGAGGAAAGGTTTAAGCATAATAACAGACGCGGATTCTTTACTGTAAGAGCAGTGAGACTATGGAACTATCTGCCGTATGATGTTGTAATGAGTGATTCGTTACTTAAATTTAAGAGGGGACTGGATACCTTTCTGGAAAAGTATAATGTTACAGGGTATATATACTAGATTCCTTGATAGGGCGTTGATCCAGGGAACTAGTCTGATTGCCGTATGTGGAGTCGGGAAGAAACTTTTTTCCCCAATGTGGAGCTTACTCTTTGCCACATGGGTTTTTTTTTGCCTTCCTCTGGATCAACATGTTAGGGCGTGTTAGGTTAGGCTATGGGTTGAACTAGATGGACTTAAAGTCTTCCTTCAACCTTAATAACTATGTAACTATGTAAATTGGATATAATTCCACACCAAACATGAAAAAGGGGGTGGACAAAAGTACTGGTACTGTACGAAAAATCATGTGATGCTTCTCTAATTTGTGTAATTAACAGCACCTGTAACTTACCTGTGGCACCTAACAGGTGTTGGCAATAACTAAATCACACTTACAGCCAGTTGACATGGATTAAAGTTGACTCAACCTCTGTCCTGTGTCCTTGTGTGTACCACATTGAGCATGGAGAAAAGAAAGAAGACCAAAGAACTGTCTGAGGACTTGAGAAACCAAATTGTGAGGAAGCATGAGCAATCTCAAGGCTACAAGTCCATCTCCAAAGACCTGAATGTTCCTGTGTCTACCGTGCGCAGTGTCATCAAGATGTTTAAAGCCCATGGCACTGTGGCTAACCTCCCTAGATGTGGACGGAAAAGAAAAATTGACAAGAGATTTCAACGCAAGATTGTGCAGATGTTGGATAAAGAACCTCGACTAACATCCAAACAAGTTCAAGCTGCCCAACAGTGTCAACCAGTACTATCCGTCGGCATCTGAATGAAAAGGGACTGTATGATTGGAGACCCAGAAAGACAGCACTTCTTACCCCGAGACATAAAAAAGCCAGGCTGGAGTTTGCCATAATTTAACCTAAAAAAGCCTAAAATGTTTTGGAAGAATGTTCTCTGGTCAGATGAGACAAAAGTAGAGCTTTTTGGGCAAAGGCATCAACATAGAGTTTACAGGAGAAAAAAAGAGGCATTCAAAGAAAAGAACATGGTCCTTACAGTCAAACATGGCGGAGGTTCCCTGATGTTTTGGGGTTGCTTTGCTGCCTTTGGCACTGGACTGCTTGACCGTGTGCATGGCATTATGAAGTCTGAAGACTACCAACAAATTTTGCAGCATAATGTAGGGCCCAGTGTGAGAAAGCTGGGTCTCCCTCAGAGGTCATGGGTCTTCTAGCAGGACAATGACCCAAAACACACTTCAAAAAGCACTAGAAAATGGTTTGAGAGAAAGCACTGGAGACTTCTCAGGTGGCCAGCAATGAGTCCAGACCTGAATCCCATAGAACAACTGTGGAGAGATCTAAAAATGGCAGTTTGGAGAGGGCACCCTTCAAATATCTGGGACCTGGAGCAGTTTGCCAAAGAAGAATGGTCTAAAATTCCAGCAGAGCATTGTAAGAAACTCATTGATGGTTACTGGAAGCGGTTGGTCGCTAAAGGTTGTGCAACCAAGTATTAGGCTGAGGGTGCCAATACTTTTGACTGGCCCATTTTTGGAGTTTTGTGTGAAATGATCAATGTTTTGCTTTTTGCTTCATTCTCTTTTATGTTTTTCTCATTTAAGACAAATTAAATGAAGATAATAATACCAAAGAATTTGTGATTGCAATCATTTTCAGGAAGAAACTGAGTATTATCTGACAGAATTGCAGGGGTGTCAATACTTTTGGCCACAACTATACATCTACACACACACAAACACACACACACACACACACACACACACACACACACACACACACACACACACACACTTCATTGAATAACTGTCCACAGATCAGACTGCATAAACAATGTGACAGCTTCACTTTAATATAGTATTCAATTTTCTGACAATATATTAGTCATCAATTCTGATAGATTCACAAATAGAGGAGCATCCTGTAAATTAACTGTTTACCGATAATTGCTATTGCCTATAATGTCTAGGTATATTACCCAATTCTGTTCTGAAAACATCTCATTATGCACCTTTAAACCACATCTCACTAGCAAAGCTAATCTTTGCGATAATAATATTTTATGACAAAACTGTTCAGTTTGTTGGTATAACACTGATGCAGGCACTCTGTGTCTGTCTCGGACCTAGCTGTTTAATCCAGTCAGAGGAGTGATGATGATGTATGTAAGACTTTTTGAGCCTACGAAGCATTCAGATAATTTTCCCACAAAAATAAATGTGTAGACTCCACCAGCAATATAACCTTACCAAAAATGGCATCCAGAAGCAGACCAACAAGAGAAGTTTGCCATAATGAATAAAAAGGCAGAAATTCATTGGGCATCCATTAGATTAAATCGAGCATACAGTTGTGTGAAAGTGTTTGGAACCTTCTTGATTTCCTTTTCTTTTGCATGTTTGTCACACTTAAATGTTTCGGATCACCAAACAAATTTAAATATTAGACAAAGATAACACAAGTAAACGCAAAATGCAGTTTTTAAATGAAGTTCTTTATTTTTAAGAGAAAAAGAAATCCAAACTTACAGGGCCCTGTGTGAAAAAGTGATTGCCCGCCATCCCCTTAAAGGGAACCTGTCACCCCGTTTTTTGAGATTGAGATATAAATACTGTTAAATAGGGCCTGCGCTGTGCGTTACTATAGTGTATTTTGTGTACCCTGATTCCCCACCTACGCTGCGCAATACATTACCAAAGTCGCCGTTTTCGCCTGTCAATCAGGCTGGTCAGGTCGGGTGGGCGTGTTCACAGCGCTGTTTCTTCCTCAGCTTTACGTTGGTGGCGTAGTGGTGTCCGCACGTTGAGGTGACTAATCCACTGTGGGCACGTGAACAAGGAGCGCGCGATCTGCGCTATCACCCCCTGTCATCGGTGGGGGCGGCCATCTTCCTGGGGCCGCGCGTGCGCAGATGTAGTGCTCTGCTGCACGGGGCTTCAGGAAAATGGCCGCGGGATGCCGCGCGTGCGCACAAGAGATCGCGGCGGCCATTTTCCCAAAGCCAAGATGCAAACTCGGCTTTGGTAAAATGGCCGCCGCGATCTCTTGTGCGCACGTGCGGCATCCCGCGGCCATTTTCCTGAAGCCCCGTGCAGCAGAGCACTACATCTGCGCACGCGCGGCCCCAGGAAGATGGCCGCCCCCACCGATGACAGGGGGTGATAGCGCAGATCGCGCGCTCCTTGTTCACGTGCCCACAGTGGATTAGTCACCTCAACGTGCGGACACCACTACGCCACCAACGTAAAGCTGAGGAAGAAACAGCGCTGTGAACACGCCCACCCGACCTGACCAGCCTGATTGACAGGCGAAAACGGCGACTTTGGTAATGTATTGCGCAGCGTAGGTGGGGAATCAGGGTACACTACATACACTATAGTAACGCACAGCGCAGGCCCTATTTAACAGTATTTATATCTCAATCTCAAAAAACGGGGTGACAGGTTCCCTTTAAAACATAAATTAACTGTGGTTTGTCAGATCTTTGGGAAGCTAAGCTAAATATCCCTGGCCAAGTCCTTATTACTGCCACACCTGTTCTCAATCACAAAATCACTTAAATGGGACCGGCCTGACAAAGTGAAGTTGACCATAAGATTCTCAAACCTAGACATAATGGCGCTATTCAAAGAAAATCTGGAACAAATGAGAAACAAAGTAATTGAGATCCATCAGTCTGGAAAAGGTTATAAAGCCATTTCTAAAGCTTTGGAACTCCTGAGAGCCACAGTGAGAGCCATTATCCACAAACGGCAAAATCATAGAACAAGAGTGGCCTGCCTTTCAGGAGTGGCTGGCTGACCAAAATTACCCCAAGAGCACAGTGACGACTCATCCAAGAGGTTACAAAAGAGCCCCAAACAATATCCAAAGAATCGCAGACCTGGCCTCAGTTAAGGTCAGAGTTCATTACTCCACTATAAGAAACTGAGCAAAAATGTCCTGCATGGCAGAGTTCTAAGATGAAAACCACCTCTGAGCAATAAAAGCATTACATTTCATCTTAGTTTTGCCAGAAAACATATTGATGATTCCCAAGACTGTTGGGAGAATACTATGTGGACTGCCAAGACAAAAGTTGAACTTTTTGGAAGCTGTATGTCCCATTCTGGTGTAGAAGTAACACAGCATTTCAGAAAAGGAACATCATACCAACATTAAAATATGGCAGTGGTAGTGTGATGTTCTGGGGCTTTTTTCTGCTACCGGACTTGGAAGACTTGCTGTGGTAAATGGAGCCATAAATTCTAGTTCTAACCAAAAATAAGGAGATAGTTGATACCAAGTATAAACATATATTAGACTGCATATGGTTCATGCTAGCAGTGGCATACCGCAATCTTTGGCTACTTGGTCAAAGTCACTCTGTTTCCCCAGCCTATTATAGACAATGTAATTAATTTTTTTTCACGGAGGCCTAGCTCTATAAAATTTGGTGCTTTTTCTTCATATGGCTTCATGAGATATCCATGCCATTTTATATATATATATTTTTATTATTTTTGTTGCTTTTGTTTTGCAACTGAGTTTGGTGCTAAAATACAGGTAAGGCCCCTTTCACACGTCCGTGTATGTGTGGCATCCGTTTTCACACATACTGGAGACTTTTACATACCACACCCATTATAATCTATGGGGCTGTGCACATGTGACCCACACGTAGACTTGTCCGTCTTTACCAGCTGTGACATCACTAACATTACCGCTCTTCAGAGATTCCAGGTCTCGCATTGTAATCTGCGTGACCCCGCGACTGAAGAGAGGTAATGTTACTGATGTCACCCCTCTCTTGAACCACAGGGTCTCTTGCTGTTCAGCGTGACCCAACAGTGGCTGTAGACAAAAACTATGGAGCGTCAGAACGAGGCTCCATACCCTTTGTTTGTCAGAATTGCTGGACTGCATCGGATTCGATGGAATACGATGGACATGCGTGGGATTTGTTTTTCATTTTTGAATAAAGTGGTGAATGGGGTAGAGTGTGGGAAATCTTAATTTCATTAATGTATTTTGTGTTTTTTTTTCTTCTGGGAAAGTACTGCGGGTGCCTGATAGACACCTCTCCATTACTAACACCAGGGATTGATGTCCGCTGTATTTTTGGGCACTACAAAGCTAACATCAACCCCAAAAGCCTTTACCCTAATTTCCAAAGCAACAGGGGAATCTGGAAAAGCGAAGATGAGGTGCCAGAAGTTGAACATTTCCTGTGATGCGCGTTCGGGAGTGGCTGCCGCCTGGTATTTTTAGGCCTGGAAGGACCCAAAACCAGAGACTTTCCAGCCTGATAATATCAGCACACAGCTGTCTGTTTTGCCTTAATAGTTATGTGGCTTAATAGCTCTACAAGCTAACTATTATCTATCTACTCAGTATCTAGCTATCTTTTATCTTTGCATGTCTTTAACACTTGGTTCACTCACCTGCTTCCCGAGGTAGACACAGGAAGACTTTATAGTAAAGTCTCTGGGTGGTTTATTGCTTCATAAACCATACACATATATATATATATATATTCCATGTGTTGAAATCCGGAGATGTATATGCCATACGCTCAATGTTAATTTTCCGATAGGCGGCCTAGTGGTGCGAACAGGCTGCTTCCTTCTCCGTTGATCGTCGGCCAGTCGCGTAATTGTCCGGATGATAGGGGGCTGCAGAGAGCAGTTCGCTCCAAAGATCACAGTGGGTGGTACTCGTGACCTTCTTGGACTGTGATATCAGGGATTTGTGAGATTAACCCCTTACTGACATCGGACTTACTATTACACCGATGTCAGTATTCCCAGTTTTGATGTGGGCTCCGGCGGTGAGCCCACCTCAAAGCCGGGACATGTCAGCTGTTTTGAACAGCTGACATGTGCCACAATAGGCGCAGGTGGAATCGCAATCCACTCATGCCTGTTAACTAGTTAAATGCCGCTGTGAAACTCTGACAGCCGAATGTAACAAGAGCTTCCGGCCATCCGTCCTGAAATGCGCGCATCGGTGACCCCCGTCACATGATCGGGGGTCATCGGTGCGTCAGCATGACAACCAGAGGTCTCCTTGAGACCGCTATGGCTGTTGATGCCGGATTGCTGTGAGCCCCACCCTGTGGTCGGTGCTCATATCAAGTCTGCAATTCATCTACATAGAGGCGATCTGAGCACCACCTCTGTGTAGCAGAGCCGTTCAATTTGTGGCAGCTTCTAGCCTCCGACGGAGGCTATTGGAGCATGCCAAAAGTAAAAAAAAAAAAAAATGTTTTTAAAAATATGAAAAAAAAAAAAAATCTAAAAGATCAAATCACCCCCCTTTCGCCCCATTCAAAATAGAATGAAAACAAACTCAAACATAGAAATATTTGGTATCACCGAATTTCAGAATTGCCCTATCTATCAATAAAAAAAAAAGGATTAACCTGATCGCTAAACGGCATAGCGAAAAAAAAACCAAAACCCCAGAATTACGTTTTTTTGGTCGCCACGACATTGCTTTAAAATGGAATACCGAGCGATCAAAAAAATCGTATCTGCACAAAAATGGTATAATTAAAAACATCACCTCGGCACGCAAAAATAAGCACTCACCCAACCCCAGATCACGAAAAATGGTGATGCTACGGGTCTTAAAATGCCACATTTTTTTTTATTTTTTTTTAGCAAACTTTGGAATTTTTTTTCACCACTTAGATAAAAATGAACCTAGACATGTTTGGTGTCTATGAATTCATAATGACCTGGAGAATCACAATGGCAAGTCAGTTTTAGCAAATATTGAACCTAGCAAGAAAGCCAAACAAAAAATCAGTGTGGGATTGCACTTTTTTTTGCAATTTCACCACACTTGGAATTTTTTTCTCGCATTCTGTTACACAACATGATAAAACGAATGGTATCGTTCAAAAGAACAACCCGTTCTGCAAAAAGTAAGCCCTCATATGGCCATATTGACGGAAAAATAAAAAAGTTATGGCTCTGGGAAGGAGGGGCGCGAAAAACAAAAACACAAAACTGAAAAAAGCTGCGGGGGTGAAGGGGTGAAGTCCTGACAAGTATTGAATCTCTGACAGACTGGTCTACTCTCAGCACATATGGAAACTTTTGGGTTTCACATCATGCAGGATAACAACCATTGCGAAACCTATCTCCCCTCACATGTGGCTCCAATGACCCTGTCACACACTTAAAAAAACAGTTATTTCTAAAATGCATTATGTTCCTTTACATGGTACACCGATGCCCCATGGAGGACACACACGGATGTCACACGGATTGAAAAAAAAGAACAAGGATTATGAAAATGGAACGTCCCACACAGATGTGTTTTTATGCACAGGTGTGAAGGGGGCCTAAGAAAGATGCATGTGAAAATAAAATTTGGTACCACAATGCTGATTTCTTTAGGAGAATTTCTAAACAAATATAGAAAAATATTTAGAATTGAGAGTCCTCAGTGGTTGATGGCTTTCCTGTATCAAAATGGAGGATACCAGAATGTACCAAAAATCTTTCCAGTAAACAAATACCGTATATACTCAAGTATAAGCCGATATTTTCAGCCCAAATTTTTGGGCTGAAAGTGCCCCTCTCGGCTTATACTCTAGTCAAGGTGGGTGGCAGGGTCGGTGGGTGAGGACTGAGGCATACTTACCTGCTTCCAGCGATCCTGACGCTCCCCGCCTGTCCCACGGTCTTCGGTGCTGCAGTTCTTCCCCTCTTCAGCGGTCACGTGGGACCGCTCATTAGAGAAATGACTATGCGGCTCCACCTCCCATAGGGGTGGAGCCGCCTATTCATTTCTGTAATCAGCGGTAACGGTGACCGCTGATAGAGGAAGAAGCTGCGGCACCTAAGACAGCTGTCCGGGGGAAGGAGCCGGACGCCGGGACCAGGTAAGTATGTAATATTCACCTGTCCCCGTTCCAGCCGCCGGGCGCTGCTCCATCTTCCCGGCGTCTCTGCGCTCTGACTATTCAGGTCAGAGGGCGCGATGACGCATATAGTGTGCGCGCCGCCCTCTGCCTGAACAGTCAGAGCGGAGAGACGCCGGGACCGGACGCCGGGAGCTGCAAGCAAGAGAGGTGAGTATGTGTTGTTTTTTTTTATTGCAGCAGCAGCAATGGCACAGCTTTCAATGGAGTATCTATGGGGAAATATGAACGGCGCAGAGCACTATATGGCAGCTATGGGGAGATATGAACGGTGCAGAGCACTATATGGCACAGCTATGGGGAAATATGAACGCTGCAGAGCACTATATGGCACAGCTATGGGGCAATAATGAACAGTGCAGAGCACTATATGGGGCACAGCTATGGGGAAATATGAACGGTGCAGACAGGGCCGGCTCCAGGTTTTCGAGGGCCCCGGGCGAAAGAGTCTCAGTGGGCCCCCCCCTTTAACACATACCCTAATTTATGATGCACAGATACGGCAGAGAAATGTATAGTACAATGCCAGATTTCACTTCTTACATGAGTGACAGCTATTGTAGATTCTGCAGTGTATATATACAGGAGGAAAGGTGCTGTGCAGTGTATATATACAGGAGGAAAGGTGCTGTGCAGTGTTTATATACAGGAGAGGTGCTGTGCAGTGTATATATATACAGGAGGAAAGGTGCTGTGCAGTGTATATATACAGGAGAGGTGCTGTGCAGTGTATATATACAGGAGGAAAGGTGCTGTGCAGTGTATATATACAGGAGAGGTGCTTTTCTGTTTTGAGTTTTTCTATGAAACAAAGACTTTTCTACATAAACAACGTTGTTTGGTTTTGCGGCCCCAACAGATCTGTGCTACAAAGTAACAGGCGGCTCGGGCATTAATGAGGGACCTGATGCTGAATCCTTTCCACAAACCTTAATGACCCAATTAGTGCCCTATCATTAGAAGCTCATTAAATGCCTCCCTGTCCCAAGCAGTCATGTACAGTATTGGGGGGATCCTGCAGCCCACCCCCTGACTGCTCCATACCATGCACTGCCCCCTGTCGCGCTCACTATTATCCTATGCATTTCTCCGTCATCGTTACCCCATGTTACACTTGTCACCCCCCACTACAGAGTAGCAGGGCAGCCAATGTCACCCCCTCCCGGACCCTAATGGCAGCAGGAAATGTCTGCTCCTCTATTGGGTTGGAACCTGATTTAATCAAGGAATAATGTGGATTTGTTGCCGGTGGCTGCAGGGGAAGGGTTAAGTGATGCCATGTCCTTGGTGGGAGCAGTGGCAGCTGCTGGGACCTGGACAGAGACAACCAATGTTGCTGTGACTGCACAGTGTGATGTGGAGGAGAGAAGCTGAGACGCAGAAATCACCCACATGCCAGCACTGGGCAGAGTCCCTCCAGTCACCAGCCTGGGGCCACGGGGCCCCAACGTACAGCCCACAGCTTAGTGTTATCCATGGCAGCAGCTCCCCTTCCTCCTGGCATCTGGTTAACCCCATTTATGCGGGTAGGATTGTTATCTTTAAGGTTCAGCAATAGCCTTCATACAGATGGGAAGGGGTTAAGCTTCTTCCTACCCCACTGGTGCAGGTTTGGTGCAGCATGCATGTATTCTGGGTGAGCTGGGCGGCTACAGGCTGCACCCCACCAGCTGCTCCTCCAGACATCACCCACATTTTTAGGCAGCGGAGACAGACAGCAGCAGACTGAGCCACAACTGCAAGATACCTTTGCACTCAGGCACTAGTAGGACGGAGCTCCGGAATCTGCCTGATAAACTTCAGCACTGTCTGCAGCCACCCAGGGGGAGAGCAGAGAATGTGCTCTCTCCGCCCACAATGTCACACTGGCTGCCTTCTGTTAACCCCTATGTGTGCCTGCCTGGCTGCACTGACTGAGTGAGAAGATGCTTGTGTCAGAGCTGGCACATAGGGGTTAAGAGAACGCAGCCAGCAGTGACTTTGTGGGGGGGAGAGAGCATGTTATCTCCTGCTCTGCTCTCCCAGCTGTATCTATGACAGCTAAGTGGGCCCCCCTCTCTCCCCAGGGCCCCGGCATTTGCCCGCTGTGCCGGGTGCTGACGCCGGCCCTGGGTGCAGAGCACTATATGGCACAGCTATGGGGAAATATGAACGGTGCAGAGCACTATATGGCACAGCTATGGGGAGATATGAACGGTGCAGAGCACTATATGGCACAGCTATGGGGCAATAATGAACAGTGCAGAGCACTATATGGGGCACAGCTATGGGGAAATATGAACGGTGCAGAGCACTATATGGCACAGCTATGGGGAAACATGAACGGTGCAGAGCACTATATGGCACAGCTATGGGGAAATATGAACGGTGCAGAGCACTATATGGCACAGCTATGGGGAAATATGAACGGTGCAGAGCACTATATGGCACAGCTATGGGCAATAATGAACGGTGCAGAGCACTATATGGCACAGCTATGGGGAAATAATGATCTATTTTTATTTTTGAAATTCACTGGTAAATGCTGCATTTCCACCCTAGGCTTATACTCGAGTCAATAAGTTTTCCTAGTTTTTTGTGGCAAAATTAGGGGGGTCGGCTTATACTCGGGTCGGCTTATACTCGAGTATATACGGTATGTTAATTTCCGTCCTTATAAAGGACCCATCAATAGGTCATAAGTGACCATTTTTTCCTGTTATTTTATTCTGGTTGCTATTTATTATTCTGCCTTTTTGTTTTTTTTAAATCTGCTCCAGAAATATGAGTCTTATAATTGAGTGCTAATTTTTATGGCCTTCATAAGAGGGTCTGGTTCACAGGATTCTCTGGGGCATGTCTTGACTAATAATTATCTTAATTATCTTGTGAGACAAGGCTTCTTAGTAAAGACCATAAAAACTAGCACTAAAAAAATATTCTCATATCTCCAGAACCTTATGGTAGATTTTTTTTTTTTTAAAAAGAAAAAAATTGCTTACGTAGGGGGAGCAGCGGGAATGAAGAGCAAAAAGTGTTCGCTTTTCACCTGGTGACACGTCAGCTTTTTAACCCCTTAGCGACCGCCGATACGCCTTTTAACGGCGGCCGCTAAGGGTACTTAAACCACAGCGCCGTTAATTAACGGCGCTGTGGAAAAAGTGAATAGCGCCCCCCAGAGTCGGATTTTCTCCGGGGTCTCGGCTGCCGGGGGTAGCTGAGACCCCAGAGAACATGATTCGGGGGGTTTTTAACCGACCCCGCATTTGCGATAGCCGGTAATTAACCGTTTACCGGCGATCGCAAAAAAAAAAAAAAAAAAACGCGATCTCTGTTTAACTTCTCTGTCCTCCGATGTGATCGCACATCGGAGGACAGAGAAAAGGGGTCCCAGGTAGCCCCCCAATACTCACCTGTCTCCCCCGATGCTCCTCGTGTCTCCCGGTGGGCGCCGCCATCTTCAAAATGGCGGGCGCATGCGCAGTGTGCCCGCCGGCCGGCACCGGGAGAATCTTTGGGGTCTCGGCTGCCGGGGGTAGCCGAGACCCCAAAGAGCATGATCGGGGTCAGTGTTACCGACCCCTGTTTTGCGATCGCCGGTAATTAACTATTTACCGGCAACCGCAAAAAAAAAAAAAAGTAAAGTGTAATTCTCTGTCCTCTGATGTGATCGCACATCAGAGGACAGAGAAATAGGGGGATTCGGGGACCCTAGCATACTCACCTGTGTCCCTGGGTCCTCCTGCTGCTCCTCCTGGCTGCCGGGGAAAAGAAAATGGTGGGCGCATGCGCAGTGCGCCCGCCATCTGTCTCCATCTGCTGGCCGGCAGGAGAACAGCAGTTGGGGCTAAAATTAGGGTTAGGGCTAGGGTTAGGGGCAGGGTTAGGGCTAGGGGTAGGGCTAGGGGTAGGGTTAGGGGTAGGGTTAGGGTTAGGGCTAGGGTTAGGGCTAAGGTTAGGGCTAGGGCTAAATTTAGGGTTAGGGTTGGGGCTAAATTTAGGGTTAGGCTTCTTTCACACTTACGTCGGTACGGGGCCGTCGCAATGCGTCGGCCCGACATACCGACGCACGTTGTGAAAATTGTGCACAACGTGGGCAGCGGATGTAGTTTTTCAACGCAGCCGCTGCCCAATCTATGTCCTGGGGAGGAGGGGGCGGAGTTACGGCAACGCATGCGCGGTCAGAAATGGCGGATGCGACATACAAAAAAAACGTTTCATTGGACTTTTTTTGTGCCGACGGTCCGCCAAAACACAACTGATCCAGTGCACGACGGACGCGACGTGTGGCCATCCGTCACGATCCGTCGGCAATACAAGTCTATGGGCAAAAAACGCATCCTGCGGGCACATTTGCAGGATCCGTTTCTTGTCCAAAACTACGGATTGCGACGGATGCCAAACAACGCAAGTGTGAAAGTAGCCTTAGGGTTAGGGTTGGGGCTAAAGTTATGGCTAGGGTTGGGGCTAAAGTTAGGGTTAGAGTTGGGATTAGGGTTAGGGTTTGGATTAGGGTTGGTATTAGGGTTAGGGTTGGCATTAGGGTTACGCTTGGGATTAGGGTTAGGTTTGGGATTAGGGTTAAGGTTAGGGTTGTGATTAGGGGTGTATTGGGATTAGGGTTAGGTTTGAGGTTAGGGTTGAGATTAGGATTAGGGGTGTGTTGGATTTAGGGTTTTGATTAGGGTTATGGTTAGGGTTGACATTAGGGTTGTTTTGGGGTAAGGGTTGTGATTATCGTTAGGGTTAGTGATTAGGATTATGGATCAGGTTGGGATTAGGGTTAGGGGTGTGTTGGAGTTGGGTTGGAGCTAGAATTGGGGGGTTTCCACTATTTAGGTACATCAGGGGGTCTCCAAACACGACAGCCAATTTTGCGCTCAAAAAGTCAAATGGTGCTCCCTCCCTTCTGAGCTCTGCCGTGCGCCCAAACAGTGGGTTACCCCCACATATGGGGCATCAGCGTACTCGGGATAAATTGGACAACAACTTCTGGGGTCCAATTTCTCTTGTTACCCTTGTGAAAATAAAAACTTGGGGGCTACAATATCTTTTTTGTGAAAAAAAAAATATTTTTTATTTTCACGACTCTGCATTCTAAACTTCTGTGAAGCACTTGGGCATTCAAAGTTCTCACCATACATCTAGATAAGTTCCTTGGGGGGTCTAGTTTCCAAAATGGGGTCACTTGTGGGGGGTTACTACTGTTTAGGTACATCAGGGGCTCTGCAATCGCAACATAATGCCCACAGACAATTCTATCAAAGTCTGCATTCCAAAACGGCGCTCCTTCCCTTCCGAGCTCTGCCGTGCACCCAAACAGTGGTTTACCCCCACATATGGCGCATCAGCGTACTCGGGATAAATTGGACAACAACTATTGCAGTCCAATTTTTCTTGCTACCCTTGTGAAAATAAAAACTTGGGGGCTAAAAAAATCTTTTTTGTGGAAAAAAAAATATTTTTTTTTTCACGGCTCTAAGTTATAAACTTCTGTGAAGCACATGGGGGTTCAAAGTGCTCACCACACATCTAGATAAGTTCCTTAAGGGGTCTAGTTTCCAAAATGGTGTCACTTGTGGGGGGTTTCCACTGTTTAGGCACATCAGGGGCTCTGCAAACGCAACATGGCGTCCGATCTCAATTCCAGCCAATTCTACATTGAAAAAGTAAAACGGCACTCCTTCTCTTCCAAGCTCTGCGGTGCGCCCAAACAGTGGTTTACCCCCACATATTGGGTATCGACGTACTCAGGAGAAATTGCACAACAACTTTTGTGGTCTAATTTCTCCTGTTACCCTTGTGAAAATTAAAATTTGTGGGCAAAAAGATCATTTTTGTGTAAACAAAAGCGATTTTTTATTTTCACGGCTCTACGTTATAAACTTCTGTGAAGCACTTGGGGGTTCAAAGTGCTCACCACACATCTAGATAAGTTCCTTAAGGGGTCTAGTTTCCAAAATGGTGTCACTTGAGGGGTTTCCACTGTTTAGGCACATCAGGGGCTCTCTAAACGTGACATGGCGTCCCATCTCAATTCCAGCCAATTCTGCATTGAAAAAGTCAAACGGCGCTCCTTCACTTCTAAGTTCTGCGGTGCGTCCAAAAAGTGGTTTACCCCCACATATGGGGTATTGGCATATTCAGGAGAAATTGCATAACAAAATTTATGGTTACATTTGTGTTTTTACACATGTGAAAATAAAAAAAATGGTTCTGAATTAAGATTTTTGCAAAAAAAAGTTAAATGTTCATTTTTTCCTTCCACATTTTTTCAGTTCCTGTGAAGCACGTAAAGGGTTAATAAACTTCTTGAATGTGGTTTTGAGAACCTTGTGGGGTGCAGTTTTTAGAATGGTGTCACACTTGGGTATTTTCTATTATATAGACCCCTCAAAATGACTTCAAATGTGATATGGTCCCTAAAAAAAAAATGGTGTTGTAAAAATGAGAAATTGCTGGTCAACTTTTAACCCTTATAACTCCCTAACAAAAAAAAATTTTGTTTCCAAAATTGTGCTGATGTAAAGTAGACATGTGGGAAATGTTATTTATTAACTATTTTTCGTGACATATCTCTCTGATTTAAGGGCATAAAAATACAAAGTTTGAAAATTGCAATATTTTAACAATTTTCGCCATATTTCCGTTTTTTCATAAATAATCGCAAGTAATATCGAAGAAATGTTACCACTAACATGAAGTACAATATGTCACGAAAAAACAATCTCAGAATCAGCGGGATCAGTTGAAGCGTTCCAGAGTTATAACCTCATAAAGTGACAGTGGTCAGAATTGCAAAAATTGGCTCGGTCATTAAGTACCAAATTGGCTCTGTCACTAAGGGGTTAAAGGGTTATTCTCAAGTTCTAAAAGGGAACCTGTCAGGTCCCCCGTGCCCACGGAAACAATAGCAGTTGTGTCTGCATATGTAGACCACACTGCCTAACAGTCCCTGTGTTATATTACACACACAAACAGATCTTTGAAAAAGTATTTCTAAGGTCTTTTTATGATATGTAAATGTGGTCTTTGACTAGTTGATGGGGAATTAGTGTCCCCAGACTAGTTGGCCAATTTAGCATGTTATCACGCCCCCTGGCATCACTGTCCTTCGGAGAAATCAAACATGAAGAGCTTTGGGTGATCTCTGACTTCCTCTTCATGTTCAATTCGACAGGAGTCGGGGACAGTGACGCTCATGCTGTTGGGCGCCGGCATCACGTGTCGCAACAACAGCACAGAAGCCCAAAGAGAGAGGTAAGTATAGGCTTTATTATTTTATGGGGTCCAAGCGATGGGTATGACAAGAAGTTGTCCTAGTAGTGGACAACTTCGTTAAGCTGGCTTGGTCACTGGAATCGGCTATCTTCAGTGCCCTTGTGTTCTTCTGATGCTGCAGATGTCCAAGTGCCAAAGAGCAGAGTTTGGACAATGGCATAATGACGATGCTTGCCAGCTAACCACCTGCTTTAAGCAGAATGGTGGGATCCTAAAAAGCAATCATGTAGCAGCCTTATTAAGGAAAAAAATTGATTACTGTTTTTAGATGTAGGCAGTTTTCTTTTGTTCTTTTCGACGTGTAGTGGTACACAGAAAGACATGGATCCAGTTTTTTGTATTTTTTATGCCGTTATCCTTACATTTACACCATACTTGCAGATGATTAGAAGATGTCAAACATTATGTGACTTCTGCTCTTCCTGCTGTTTACATTTCTCTACTAGTGATGAGTGAATATACTCGTTACTCGAGATTTCTCGAGCATGCTCGGGGGTCCTCCGAGAATTTTTTAGTGCTCGCAGATTTAGTTTTTCTTGCCGCAGCTGAATGATTTACATCTATTAGCCAGCATAAGTACATGTGGGGTTTGCCTGGTAGCTAGGGAATCCCCACATGTACTTATGCTGGCTAACAGATGTAAATCATAGTAACGAGTATATTCGCTCATCACTATTCTCTACCTTTTTGTTGTCACATTTTTTCCTTTAATATCGGGTAACTGTGTCCTGCAGATTTGGCAGCAAATGTTCGTGCCTGGCCTCTCAATAATTCTTATGGGCAGTTATCAGAAGATTGAAAACATATTTGCTTTCTTTAAACCTTGCTAGACATCAATGTCTTCAGCATGTCACATAATTTTGATGTTGACTCTGATGAAATGTTTTGAAGATGTACCTGTCTGATGTCAGGAATAGTGTAGTATGGAAAATTCTCCTGCAGTACTTGATATTTACAGTATTTTTGACCTATAGGTTTTGGTACTAGTGTAAATCACATTTATTAATTTAAAGAGGGATTTCAAGGCCAGCTATAAAATTAACCAGTTTAAAACCAGGTTGATTTCCTCCTTTCTGACCAGGCACATTTTCAGTTTTTTTAGCATATGTTTTTTAAAGAACTGTAGAGTTTAAGTCCTCTCCCTCTCTGAAGACGCAATTTGCATATTAAATTTCTCAGAGAAGCATTGCATGGCGAATAAGCCTCCTTACATTGGCATGCCAGGGCCGGTATGTCACGCTTCACAAGGAGAAACCTTACCCCCTTTGACCCCAGCCTTAAGCCTCTCACCGAGCCAAAACAGTTCTCACACTTTGCACAGACGAGGTGCAATACCCCTGAAACACTGTGTCTGTAAATTGAGATTCTGATTTGGCTTTTCTCCTAAGGCTGCCGTCACACTAGCAGTATTTGGTCAGTATTTTACCTCAGTATTTGTAGCCAAAACCTGGAGTGGGTGATAAATGCAGAAGTGGTGCACATGTTTCTATTATACTTTTCCTCTAATTGTTCCACTCCTGGTTTTGGCTACAAATACTGATGTAAAATACTGTCCAAATACTGCTAGTGTGACGGCAGCCTAAGTCATATTGCAAGGCTCGTTAACAGGTCGATAATGACTTGTAGGATTGCTGCTTCCAACAGGTGGCACTTTAGAGTTCAAGTCCTCTTCCTCTCTGAACAGGCAATTTGTATATTAAAGAGCTGTTTTTATCGCTATGATATTGAAATACTTTTTGCATTCTTGTTTCATGAAATGAGGGGTTTAAGTTTTATGTTATTTTCATGCTTTTTTTTTTTCTTTTTTCCGATATCAGTGGGAAAATAAAAGAAACACGTAACTGTTTTTAACATTTTCCTATGACCACAAAAATACATTTTAAAATTTGTTCCCCTGTGTGTAACTATTGGTTTTCTATATTTGATTTATTTTTTGACTGGGGTGTTGCTTGTAGAAGCGATTTGGATTGCCAGTGCATTAAAAAAAACTAAAATCTTATCTATTTTCATTTATTTCATACAATGTAGTCCTTATTAGGTTATAAAAGACCTTTGGGGAACATTACAGCAATTAAATACTTTTTTTTTTTACCTAATTTCCCCTGTAACACTGTTAGTACAGCGGTCATATGGACACCAGTTGTCGTAATGCTATCGGTGCTGCTGAGTCTTAGCAGACCCAGATGTAGTGTATTTGATTATAGTAATATTAAAATGCCCCAGTGATCTTTTAGGTCCCTATGGGGCATAAAATATCAATAATTAGAATAAAGACAAAATTAAATGAAAGCAAAAAAAGCGTGGTCCACAGCTTCTTGTATGCCCTATCTATAGAAAACGTATTTTCCCTGTACAAACTGTAAAGAGAAGGGAAAGCAATTTCAAAAGGATTTGAGGGAAAAATGATATTTAGTTTCTTGACATTTTTCTCTTATATCGACAAACAAATTAAGAGTATGACTATAACAATGCTAAAACAGTAAATTCCTATGTACCATGAAAAAGGATGCAAATGAGAAAAAAAAGATGATATAGATTTCAAATTCCATGTACTAAAATAAAATATGAAAATGTGCTTAGTGCCTGGTCATCATACAAGAACTGGTCAAACTAAAAAAAAACCTCAAATAATATCATAGTATGTGACTGAAACCTCACACTTATTGCATTGGGAAATGCTGCCCTGTCACTTCTAATGCAATGACACTGCTTTATTTGTACTGTCTTCCAGATATACCACTCTCTCATACAGAGCGCCTGAAATGATCAACCTTTATGGGGGAAAACCAATTACCACAAAGGCTGATATATGGGTAAGAAATGGATCATATTAATATAGATGAGGATCATTTGTTGCACTGACAAGTAATGCTATTTTTATCTTGATGTTCATATTTCTGTGATTTTTTTTTCCAGCTTTAATTCCTGGTTTTGCAAACTTTTGGTATCTCTTGAGAGGGCACACTGAATATTTGACATTGACTCTCCTAACTGGCTCTGGTATTGCAACAATTTTAACACTTTTGCTGTATAAAGGTGGAACCTGAATTAAAGGGAATGCGTCAGTAGGATAAAAAAGTGATACTTTGATATACGGTATGCAGTCTGATGTCTTATTCCTGAGAATTGCATGTTTTTCCTAATATGTAAATGAGCTGTTAAGCTCTATGGGTCAGACACCGATCTCCCCGAGCGTCCATCTCCACAGCTTATTTTAAATGAAAGAGGGCATTAGTACTGTAAAACATGTAATGACTGACAGTCTGCTCTTTCATGTTTCACATGTCTCACACTGGTAACTCCCCTCTCATTTAAAATAAGCTCTGGAGGCAGATTCTCAGAGAGATCTATTTCCGGCCTATAGATTTTAACTACTAATTTAAATCCTTTACCAACTTAGATATATAGTTACGTCTAAGGTGGCCTCCTCCTGTTTTCTCCGGGCTCTGGTGATGAGCTGGCAACTCATCTTATCTGGTGATGAGCTGGCAACTTTTCTGGCACATGTCAGCTGATCCACCCCTGGCTGTTAACATGTTAAATGCTGCTGTCAATCTTTGACAGCGGCATTTAACACGATCGCAACGGAAGCGCGTCGGTAATCCCACCCATCGGCGCCCATGTCACAAGACCGTGGATCGCCAATGGGTTGGCATGACAACCCGGGGTTTGCAGCAGACTCCTGTGGTTGTCATTGCCGGATAGCTATGAGTGCCGCTCAGCAGTTGGCGTTCATAGCAAGTGAGCATTTCTTCTACACAGAGCATGGGTCTTGGGAAATGGTGACTTTTTTTTAATAGAAACTTTGGATTTTGTTTCACCACTTAAATAAAAAAGAACCTATGCATGTTTGTTATCTATGAACTCGTAATAACCTGTAGAATTATAATGTCAGGTCAGTTTTAGCATTTAGTGAACATGGTAAAAAAACAAAACTTAAAACAATTGTGGAATTACTTAATTTTTGCAATTTCTCCGCACTTTGATTTTTTTTTCCCGTTCTATAGTACACTATATGGCAAAACCAATGGTGTCGTTCAAAATTACAACTCGTCCCTCAAAAAACAAGCTCTCACATGGCCTTATTGATGATAAATAAAAAAGTTATGGCTCTGGGAAGAAGGGGAGCGAAAAACGGAAGCTCAAAAACGGAAAAACCCCAGGATGTGAAGGGGTTAAATACCTAGAAAAATGTGGATTTCTTGGAAATAAGACATTGGATCGCAGATATCAATTTGTTCCACTTTCTATAACCTACATGCCCATACAGAAGGCTTGGAGGGTAGATTCTATTGATGGATTCCTTTTTATGGATTCCATTGGTAGTTTTGAAATGCTTTCAATACATTTCAAGTCTTATTCAGTGGGTTTTTGCAAATATTATTTAATGGTACATTTTATTTTGTTACATTTGGAAACCACAATGGAAAAAAAAAATCCTGAAAAAATGCCACTGCCAGACCATGCTAAGAAATCTAAACATACGACACAAAAACACAAATTTATCATGAGTGATTTTCTAAAAATCAGTTTTGTTTGTCGTTTTGTTGCCTTTATTTGCATTAAATTTATCAAAGTGTCACCCAATGTTTGATAAATTTGACGCAGGATTATATACAGTACCAAGCAGCCAGACCCTTACTAGTATGTAAGTTATACCCTATTCAGGGGTGTATATAGAAGTCATAGTGCCTCATAGCAAAATATTTGGTGAATTAGAACGGGTCTCAGCATGTTGGAGCAGTCACAGAATGGCATACATCTCAACTTTTAACAACAGGGAGAAGTGACATATACTGTAGTTCGAACACAGTATTTATGACCTTTTCTATTGTCACCCAACTACGATTCCGTTTTCATGACATGAATAGCATATGTTGTCTCCCAAAATGTCCTCTCACACAGTATCATTCCCCCACAGTGAATTACCTCATATAATTTTTTCCACAGTACCCCTAACACGTATATGTACATGACCTCATAATGCCCTAAGCAAGGTATAATGATCCCACAGTGCCCCTAACACAGTATGTCACTGCCACAGTTCTGCCAAACACACTAGGATATCCACCATAACTCTTCAAAACACATTATTTTTATCTCCCCATTGCAACCATAGTATGATGGCTTTAAAGTGCCCCCCCCCATACAGCAGGATGCCCACCCAGAATGCTGGCCCACAGTACTCAACGAGGTCTGATAGCTCCTATAGTCCACCACACACAGGATGATGCCCCCACAGTATGGTGGCCTACACATCTCCTTCAGAGTATATCTCCCAAATGGTATTAACACCCCACTATCCTGCCACACAGTATAATGATTCTACAGTCCCAAACACAGTATGATGACTTTACACAGTCCTTTACACAATATGATGATCCCCAGAGTCCTCTATTCAGTATGAAAGCCCTCGCAGTCCAGCACACACAGTGTAATGTCTCTCACCACATAGTATGATGTCCCCCACACACAGTATGATGACTTTACACAGTCCTTTACACAATATGATGGTCCCCAGAGTCCCCTATTCAGTATGAAAGCCCTCGCAGTCCAGCACACACAGTGTAATGTCTCTCACCACATAGTATGATGTCCCCCACACACAGTATGATGACTTTACACAGTCCTTTACACAATATGATGGTCCCCAGAGTCCCCTATTCAGTATGAAAGCCCTCACAGTCCAGCACACACAGTGTAATGTCTCTCACCACATAGTATGATGTCCCCCACACACAGTATGATGACTTTACACAGTCCTTTACACAATATGATGATCCCCAGAGTCCCCTATTCAGTATGAAAGCCCTCACAGCCCAACATACACAGTGTAATGTCTCTCACCACATAGTATGATGTCCCCCACACACAGTATGATGACTTTACACAGTCCTTTACACAATATGATGATCCCCAGAGTCCTCTATTCAGTATGAAAGCCCTCACAGCCCAACATACACAGTGTAATGTCTCTCACCACATAGTATGATGTCCCCCACACACAGTATGATGACTTTACACAGTCCTTTACACAATATGATGATCCCCAGAGTCCCCTATTCAGTATGAAAGCCCTCACAGCCCAACATACACAGTGTAATGTCTCTCACCACATAGTATGATGTCCCCCACACACAGTATGATGACTTTACACAGTCCTTTACACAATATGATGATCCCCAGAGTCCTCTATTCAGTATGAAAGCCCTCGCAGTCCAGCACACACAGTGTAATGTCTCTCACCACATAGTATGATGTCCCCCACACACAGTATCATGGCTCCACATCTGCCTTACAGAATATTATGACGCCAAGATTTTCCTATAACTAAAATTTTCCTCTTTATTATGATGACTAAAATGTAAGATTTAGCCCCTTATAATTGGAAGGCTTTGTTTTCATGGTCAGATCTCCATGAGGTTCTTGTTGGTTTAGCTACTTCACTTCCATTATGGTCATCTAGTAGGCACTGTCACATTCTGACCTGGGTTGCTATAACTCTTGAGAGGCAATACATAGAAGTTTACATGTTTGTTTTTTTTCCCTCTGTGGAGCCTCTGGCTGTCATGGAGCCATGTAGCTATGATTTTGAGATGTAAAGCAGCTTACTGTATGAAAGCATCCCTCTTATATCAGTCAGTATTGGGTTAATATTTGTTCCGACCTGTGAGACAGCGTTTTCAGCTACTGTATAATATAGTATGGGAAGATAATTATTCTTTGAGAATGTACAATGCTGAGGCACTGGAATCTTTGAGATGGGTTCATATGAAGGGAGAACATTCCTTTCTTGATAGGAAAGAGCCTTAAAGTGCTCTTATGTGACTGATACATGAATACTGTGCACATGCATGTGGAAAAGTACCAATTCCATACCATGTCATAGCTTTCTGAAGAGAGAATGACTGTATCATGTTGACCAAAAGAAAGGCTATAGTAATACATATGTGTCTACATAGTTATACAGGTTGAAAATCATTTTAAACAACCCCAACTTTCCAACCTTTCACCTTAGGTGAGACCTCAGTCTCTTGTGATAATCTATAGAAAACCGTTTGCAAGATATGTGCCAGGACCAAGATTCAAAGCAAAAATTGATTTAAAAACCTTATTAGGTACAAAGCATTAAAATTGACATCGGTACAGGCCGATTGCATACCCGTTACACATAGCGTATGGCTTCAGGGGTGTGGTTTACAGAGCAAGAGGTACAGAGCTATTGAATTTTACATATTTAATCCAGAAAGGTAGGCAGTGTT
This sequence comes from Ranitomeya imitator, assembly GCF_032444005.1. Lineage (NCBI taxonomy): Eukaryota > Metazoa > Chordata > Amphibia > Anura > Dendrobatidae > Ranitomeya > Ranitomeya imitator. The sequence continues at coordinate 870,386,030 of NC_091282.1, forward strand.
TATAGAAGATATACAACAAGGATGATACAAAATGGGAACAAAACAATACGGTATATACAATTGCATGGAATAAAAGCAATAAAGAAAATGACTAAACTTGTTGTCACGGAAATGGTTCAGATCTCAGTGGAGGGACACACTCTGATTAGGAAAACTGAATACTCGCACAGCAAACTAGGTCTTTCAAAATGAACAAGAACAGAGACCCAAACTTTCATTTTTATTAGCTCAATGCTACACCCATATACCCCCCTTGGTAAGCTCACATTGGGGCTGGTTGTGAGATGTGCTAGGTCCTTCAGGGTATGTGCAGATGATCAGTATACTCTGCGGGTTGGACTCTTTGTAGTTGTGCAGTGTCCAACCCTCAGCGTCCAGATGCAACAGCATAGTGGATGGGATTTCAAGAAATCCCATACCCAGTATGCGGCATGTCTCTCCAGACCGCAGCATGTCAATTTCACCAATAGAATGTATCGGATGCGGTGAGTCTTCATGGTTCAGTGAACACATGTGGATTCACCTGCGTTCAATTGATGGCATTGCTTTGGATGCAGCGACATGCGCTGCGTTCAAAGTGCTGCCACTTCCGCATCGTGTGCACCCAGCCTTAGAATTTTATGAGATCCCCAACTTACAGGATATCGTCCCTCCATGGAGGTCCCATAGGTAGATATTGTTGTCATGTTCCCTATCGTTATTTTATCTGTTATACAGATGATACATGACATTTATAGTACCATAAAGTGGACCAATATTAAGTTGGAGGGGTTCTAATGGCCCTACGGTGATGTGAGTAATGTGATGTGAGTGAATGTGTGATGTTCGTCCCTTCGCTGCAACGCCAAAAATATATCTCCCTTAATATCTGGATACCGGAGACAAAAAGTCTCACAACAGTTCGGGTATGTGCACACGATGCGGAAAACGCTGCGGATCTGCAGTGTTTCCGCAGCTGGGGGTCCGCAGCAGTTTCCCATGTGTTTACATTACAATGTAAACCTATGGGAAACAAAAAACGCTGTGTACATGCTGCGGAAAAAAAACACGCGGAAACGCAGCGGTTTACATTCCGCAGCATGTCACTTCTTTCTGCGGATTCTGCAGCGGTTTTACAGCTGCTCCTATAGAAAACCGCAGTTGTAAAACCACAGTGAAACCTGCAGAAAAACCGCTGTAAATCTGCGATAAATCTGCAGCAAAAACGCAGCGTTTTTGCCCTGCAGATTTATCAAATCCGCTGCGGAAAAATGCGCAGTGGACCATTATACGTGTGCCCATAGCCTTCTTTGATCAGAGGAAGCTCCTGTTCCTCCCTGCCTCTGCATAAACAAATCTCAGATTTAGTGCCGCCTTCTCCAAGCATTTCTCTGCTGTAATTACCTGGTCACAGCAGGGGGCCTCTACTCTAATAACGATTGAAGTGTCAGCTCTTTCTCTCATTTCCCTTGTTTTATTTAGTTTCTCTCTTCTCAGCCACAATTAATCCGATATGGTGAATGTAATGGTAACCTGTCCCCTTCCTGGAGATGTCTGTATGGATTTAAATTTTTCTCTGATATTCTAATTAATTTCACTTTGGTTGTGCTTTCTTTAGCCTTTGATTTTTCCTGTGAGATTGAGTCCTCCTGTGCCTCCAATGTTCTTTATTAATGGATGTATTATCATAATCCCTGATGCATTTGTGGATTATTTTTAACAATGTATTTGATATATACATGATTGATTAGGGTCTCGCAACACTGTCACTCGTGCAATTTGCTCACCCACCAGTCTTTGTGTTAGTATTTTGGAATCTTTTAACTGTTTACACTTTCTACATAGTTAGAGTGGCTGTATAAAGCTGAACTAATCAAAAGTTTTCAAAAAGCTTTCTTCTATCTGTTCTGAAATCAATTTTCAGAGTGAGTATACCAGCCTCATCAAAGTCAAACAGATGAATGTATTAATCTCTGTAGTGTGTGGACTCTGATGACAGGATGTTGTAGTTAATGAATAGGTTTATACATGGTCTCTGTCTGCAATATTTTCAACGTATACAGAGTTGTTCATTAGAGGAGATCTGTGTCCTCAGCACATTGTGAAAATGCAAGCTGCCATAAATCGCTCCTCTAAAGTGAGCCTGCTGCCCAACTCTGCAGCTTCTAATCAGAGGCTCCGTCTTGTAAAAGGACCTTGGTGGACTTTGACTCCTCCATGAACCTTTCCAGATGCAACCGCTGTATGAATCATTGTTTATTATGCCGAATGTGCAGTGATCTTATAATGCCCTTTGCTGTCAAGCAAAATGGTTCCCAGCCTCAGACCCTCTGCCAATCCAGATAAAAAGTGGATTGGCGGCATGAAGAAAACATTACCAAGAGGTCATTTTCTTTTTATGTTGTACATGGCTCCGGACTGTACTTTGGGAAGCGCAGACCTATGAAATGAATCAGCTGAGCTGTATGTAATGTAATTATAGAGGTGACATATCTGTAAATCAGGCCTATTTGGGTTTTACAATGTGTTCTTTCCCGTACATGGTAATTGCTGGATTTCAGATGCTTGTGAGTCTGGCACGGCTTTTCCCCTTTCAGCTGAACTGATTCCTGTTCCTGCCAGCAAGTTTGCGAACACAAAGGCTGGTTCCGCGTTGTCTTGTAGATTGATCAGCTGTTAAATGACTGTTGCTAAAACTTGCTTACAGACCGCCAAACAAGGGTCCCTTGTGACCTCAGCAGTTACTGCTTTCATACATTTACCGTATTTAGCCTTGAAAATCTGCTTGATCTCAGGAGGCTGCAACTATACATATACCAATGACCATAATCAATAATAACAGCAAGCTAGACTATATGGCCAAAAGTATGTGGACCTACCCCCTCCTAATGATTGACTTCAGGTTTGTCAGCCAAACCTGTTGTAAATAGGAATTTATTTATTACGCTTACATAGCGCTAAGGCCGGCGTCACACTAGCGTATTGCATCCGATGCGAGATCATCGGATGCGATATGCTAATGACCCTCGGCTCCTGCTCGCAGCAGAGCAGGAGCCGAGTGTCATGCGTCTGTGCTCCGATTCTCTCGCACAGGGAGGATCGGAGCACAGCTGCGGAGTAGGCGGAGAAATGAATTTCTCCATCTCCTCCATTGCTGGGGTCCGCTTATAGCGCACATCACTCGGATGTTATCCGAGTGGTGTGCACTGTCTCACTCGCACCCATAGGCTTATATGGGTGCGAGTGAGCCGCGAGTTTTCCTCGGTCCGAGACAATCGCAGCATGCTGCGATTGTCTCGGACCGAGGAAAACGGCCGACAAAGTCGGCTGCTGGGAGCGGCCCCATAACTTAATATTGGTCCGAGTGCAATGCGATTTTTTATCGCATTGCACTCGGCCGTTTTAAACGCCAGTGTGACGCCGGCGTAAGGCTATGTGCACACGTTCAGGTTTTTTCGCGTTTTTTTTCGCGCTAAAAACGCTATAAAAACTCATTAAAAACGCATACATTATGCATTCTATCATTTAGAATGCATTCTGCATGTTTTGTGCACATGGATGCGTTTTCTTCCGCGAAAAAAACGCATCTTGGTTAAAAAATGAGCATGTTAATTATTTTTGCTGATTTTCTGCGTTTTTCCTGCAACTCTATGTATTTGGGAAAAAACGCACAAAAAACGCATCAAAAACACGTGAAAATCGCTTTAAAAACGCATGCGGATTTCTAGCAGAAATGTCTGGTTTTTGTCAGGGAAATTTCTGCAAGAAATCCTGACGTGTGCACATACCCTCACACACATCATTATCACTGAACCCATTGGGGCTCACAATCTGGATTCCCTATCAGTATGTCTTTGGGTAGTGGGCGGAAACCGGAGAACCCGGAGGAAACCAACCTAAACATGGTGAGAACATACAAACTCCTAGCAGATGTTGTTTTTGGTGAACCCTTTGAACCCAGAACCGCAGCAAAGGAATGACGCTAACCACTGAGACACCGTGCCTCCCTAAATAGGTGCATAAAATCAGTGACACAGCCAGTTTACACAGTGACTTTAAATTAAAGTTTGCCGTAACTGCGCTATGTAACTGTCAGTACTATTCTAGTGATGTGGGAGCATCTAGGGGAAACTACAGCCCTGCCTCAAAGTAGTACACCACACAAACTCACGGCACAGAGCAAGTGCAGAAGCATAAAAGTCACATAATAATAATAATAATAATCTTTATTTTTATATAGCGCTAACATATTCCGCAGCGCTTTACATTTTGCACACATTATCATCGCTGTCCCTGTTGGGGCTCACGATCTAAATTCCCTATCAGTATGTCTTTGGACATGTCTTTCACATGATGAGGGCAGCCTGAAAAGCTGATGTGTTCCACAACTACATTCACCCCCCCTCAGGGAGCAGAAAGCAGACTACAAGTTAGATGATTTCTGTAAGTTTTCTCCTCTTTATTTTATACTGTTTTGCATAAGTTGTATGTCTTTTTATTATCATATTTTTATACCTTTTTCTTGTAAGCACTGAACATTTTTCTATTAAAGTATAAACTTTAATAAGTTGAACCTTGAATGTTCTAAAGAATCCATAGCCTACAGGTGTGTGAACCTTATGAGTGATAAACATATTTTGATTAGTTATTTCTGGGACTCATCGCCCCTGTATTCGATGAGTGGTGGCAGCGTGTATGAGCGGGTGTGTGGCCTGGGTCGGTGTGTGATTTATGCTCCCATTACAGCATAGGACAGAGGTTGAATGCTGGACTGAGAGTGGGGAGATAGATTAACCCTTGCAGGCACAACCCAAAGTCATGTGTGAGAGCAGGCACATGACGAATAAGTGACACCACGGAGCAGCGATCCGTGACAATTGTTAATCTATCAGAGAAAACCCACGCAAACACCGATAGAACATACAAACTCCTTACAGATGATGTCTTTGGTGGGATTTAAGCTCTGCAAGGTTACTGGGCTAACTACTGAGCCACCTGGAGTGGTATAAAACACTCTACCACTGGATTCTAGAGCATCGCAAAAGTGTTTGTTTCACTAGGCTGACAATCTCATGGAGGAATGTGAGTTTGGCGGGTGCCCTGAAAACTCTACCTACTGGAATTTATAGGGCCTAATCTAAATTTGGAAGGTGAACTGCTATGATGTTGAACTGAAAGCTAATGTCAATGTTACAGCAGTCAAATACAAAAGGGAACCTGTCAGCAGGATTGTGCACAGTAACCTACAGCCAGTGTCAGGTTGGCGCCGTTATACTGATTACAATGATACCTGAGTGATGAAATCCATCTTGTGGTTGTTGTGTAATCTTTATTTTCAGTTGTGAGTTAATGATATGTACTGTACAATTTTATATAGTAGATTTTTGGCTCAAGGGACATGTGCCTTCCATATCTGATTTTTTATTTTTATTTTTAAAGCAATTCTCAATTTTAAAAGTTGTCCACTTTTGAGGTGTTCATGGATTTGCCAGATTTATTGATTTCAGATAAAATATGGTTCAATTGTGCCTGAGCTCTGCTTTACAGCAGTACCTTTCATATCACCCGATTCCCAAACTTTGCTGATAAAATACCTTTGTAATCTCTCCATTTTCATATGTAAATTACCCCGGTCAGATGGGCGGGGCCTATTCGCTGTCTCTCCCCCACTCCTCGGCGTGCTTGACGTAACGAGATCTGTGAATAGCGCAGATGCCGTACAGTTTCTGCACGTGCACACTGAAGTGGCCTCTCACTCCTGCGCAGTGTGCTTTGCCCAACTGTGGCCAAAGCATAAAATCACTATTGCGCATGTGCCGGCATTTTTCAAGACGTTCTGTGCCCATGCAAGGGGGCATAGAACGTAATGAAATTGTATATAGAGGGCATTTCCTCCAGAAATAGATTTACACATGGATATTATCAGCAACAATGTGTACTTTTTCATATATTACAACAACATATTGGTATTAGGGGAGATAAAGGTGCAAATGTTGTGAATAGACATTCATTATTTTCCCCACCCTCAACAGTTTGACTATTGCGCATTGCTTGTAGTATAGATTTTACATTCTCCCACATTTGGTAGAGTGAGGCTATACATTGTAATGCTACTTAGGAGATGTGCACACGTCAGGATTTCTTGCAGAAATTTTCCAGACAAAAACCGGACATTTCTGCCAGAAATCCGCATGCGTTTTTTCACGTTTTTGACGCGTTTTTCGTGCGTTTTCCCCCAAATGCAAAGAATTGCGGGAGAAACGCAGAAAATCCGCAAAAATAATGAACATGCTCATTTTTTCCGCGAAAAAAACGCATCCATGTGCACAAAACATGCAGAATGCATTCTAAATGATAGAATGCATAATGTATGCATTTTTAATGAGTTTTTATAGCGTTTTTAGCGCGAAAAAAAACGCAAAAAAAACCTGAACGTGTGCACATTAAGGAGACTTTGTCACCAGCTTTTCACTATCTCATCTGATAGCAGCACAATGTGCTACTATCAGATGTGCTACTTACTGGGCTGCTTGCACTTATAAACAGTGTTTTATAAGCAGAAGAATATCACTTAGAAGACTAGTAAACCTGCTTCCATGTAGACCTCCATATTCACAAGCGCTGTATAACCACACCACTGATTGATAGCATTCTGTGTACACTGTGCATAGGCAGAAAGATGTCCATCAGTGGTCTGGGCAAGGATGTACAAAGCTCATCTTTGAGGGTGTGTGCAGACGGTCAGTAATTGGCAGCGCTTTGGACACAGCACTTGTCCGCTGTGTTCAAAGCGCTGACGGCTCTTAAATGCAGGTGATTCCGCATGTGTTCATTGAACTGTGTGTCCAGGTTCGTGTCTCTACAAGATAAATAGACATGCTGCGGTCTGGAGAGACGCGCCACATGTCCGTGTCAGCAGGTGATCCGCGGGCATCTGTGGACGCATAGTAGGCACGGAATTTCTTGAGATCCCATCCACTATGCTGTAACATCAGGACGCTGCGGGTTGGACGCTGCACATGTACGCAGCATCCAACCCGCAGTGTTTACTGAAGTGGTGCAGATAAAACCGAGATTTACTCAAATGCACAGCAAGTAGCCCAGTAAGTGATACATCACTGGAATCTGGGTCTCTCTTCCTGCATTATGTTGCTCTCAAACCTACAAAAACCCGGCGACAGATTCCCTTTAAGAATAAGATTTAGTAGTCTTTTATACTGAGCTACCCACTTAATTCTCAGCCCTCTAGAAATGTTCTGTATTTTGTTTTGTATCGCAGCACTATCTGTGTAAACTGGCAGTAATTTGTCAGCCTGTATGTCACTTATGGGGAATCATTCTATTTTATATTGTTTTTCAGGCCCTGGGCTGCTTATTATACAAGCTTTGCTTTTTCACCCTTCCGTTTGGAGAAAGTCAGGTTGCTATCTGCGATGGGAGTTTCACCATACCAGACCATTCTAGATTTGACCACAAGTTGCATTGTTTAATTAGTAAGTCCCTGTTGTTAATCATTCTAAAGTACAATGTGAATTACGCACTGCGAAGCTGGTTTCACAGGTCTGACATTCACAGTCCAAATAAGGACCACTGTATCCAAAGTGGCCAAGGGTCTTCACACCCAAACATAACAGCCTCATGTATGCTTATGATCAAGATGTTGGGCTTTGCCAATGTGGACATTGCAGTCTAGATTTGCAGCGTGAATTCCGGACCTATGAAACCAGCCTATGGAAAATCTCTTTTGCTGGTTTCAGATACTATGGCTCCATTGTAGTTTGCTTTTCCTATTCTTAAGCTAGAATCACACATGCGTTTTGATGCAGTTTTATATCATCCAAAGCCAGGAACACAAGTATGAAAGAAAGGAAAGACTTTTGTACTTTTATAATTTTGGCTGTGATAAAAATGGCACCTTAACTATATCAGAAGCTTGATATGTGATTTCATTATCAAAGGAACGCGGGAATAAAGAGGGGTGGAGAATGTTTGATATATTGACAGAAAATAGTTCTGTAAATGTCTGAAATGTATGATCCTGACCGTTCTGTAGTATAGTTGAGGCCTGAAAATCTGATTATAAGGGTTTATTAAAGTGAATCTGACTTCCGGTTTTGCTGTGTAATCTGAGAGCAACATGATGTAGGGACGAAGACCCTGATTCCAGTGATGTGGCACTTTCTGATCTACTTGCTGTCATTTTGATACATTCCCTATTTTCTCTTCTGAATATTTAGCAGTTCTCAGAATGCTGAGCTCTGTGTATCCCCACCCACATCATTGATTGCAGCTTTTTGTGTGCTCTGTAAATTGATAGAAAGCTGGTAATCCGTGGTGGGGGCAGGGTTATACACCGCAGTTGACCAGTAGGCGCGAGACAACTAGTCTACAGGATAATCTCCTTCTGCTAAAACACTAATGTTCTTGAAACAGCAACTAGTAAGCGACACATCACTGGAATCAGGCGGGGTTAGCTTTTTCAGCTCTGTTTCATTCTAAATCTGAAAGCTCTGATTGTATCAGAAACATTGTATCTGCACTGAGTAATCTAAGTGATACATCATTGGATTCGTCTTCTCTTTGCCTACATCAGGCTGCTCACAGATTCACTTCTATGTCTGAAAATTTGTATTTTGTATTTAGTTTTGAGGCTTTTTTTTGGTGCAAAGTAATTTTAATCACAATGAGGGAACACCGTAGGAAAAACACCAAAAGAATTAAAACACGCACCACAGTAAAAAAAAAATTCAAGGAAAAACAACGCAACTTGGATGTTTCAGTAAAATGTTTTTCCAAATGTTAAAGTTCATGGAAAAAAATGCATCGAAAAATGTTACGTATGAACAAGCCCCTGATACAGTGTTCTGTACGATTTTAAATGAGTCTTGAGCAAGGATCGTTATGTAGTTTAACCAAATTATGTTTCGTAGATGGTAAGGTGGCAACCTTCATTTCCAAATTTGGGACCATTTAAATGGGCAGATTTCGTCCCATAACGAGCACCAATCAAGCACATAAGAATTCATTCACTATTGACCCTAAGCCTACAACCTTAATGTTCATCACAAACCATTAGAAATGACTCGTTACTGTAATCCTAATGATTAGGACACACTAATGAATGCCGGCCTTCCAAAAGAGTCGATTGCTGCTAATTAAAGGGAACTTGTCACCACAAAAAACACTGATAGCCTGCAGATATTGGGTTAATCTGCAGATTAATAGCGTTACTAACCTGCCCCGCGCCAGCAATTAGCCAAACACTGCGAGGAGAAAATAAACTTTATTCCCCCAGCAGTGTTTGGGTTCCAGTGCTGGTTCAGCCATTGCTCTGAGAATACAGAGTGGCAAGAGTCACGGCGCCCCCAGTACTGACTTATGCATTAGGACCCACTGTCAGTCATTGCCAGCGGCCGCCACTGTATTGTATACTCGCAGCGATGGCTGAACCTGCGCCGACACCGCCCCGTCACTGGACCAAGAAGGCTGCCAGGGAGGGGGGGATAAAGTTTAAAGTTAATTTTCTTCCCCCAGCGGTCAGCTAAGTGTGGGAGTCGGGCAGGTTAATAACACTATTAACCTGCAAATTAACCTCATATCTGCAGGTTAATAGCATGGTGTTTTGACCGCCATAGAAGTTTAAAAAAAAAAAGAACATAGTTCTCTGTAGGGACCAACATGTATGTAAGCACTGACTACACGAGATCTGAACTACATTATTGCTAAATAGATTGTACTTACAAAAATAAAAGTTCTTGGTGTATCATGGGAGCCCATCAGCCATGGCAAGGTGACCTTTCTCTGATGGGTACCGAATACTTATCAAACATGCCTCTCCCGGGCTATAAGCCTACATTTAAATGGGCAGATTAGAGCCAGCACTAATTAAAAGCACTCATGGGGTGATGGGAGGAGTGCAAAGTCAGAAAAGGAGGCAGTCAGACTCAGAACTAAAGATGAGGGAACATCGTCGGCTCCCTCATTATTTGACAAGCTGTAGCACTTACCGAAGACGCTACAGCGGGAACCCGGATCCCTGGAGCGCTCCCGATAATCAGGTGTCCATCGCTCGCGGCTGTGACAGTCACTACCCCCAGGCTCTCCGTGCATGTGTTGTGACAGTGACACAGCCGCGACACATGCAGCTGCGATGCCGGATACCTGATAATTGGGAGCGCTCCAGGGATGCGGGTTCCTGATGCAGCTTCGGTAAGCGCTAGAGCTTGCCTAATTAGGAGGGAGCTGACGATGTCCGCTTATCTTTAGTCATAGCCTCCAATAGTAAACTGCAAAAAAAAAAAAAACTGACCAGCACCTCCATATAGTGTGAACAGGTGCAAGCTGCAATGGCTGCACAACATACATAAAAGGGCCAAGCTCTATACAACCACTGAATACGTGAGATCTGACCGGCATTATTGCTAAATAGAATGTACTTTTATCACCGTTAAAATGGATAACGGTGATTAAATCCGACCGTCACGCCATTCCCTCTAGGCTGTCCGAAAAAGCCGAGTTCAGAGGGAATGAATGGCGCGGCGATGGGGCATGTATACTGGATCTCCTTTCTAACAGGGATGAAAGGGACCTGTTCTAACGATTAGTGGACATTCATCATAATTATCATTTTCTCTTCCAGCTTTCTTGCCGTAATACTTTCATAAATATGAAAACAATCTCTTGCTATGACCCACAGAAGGCCATAATATGAGAATTGGCGAGACTTGTCACCTCTGTAGTAATTCTGACTTTGGTTTTTCAGGATATATGCTTGAACCTGATCAGGAACGAAGACCTGACATCTATCAGGTTTCCCATTTTGCTTTCAAATTAGCCAAGAAAGAATGTCCAGTCCCCAATGTCTATGTGAGTCTATGTTTCTACATGATTTACAGAACACTCCTCTAGTAATGTATGCTTTCTCAAAACATTCCAAGGGGACTTCTCATTCTCACACATCTCTTATTTAGGGGGCTTGCTATTTTTGTACATGTAGTCTAAGGTCACCCCATTTTCTTCCGCTCAAAAGAAATGTAACTCTGCCCCTCCCTGGTAAGAATGTTCTTGTAACCATGTTGCTGACGCATTTCATGGGATTAAAGAGGACCTATCACAAAGTCAATAGTGGACATAGTTTGCTCTTATTTTATTCACCTGTTCCCCGAAGTATTTTTTTTTAACTCTGGTTCCTGAGATATGGATCATTTTATTCAGTGTTACTTATGGTCTTTGCCAAGAAGGCGTTGCTCACAGGATTCTCTGGGACGTGTGTTTTGGCTGCTCTGTATTATTACCATGTGAGCCATAAAAATCACCACTAAATATAAAAGGCCATATATTCGGAACCATTTGGTGGATTTTTTAAAGACAAAAGCCCAACATTCAGGGTTGCAGCAGGAGTAAAATAGGAGCAGAATCTGACCACTTTTGATGTGGTGAAAGGTACTGTATCAAGTGAAAATGACCGGGAGACATAAAGTGCAATAACATATAAAGCTCGAATCATTCTGGAAGACCACCTACATATCCAGATTCGATTTTCTGTAGAAATGAATGAGTTGTGGCCTCCTCTCCCTCGATATTTGAACTCTAATGAGCATTTATGGACGGTCCTCTTTAACAGCCCTCTCGGTGCCTGAGCAATAGTTTGGATGTAAATGCACAGGATAGAAGAAGCTAGTTGTTCGCACTGGCCGAACCACACAAGCCTTGCCTAGCTCTAACCCTGTCTCATTTTATGACAATTGAAACCTCGGAATTTAAGTTTTCATTAAAAACTATTGTAAATCACTGTAGATGAACACTTATTTTTTGAATTGTTTTGCAGAATACTATAATCCCTCAAGCTCTTCCAGAACCACTGACTGCAAGCGAGGCTGCCTCTAAAAAGACTCAGATAAAAACTAGGTTTGTTTCTGATTGGCGGTATGTAGAAGAGTTAATAAAGCCGTGTCTTTGCAATACAGTTGACTGCTATACTTGTAGGCTTTTATGTGTCGTTTTTTCTTCTACTATTTAAATAGAGTAGTAAATATAGAGCCGTGCTAATAGACCTGTATAGCCAAATTCAGCTTAGGCTACGTTCAGACTAGCGTTGTGCGCCGCTGCGTCGGCGACGCGACGCACAACGCAACGAAAAACGCGGTAAAACGCACGCAAAAACGCTGCTTTTTGCGACGCGGGCGCCGTTTTTTGCCGAAAATCGGACGCAAGAAAAATGCAACTTGTTGCGTTTTCTTGGTCCGACGCTTGCGGCAAAAAAGACGCATTTGTCGCAAAACGCAACAAGCAAAAACGCATGCGTCCCCCATGTTAGGCTACGTTCACACCAGCGTTCTGCTAGTGTGCGTCGCCTTAGCGTCGGGCGACGCAGCGGCGACGCACGCGTCATGCGCCCCTATGTTTAACATGGGGGACGCATGCGTTTTTGTGTGTTGCGTTTTGCAACACTTGCGTCTTTTTTGCCGCTAGCGTCGGACCAAGAAAACGCAGCAAGTTGCATTTTTCTTGTGTCCGATTTTCGGCAAAAAACGACGCACGCGTCGCAAAACGCAGCGTTTTTGCGTGCGTTTTGCCGCGTTTTTGTGTGCGTTGCGTCGCCGACGCAGCGGCGCGCAACGCTAGTCTGAACGTAGCCTTAAACATAGGGGCGCATGACGCGTGCGTGCCTCTTCTCCAAGCCTCAGGAAAACAATACATTTTAGGTATATGAAACATGGACTTGCAGCAGCACCTAGTGGTAGGAAATAAGTATGCATTTTATTTATCAGTCATAAGACAAATTGCTCGTTGCACTAAGGGACTATGTACACGGAAACTGGAAAATACTTTCATAATATGGGAAGCAGTAAAGCCTACCAAAGTTTTCTAGAAAGATTATTTTGTAACAATATGGAATCAGACAAATTTAGGTTCGGTATGGGTTTGTATATTTTTGGGCCACATGGTACAAACCACATGGGCCTTAAAACTTAGGAGGATTTATGTCCATTGGGAAATGTGAATGCTGTTCTGTAATCTTGTGGTAATTGATATCCATTTCAAGAAGACCTTGTTCTTGCAGAGTTTTTAGGCATTACATATTTTACTTTTGTTTAGTGTATACTTACAGTATATTTTCTGTGCTAAGCGTGGTGTAAAAAGAGCAAAAAGGTCCTTTATAAATGTTCTCCCCATGTGCAACTACAAATGTCATGTACTTACAGTACATGCATAGCAATACTTTTAGGAGAAAATACCTTCAAATATATACTTAACAGTAGAACTTCTTATGTTCAGTACCCGCTTATCTTTTTTGAACATAGGATCTAAAGTGAGGGTATAAATCTATATATTATTAATAATGTGGCAATGAAAAAACCCTTAGCCCCAAACAGAGTGTTGTATGTCGTGAAAGACCACATCAAAGTTGAATGTTCCAGGAAAGAATGAGCCTTTAAAAGAAAATTGGTCCAAATTTGTTAATGAAAGCCCATTGCAAAAGATGATTTTTAGCCAAAAATGCTTGTATTTATTTAAATATAAATATTTTTCCGAAAGTTGACAGCACACTTAAAGAGTAACTAAACTTTGGTTTTTTTCATACTTAGAAGGCACTTTTAACTACCTGCAGATCGGTGAGGTCCTGAGACCCCCATCGATTGCTCAACAGACCCCAAATGGTGCACAGCTCAGATATGAGCGCACAGCTACCAAGCTTATGGTCTCTATTGAGTCTGTCTCCTTCGCTGTGTGCTCCTATCTGCTGAGCTGCGCGCTGTTCAGAAGTCCATTGAACAATTGTTAGGGGTCTCAGGACCTGGACCCTCAATAATCTGCAGACAATTAGAGTACCTGCTAAATATGAAAAACCATAAGAACGTTTATTTGTTCTATAATGTTTTATGTAGTGTATCATCACAGTATTCTTGCTAAATGGATACATGAAAAAATGGCAATTGAGTCACAATGACTTATGATTTCATGACACAGAATAACTGATTCACTTGGACCCACGGAAACATCCATTGCTCCAAGACAGAGACCCAAGGCATTTTCCAACGCAGCCCAGTCAAAGGTGCTTAATATTCAGAATGCTGCAACCCCTGTTAAGATGACCGTGCAGAGTGCCCCAAGTCAGCAGATTCACAGCGGTACGACCATTTCTTCTTTATACAGACACTGAGAAAAATGATGATCATAGAATGGACAATTATATCAGTGCTGTGATTATATACGTATATATAAAAGAAATGATTACTGATTAACAAACATTTGTCATATCCCATTCCAGCAACTACAGATACAACTCCACGACCTGGCAACGGGCCTAGCACACTGTTCGGTCAGGAAAATAGTCAGCAGTCCTCACAGCAGCACAGAGTTTTACAGCAGCTTCAGCCAGGGGACTGGAGATTACAGCAGCTGCATCAATTCCAGCCACAGCAACTGCACCAGGATGCCTACATAAAGCAGGTCTGCTTTGTACGTGTGTGTACTTATGTATATATGTATATGTATGTGTATATATATATATATATGTGTGTGTGTGTATATATATGTACAGTTGTGCTCAAAAGTTTACATACCCCAGCAGAATTTTTGCTTTCTTGGCCTTTTTTCAGAGAATATGAATGTTAACACCAAGACTCTTGCATCTTTCATCCAGCCACTGACAGTTCTGGATTGTGAGTTATGTGGAAAGCAAAAGAATTGTCAACAGATCTACGAAAAAAGGTAGTTGAACTGTATAAAACAGGAAAGGGATGCAAAAAGATATCCAAGGAATTGATAATGCCAGTCAGCAGCATTCAAACTGTGATTAACAAATAGAAAATCAGGGGCTCTGTAAAAACAAAACCACGGTCAGGTAGACCAACAAAAATGTTGTCCACAGCTGCCAGGAAAATTGTTTGGGATGCAAAGAAAAACCAACAAATAACATCAGCTGAAATACAGGACTCTCTGAAAACTAGCGGTGTGGCTGTTTCAAGATGCACAATAAGGAGGCACTTTAAATAAAATGGGCTGCATGGTCAAGTCACCAGAAAAAAGCCATTACTGCGCAAATGCCACAAAGTATCTGACCTACAATACGCAAAAAAGGCCAGAGACAAGCCTCAAAACTTCTGGAACAAGGAAATTTGGGGTGATGAGACCAAAATAAAACTTTTTGGCCACAGCCATAAACGTTACATTTGGAGAGAGGGCATCAAGGCCTATGATGCAAGGAACACCATGACTGTAAAACACAGAGGAGTATCGCTGATGTTTTGGGGATGTGTGAGCTACAAAGGCACAGGAAACCTGGTCAAAGTTGAAGGAAAGATGAATGTAGCACGTTATCAGCAAATACTGGAGGCAAATTTGCACTCATGAGCCCGGAAGCTGCACATGGGACGTACTTAGATATTCCAACATGGCAACGATCCAAAACACAAGGCCAAGTCGACCTGTCATTGGCCACAGAAGGACAAAGTGAAGGTTCTGGAGTGGCCATCTCAGTTTCCTGACCTCAATATCATTGAGCCACTCTGGGGAGATCTCAAGCGCACAGTCCATGCTAGACAGCCCAGGAATTTACAGGAACTGGGGCTATTTGCCAAGAAGAGTGGGCAGCTTTTACCATCTGAGAAAATAAAGAACCTCATCCACAACTACCACAAAAGACTTCAAGCTGTCATTGATGTTAGAGGGGCAATACACGGTACTTAGAAATGGGGTATGTGAACTTTTGATCAGGGTCATTTGGATGTTTTAGGTTGTCAATATGATTTAAAAAGAGAAAACACAGGAGTTTGACAATAAATGGCTTCACCCAACCACTAACCATGAGTGGAGAAAAAGTTTTGGTGTTATCATTCATATTCTCTGAAAAAAAGGCCAAGAAAGCAAAAATTCTGCTGGAGTATGTAAACTTTTGAGCACAACTGTACATGTATGTGTGTATATATATATATATATATACCGGTATATGTATGTGTACATATATATGTATGTGTATATATATATATATATATGTGTGTATATACAGCGGGGCAAAAAAGTATTTAGTCAGTCAGCAATAGTGCAAGTTCCACCACTTAAAAAGATGAGAGGCGTCTGTAATTTACATCATAGGTAGACCTCAACTATGGGAGACAAACTGAGAAAAAAAATCCAGAAAATCACATTGTCTGTTTTTTTAACATTTTATTTGCATATTATGGTGGAAAATAAGTATTTGGTCAGAAACAAACAATCAAGATTTCTGGCTCTCACAGACCTGCAACTTCTTCTTTAAGAGTCTCCTCTTTCCTCCACTCATTACCTGTAGTAATGGCACCTGTTTAAACTTGTTATCAGTATAAAAAGACACCTGTCCACAACCTCAAACAGTCTGACTCCAAACTCCACTATGGTGAAGACCAAAGAGCTGTCAAAGGACACCAGAAACAAAATTGTACCCTGCACCAGGCTGGGAAGACTGAATCTGCAATAGCCAACCAGCTTGGAGTGAAGAAATCAACAGTGGGAGCAATAATTAGAAAATGGAAGACATACAAGACCACTGATAATCTCCCTCGATCTGGGGCTCCACGCAAAATCCCACCCCGTGTGGTCAGAATGATCACAAGAACGGTGAGCAAAAATCCCAGAACCACGCGGGGGGACCTAGTGAATGAACTGCAGAGAGCTGGGACCAATGTAACAAGGCCTACCATAAGTAACACACTACGCCACCATGGACTCAGATCCTGCAGTGCCAGACGTGTCCCACTGCTTAAGCCAGTACATGTCCGGGCCCGTCTGAAGTTTGCTAGAGAGCATTTGGGTGATCCAGAGGAGTTTTGGGAGAATGTCCTATGGTCTGATGAAACCAAACTGGAACTGTTTGGTAGAAACACAACTTGTCGTGTTTGGAGGAAAAAGAATACTGAGTTGCATCCATCAAACACCATACCTACTGTAAAGCATGGTGGTGGAAACATCATGCTTTGGGGCTGTTTCTCTGCAAAGGGGCCAGGAAGACTGATCCGGGTACATGAAAGAATGAATGGGGCCATGTATCGTTAGATTTTGAGTGCAAACCTCCTTCCATCAGCAAGGGCATTGAAGATGAAACGTGGCTGGGTCTTTCAACATGACAATGATCCAAAGCACACCGCCAGGGCAACGAAGGAGTGGCTTCGTAAGAAGCATTTCAAGGTCCTGGAGTGGCCTAGCCAGTCTCCAGATCTCAACCCTATAGAAAACCTTTGGAGGGAGTTGAAAGTCCGTGTTGCCAAGCGAAAAGCCAAAAACATCACTGCTCTAGAGGAGATCTGCATGGAGGAATGGGCCAACATACCAACAACAGTGTGTGGCAACCTTGTGAAGACTTACAGAAAACGTTTGACCTCTGTCATTGCCAACAAAGGATATATTACAAAGTATTGAGATGAAATTTTGTTTCTGACCAAATACTTATTTTCCACCATAATATGCAAATAAAATGATAAAAAAACAGACAATGTGATTTTCTGGATTTTTTTTTTTCTCAGTTTGTCTCCCATAGTTGAGGTCTACCTATGATGTAAATTACAGACGCCTCTCATCTTTTTAAGTGGTGGAACTTGCACTATTGCTGACTGACTAAATACTTTTTTGCCCCACTGTATATATATCTACTATATAATTGTCTAAGGGTCACTTCCATCTTTCAGTCTGTCCTGGATATTCATTGGTCGCGGCTGTGAGCGCAATAAAATGAGTTTTAAGACAAATAATGATGGGAGTAACCCTTTTCCGTTATTATATTTACCGTTGATTGCTTATTCTCAGAAAAGATCATTAATATTAGATTTTAGTGGCCAACTCTCAGCGTCTTAGGTATTAACAAGGACCCTGAGGCTTTGGAAAAGGTTGTATCTCCTTCATTGTTTACAAGACACAGTTCAATAGCTCCTCTGTCTATTATTACATGGAAATATGCTTTCCTTGATGGAACATTTTACAGATAATGTCCTCATGTTCGCAGTGAAAATGTAACAAATGTGAGTTTTAACCATTTCCATGGTATATATGGCAAATGAATGATAGTGATGAATGATAGATACCGCTGTCTCTAACATCATGTCCTCCCTCTATATAAAACTGAACCTGACAAAAACTGAACTCCTCGTGTTTTCTCCCTCTATTAACCTACCTTTGCCTGACATTGCGGTTCCACCATTACTCCAAAGCAACATGCCCGCTGCCTTGGGGTCATACTTGATTCCGAGCTTTCATTCACCTCCCACATCCGATCACTGGCTCGCTCTTCTTATCTGCATCTCAAAAACATTTCTAGATTTCTCCCTTTTCTTACTTTCGACTCTGCAAAAACTCTTCCTGTTTCACTTATTCATTCTCGTCTGGACTATTGTAACTCTACTAATCGGCCTCCCTCTTACCAAACTCTCCCCGCTCCAATCTGTCCTGAATGCTGCAGCCAGGATCATATTCCTCACCAACCGTTACACCGATGCCTCTACCTTGTGCCAGTCATTACACTGGTTACCCATCCACTCAAGAATCCAGTACAAAACTACTACCCTCATCCACAAAGCACTCCATGGCTCATCACCACCATACATCTCCTCTCTGGTCTCAGTCTACCACCCTACCCATGCCCTCCGCTCCGCTAATGACCTCAGGTTAGCATCCTCAATAATCAGAACCTCCCACTCCCGTCTCCAAGATTTTACACGTGCTGCGCCGATTCTTTGCAATGCACTACCCAGGTTAATACGATTAATCCCCAATCCCCACAGTTTTAAGCGTGCCCAAAAACTCATTTGTTCAGATTGGCCTACCGCCTCAACGCATTAACCTAACTATCCCTGTGTGGCCCATTAAAAAAAAAACATAATTGGGTTCCTCACATCATGTTCTCATACAGTTTATACAGTTAATAGCCCTCTGTGTCTGTACTGCTACATACTTAGGCAGTTAACTGGTTCATGCAGCTTTACATGAACACCCGAGCCTTACACTATGGCTGGTCCGACTAACTAAAGCAATTGTACCATCCACCTCTCGTATCTCCCCTTTTCCTCATAGTTTGTAAGCTTGCGAGCAGGGCCCTCATTCCTCTTGGTATCTATTTTGAACTGTGATT
This sequence comes from Ranitomeya imitator, assembly GCF_032444005.1. Taxonomy (NCBI): domain Eukaryota; kingdom Metazoa; phylum Chordata; class Amphibia; order Anura; family Dendrobatidae; genus Ranitomeya; species Ranitomeya imitator. The sequence continues at coordinate 870,405,108 of NC_091282.1, forward strand.
TCTGTTATGCTGTAATGTCTATTGTCTGTACAAGTCCCCTCTCTAATTTGTAAAGCGCTGCGGAATATCTTGGCGCTATTTAAATAAAATTATTATTATTATTATACTGCACTGAACACCAGTGTCTTTGTTGTATGCAGTGTCAGCAGGCATTTCAACAGCAACTTCTCCATCAACAATATTTGATGCACTCTCTATACCAGCAGCAACATATCCCACCTCAGCATCCATATATGGTAAGTCGGCGTAATATCACAGATTTACTACCGTAATTTTCGGACCATAAGATGCACTTTTTTTCCTCCAATTTTGGGAGGAAAGTGTGGGGCGCATCTTCAAGTTCGAATGTAACATGTGGGGAAGGGGCAGCAGCGGAGTGGAATAGCACTGGGATCGCACTTGCGGGAGGCAGGAAAATGTCGCTGCTGCTGCAGGAATCCGGTGCTGGGGAAACCACTTGGGCCTGATGCTTAAAGCGAAGGAATATTCATTAGCCGCTTCCCCGCCCACCTGTCAGCGCCGAGCAGTGGGTGGGGAGCAGCAAATATTCCTTCACTTAAACAGCGGACCCACATGGTTTCCCCAGCACCAGATTCCTGCAGTGGCTGGGGAGATCGTGTGTCTGGTGGAAGAGGCGGCAGGAGCAGGGTGCCACAGGAGAGATCGCCGCATACCTGACAGCACAGCCCAGGCTTCTGCTGATGCTGACTGAGTGCTCCAGTATAGGGCCTGTGTGAGATAATGAAGAGGGCGGGCTGGAGCATCACATGACTGCATAGAGCCCTCCCTCTTCACAATGTCATCACAGGTCCTTCAGACACCGCACTAGAAACAATGCAGCTTCTTCTTACATGACCTGTGCTGAGGTAAGGGAAGCTGGCTCTGTGCAGTCATGTGATGCTCTAGCCCTTCATTACCTCACCACAGGTCCTGTGAGCTGTAGAGAGAGACTTTCGGTTTTCTAGGGTGGCTGGCTGCAGGACCTGCACTGAGCACAGCCTGCACAAGTAAGAATTAATTATTTTAAAAGTTTAGTAATAACACATAAAAATGCACTCTGCCACTCCCTGTGGTGAACTATAACTCCCAGCCTGCCATAGGATCTGCAGGATATGCTGGGAGTTATAGTTCTCCCATGGGATCTTAAAGCAGCACTCCAGTGTTATGTTTCAGTGCTGGAGTGGTGCTTTAAATATAAGCCCTGTGCCCCCATTCTTATACTCACCCCCCAGCGTCTTCTAGTACTTTACAGACACCACACTGGTCCTGCAGCATCATCTTCTACCCATAGCTTCCAACATAACATACTATTATATATAATAACACCACATATAATAGTATGTTATTTATGTTATTAAATATTTTTTTCCCTATTTTCCACCTCTAAAATCTGGGTGCGTCTTATAGTCCGGTGTGTCTAATAGTCCGCAAAATATGGTAAATGTTTCTCAAATCAGATTTTGCCGCTTAATTTTCAGAGGCCCTGTGCAAAGTAAAAGCACCAGCCTCATTGGCTGTTATGGGTTCCTTGTTTCATGTATGATCTTTTAAAAGGGAACCTGTCACCATGATAATGCTGTCCAATCTGCAGGCAGCATATTATAGACACAAGGGAGCTGAGAAGATTAATATATAGTTTATTGAGAAAAGATTTAGTATAACCTATTTTTAACCATTTAAACCTCTGCTCTTCCTAGGATATTCGGTCCAATGGGTGGTCCTATCAGTGACTGACAGCTATCTCGGTATGCACACTTATACAAGAAAGCTGTCAGTCACTGATTGTTGTGAATTCTGCTCTTGGGCTCCCTCCGGTGGTTATGAGTGCTGCTGTCTTTGGATCGCAGCATTTATCAGGTGTGTCCACTTATTGCAATTTGGACTGGGCTATTTAAGTCTTGCTTGATCCTTTAGTCAGTGCCAGTTGTCCATTGTTTTTGGAGGATTCACATCCCTGACTGGTCTCTCCTGTTTTGCTGTTCTTTTCAACAAAGATAAGTTCTGGCTTTGTTTTTGCTGTCCACATGCTGTGGGCCTTATAGTTCTGTGCATTTTCATGTTTTGTCTTGTCCAGCTTTGTCTGTGTAAGGATTTTTTGCAGCCAAGCTGTATCTCTGGAGATGCAGATATACCCTCCATGTCTTTAGTCAGGTGTGGAGATTTGTATTTTCTGTGGTGGATATTTTCTAGTGTTTTAATACTGACCGCATAGTTCTGTCCTATTCTTTCTTTTTAGCTAGAAAGGCCTCCTTTGCTAAATCCTGATTTCAGTCTGCATATGTCATTTCCCTCTCCTCTCACAGTCAATATTTGTGGGGGGCTGTCTATCCTTTGGGTATTTTCTCTGAGGCAAGATAGTTTTCCCATTTCTATCTTTAGGGGAAGTTAGTTCTTAGGCTGTGTCGAGGTGTGTAGGGAGTGTTAGGTACATCCCACGGCTACTTCTAGTTGCGGTGCTAAGTTCAGGGTCTGCGGTCAGTACAGGTACCACCTTCTCCAGAGTACGTCACATGCTGCTCCTAGGCCACCAGATCATAACACTGATAGGACCGTCCACTGGACCAAACATCTCAGAATGAAGAAAAAACAGGTAATACTGAATCTTTATAAAATGATATACCAATCTGCTCAGCTGCTCCTGCTCTATAGCATGCTGACTGCAGATTGGATTGCACTTTCATGGTGACAGGTTCCCTCTTATCACTTTCCCCAGTGTTTTAAAGCTTCCCTGTCATTGACTTGTGTGTATTTGAGGAATAACACTATGTATGACCATTATACACTGCTCAAAAAAATAAAGGGAACACTAAAATTCCACATCCTAGATATCACTGAATGAAATATTCCAGTTGTAAATCTTTATTCATTACATAGTGGAATGTGTTGAGAACAATAAAACATAAAAATGATCAATGTAAATCACAACTAATATCCCACAGAGGTCTGGAGTTGGAATGATGATCAAAATCAAAGTGGAAAATCCAATTACAGGCTGATCCAACTTCAGTGGAAATGCCTAAAAAAAAGGAAATTATGTTCTGTTGTGTGTGTGTGGTCTCCACGTGACTGTATGACCTCCCTAAAACGCCTGGGCATGCTCCTGATGAGGCGGCGGATGGTCTCCTGAGGAATCTCCTCCCAGACTTGGACTAAAGCATCCGCCAACTCCTGGACAGTCTGTGGTGCAACGTGACGTTGGTGGATGGTGCGAGACATGATGTCCCAGATGTGATCAATCGGATTCAGGTCTGGGGAATGGGCGAGCCTGTCCATAGCTTCAATGCCTTCATCTTGCAGGAATTGCTGACACACTCCAGCCACATGAGGGCTGGCATTGTCCTGCATTAGGAGGAACCCAGGGCCAACCGCAACATCATATGGTCTCACAAGGGGTCTGAGGATCTCATCTCAGTACCTAATGGCAGTCAGGCTACCTCTGGCAAGCACATGGAGGGCTGTGCGGCCCTCCAAAGAAATGCCACCCCACACCATTACTGACCCACTGCCAAACTGGTCATGCTGAAGGATGTTGCAGGCAGCAGATCGCTCTCCACGGCGTCTCCAGACTCTTTCACATCTGTCACATGTGCTCAGTGTGAACCTGCTTTCAGCTGTGAAGAGCACAAGGCACCAGTGGCGAGTTTGGCAATCCTGGTGTTCTGTGGCAAATGCCAGGCATCCTGCACGGTGTTGGGCTGTGAGCACAACCCCCATTTGTGGATGTCGTGCACTCAGACCATCCTCATGGAGTCAGTTTGTAACCGTTTGTTGAGACACATGCACATTTGTGGCCTGCTGGAGGTCATTTTGCAGGGCTCTGGCAGTGTTCCTCCTGTTCCTCCTTGCACAAAGGCTGAGGTAGTGGTCCTGCTGCTGGGTTGTTGCCCTCCTGTGGCCCTCTCCATGTCTCCTGGTGTACTGGCCTGTCTCCTGGTAACGCCTCCAGCCTCTGGACACTACGCTGACAGACACAGCAAACCTTCTTGCCACAGCTCACATTGATGTGCCATTCTGGATGAGCTGCACTACCTGAGCCACATGTGTCGGTTGTAGAGGCCGTTTCATGCTACCACAAGTGTGAAAGCACAACCAACATTCAAAAGTGACCAAAACATCAGCCAGAAAGCATTGGTACTGAGATCTGTGGTCCCCACCTGCAGAACCACTCCTTTATTGAGTGTGTGTTGATAATTGCCAATAATTTCCATCTGTTGTCTATTCCATTTGCACAACAGCATGTGAAATTGATTGTCAAACAGTGTTGCCTCCTAAGTGGACAGTTTGATTTCACAGAAGCTTCACTTACATGGAGTTATATTCTGTTGTTTAAGTGTTCCCTTTATTTTTTTGAGCAGTGTATATCTTATAGCTTGCTTTTTAGAGGGTTTTCACTTATTCAGGCTCTAGTTACTAGGTAAAGGAGTTTATTTTTGGGTCTCTTTGCTTGTGTCCTCCTTTCCTTTTTCCATAAATGTTTATAGGCAGCAGCTGTAATTTGACTCGCACAGTTAAGATAGAATTGAGCAGTTTTAGAGAGTGAATGATCAGTGCATTGGGAGAGGTGACTTTTATTAGAAAAAATGCTCTTTATCTTAATTCTAAGATATACTACAAAGATTATCTTGACGTGTACTGTTGATATATAAAAATAAGTCTAATTCTCTTTAAAACTTAACTCCATTGATCTACTTACCATCCTTTACTGATCTGCTGTACATCCTCATGTCATATCAAATCATTCACTTGGTTATGGGACACAGAAGTAGAAGATTTGAAATACTGCAGCTGTTTACTTTCTCCATGCTGAGAGAGTCATGCATGTTTATCTGTAAAGGGGACTTGCAAGCTAATAAGCAGATTTAGCACCTTTAACCCCTTTACCCCCAAGGGTGGTTTGCATGTTATGGCCCGGGCAATTTTTACAATTCTGACCACTGTCCCTTTATGAGGTTATAACTCTGGAACGCTTCAACGGATCCCGGTGATTCTGACATTGTTTTCTCGTGACATATTGTACTTCATGATGGTGGTAAAATTTCTTTGATATTACCTGTGTTTATTTGTGAAAAAAACGGAAATATGGCGAAAATTTTGAAAATTTCGCAATTTTCCAACTTTGAATTTTTATGCAATTAAATCAGAGATATGTCACACAAAATACTTAATAAGTAACATTTCCCACATGTCTACTTTACATCAGCACAATTTTGGAACCAATTTTTTTTTTTTGTTAGGGAGTTATAAGGGTTAAAAGTTGACCAGCAATTTCTCATTTTTACAACACCATTTTATTTTAGGGACCACATCTCATTTGAAGTCATTTTGAGGGGTCTATATGATAGAAAATACCCAAGTGTGACACCATTCTAAAAACTGCACCCCTCAAGATACTCAAAACCACATTCAGGAAGTTTATTAACCCTTCAGGTGTTTCACAGGAATTTTTGGAATGTTTAAATAAAAATTAACATTTAACTTTTTTTCACAAAAAATTTACTTCAGCTCCAATTTGTTTTATTTTACCAAGGGTTACAGGAGAAAATGGACCCCAAACCTTGTTGTACAATTTGTCCTGAGTACGCCAATACCCCATAAGTGGAGGTAAACCACTGTTTGGGCGCATGACAGATCTTGGAAGCGAAGGAGCGCCATTTGACTTTTTAATGCAAAATTGACTAGAATTGAGATGGGACGCCATGTTGCGTTTGGAGAGCCCCTGATGTGCCTAAACATTGAAACCCCCCACAAGTGACACCATTTTGGAAAGTAGACCCCCTAAGGAACTTATCTAGAGATGTGGTGAGCACTTTGACCCACCAAGTGCTTCACAGAAGTTTATAATGCAGAACCGTAAAAATAAAAAATCATTTTTTTTCACAAAAATTATCTTTTCCTATCGCCACGACAGCACCCCTACGAGAGAGGGGATCCGCCCACCTTCCGGACAGGAACCTACAGGATTTAAAGGGGCGGTCCCCCTCACCACTCCAGTTTGGGTTCCTGTCCGGACGGCGGGAGCCTGCAGGATCAGCAGTCTTACCCGGGCCTCCATGCCTCCGCGCGGTGTCTTTTAGGAACGGCGGAATCGGGGGCTCGGAAGCAGCGTCGGGGGTGTCCTGCGTGCAGACCCCCCCTCGTCTGGCCATGAGGAGCGCGTCCCAGGAGTCGGGCAGTGCCGTCCTGGTCCGCGGTTGAGCGCGGTGTGCAGCGTCCACACCGGCGCTGGTGAACCCGGAAGTAGTTGGTACGCTTCCGGGGTAAGCCGGGGGAGGAGCGCTGCAGCGCTGTAAAAGAGCGACGCCTAGGATAGGAGGCGCGCAACCATGTCCTCAGTAGGGGACGCCGAGCACCCTCATGGAGAGGGAACGGAACAGCGCAGTAAGAGCGGTAGCGGCCGCTCAAGGAGAAGCAGCAGCAGCGTGGTACGGGGGCAGCAGCGTCCGAGCGCCCCAGCGTCACATTTGGATCCTACTCCTCCAGAACCGGTATTCACAGGATCAGCCTTATGGTGAGTGTTAAATCAGACACCTGGTGCTGATATGGTCTGTTATTTGTGCTTTGTTTTAGGGAAAAAAGACCACAAAATCTAAGCACAAGCAATGTGCTCTATGCATGACACCAATGCCTGACAGTTATACCAAAAGGCTGTGTCAGGCGTGCATATCTCAGACCTTAGAAGAGGAAGCTCCCCTTCGGTCATCAGACCTTAGAGCGGTCATCAGGGAAGAAATTAGCTATTCCCTTAGAGGCAGCCGCCAGGAAAGGTCGGGCAGGGACATATCGCCAGGATCTAGCCTGTCCCTGCAAGAAGGGGAATGTTCCCGCTCCTCATCTCCATCCTCCTCAGATGAAGAGGGAAGGCCTTGTTTCTCGGTGGACAACATGGACAGGTTAGTTAAAGGAGTCCGAGCTACCATGGGTGTTGCAGAGAGCAAGGAACCAAGGTCCGCACAGGACATAATGTTTGTGGGCTTGTGCCAGAGGAGTCGTAAGGCGTTCCCGGTGGTGGATACGGTTAAGACTCTTATAAAAAGAGAATGGGATAAGCAGGATAAGGGTTTCCTTCCATCATCAGCTAAAAGAAGGTATCCCTTTGAAGATAATGAGCTGGCAGAGTGGATGAAAGTCCCGAAAGTGGATGCAGCGGTGGCTTCTACATCTAAAGCCGGTACCTTGCCGCTGGAGGACGTGGGCCTTCTGAAAGACCCATCAGATAGGAAGGCGGACATGTTTTTGAGGAAAGTATGGGAATCAACTGCAGGGGCGTTCAAACCTGCTATCTCTAGCACGTGTACGGCTAGATCCGTCATGGTGTGGATATCCCAACTGGAAGAACAGCTGAAGTCCAAGGTGCCCAGAGACAAGATGTTGAACTCACTTTCGCAAATACGTGAAGGGGTGGCGTATTTAGCGGACGCATCAGTGGATTCTTTAAAATTGGCGGCAAGATCAGCAGGTCTCTCAAATGCTGCTCGCCGAGCCCTATGGCTTAAGACCTGGAAAGGGGATGCCCAGGCGAAAGCTAAACTGTGTACAATACCGTGTAGGGGTGAGTACCTGTTTGGCCCGGTATTGGATGATATCCTAGCTAAGGCTGAGGATAGGAAGAAAGGTTTTCCTAAAGCTTTCAATCCTACCTTTAGGAATACCTTCAGGAGACGCTTCCAATACCGAAGACCTTACCACAACCGAGACTGGGAACCATCAGACCCAAAAAAGAAAGGTTCGGACTTTAACGCTTCGTCATCTTCCTATCGTTAATAGAGATCTTCCAGTAGGGGGCAGGTTAAAATACTTCCATGCTCAATGGGCCAAAATAACTTCGAGCAATTGGGTTCTAGGTATAATCAATTCAGGGTTAAAATTAGAGTTCCGGGAAAGACCTTCTGAATTTTATATCTTAACTGCCCCTGATTCCTTAGACCAACAAAAGGCCCTTGAAAAAGAGGTCCAAATGCTAAGACGGAAGAAAGTCATAGTGGAGGTTCCAAAACATCAACAGGGGAAAGGGTTCTATTCCCCTTTATTTTTAATCTCCAAGCCAGATGGATCCTTTAGAACCATCATAAACTTACGGAGATTAAACAAACATCTAGAGTATCATGCCTTTAAGATGGAATCTATTAAAACGGCAACTAATCTTCTCTTTCCCAGATGTTATATGACAGTCCTGGATTTAAAAGATGCGTATTACCATCTGCCCATTCACCAGGATCACCAACAATTCCTCAGAATGGCGGTGCGCTTAAACGACCAGGTCAGACACTTTCAGTTTGCTGCAATGCCCTTTGGTCTATCTATGGCACCGAGGGTGTTTACTAAAGTCATGGCAGAAGTAATGGCCTATGTCAGAGAACAGGATACGTTAATTATACCCTACTTGGATGACTTCCTGGTAGTAGGAAATTCCTTCGGCCAGTGTAGTACTCGCCTAAATCATGTCATATCTTCCTTACAGGACTTGGGTTGGATAGTCAATATGGAGAAGTCAAGACTCGACCCATCAACAACTCAGACTTTCCTAGGTATTCTGCTGGATTCGGAAGTGCAACAATGTTTCCTTCCGGAGGAGAAAAAGCAGAGGGTTGTGCACAAAGTCAGTACGGTAACAAGGAAGCCAGATCTGACTTTAAGAGACGCTATGTCCCTTCTGGGATCTCTAACGTCCTGCATACCAGCCGTCCAGTGGGCTCAATTCCACACTCGAGTGTTACAGGCCCAAGTCTTGGATACAGAGAGAAGTCTTCAAGGGCAATTAGGCGGAAGACTCAGGCTCTCCACCACCACTCTACACAGTCTGAGATGGTGGTTAAACAGAAGACATTTAGGGAAAGGAGTACGCTGGAGTGTAGTACCAGACAACACGGTCACAACCGATGCCAGTCCAATAGGTTGGGGAGCTCACATAGGAGATGTTTGGACTCAAGGGCAATGGTCTCTCTTAGAGGCTCAAGAGTCCTCAAATTGGAAAGAGCTCACAGCAGTAAAGAAGGCCTTACTCAGGTTGCTTCCATCTCTGCAGGATTCACATGTAAGAGTCCAGACAGACAACACAACAGTAGTGGCGTATCTCAACCATCAAGGGGGTACAAGGTCAAGATCCCTAATGAACACCGCCACAGACATACTCGAAATAGCCGAAGCCCACTTTCGCTCTCTATCAGCTGTGTACATTCGGGGAGAGCTCAACACAGAGGCAGATTACCTCAGCCGTCATTCTCTACGTCAGGGAGAATGGGTTCTAGATCGACGGGTGTTCAGACAGATAGTAGACCTGTGGGGATTGCCCGTTATCGATCTATTCGCAACGAGAGAGAACAGGCAGACCAGGAAGTTCGCTTCTCTTCGGGTGGCGGACAGGCCCTGTATAATAGACTCCCTTCAAATACACTGGAATTTTCCTCTAGCTTACGCGTTCCCTCCAATGTGTCTGATCCCGTTAGTCCTCAGGAAGATCAGGGAGGACAGGGCGAGAGTGATCCTGATTGCCCCCTTTTGGCCCAGAAGGGCATGGTTCTCGTTACTCAGGGCAATGTCTGTGTCCGACCCCTGGGTACTGCCGACCAGCCCGGAGCTTCTTTCTCCAGGGTCCATTCCGTTACCCCAATGTGGAATCCCTGCATCTGACGGCGTGGAATTTGAGAGGGAGTTATTGAGGAGAAGAGGGTTTTCAGAAGCTCTCATATCTACCCTTTTAAATAGCCGGAAAGAAGTTACCACTAAAATCTATGCTAAAACTTGGAAAAAGTTCCTTGCCTTCTACCAAAATCCCTTTTCTGGCAAGGTCCCAATTCCGGCTATTCTGGAGTTTTTACAGAAGGGCCGAGAATTGGGCTTGGCGGTAAATACCCTTAGAGTCCAAGTATCAGCTTTGGGAGCGTTATATAACAGTGATGTGGCGGGAAATAGATGGGTTTCCCGATTTATCAGGGCCACTGAACGTAGTAACCCAGTATATATTCCTAGATTACCACCATGGGATCTAAATTTGGTCTTAGACGCCTTAACAGAACCCCCCTTTGAGCCATTAGATTCTGTCTCCATAAAAAATGTAACCTTAAAAACAGCCTTCCTAGTAGCCCTGACCTCTGCTAGGAGAGTGAGTGACTTACAAGCTTTGTCGATAGACCCTCCTTATTTAATGGTCTTTCAGGACAGGGTAGTGTTAAAACCTGATCCAGCATACCTACCAAAAGTAGCTTCCAAATTTCATAGAAGTCAAGAAATAATTTTACCATCTTTCTGTAACAATCCGAATTCAGCTGACGAGCAGAAATATCACATGTTAGATGTCAGAAGAACTCTATTAGAGTACCTACACAAACAGAACCATGGAGGCAGAGTAGGGCTCTGTTTATTTCCTTTCAGAATCCAAGGAAAGGGGCGAGTGTAACTAAAGCGTCTATCGCCAGATGGATAAGAGATGCCATATATCTTGCTTATACTGCTAAAGGCCAGACACCACCAGATGGCATCAGGGCCCACTCCACTCGAGCCATGGCCTCATCCTGGGCGGAAAGAGCAGACGTCTCCATAGACGTAATATGTAAGGTGGCAACTTGGTCATCTCCTTCCACCTTTTATAGACATTATCGTCTTGATTTATCTTCAGAGGCCAATTTAGTTTTTGGCCGTACAGTACTTAGTGCTGTAGTCCCTCCCAGGTGATTGATCTTTGAAAATCTCTCGTAGGGGTGCTGTCGTGGCGATAGGAAAACCGGTTTTTACGTACCGGTAATAGGATTTTACGGAGCCACGACAGCACCCGCACATTCCCCCCCGTAGTTATTCACTGGTTTCTGCACCCTTTGGGGAAAGTGTGCTTGTTAAAAATCACTCTTTAGAAGGTGATAGTATTTAGTAATGTTTAAGTATATATGTTTATGTACTAACTCAATGGCGGTGTCCCTTATACTCTGAAACACAAACTGGAGTGGTGAGGGGGACCGCCCCTTTAAATCCTGTAGGTTCCTGTCCGGAAGGTGGGCGGATCCCCTCTCTCGTAGGGGTGCTGTCGTGGCTCCGTAAAATCCTATTACCGGTACGTAAAAACCGGTTTTCGCCCCCAATTTTTTATTTTCCCAATGGTAAGAGAAGAAATTGGAACCAAAAAGTTGTTGCACAATTTGTCCTGAGTACGCTGATACCCCATATGTGGGGGTAAACCACTGTTTGGGCGCATGGGAGAGCTCGGAAGGGAAGGAGCGCCGTTTGACCTTTCAATGCAAAATTGACAGGAATTGAGATGGGACGCCATGTTGCGTTTGAAGAGCCACTGATGTGCCTAAACATTGAAACCCCCCACAAGTGACACCATTTTGGAAAGTAGACCCCCTAAGGAACTTATCTAGAGGTGTGGTGAGCACTTTGACCCACCAAGTGCTTCACAGAAGTTTATAATGCAGAGCCGTAAAAATAAAACAAAAATTTTTTCCCACAAAAATTATTTTTTAGTCCCCAGTTTTGTATTTTCCCAAGGGTAACAGGAGAAATTGGACCCCAAAAGTTGTTGTGCAATTTGTCTTGACTGCGCTGATACGCCATATGTGGGGGGGAACCACCGTTTGGGCGCATGGGAGGGCTCGGAAGGGAAGGAGCGCCATTTGGAATACAGACTTAGATGGAATGGTCTGCAGGCGTCACATTGCGTTTGCAGAACCCCTAATGTACATAAACAGTAGAAACCCCCCACAAGTGACCCCATATTGGAAACTAGACCCCCCAAGGAACTTATCTAGATGTGTTGTGAGAACTTTGAGCCCCTAAGTGTTTCACTACAGTTTCTAACGCAGAGCCGTGAAAAAAAAAAAATAATTCCCCCCAAAATTATTTTTTAGCCCCCAGTTTTGTATTTTCTCGAGGGTAACAGGAGAAATTGGACCCCAAAAGTTGTTGTCCAATTTGTCCTGAGTGCGCTGATGCCCCATATGTTGGGGGGATCCACCGTTTGGGCGCATGGGAGGGCTCGGAAGGGAAGGAGCGCCATTTGGAATGCAGACTTAGATGGAATGGTCTGCAGGCGTCACATTGCGTTTGCAGAGCCCCTAATGTACCTAAACAGTAGAAACCCCCCACAAGTGACCCCATATTGGAAACTAGACCCCCCCACGAACTTATCTAGATGTGTTGTGAGAACTTTGAGCCCCCAAGTGTTTCACTACAGTTTATAACGCCGAGCCGTGAAAATAAAAAATCTTTTTTTTTCCCACAAAAATTATTTTTTAGCCCCCAGTTTTGTATTTTCCCAAGGGTAACAGGAGAAATTGGACCCCAAATGTTGTTGTCCAATTTGTTCTGAGTACGCTGATACCCCATATGTTGGGGTAAACTCCTGTTTGGACACACGGGAGAGCTCGGAAGGGAAGGAGCACTGTTTTACATTTTCAACGCAGAATTGGCTGGAATTGAGATCGGACGCCATGTCGCGTTTGGAGAGCCCCTGATGTGTCTAAACAGTGGAAACCCCCAAATTATAACTGAAACCCTAATCCAAACACACCCCTAACCCTAATTCCAACGGTAACCCTAACCACACCTCTAACCCAGACACACCCCTAACCCTAATCCCAACCGCAAATGTAATCCAAACCCTAACCCTAACTTTAGCCCCAGCCCTAACTGTAGCCTTAACCCTAGCCTTAACCCTTGTCTTAACCCTAGCCCTAACCCTAGCCCTAGCCCTAATCCTAGCCCTAACCCTAGCCCTAGCCCTAACCCTAGCCCTAGCCCTAGCCCTAACCCTAGCCCTATCCCTAGCCTTAACCCTAGCCCTAACCCTAGCCCTAGCCCTAACCCTAGCCCTAACCCTAATGGGAAAATGGAAATAAATACATTTTTTTAATTTTTCCCTAACTAAGGGGGTGATGAAGGGGGGTTTGATTTACTTTTATAGCGGGTTTTTTAGCGGATTTTTATGATTGGCAGCCGTCACACACTGAAAGACGCTTTTTATTGCAAAAAATATTTTTTGCGTTACCACATTTTGAGAGCTATAATTTTTCCATATTTTGGTCCACAGAATCATGTGAGGGCTTGTTTTTTGCGGGACGAGTTGACGTTTTTATTGGTAACATTTTCGGGCACGTGACATTTATTGATCGCTTTTTATTCCGATTTTTGTGAGGCAGAATTACCAAAAACCAGCTATTCATGAATTTCTTTTGGGGGAGGCGTTTATACCGTTCCGCGTTTGGTAAAATTGATAAAGCAGTTTTATTCTTCGGGTCAGTACGATTACAGCGACACCTCATTTATATCATTTTTTTAATGTTTTGGCGCTTTTATACGATAAAAACTATTTTATAGAAAAAATAATTATTTTTGCATCGCTTTATTCTGAGGACTATAACTTTTTTATTTTTTTGCTGATGTTGCTGTATGGCGGCTCGTTTTTTGCGGGACAAGATAGCGCTTTCAGCGGTACCATGGTTATTTATATCTGTCTTTTTGATCGCGTGTTATTCCACTTTTTGTTTGGCGGTATGATAATAAAGCATTGTTTTTTGTCTCGTTTTTTTTTCTTTTTTCTTACGGTGTTTACTGAAGGGGTTAACTAGTGGGACAGTTTTATAGGTCGGGTCGTTACGGACGCGGCGATACTAAATATGTGTACTTTTATTGTTTGTTTTTTTTTATTTAGATAAAGAAATGTATCTATGGGAATAATATTTTTTTTTTTTTTTTTTCATTATTTAGGATTTTTTTTTTTTTTTTACACACTTGTAAATTTTTTTAACTTTTTTACTTTGTCCCAGGGGGGGACAATACAGATCGGTGATCTGCCAGTTTGCACAGCACTCTGACAGATCACCGATCTGTCTGAGAGCAGTGCAGCGTTACCAAGTGCCTGCTCTGAGCAGGCACTTGGTAAGCCACCTCCCTCCCTGCAGGACCCGGATCCGCGGCCATCTTGGATCCGGGACTTTCTGCAGGGAGGGAGGTAGGAGACCCCCGGAGCGCTGCGGGGGTCTCAGGGAAGCCCGCAGGGAGCCCCCTCCCTGCGCGATGCTTCCCTGCACTGCCGGCACATCGCGATCATGTTTGATCGCGGTGTGCCGGGGGTTAATGTGCCGGGGGCGGTCCGTGACCGCTCCTGGCACATAGTGCCGGATGTCAGCTGCGATAAGCAGCTGACACCCGGCCGCGATCGGCCGCGTTCCCCCCGTGAGCGCGGCCGATCGCCCATGACGTACTATTCCGTCCGTGGGAAGTAAAGCCCACCCCACATGGACGGAATAGTACGTCTAATGGCAAAAAGGGGTTAAAAGAGATGGCAAGTGTGCTGTGAGCTTGTAGACAAATTAGTCCTTTTCATTGGACTTGGCTGAAGCTCCACTTTGTCATTTGTAGAAGAGAACAACTTCCGGTTAGGGCAGAGACAGACTGCCATATAACTCGTGCAATGATTGCATCGCACTGCACGGACTATCCCGCACTGCACGGACTGGCCCGACACCTCTTCTGACCGGAGCATGACAGCGTGATGTATTTCTATGCAGTTGTCAAGCTCAGGTCAGGAGAGCCGACAGACAGAATAAGGTTTCAATGCCATCCTCGCACGAGTTATACTGCAGTCTGTCTGTCCTTAGTAAATTGGGAAGAAAAGAAGCTTACTTTTAAAGAGAAAAAAGAGAGGGCATTGTCTGATACTTATATATTGATGAACTGTTTTGAAAAGGCAATAAGGTGCAGTACTTGTCCACAGCCTCTAATCAATATATTGGTCTGTGTTCGCCATACATTGCTTATATCTGTTAAACACCAGAGTAGGTAATAGTTAATCAGCAATGCTGTCGGGTGTTTGACCCCTACCTGAGTCATTAATATGTCAGTTCAAGAACACCTCTTTAGCAAATTGTACTACCAATACAACAAAACACTGCAGACCCAAAATTGATTAGAGCTGAACAAATTTCAACCATGTGCGGCAGAATTTTTCTACTCAAAAATTGACCTGCAGATGTTTAAATTGCAGAATGAGCAAAAATTGGAATGATGAAATCTACCTACAAATCTTATTGGTGCGTGATTTTGATGCTGATTACCTGCAAAATCCACAGGTCCAGACCAACATAAAATAAAAACCAGTTTAAAATAAAATCAACAAACACAACAGTATCCTCCCCTTCCCAATCTCCTGCGGCTCCAGCGGTAATTTTTGTCTCCTGCCAGTCTCGGAGATCGTTTCGGAGATGGACAGTGATGCACCTGACAGTAGGCTAGGCGGCTCATCACTGTATAAGTGAGTTTTAAGTAACTGCTGTCAGGATTCAGAATCTCCGCATGGCCACACTCTCTCTAACACAACACCTCAATACGCAGGCTGAGACAGAGGTAATCGGTGCAAAGGACGTATAGAGCTGTCATTCAGTATGGTTTATATTTATTTTTTCATAATTTATCTTTTTGTCACAAAGCGCCAAATCATCTGCTTGAAGTCACAGACCTTTAGAGTTATATTAGATAATAGACCCCTGAGTGCCTGCAGTCACCACTAGGAGAAGCTTAAGAGCTTACAACATGATAATCATTGATTATAATAGAACCTGTCATCATGTCAAAAGTTGCCAGTTTTTGCTTTAATTTTATTCATGCTGCTCTTCTTAGTACTTAATCTTTAGTACTGCCCATATGCTAATTTTTATGGTGTTTTCCAAGGGGTCTGTGCTCACAGGATAGTTATGCAAGACAGCCCAAAGACACATCCCTAAAGAATTCTGAGAGCAATGTCCCCTTGTAAGGGCCATAAAATTAGCATATTGGATGCAATGTATAAAAAAGGCTCCTATCTCTAGAACCGTAAAGCGGAGTAAAAAAAAGTAATAATAAGTGATGGAATACTCTAAAGCAGAAGGGATCAAACAAGAGTAACATTTGCCTACTTTTGACCTAGTTACTTTTTTCATGGTAGCTCTATAAATCTTTCTTTAGTTAGACCTCCTTATAGTGTCATGCTTAAGATCAGCACAGAGTTTTGGATTTTTTTCATAAAAAAAAAAAATGAACTCATGCACTCCCTAACATTAAATTGCAATACCAGGAAGAAAAAGTCATGGAATTGTGGAAAACACAGGATGGATAAGCACGTTAATGATATTCAAATGATGAAAACATGGAAACCAAATTTTCAAAACATTAATGTATTCAGTATCTAGTATCAGTGCCAAGCACAGAAATCCCTGCACTTACACACCTTGGCATGTTATCAACAAGGTTATTAATGGTTGTTTTAAGACTATTCTGCCACTCTGAATGCACTTGGGCATACATCAAGATTGACTGCTTGCTGCTACTGTTATAATTGCCAACCAGTAACGTCCTAGAGATAATACAGGCTATGCCAGTAAATTTAGGCCTCTAAGACTGCTCACGATATCACAAAAAACATGAGGCCTGGAATTGTGTTGAAAAACGGCGCCTGGGAAACTTTGGAGATATGTCCATACCACTGGTTCCACAACTAAATCAATGTAATGCCAAGTTCTTAGAGCACCTGAAACCTGAAAGACTAAAGGCGTCCAGCTACCATACTTTGTCTTGCCAAACTATAATCCTGGGTATAGGATCGGTGTGATGTACCCTTGTGAAGGCCTCTTCATGACGTTGCCTACATGCTCTTGTCAGATTCGAAGAATGTTCTTAGTGAACCGTTGTGTACTGCAAGTGAAAATTATATATCACATACCAAGTCTACCCAAACCATCAAAAGGCATTTACACGACATTAGGCTGTAAGACAGACATCCAGGTACTGTTCATCCATTGAGCTCATAGAACCCCTGTCAAAGGCTATAATGCTGCAGAGCAAGACAGCAATGGAGGCCTATCCTTTTCATGATGAGTCCTGCTTTCGTATTTGATGCAGTGATAGCCAGAGATTGGTCTGGAGACAAGTAGGCAAATTCATTCACAGCCTTTCACAAAGAAACATGAATGTGTCCCAGGGTCCATTTTTCAACTCAACAATGCCAGGCCACATGTTGTTCCTGCTATTATTAGCAGCCTAGATGGTCTAAAAGTGTTGCCATGGCCTGCAGTGTCTCCAGACAGGTCTCCCATCAACCACATCTGAAACATCATTGGTCGGCAATTGGAAAGGGAGTCACCTACAGTGGATCTTGATGATTTGCCCAAGTGCATGCAGCATGGCAGAATGTTCCTCAGAGAACCGTTAATAACCTCATTAATACCATGCAAGGCATATAAGTGTATTTATATCTGTTCGTAGAGCTCATACTTGACAATAAATAAATCAGGATGTTTTGAAAATTTTGTTTTTATTTTTTCATCATTCACAGATCATTAACATGTCTAATCATCCTGTGATTTCCATAATTCCATGACCTTTTCCTTATTGGTGATACAATTTTAATGTTGAGAAGTATATTGGCTACATTCACATTTGCGTTGGGCAGAGCTGCGGAGAACTTAATACTTCCTCTTACTTCCTCAGTTAAGCCCCGCCCACTGCCGTACCTCTTCCATTCTGCTCCGCCTACATCTGCATGCGTCCTGCTGTACCTATCTTTAACCCCTTCGCGCCATGCGCCGTACTAGTACTGCGCTGCCGGCACTGCATTTGTGCCAGCAGCAGTACTAGTACGGCGCACCGATCACCGCGGTCTCGCGCTGAGCGCCGCGGTGATCGGGTGCGGGTGTCAGCTGTATATGACAGCTGACACCCCGCAGCAATGCCCACGATCGGCGCTATTGCCGATCGTGGGCATTTAACCCCTCTGATGCTGCTGTCAGTAGTGACAGCGGCATAGAGGGGGATCGCGCAGGGACGGGGGCTCCCTGCGCTCTCCCACCGGAGCAACGCAATGAGATCGCGTTGGTCCGGTGACCCGGAAGGAGTCCCCGAATCCAAGATGGCCGCCGGACTCCTTCCGGGTCATGAAATGACCTGGCTAGCCGGCGCCTGCTGAAAGTTGCTGAGAGCAAGCGCCGGAAAGCCTCCTGAACTGCCTGTCAGATCATTGATCTGACAGAGTGCTATGCACACTGTCAGATCAACGATCTGATCTAATACAGTGATGTCCCACCCTGGGACAATGGTAGAAAGTAAAAAGAAAAAAAAAAAAAATCCACAAATAAAAAAAAAAAAAAACTTTTCCCAGTAAATCCATTTATTTATGTAAATTAAAAAAAACAATAAAAGTACACATATTTGGTATCGCCGCGTCCGTAACGACCCGCTCTATAAAACTATCCCACTAGTTAACCCCTTCAGTGAACACCGCAAAAAAAAAAAATAAAAAACAAGGCAAAAAACATTGCTTTATTATCATACAGGCGAACAAAAAGTGGAATAACACGCGATCAAAACGACGGATATAAATAACCATGGTACCGCTGAAAACGTCATCTTGTCCCGCAAAAAAAAGCCGCCATACAGCATCATCAGCAAAAAAATAAAAAAGTTATAGCTCTCAGAATAAAGCGATGCAAAAACAATTATTTTTTTATATAAAATAGTTTTTATTGTGTAAAAGCGCCAAAACATAAAAAAAATTACATAAATGAGGTATCGCTGTAATCGTACTGACCTGAAGAATAAAACTGCTTTATCCATTTTACCACACGTGGAACGGTATAAACGCCCCCCCTAAAAGAAATTCAGGAATTGCTGGTTTTTGTTCATTCCGCCTCTCAAAAATCGGAATAAAAAGCGATCAAAAAATGTCATCTGCCCGAAAATGTTACCAATAAAAACGTCAACTCGTCCCGCAAAAAACAAGATCTCACATGACTCTGTGGGCCAAAATATGGATAAATTATAGCTCTCAAAATGTGGTGATGCAAAAACTATTTTTTGCAATAAAAAGCGTCTTTTAGTGTGTGACAGCTGCCAATCATAAAAATCCGCCATAAAAACCACTATAAAAGTAAATCAAACCCCCCTTCATCACCCCCTTAGTTAGGGAAAAATAATAAAATGTAAAAAAATGTATTTATTTCCATTTTCCCATTAGGGTTAGGGCTAGGGCTAGGGTTAGGGCTAGGGTTAGGGCTAGGGTTGGGGTTGGGGTTAGGGCTAGGGTTAGGGCTACGGTTAGGGTTAGGACTAGGGTTGGGGTTGGGGCTAGGGTTAGGGTTAGGGTTGGGGTTAGAGTTTCAGTTAGAATTGGGGGTTTCCACTGTTTAGGCACATCAGGGGCTCTCCAAACGCGACATGGCGTCCGATCTCAATTCCAGCCAATTCTGCGTTGAAAAAGTAAAACAGTGCTTCTTCCCTTCCGAGTTCTCCTGTGCGCCCAAACAGTGGTTCCCCCCAACATATGGGGTATCAGCGTTCTCAGGACAAGTTGGACAACAACTTTTGGGGTCCAATTTGTCCTGTTACCCTTGGGAAAATAAAAACATAGGGGATAAAATATCATTTTCGAGGAAAAAAAATATTTTTTATTTTCACGGCTCTGCGTTATAAACTGTAGTGAAACACTTGTTGGTTCAAAGCTCTCACAACACATCTAGATAAGTTCCTTGGGGGGTCTAGTTTCCAATATGGGGTCAATTGTGGGGGGTTTCTACTGTTTAGGTACATCAGGGGCTCTGCAAATGCAACATGACACCTGCAGACCATTCCATCTAAGTCTGCATTTCAAACGGTGCTCCTTCCCTTCCGAGCTCTGCCATGCACTCAAACGGTGGTTCCCCCCCACATATGGGGTATCAGCGTACTCAGGACAAATTGGACAATAACATTTGTGGTCCAATTTCTCCTGTTACCCTTGGGAAAAAAAAAATTGCGGGCTAAAACATCATTTTGTGGAAAGAAAAAATTATTTTTTAATTTTCACAATGCTACATTCTAAACTTTAGTGAAACAATTGGGGGTTAAAAGTGCTCACCACACATCTAGATAAGTTCCTTACGGGGTCTTCTTTCCAAAATGGGGTCACTTGTGGGGGGTTTCCACTGTTAAGGCACGTCAGGGGCTCTCCAAATGCGACATGGCGTCCGATCTCAATTCCATCCAATTTTGCATTGAAAAGTCAAATGGCACTCCTTCCCTTCCGAGCTCTGCCATGCGCTCAAACAGTGGTTTATCCCCATATATGAAGTATCAGCGTACTCAGGACAAATTGCACAACAACTTTTGGGGTCCAATTTATCCTGTTACCCTTGGGAAAATAAAAAATTTGGTGCAAAAAGATCATTTTTTGTGAAAATTAATATGAAATTTTTTTTACGGCTCTACATTATAAACTTCTGTGAAGCACTTGGAGGTTCAAAGTGCTCACCACACATCTAGATTAGTTCCTTAGGGGGTCTACTTTACAAAATGGTGTCACTTGTGGGGGTTTCCACTGTTTAGGCACATCAGGGGCTCTCCAATCGTGACATGGGCTCCGATCTCAATTCCAGCAAATATTGCATTGAAAAGTCAAATGGCGCTCCTTCCCTTCCGAGCTCTGCCATGTGCCCAAACAGTGGTTTACCCCCACATATGGGGTATCTGCGTACTCAGGACAAATTGTACAATGACTTTTGTGGTCCAATTTCTCCTGTTACCCTTGGTAAAATGAAACAAATTGGACCTGAAGTAAAAATTTTGTGAAAAAAAAGTTAAATGTTCAATTTTTTTAAACATTCAAAAAATTCCTGTGAAGCACCAGAGGGGTTAATAAACTTTTTGAATGTGGTTTTGAGTACCTTGAGGGGTGCAGTTTTTAGAATGGTGTCACTTTTGGGCATTTTCTGTCATATAGACCCCTCAAAGTCACTTCAAGTGTGAGTTGGTCCGTAAAAAAAATGGTTTTGCAAATTTTGTTGCAAAAATGAGAAATCGCTGGTCAACTTTTAACCCTTATAACTCCCTAACAAAAAAAAATTATGTTTCCAAAATTGTGCTGATGTAAAGCAGACATGTGGGAAATGTTGTTTATTAACTATATTATGTGATATAACTCTCTAATTTAAGGGCATAAAAACTAAGAGTTTGAAAATTGCTAAATTTTCATAATTTCCGACAAATTTTTGTTTTTTTCACAAATAATTGCAAGTCATATCGAAGAAGTTTTACCACTATCGTGAAGTACAATATGTCACGAGAAAACAGTGTCAGAATCACCAGGATCCGTTAAAGCGTTTCAGAGTTATGACCTCCTAAAGTGACAGTGGTCAGAATTGTAAAAATTGGCCCTGTCACTTAGGTGAAAACAGGCTTTGGGGTGAAGGGGTTAACATTGGGTACGCAGGCCATGCGAATTATGCAGATGCGTCTGCATGCATCGTTTTGACGCTGCGTCGAACACAACAGAGGAAGTACGCAGCCCTCCACAACTCTGCCCAACGCAAAGGTGAACGTAGCCTTAATGAGGACTTGTCACCAGGTAAAGAATGGCCAGTTTTTTAACATATTTTATTCCTTCTGCTCCCCTGAGTAATCAGTTTGTTGTTTTTTTTTGCTTGTTTTTTTAAATATATCTGATATATGGTTCCAGGGATGTGAGCTTTCTTATTTAGTTCTAATTTTTATTGTCATTACAAGGGGAACGTAGCTCACAGGGTAGTTATACAGCGGTACCTAAAAAAAAAACACGTCCCCATAAAATCCTGTGAGCCATGCCCCTCTTGTAGACACCAAAAAAAATTAACACTAAATAAATAAGTCCAAATCTCTGGAACCATATGATAATTTAAAAAGACTAATGAAAAAAACCCAGAATACTTAGGGAGCAGCAGACATTAGATAAGGGAACAAATTGCTCACTATTGACAAGTCCTCTTTTAAAGGGTCTGTCCACTACTCATACAAACCTTTCTGAATCCCTAAGTTTTTCCCCAATTAAATAATAACACTTATTCTACCCTCCGGTGCCTATGCTTTTGCAGCGGTGTCGGCAATGGCTTTCCCTAGGCTCAATCCATTCGGCCATTCAGCAGTAGCTTAACTCTCCTGTCCTACGAGCGTAATTGATATATGGAGGAAGTGAGAGCGCAGCCATATCTCTTACTTCCTTCGAATGTCTTGTATGAAGGAGATACTGCGCTGACACCGCTCAAATAGCGCTGGCAAAGGAGGTGAGTATTAGTGTTATTATTTTACTGGGGTGAAGCATAGCGAATCAGAATGGGTTGTCCGAATAGTGGACAACCCCTCTAAGAAAGTTATTAACTGTAACTTATAGCTTATGTATGTCTTTTGTAACTAGGTTCACCAGTATCAACAGATTCAGATACAACAACAGCAAGCCCTGCTTCATCACCAGTCTTACCTTCCTCAGTATATGACCTCTCCTCAGGAGTTCACTCCAGCCTTAGTGTCCTATCCCGCTACCCAGCAACAGCATGTGGGAGCCATGAGAAACTTGTGTAATACTAAAATGTAAGTATATTTTAAATGCTACTGCACATGAACAATAAGCATGAAAGCCCAGTCAGATGACACAGAACATGTATTCTCTTGACTAGTGTTGAGCGATACCTTCCGATATCGGAAAGTATCGGTATCGGTTTGGATCGGCCGATATTCAAAAAATATCGGATATCGCCGATACCGATACCCGATCCCAATGCAAGTCAATGGGACCAAAATATCGGAATTAAAATAAACCCTTTCTTTCCTTGTAGGTTCATTCTACATGAAGGAAAACAACTAAGAATAATGTAGGATGTATGGGGGAGGTGGCGGAGACATTAAAGGCAATGAGGATTAGTCCAATCAAATAGAATAGCATGATTTTTTTTTTTTTTAAAGACGTTCGGATTGAAAAAGATATTGACTATGTAAATTTTTTTTTATTTTGTCAGATATTGATGTTTCACTATTCCACGACCTTCCCCTTCTTTTTTTTCCTTTTCCCACACTTTCATCTTCATCATCATCAGCATCTTTGACATCAACTTCTTCACCTTATTCATCTTCTTCTTCATCTTCTACCTATTTTTTTTTTATTACATTCTTCATATTCATTTTCTTCAACTATTATTATTCTTCCTATTCTACATATTCTTTTTATTCCACTGTTATTATTCTTCCTATTCTACTTCTTCATCATATTCTCATTTGTGACAGGCATTCCCGTAGTTGTTATCTATAAAAGTTGGAAGATTACACCTTCCGTTCTGCCAGTCACAAAAGTTACATTTGTCCGCGTTCAGTTTGGCCTGCAGCATCAGGCTTTATCCAGGGGCACCACGAGGAGGAACGGACTCACCCCCATACACTGCTTAGTCTTCTTCTGCATATAATTTAGATAATATCTTTTGCTCTGATATTAAGTGTTATGCTTAATGTTCTTCTGCTCTTTGTTCTGCAGCCTCTTGTTCTTCTGCTTCTCGGTCTTCCATGTCGTCGTCTCCAGGGTCGTCGTCTTCAGTGTCGTCATCTCCGCCGTCGTCGTCTCCGCCGTCGTCGTCTCCGCCGTCGTCGTCGTCGTCATCGGGGTGGTCTTCCGGGTCGTCGTCGTCGTCGTCGTCATCGGGGTGGTCTTCCGGGTCGTCGACTTTAGGGTCTTCAACTTGGAAATGTAGCAGAAGGTACAAGGAGGCTGAGAAAATGCCAAGAACCAGCTGATGGAACTGGAACTCGGATGGCTACCCGAAGGTTCAAGAGCCTATGGAACTACCGAGGACCAGCTGATGTTACTGGAACCCGGTTACTAAGCAGGAGGTACCCGTGCTAAAAAGCACTACCAAGGACCGCCTGACGTTGGCGGAACTCGGATACCCAGAAGGAGGCACCTAAGCCAAAGGCTCTGCCCGGAACCAGCTGACGTTACTGGAACCAGGATGGGGAGCAGAAGGTACAAGAGCAAAAGACACTGCCGAGAACCAGCTGACGGTACTGGAACCCGGATGGGTAGCCGAAGGTCCAAGAGCCAATGGAACTACCGAGGACCAGCTGACGTTACTGGAACCCGGTTACTAAGCAGGAGGTACCCGTGCCTGAAAGCACTACCAAGGACCACCTGACGTTGGTGGAACTTGGATACCCAGAAGGAGGCACCTAAGCCAAAGGCTCTGCCCGGAACCAGCTGACGTTACTGGAATCAGGATGGGGAGCAGAAGGTACAAGAGCAAAAGACACTGCCTAGAACCAGCTGACGGTGCTGGAACCAGGTGGTGGACCCGAAGGCCCACAGGAGAGGAGAGAACAGCTAGGCCGCAAGGCAGCCGCAGTTACCGAACCCCAACAGTCCTACAGGGGGAGCTGGGCCTACTGGCACTACAGAACCAGCCTTGACTACCAGTTCACGCAGCCCACATAGGAAGCTCCTAAACTGGAGGCACCCTGGAGTTGGCTAACTCGACCGCACCACGACGGGGCAAGCATAGGCGTCTCAGTGAAGTTGACACAACCCGGAAACAGCTGACGGTGCTGAAACCAGGCTTGGCACGAGGGAGTACCTGTGACAAGAACACTGCCGAGAACCAGCTGGCGGTGCTGGAACCCGGATGCGTTGCCCTAGTGTGCAAGAGCCAATGGCACGACCGAGGACCAGCTGACGGTGCTGGAACCCGGTTACTAAGCTGTAGGTGCCCGCGCTTAAAAGCACTACCAAGGACCGCCTGGCGTTGGCGGAACTCGGATACCCAGGAGGAGGCACCTAAGCCAAAGGCTCGGCCCGGAACCAGCTGACGGTGCTGGAACCAGGTGGTGGACCCGAAGGTCCACAGGAGAGGAGAGAACAGCTAGGCCGCGAGGCAGCCGCAGTTACCGAACCCCAACAGTCCTACAGGGGGAGCTGGGCCTACTGGCACTACAGAACCAGCCTTGACTACCAGTTCACGCAGCCCACATAGGAAGCTCCTAAACTGGAGGCACCCTGGAGTTGGCTAACTCGACCGCACCACGACGGGGCAAGCATAGGCGTCTCAGTGAAGTTGACACAACCCGGAAACAGCTGACGGTGCTGAAACCAGGCTTGGCACGAGGGAGTACCTGTGACAAGAACACTGCCGAGAACCAGCTGGCGGTGCTGGAACCCGGATGCGTTGCCCCAGTGTGCAAGAGCCAATGGCACGACCGAGGACCAGCTGACGGTGCTGGAACCCGGTTACTAAGCTGTAGGTGCCCGCGCTTAAAAGCACTACCAAGGACCGCCTGGCGTTGGCGGAACTCGGATACCCAGGAGGAGGCACCTAAGCCAAAGGCTCGGCCCGGAACCAGCTGACGGTGCTGGAACCAGGTGGTCGACCCGATGGTCCACAGGAGAGGAGAGAACAGCTAGGCCGCGAGGCAGCCGCAGTTACCGAACCCCAACAGTCCTACAGGGGGAGCTGGGCCTACTGGCACTACAGAACCAGCCTTGACTACCAGTTCACGCAGCCCACATAGGAAGCTCCTAAACTGGAGGCACCCTGGAGTTGGCTAACTCGACCGCACCACGACGGGGCAAGCATAGGCGTCTCAGTGAAGTTGACACAACCCGGAAACAGCTGACGGTGCTGAAACCAGGCTTGGCACGAGGGAGTACCTGTGACAAGAACACTGCCGAGAACCAGCTGGCGGTGCTGGAACCCGGATGCGTTGCCCCAGTGTGCAAGAGCCAATGGCACGACCGAGGACCAGCTGACGGTGCTGGAACCCGGTTACTAAGCTGTAGGTGCCCGCGCTTAAAAGCACTACCAAGGACCGCCTGGCGTTGGCGGAACTCGGATACCCAGGAGGAGGCACCTAAGCCAAAGGCTCGGCCCGGAACCAGCTGACGGTGCTGGAACCAGGTGGTGGACCCGAAGGTCCACAGGAGAGGAGAGAACAGCTAGGCCGCGAGGCAGCCGCAGTTACCGAACCCCAACAGTCCTACAGGGGGAGCTGGGCCTACTGGCACTACAGAACCAGCCTTGACTACCAGTTCACGCAGCCCACATAGGAAGCTCCTAAACTGGAGGCACCCTGGAGTTGGCTAACTCGACCGCACCACGACGGGGCAAGCATAGGCGTCTCAGTGAAGTTGACACAACCCGGAAACAGCTGACGGTGCTGAAACCAGGCTTGGCACGAGGGAGTACCTGTGACAAGAACACTGCCGAGAACCAGCTGGCGGTGCTGGAACCCGGATGCGTTGCCCCAGTGTGCAAGAGCCAATGGCACGACCGAGGACCAGCTGACGGTGCTGGAACCCGGTTACTAAAATGTAGGTGCCCGCGCTTAAAAGCACTACCAAGGACCGCCTGGCGTTGGCGGAACTCGGATACCCAGGAGGAGGCACCTAAGCCAAAGGCTCGGCCCGGAACCAGCTGACGGTGCTGGAACCAGGTGGTGGACCCGAAGGTCCACAGGAGAGGAGAGAACAGCTAGGCCGTGAGGCAGCCGCAGTTACCGAACCCCAACAGTCCTACAGGGGGAGCTGGGCCTACTGGCACTACAGAACCAGCCTTGACTACCAGTTCACGCAGCCCACATAGGAAGCTCCTAAACTGGAGGCACCCTGGAGTTGGCTAACTCGACCGCACCACGACGGGGCAAGCATAGGCGTCTCAGTGAAGTTGACACAACCCGGAAACAGCTGACGGTGCTGAAACCAGGCTTGGCACGAGGGAGTACCTGTGACAAGAACACTGCCGAGAACCAGCTGGCGGTGCTGGAACCCGGATGCGTTGCCCCAGTGTGCAAGAGCCAATGGCACGACCGAGGACCAGCTGACGGTGCTGGAACCCGGTTACTAAGCTGTAGGTGCCCGCGCTTAAAAGCACTACCAAGGACCGCCTGGCGTTGGCGGAACTCGGATACCCAGGAGGAGGCACCTAAGCCAAAGGCTCGGCCCGGAACCAGCTGACGGTGCTGGAACCAGGTGGTGGACCCGAAGGTCCACAGGAGAGGAGAGAACAGCTAGGCCGCGAGGCAGCCGCAGTTACCGAACCCCAACAGTCCTACAGGGGGAGCTGGGCCTACTGGCACTACAGAACCAGCCTTGACTACCAGTTCACGCAGCCCACATAGGAAGCTCCTAAACTGGAGGCACCCTGGAGTTGGCTAACTCGACCGCACCACGACGGGGCAAGCATAGGCGTCTCAGTGAAGTTGACACAACCCGGAAACAGCTGACGGTGCTGAAACCAGGCTTGGCACGAGGGAGTACCTGTGACAAGAACACTGCCGAGAACCAGCTGGCGGTGCTGGAACCCGGATGCGTTGCCCCAGTGTGCAAGAGCCAATGGCACGACCGAGGACCAGCTGACGGTGCTGGAACCCGGTTACTAAGCTGTAGGTGCCCGCGCTTAAAAGCACTACCAAGGACCGCCTGGCGTTGGCGGAACTCGGATACCCAGGAGGAGGCACCTAAGCCAAAGGCTCGGCCCGGAACCAGCTGACGGTGCTGGAACCAGGTGGTGGACCCGAAGGTCCACAGGAGAGGAGAGAACAGCTAGGCCGCGAGGCAGCCGCAGTTACCGAACCCCAACAGTCCTACAGGGGGAGCTGGGCCTACTGGCACTACAGAACCAGCCTTGACTACCAGTTCACGCAGCCCACATAGGAAGCTCCTAAACTGGAGGCACCCTGGAGTTGGCTAACTCGACCGCACCACGACGGGGCAAGCATAGGCGTCTCAGTGAAGTTGACACAACCCGGAAACAGCTGACGGTGCTGAAACCAGGCTTGGCACGAGGGAGTACCTGTGACAAGAACACTGCCGAGAACCAGCTGGCGGTGCTGGAACCCGGATGCGTTGCCCCAGTGTGCAAGAGCCAATGGCACGACCGAGGACCAGCTGACGGTGCTGGAACCCGGTTACTAAGCTGTAGGTGCCCGCGCTTAAAAGCACTACCAAGGACCGCCTGGCGTTGGCGGAACTCGGATACCCAGGAGGAGGCACCTAAGCCAAAGGCTCGGCCCGGAACCAGCTGACGGTGCTGGAACCAGGTGGTGGACCCGAAGGTCCACAGGAGAGGAGAGAACAGCTAGGCCGCGAGGCAGCCGCAGTTACCGAACCCCAACAGTCCTACAGGGGGAGCTGGGCCTACTGGCACTACAGAACCAGCCTTGACTACCAGTTCACGCAGCCCACATAGGAAGCTCCTAAACTGGAGGCACCCTGGAGTTGGCTAACTCGACCGCACCACGACGGGGCAAGCATAGGCGTCTCAGTGAAGTTGACACAACCCGGAAACAGCTGACGGTGCTGAAACCAGGCTTGGCACGAGGGAGTACCTGTGACAAGAACACTGCCGAGAACCAGCTGGCGGTGCTGGAACCCGGATGCGTTGCCCCAGTGTGCAAGAGCCAATGGCACGACCGAGGACCAGCTGACGGTGCTGGAACCCGGTTACTAAGCTGTAGGTGCCCGCGCTTAAAAGCACTACCAAGGACCGCCTGGCGTTGGCGGAACTCGGATACCCAGGAGGAGGCACCTAAGCCAAAGGCTCGGCCCGGAACCAGCTGACGGTGCTGGAACCAGGTGGTGGACCCGAAGGTCCACAGGAGAGGAGAGAACAGCTAGGCCGCGAGGCAGCCGCAGTTACCGAACCCCAACAGTCCTACAGGGGGAGCTGGGCCTACTGGCACTACAGAACCAGCCTTGACTACCAGTTCACGCAGCCCACATAGGAAGCTCCTAAACTGGAGGCACCCTGGAGTTGGCTAACTCGACCGCACCACGACGGGGCAAGCATAGGCGTCTCAGTGAAGTTGACACAACCCCGAAACAGCTGACGGTGCTGAAACCAGGCTTGGCACGAGGGAGTACCTGTGACAAGAACACTGCCGAGAACCAGCTGGCGGTGCTGGAACCCGGATGCGTTGCCTTGCCTATTAAAGATTGTCTTCCTAGAGCCCCAACTAGCGGTGTTGGAGCAAAGGGTAAGCAGGGGGAGATGAGTGTAGGCCGAAGCCTGCACTGGAGGCAGGTTTGTGTCTGCGTTGCGTTTGCAGGACACTTTGCCGGCTACACACTGGGGGAACAGCTGGCGTTGCTGAACCCCACTAACACAATGGCGTGTGTTTTTCTCTGTGCAGCTAGCACTTGCGGGCAAAAACTAGCGATGTTAGAGCCCGTGTTGAAGCAGGAGGAGGAGGAGAGGAGCAGAGTATAGGCCGAAGCCTAGTTGAACCAATTTCAAAGGAAACCTTTAACCCCCCCTCAGGTGTTACAAAGTACAAGAGACACACCTTGTGCAGTATTAATGCTGCACAAGTGAAAGGTTGCTCTATTAATTTGTCTACTTGCACACGCTGAATGAAAGACATACACAATTTACCCCATTCTACAGTCAAACTGTAGTGGATGCGTGACTTGGTTTTTTGATGAGACGCAGCACAGGTGTCCAAAATAACGCCTTGGTGCTTGGCGCAGCTTCCTGAGCGTTGTTATTTGCTGTACAGGAGTCTGCGCTCTTGTGTTATCCCTTGGCAATGCCCTGTTAGCGCTGCCCATCTTATGACATCATTTCATGTTGGCCGGTGCGGTTAACGATGGCCATAAATCCCAGACCCACAGTGTCTTTTCATAAAGCCACACTGCGGTGCTGGGATTCGTGGCCTTGAGCAGTAAATATTTTGGCCGCTCACACACGTCCTTACACCTGCTTCAGACTGGGTGGCCTCTGCTGATCCCTTCTCGCATGCCACGGCCATGAGGCTGCACAGTCTGAAGAAGGCGGAAGGAGATGAGTTAAGACAGGCGAAGATATGCACTGCTCGTGCCCATCAATCACACCCTCGCAGTCAAAATAATTAAGACAACGAGGAGCATTTTATTCAGGCAGGGCGGACGAACAGGCGCAAGTAGCCAACCAATGATGTCAGAAGACGGGAAGCGCTACCAAGGGGGGTGCTGCGTATCATTAGAAAGGAAAGTCACACCTCAGGGACAGTGGAATGGTCTCAAAGAGACACATTTTGTACGTGTTGAGTTCCACGTGGGCAAGGAGAAAACATCAGCCACCTTGTACAAATGCAGCAGTACTGCTGTACAAGGTGGCTGTTATACATAGAAACACCTGGGGGTGGGGGCCAGGCTCCCTTCAATTTCAGTTCATGTGCCTGCGTGGCGTTTGCAGGTCACGTTGCAAGCTGCACAGCAGGGGAACAGCTGGCGTTGCTGAACCTCACTAACACATTGGCTGGTGTTTTTCTCTGTGCAGCTAGCATTTCCGGGCAAAAACTAGCGGTGTTAGAGCCCAGGGTCAGCAGGAGGAGGAGGAGAGGAGCAAAGTGTAGGCCGAAGCCTGCACTGGTGGCAGCTTTTGGTCGGTTGTGCCAGCGTGGCTTGTGCTGGACACGATGCCGGCTACACAGCGGGGGAACAGCTGGCGGTGCTGAACCTCACTAACACATTGGCTGGTGTTTTTCTCTGTGCAGCTAGCATTTCCGGGCAAAAACTAGCTTTGTTAGAGCCCAGGGTCAGCAGGAGGAGGAGAGGAGCAGAGTGTAGGCCGAAGCCTAGTTGAACCAATTTCAAAGGTTACCTTTAACCCCCCCTCAGGTGTTACAAAGTACAAGAGCCACTCCTTCTGCAGCATTAATGCTGCACAAGTAAAAGGTTGCTCTATTAATTTGTCTACTTGCACAAGCTGAATGCAACACGTACACTATTTAGCCCATTATACTGTTAAACAGTAGTGGAGGCGTGACTTGTCTTTTTAAAGAAAAGCAGCACAGGTGTCGAAAACAACACCTTTTTGCATGGGCGCAGCTTCCTGAGCGTTGTTAGTTGCTGTACAGGAGTCTGCGCTCTTGTGATCCTTTGGCCATGCGCTGTGAGCGCTTCCTGTCTTATGACCTCATTTCATGTTGGCCGTTGCGGGTAGCAATGGACATGAATCCCAGACCCACAGTGTGTTTTTAAAAAATCACACTGCGGTGCTGGGATTCGTGCCCTGGTGCACTAAATATGTTTGCCGCTCACACATGTCCTTACACCTGCTTCAGACTGGGCGGCCTCATCTGATCCCTTATCGCATGCCGCAGCCATGAGGACACCCAGTCTGAAGAAGGCGGAAGGAGGTGACTTAAAACAGGCGAACATATGCACTGCACATGCCCATCAATAACACCCTCGCAGTCAAAATATATGAGACAACGGGGGGCGTTGTGTCGGGCAGGGGGGACGCACAGGCACAGCCAGCCAACCAACGATGTCAGGAGACGGGCAGCGCTAACAATGGGGGTGCTGCGTATCATTAAAAAGGAAAGTCACACCTCAGGGACATTGTAATGGTCTGTAATGAGACACATTTTGTACTTGTTGAGTTCCACGTGTGCAAGGAGAAAAAGTCAGCCACCTTGTACAAATGCAGCAGTACTGCTGTACAAG
This sequence comes from Ranitomeya imitator, assembly GCF_032444005.1. NCBI lineage: Eukaryota > Metazoa > Chordata > Amphibia > Anura > Dendrobatidae > Ranitomeya > Ranitomeya imitator. The sequence goes on from NC_091282.1 coordinate 870,436,312, forward strand.
GTGGCTATTATACATAGAAACACCTGGGGGGGTGGGGGGCAGGCTCCCTTCAATTTCAGTTCATGTGCCTGCGTGGCGTTTGCAGGACACGTTGCCAGCTACACAGCAGGGGAACAGCTGGCGGTGCTGAACCCCACTAACACATTGGCTGGTGTTTTTCTCTGTGCAGCTAGCATGTCCGGGCAGAAACTGGCGTTGTTTGAGCCCAGGGTCAGCAGGAGGAGGAGAGGAGCAAAGTGTAGGCCGAAGCCTGCACTGGTGGCAGCTTTTGGTCAGTTGTGCCAGCGTGGCTTGTGCTGGACACGATGCCGACTACACAGCAGAGGAACAGCTGGCGGTGCTGAACCCCACTAACACATTGGCTGGTGTTTTTCTCTGTGCAGCTAGCATGTCCGGGCAGAAACTGGCGTTGTTTGAGCCCAGGGTCAGCAGGAGGAGGAGAGGAGCAAAGTGTAGGCCGAAGCCTGCACTGGTGGCAGCTTTTGTTCTGTTGTGCCAGCGTGGCTTGTGCTGGACACGTTGCCGACTACACAGCAGGGGAACAGCTGGCGTTGCTGAACCCCACTAACACATTGGCTGGTGTTTTTCTCTGTGCAGCTAGCAGTTCCGGGCAAAAACTAGCGGTGTTTGAGCCCAGGGTCAGCAGGAGGAGTAGAGGAGCAGAGTGTAGGCCGAAGCCTAGTTGAACCAATTTCAAAGGTTACCTTTAACCCCCCCTCAGGTGTTGCAAGGTACAAGAGCCACACCTTGAACAGCATTAATGATGCACAAGTCAAAGGTTGCTCTATTTAATTTTGCTCCTTGCACACGCTGAATTAAACACGTACACTATTTAGCCCATTATACTGTCAAACAGTAGTGGAGGCGTGACTACTAGTCTTTTTAAGGAGACGCAGCACAGGTGTACAAATTTACACCTAGGTGCTGTGCGCAGATTCCTTACCGTTGTTATTTGCAGTACAGGAAACTGCGCTCTTGTGTTATCCCTTGGCAATACCCTGTTAGTGCAGGCCGTCTCATGACCTCATTTCATGTTGGCCGGTGCGGTTAACGATGGCCATAAATCCCAGACCCACAGTGGCTTTTCCTAAAGTCACACTGCGGTGCTGGGATTCGTGGCCTTGTGCAGTAAATATGTTCGCCGCTCACACATGTCCTTTCACCTGCTTCAGACTGGGCGGCCTCAGCTGATCCCTTATCTCATGCCGCGGCCATGATGCCGCACAGTCAGAAGAAGGCGGAAGGAGGGGAGTGAAGACAGGGGAACATATGCACTGCTCGTGCCCATCAATCACACCCTCGCAGTCAAAATATATGAGACAACGGGGGGTGTTGTGTCGGGCAGGGGGGATGCACAGGCACAGCCAGCCAACCAATGATGTCAGGAGACGGGCAGCGCTAACAATGGGGGTGCTGCGTGTCATTAAAAAGGAAAGTCACACCTCAGGGACATTGTAATGGTCTGTAATGAGACACATTTTGTACTTGTTGAGTTCCACGTGTGCAAGGAGAAAAAGTCAGCCACCTTGTACAAATACAGCAGTACTGCTGTACAAGGTGGCTGTTATACATAGAAACACCTGGGGGGGTGGGGGGCAGGCTCCCTTCAATTTCAGTTCATGTGCCTGCGTGGCGTTTGCAGGACACGTTGCCAGCTACACAGCAGGGGAACAGCTGGCGGTGCTGAACCCCACTAACACATTGGCTGGTGTTTTTCTCTGTGCAGCTAGCATGTCCGGGCAGAAACTGGCGTTGTTTGAGCCCAGGGTCAGCAGGAGGAGGAGAGGAGCAAAGTGTAGGCCGAAGCCTGCACTGGTGGCAGCTTTTGGTCAGTTGTGCCAGCGTGGCTTGTGCTGGACATGATGCCGACTACACAGCAGGGGAACAGCTGGTGGTGCTGAACCCCACTAACACATTGGCTGGTGTTTCTCTCTGTGCAGCTAGCATGTCCGGGCAGAAACTGGCGGTGTTTGAGCCCAGGGTCAGCAGGAGGAGGAGAGGAGCAAAGTGTAGGCCGAAGCCTGCACTGGTGGCAGCTTTTGGTCAGTTGTGCCAGCGTGGCTTGTGCTGGACATGATGCCGACTACACAGCAGGGGAACAGCTGGTGTGCTGAACCCCACTAACACATTGGCTGGTGTTTCTCTCTGTGCAGCTAGCATGTCCGGGCAGAAACTGGCGGTGTTTGAGCCCAGGGTCAGCAGGAGAGGAGCAGAGTGTAGGCCGAAGCCTAGTTGAACCAATTTCAAAGGTTACCTTTAACCCCCCTCAGGTGTTGCAAGGTACAAGAGCCACACCTTGTGCAGCATTAATGCTGCACAAGTAAAAGGTTGCTCTATTTGTTTTGCTCCTTGCACACGCTGACTAAAACACGTACACTATTTAGCCCATTATACTGTCAAACAGTTGTGGAGGCGTGACTTGTCTTTTTAAGGAGACGCAGCACAGGTGTCAAAATTTGCACCTAGGTACTGGGCGCAGATTCCTGAGCGTTGTTATTTGCTGTACAGGAGTCTGCGCTATTGTGATCCCTTGGCCATGCGCTGTGAGCGCTTCCTGTCTTCTGACCTCATTTCATGTCGGCCGTTGCGGTTAGCGATGGACATGAATCCCAGACCCACAGTGTGTTTTCAAAAAATCACACTGCGTGGCTGGGATTCGTGGCCTTGTGCAGTAAATAGGTTTGCCGCTTACACATGTCCTTACACCTGCTCCAGACTGGGCGGCCTCAGCTGATCCCTTATCGCCTACCACGGCCAGGAGGCCGCACAGTCTGAAGAAGGCGGAAGGAGATGAGTTAAGACAGGCGAACATATGCACTGCTCGTGCCCATAAACCACACCCTCGCTGACAAAATAAATATGACAACGAGGGGCGTTGTTTCTAGCAGGGCAGATGCACAGGCGCAGCCAGCTAACCATGATGACAAAAGACGGGAAACGCTACCAAGGGGGGTGCTGCGTATCATTACAAAGGAAAGTCACACCTCAGGGACAGTGGAATGGTCTCAATGAGACACATTTTGTACGTGTTGAGTTCCACGTGGGCAAGGAGAAAAAGTCAGCCACCTTGTACAAATGCAGCAGTACTGCTGTACTAGGTGGCTGTTATACATAGAAACACCTGGGGGGGTGGGGCCAGGTTCCCTTTAATTTCAGTTCCTGTGCCTGCATGGCGTTTGCAGGTCACGTTGCCGGCTACACAGCAGGGGAACAGCTGGCGTTGCTGAACCCCACTAACACATTGGCTGGTGTTTTTCTCTGTGCAGCTAGCACTTCCGGGCAAAAACTAGCGGTGTTTGAGCCCAGGGTCAGCAGGAGGAGGAGAGGAGCAGAGTGTAGGCCGAAGCCTGCACTGGTGGCAGCTTTTGTTCTGTTGTGCCAGCGTGGCTTGTGCTGGACACGTTGCCGACTACACAGCAGGGGAACAGCTGGCGGTGCTGAACCCCACTGACACATCACCTAGTGTTTTTTCTGTGTAGACAACACTTCCAGGTGGCAACTGACAGTGTTGAAACCCAGGGAATCAAAGAGGAGCAGAGTGTAGGCCGAAGCCTGCAGTGGAGCAAGTTGAAAGGGAACCTTTAACCCCCCCCCCAGGCATTTGTTGCTGAAAGAGCCATCTTGTACAGCAGTAATACTGCACATGGAAAATGGTGGCTCCGAAAATTATGCTCCTTGCAAACGCTGAAGTACACACTCATATAATGTGTCCCCTCACACCGTCAAACCATCCCGGAAGTGGGACTTTCCTTTGTAATGTGACACAGCACAGCCGTCATTCCAACCCCCTTGGTGCCGGGCGCCACCTCCTCAACGTTGTTTGGTTCTGTCACGGAGCCCGCGCTGTAATGTTATCCCTTGGCCATGCACAGTTAGCGGTGCCCGTCTTCTGACATCATGTAGGTGTCAGGCTGGCAGTGCCTGTGCGTCCAAGCTGCCCGAGATCCAACCTTGCAGTGTCATCTAATGTAGTCCCACTGCGGGCCAGGGATCCATGGGCATGCGCAGTGCATATCATCGCCTCTCACTCACCTCCTTCCTGCTTCTTCAGACTGTGCGGCGTCACGGCCGTGGCATGCTATTAGGGATCAGCTGACGCCGCCTAGTCTGAAGAAGCGTGAAGAAGGGGAGTGAGAGGCTAGTATATGCACTGCGCATGGCCATGGATACCAGGCCCACTGTGGGATCACATTAGACGACACTGCGAGGTGTGATTTCGGGCAGCGTGGACGCACAGGCGCAGCCAGGACGACAACAAATGATGTCAGAGGACGGGCAGCGCAAACTGTGCATGGCCAAGGGATAACATAACAGCGCAGGGTCCATGACGGAATCAAACAACGCTAAGGAGGCAGCGCACGGTGCCAAGGGGGTAGCAATGACGGCTGTGCTGCGTCACATTACAAAGGAAAGTCCCACCTCCGGGACGGTTGGACGGTGTGAGGGGACACATTACATGAGTGTGTAGTTCAGCGTTTGCAAGGAGCATAATTTCAAGAGCGACCTTTCCCTTGTGCAGTATTAGTGCTGCACATGGTGGCTCTTTCAGTAACAAACGCCTAGGGGGGGGGGGGGACAGGTCCCCTTACATTTTAGTTGTGCCAGCGTGGCGGTCGCATGACACATTGCCGGATACACAGCTGGGGATCAGCTGACGTTACTGAACCCCAATAACAGAGGAGCGACTGTTGACTGTGCACACAGCACTTCCAGGCACCAACTGGCGGTGTTAGAGCCCAGGGACAGCAGGAGGAGCAGATTGGAGGTATTGCCACACACACAGCTGGGGATCAGCTGACGTTACTGAACCCCAATAACAGAGGAGCGACTGTTGACTGTGCACACAGCACTTCCAGGCACCAACTGGCGGTGTTAGAGCCCAGGGACAGCAGGAGGAGCAGATTGGAGGTATTGCCGCACACACAGCTGGGGATCAGCTGACGTTACTGAACCCCAATAACAGAGGAGCGACTGTTGACTGTGCACACAGCACTTCCAGGCACCAACTGGCGGTGTTAGAGCCCAGGGACAGCAGGAGGAGCAGATTGGAGGTATTGCCGCACACACAGCTGGGGATCAGCTGACGTTACTGAACCCCAATAACAGAGGAGCGACTGTTGACTGTGCACACAGCACTTCCAGGCACCAACTGGCGGTGTTAGAGCCCAGGGACAGCAGGAGGAGCAGAGGAACAGAGTGTAGGCCGAAGCCTGATTGGAGCAAGTTGAAAGGAAACCTTTAACCCCCCCCCCCCCAAGACGTTTGTAGCTGAAAGAGCCATCTTGTGCAGCACTAAGGATGCAAAAGGAAAAGGTTGCTCTTTTAATTATGCTCCTTGCAAACACCGAAGTAAACACTAAAAATGTGTCCCTTTATACCGTTAAACCGTTCCGGAGGTGCGAATTTCCTTCGTAATGGGACACAGCACAGCTGTCATTCCTATCCCCTTGATGCCGTGCGCTGCCTCCTCAGCGTTGTTTTAAGCTGTCACGGAGCCTGCGCTGTTCTGTTAGCCCTTGGCCATGCCCAATTAGCGCTGCCTGTCTTCTGACATAATTTGGTGTCAGGCTGTCAGTGCCTGTGCGTCCACGCGACTCCAGATCTCACCTCGCAGTGTCGTCTATTGTAATCCCACTGCGGGCCTTGGATCCATGGACATGCACAGTGCATATCCTCGACTCTCACTCCCCTCCTTCCCTCTTCTTCAGACTGTGCGGTGTCACGGCCGTGGCATGCTAGGGATCAGCTGACGGCGCACAGTCTAAAGAAGGCGGAGGGAAATGAGCGAGAGCCCGAGGGGAAGATATGCACTGCGCATGCCCATGGATCCCAGGCCCGCAGTGTGACTCAATCAGAAGACACTGCGAGGCGGGATCTCGGGCACCGCGGCCGCACAGGCGCAGCCAGCCTGACACCAAATTATGTCAGAAGACAGGCAGCGCAAATAGGGCATGCCCAAGGGATAACAGAACAGCGCAGGCTCCGTGACAGCTTAAAACAACGCTGAGGAGGCAGCGCATGGCACCAAGGGGGTAGGAATGACGGCTGTGCTGCGTCACATTACGAAGGAAAGTCCCAGCTCCGGGACGGTATAACGGTATCAGTGAACACATTTTATAAGTGTTAAGTTCTGCGTGTGCAAAGAGCTAAAAAAAAAGAGCTACCTTTTCCTTGTGCAGCATTACTGCTGCACAAGATGGCTCTTTCAGTAACAAACGACGGGGGGGGGGATAGGTTCCCTTACATTTAGGTTGTTGTGCCAGCGTGGCGGTCGCAGGACACATTGCCGGCTACACAGCTGGGGATCAGCTGACGTTACTGAAACCCAATAACACTGGGTCGTATGTTTTTACTGTGCAGCCTGCACTTCTGAGCCGCAACTGGCGGTGTTGGAGCCCAGGAATAGCAGTTCAGGTGGTAGAAAGATGAACACAGCAGGAGACCTGGATGACACCCAATTACTTAATCAGGCAGAGGAGTGGCAAATTCCTGCGAGATCCAGGCCTGGTTCATTTTCAGGAAAGTAAGCCGGTCAACGTTATCGGAGGATAGTCGCATGCGACGGTCTGTTAGTACACCACCTGCGGCACTAAAGACACGTTCCGATAAGACACTTGCCGCAGGGCAAGCCAGCACCTCCAATGCATACTGGCTTAGCTCTGGCCATGTATCCAGCTTAGAGACCCAAAACTTGAACGGGGAAGAGCCGTCTGGGAGTACAGTAAGAGGGCAAGCCATGTAGTCTGTCACCATCTGACGGAACCGTTGCCTCCTGCTGACTGGAGCCGCCGGTGATGGTGTAGACATTTGGGGCGGGCACACAAAAGTGTGCCAGAGTTGTGCCATACTGGGCTTGCCTTGGGCAGAGGCACTGCTTCTGCTCCCTCTTTGGGCAGAGCCTCCCCCACTGCCTCGACGCACTGAGCTGCTTTGTAAAGCACTAGCAGCACTCCTCTCAGTTGGACAGGAGAAGATGATGGAATTCACCAGTGTGTCGTGGTACTCCCGCAATTTACGCTCCCGGGTCAACGCAGGGATGAGGTTTTGGACGTTGTCCCGGTAGCGAGGATCGAGGAGGGTGAACACCCAATAATCAGGCATGTTGAGAATGTGGTCGATGCGGCGGTCGTTTCTCAGGCACTGCAGCATGAAATCCACCATGTGCTGCAGAGTGCCAACTGGCCCAGAAACGCTGTCCCCTGCTTGAGACATGATCTCTGCCCGCTCGTCATCACCCCACCCTCGCTGTACACACTGACCACTGGACAATTGTGTCGCTCCCTCCTCTGGACGGAGCTCTTCCTCCTCCATTGACTCCTCCTCATCCTCCTCACAAATTGGCCCCTGCGTACCCCTTTGTGAGGAACCACGTGGCGCTGACTCTCCAGAAGCTGATGGAAAAGGTGACTCCTCATCCTCCACCTCTTCCACCACATCATCCCTTAACCCTTGCAAAGTTTGCTGAAGCAGGCAGATAAGGGGGACAGTCATGCTGACTAGTGCATCATCTGCACTTGCCATCCGCGTGGAATAATCAAAGGACGCAAAACCTGGCAGACGTCCTTCATAGTGGCCCACTCTGTGGTTGTGAAGTCTGATCGGCGCTGACTGCGACTTCTTTGCGCCTGATGCAGCTGGTACTCCATAACTGCTTGCTGCTGCTCACACAACCGCTCCAACATATGTAACGTGGAATTCCACCGGGTAGGTAGGTCACATATGATGCGGTGTTCCGGAAGGCGGAATCGGCGCTGCAGAGCAGCAATGCGGGATCTGGCCAAGCTGGAACGCCGCAAGTGAGCACACTCTAGGCGGACCTTGTGCAGCAGGGCATCAAGATCCGGATAGTCCCTCAGAAAACTCTGCACAACCAAATTGAGCACATGTACCAGACATGGGATGTGAGTGAGGTTGCCAAGGGCCAAAGCTGCCACCAGATTTCGGCCATTGTCACACACTACCATGCCTGGCTGGAGATTCGCTGGCAGTAACCACACATCGCTCTCCTGCTTTATGGCATTCCAGAGCTCCTGCGCTGTGTGGCTTCGATGCCCCAATGAAACTAGTTTCAAGACGGCCTGCTGACGTTTGGCCACGGCTGTGCTCATGTCGGTCATAGGTAAACGTTCACGGGTCCATGTGGGGGTGGACTGTGACGGATCCTGCAGAGAGGAATCAGAGGAACTGGTGTAAGAGGAGGAGTCGATGCGTACAGACTGGATTCCTGCAATCCTTGGAGTGGGCAGGACACGTCCTGCGCCACTCGCACGATCTGTACCTGGCTCAACAACATTAACCCAATGGGCAGTGAGGGAAACATATCGCCCCTGTCCATGCTGACTGGTCCACGCATCGGTGGTGAGGTGGACCTTGCTACTGACGGCGTTCAGTAGCGCATGTTTTATGTTTGCCTCAACATGCCTGTGCAGGGCAGGGACAGCCTGCCTGCTGAAGTAAAAGCGGCTGGGCACCTTGTACTGTGGGACTGCCAATGCCATCAAGTCACGGAAGCTGTCAGTCTCCACCAGCCTGAACGAGAGCATTTCCAGGGACAACAGTTTGGCAATGCCTGCATTCAGAGCCTGTGCTCGGGGGTGGTTGGCCGAGAATGCCCGCCTTTTCTCCCATGCCTGTACTACCGATGGCTGTAGAGTAGACTGGGAGTGTGAGGATGACTGGGAAGGTGGTGCTGTGGGTGGAATTACACAAGGTCTCTGGGAGGAAGCCAAACCAGCTGTGCGTGAGCTGGAGGAAGAGGCAACACGAGCTGAAGAGGTGGTAGCTGCCGCTGTTGGTTGGCCTACATCTTCAGTGTGTTTCTGTAACTCCACCGCGTGCCTGGTCCGCACATGTTTCCACATATTTGTGGTATTGAGGTTGCTGACATTTTTCCCTCTTTTTACTTTATGATGACACAGCTTGCATTTGACAAAACAAATGTCATCTGCAACTGTGTCAAAAAAGGACCAGGCACTGCAAGTCTTGGGAGCGCCCTTTTTGGCTTTGGAAAGAGACAGGCTCCTAACGGGTGCCAAAGTGGAGGCTACAGGCTCCGCAGTCTTCCCCCTCCCTCTCCCTCTTTGGCCCGTAAGAGGAAGCTCTTCCTCTGAGCTGCTCCCACCACCTTCCTGTTCCTCACGCCACGATGGGTCAAGGACCTCATCATCTCCACTACCCTCTGCCACCAACTGCTCCTCCTGGGTAGTCTCAGCAGCACAGTACGCACGAGAAAGCGGCACCTGAGTTTCATCATCAGATGCGTACTGCGCTGTGGTCACCGGAGGCACTGGCCCACCTGCCTCTTCAGAGTCAGAGAGAAAAAGGTGTTGGGCATCACTGCACACTGCCTCTTCTTCCATTTCTCCAATGCTGCTTGGCTGGCCCCCTGTTTCCAAGCCAAGAGATTCAGAGAACAGAAGTAGAGACGGCTCCTGTCCTGGGCTCTCTGACTGCCTGGCCAATTTGGCAGGTGGTGAAGAGACAGATGGCTGCTCTCCAGTGCTCTGTGCCTGAGAGGATGTGGCACTAACTGAAGTCGATGCCGAGGCGTTAGCTGCCATCCACCCGACAACGGCTTCAATTTGGTCTTCACGCAGCAGCGGTGCACGGCGCTCTCCGACAAAGCTGCGCATGAAGGACTGTTCCCTGCTGAAACTGAGTGATGACGAGTCACCGGCGCCCGCAGCAGGCACAGAATCACCACGTCCTCTCCCTGCTCCTCTCCCTGCTCCGCGCCCACGCCCACGTGCCTTACTCCCTGCCCTCTTCATCTTGGTTGACAGATAAAGATAAGCAGAAAAGTACTAAGGCCTTAGTGTGCTTATTCCTGTAATGCTCCTCCTAACAGGTGTAAGAAACACTAATGTTGTAAATTGTGGACTAAACTTTATTATTTTTCAAATGTGGCCTACACAAGTGTTAAGTTGTGTTTGGTGAACAAAACTTTTTTTTTGGTGCAGATCGGGCTACAGAGCTAGTTTAAATCACACGGAGACCGTGCAGACAGCCGTAAACGGCGCTGCAAGGCCAAAAAACCCTCCTCTAGGTTATCCTATATAGTGTTTTTCCACTATTTAGCTGGATACAAGTGGAAAGACACTAATAGGAATTTTTTTTTTCAAATTTTAAACTGGCTGCACTATTTGAAAAAAAGGAAATTGTTTTTCAAGGTATGAGGCAGTAACGCACCCTGAGCTGAATCCAACCGGCTATGGCTGCACACAGACTACAGGGCGAGCTGCGCTCACACAGAGACCGTGCAGACAGCCGTAAACGGCGCTGCAAGGCCCAAAAAAACCCCTCTAGGTTATCCTATGTAGTGTTTTTCCACAATTGAGCTGGAGACTGGTGGAAAGACACTAATAGGAATTTTTTTTTTTCAAATTTTAAACAGGCTGCACTATTTCAAAAAAAGGAAATTTTTTCTCAAGGTATGAGCCAGTAACGAACCCTGAGCTGAATCCAACCGGCTATGGCTGCACACAGACTACAGGGCGAGCTGGGCTCACACGGAGACCGTGCAGACAGCCGTAAACGGCGCTGCAAGGCCAAAAAACCCTCCTCTAGGTTATCCTATATAGTGTTTTTCCACTATTTAGCTGGATACGAGTGGAAAGACACTTATAGGATTTTTTTTTCTTCAAATTTTAAACAGGCTGCACTATTTGAAAAAAAAGGAAAATTTTTCGCAAGGTATGAGCCAGTAACGAACCCTGAGCTGAATCCAACCGGCTATGGCTGCACACAGACTACAGGGCGAGCTGGGCTCACACGGAGACCGTGCAGACAGCCGTAAACGGCGCTGCAAGGCCAAAAAACCCTCCTCTAGGTTATCCTATATAGTGTTTTTCCACTATTTAGCTGGATACGAGTGGAAAGACACTAATAGGAATTTTTTTTTTCAAATTTTAAACAGGCTGCACTATTTGAAAAAAAGGAAAATTTTTCTCAAGGTATGAGCCAGTAACGAACCCTGAGCTGAATCCAACCGGCTATGGCTGCACACAGACTACAGGGCGAGCTGGGCTCACACGGAGACCGTGCAGACAGCCGTAAACGGCGCTGCAAGGCCCAAAAACCCCCCTCTAGGTTATCCTATGTAGTGTTTTTCCACAATAGAGCTGGAGACTGGTGGAAAAACACTAATAGGAAATTTGAGAAAAAATGTGCAGCAGGCTGCACTAAGAGCAAAAAAGAACAACTGTGTGAGGCAGTGTGAACCCCCCCTGAGCTGAATACAACCGGGTATATGGCTGCACACAGACTACAGAGTGAGCTGCACACACACACACACACAGAGACCTTGCAGAACGCTGTTAAAACAGCGCTGCAAGGCAAGAGCAAGGTGAACAGTGAAGAACACACAGCGTTTTGCTAAATTAGCCTTTGGAAAGGAAAATAAAGCAATTAGCAAGCTCAACTGGCCCTCAGTTAGAACACAGCGTCCTGTCCCTAACTGAAATCACAGCAGAGTGAGCGCAAAATGGCGGCAGCGCTTTTTTATAGTGCAGAGTGACATCATTTCAGCAGCCAATCCCAGCCTTGCCAGTACTTACATGCCCACCATGCTAAACAGGATGTGCCCACACTTTCATTCATTCCTCATTGGCTGCTGCGTTCAATTTGAATTCTGGGAACTTCCGATTCCGGTATCCGATACGCGGGAAGTATCGGAATTCGGTATCGGAATTCCGATACCGCAAATATCGGCCGATACCCGATACTTGCGGTATCGGAATGCTCAACACTACTCTTGACGCTATTGTTAAAGAGGTGGTCCACTACCATGTATCATTCACCATTGATTTACACCATTTAAAGAAGTATTTTTGCTAATGCTTTATGTTGCCATATGCGCCTGTGAGCAGCGCTATCACTCCTCGCTCAGTCCACATCACGTGACCCCCGACTGCAGCCGCCACTGATGTCATGTCAATTTCCGGACTCCCTTGATTCACCCAGGCGTGACCGGGTCACCGCTTGTCACAGCCCAGTATATCCACTTTCCCTCTCTCACCTGCTTTCATTGGCCGCAAGCTCCTGCTTGACGTGACATCAGCGGATGTCAGTGGCAGCTTCAGCCGAGGTCACGTGATGCAGACTGAGTGAGCAGCGATTTACAGAAATACTTATTTAAAAGGTTTAAATCAATGGGCAAATTCTACATTGTAGTGGACCACCTCTTTAAGGAATTTACCATTGGTCCTGGTCCTTGGTGCTAGGTAATACATCCAACTGCATTTGTCACTAAGTTTCATAGTTTAATTTCAAGCTATCTTGCACATTACTCATAATAAACTACCGTATTTCTTATACACACAAATATTATTTATTAGACATCACGCTTCAAGAGGACCAGTCATTATATCAAAAGTTGCCAGCTTCGATCTGTCCTTTAATTCCACTTGTTCCACTTATGCCCTAAGAATGTCCTTTTTAAATTCATCAAACGTTTCCAGAAATATGGTCCGTTATAAAAATTAGTACTAAATATAAAGTGCAGGTGCAGACGGCTGTATAATCGGTCCGAGTGCGATCCAACAAAAAATCAGATCACACCTGGACCAATGTTAGTCTATGGGGCCTTCCACATGTCCGATTTTTTTCCCTCAAAGTCTGTCGAAGGAAAAAAATAGCTGCATGTCAGAGTTTCATTTGATATTCTGATTGCAGTCAGCCATGCAAGTGAATGAGTCCAAATCATTGGACTGCACTCAGATTACATCCACTCACTCACACAATAGAAAAGATGGAGAGATTTTGTTCTCCATCTTCTCCTCAGTGTGCTTCAATTCTTTCATCTGAGCGAATCCGCTCAAGCTGTGCTTACACTCTGATCAAACTCTGATCAGTGTTTGATCAGAGTGTCATTTGCATATTCAAAAAAATATTAAGTTAAAGGGGCCGAATAATATTGCGCTCCTCACTTTTCAGTTTTTGATTTTCCACAAAAATTTAAAATAACCAATAAATTTCGTTCAACTTCACAATTTTGATCCACTTGTTGTTGATTCTTCACCAAAAATTTACATTTGGTATCTTTATGTTTGAAGCATGATATGTGGGAAAAGGTTGAAATGTTCTAGGAGCCGAATACTTTCGCAAGGCACTGTGTACACTATTTTAGAAAAAGAAATCTTCATGGGAGGGCTTCATTAACCCCTTTCTGACATTGGACGTACTATCCCGTTGAGGTGGGGTGGGCCCGTATGACCACCGACGGGATATTATGTCATAGTGATCGGCCGCGCTCACGGGGGCCTATCGCAGCTGACATCCGACACTATGTGCCAGGAGCTGTCACGGACCGCCCCTGGCACATTAACCCCCGGCACACTGCGATCAAACATGATCGCAGTGTGCCGGCGGTATAGGGAAGCATCGCGCAGGGAGGGGGCTCCCTGCGGGCTTCCCTGACACCCTCGGAGCAACGCGATGTGATCGCGTTGCTGCGAGGGTATCTTACCTCCTTCTCCTCCTCCTTGCAGGCCTGGATCCAAGATGGCCACGGCATCCGGGTCCTGCAAGGAGGTGCGCCGGGAAGCATAGGAAAAGTGCACGTCAGATCGCTGATCTGACACCGTGCACAGCAAAGTGTCAGATCAGCGATCTTACACTATAACATGATGCCCACCCCCCCCTCCCGGGGCAATGTTATAGTATTAAAAAAAATATCCCAATGAGTAAAAAAAATGTAAAAAAAATTCCCCCCCCAAAAAATATATATATTGTTCCTATAAATACATTTCTTTATCTAAATAAAAAAAACAATAAAAGTACACTTATTTAGTATCGCCACGTCTGTAACGACCCAACCTATAAAACTATATCACTATTTAACCTCTTCAGTGAACACCGTTAAAAAAAAAAAAAAAAAAAAAGAGGCAAAAAAACAACGCTTTATTTTCATACCGCCAAACAAAAAGTGGAATAACACGCAATCAAAAAGACGGATATAAATAACCATGGTAACGCTGAAAACATCATCTTCTCCCGCAAAAAACCAACCGCCATACAGCATCATCAGCAAAAAAATTAAAAAGTTATAGTCCTCAGAATAAAGCGATGCAAAAATAATTATTTTTTCTATAAAATAGTTTTTATCGTATAAAAGCGCCAAAACATAAAAAAATTATATAAATGAGGTAGCGCTGTAATCGTACTGACCCGAAGAATAAAACTGCTTTATCAATTTTACCAAACGCGGAACGGTATAAGTTCCTCCCCAAAAGAAATTCATGAATAGCTGGTTTTTGGTCATTCTGCCCCTTAGTTAGGGAAAATTAAAAAATTAAAAAAATGTATTTATTTCCATTTTCCCTTAAGGGTTAGGGCTAGGGTTATTTTAAGTTGGCTGGGTTAATTTATTCATGCAATCATAGTTACTATAAGATATGAGCCAACTATTGCTGATTACTAACTGTGTATGGTTCTCTGCCATACTTACCGTATATACTCGAGTATAAGCCGACCCAAGTATAAGCCGACCCCCCTAATTTTGCCACAAAAAACTGGTAAAACTTATTGACTCGAGTATAAGCCTAGGGTAGGAAATGCAGCAGCTACCGGTGAATTTCAAAAATAATAATAGATGCTCCATACTGTTCATTATGGCCCCATAAGATGCTCCATTTAAAGCTGTGCCACATATACAATGCTCTGCACCGTTCATTATGGCCCCATAGATGTGCCATATAAAGCTGTGCCACATATACAATGCTCTGCACCGTTCATTATTGCCCCATAGATGTGCCATATAAAGCTGTGCCCCATATACAATGCTCTGTACCGTTCATTATTGCCCCATAGGTGTGCCATATAAAGATGTGCCCCATATACAATGCTCTGCACCGTTCATTATTGCCCCATAGATGTGCCATATAAAGCTGTGCCCCATATACAATGCTCTGCACCGTTCATTATTGCTCCATATAAAGATGTGCCCCATATACAATGCTCTGCACCGTTCATTATTGCCCCATAGATGTGCCATATAAAGCTGTGCCCCATATAAAATGATCTGCACCGTTCATTATTGCTCCATATAAATCTGTGCCCAATATACAATGCTCTGCACCGTTCATTATTGCCCCATAGATGTGCCATATAAAGTTGTGCCCCCTATACAATGCTCTGCACCGTTCATTATTGCTCCATATAAATCTGTGCCCAATATACAATGCTCTGCACCGTTCATTATTGCCCCATAGATGTGCCATATAAAGATGTGCCCCATATACAATGCTCTGCACCGTTCATTATTGCTCCATATAAAGCTGTGCCCCATATACAATGCTCTGCACCGTTCATTATTGCCCCATAGATGTGCCATATAAAGCTGTGCCCCATATACAATGCTCTGCACCGTTCATTATTGCCCCATAGATGTGCCATATAAAGCTGTGCCCCATATACAATGCTCTGCACTATTCATTATTGCTCCATATAAATCTGTGCCCAATATACAATGCTCTGCACCGTTCATTATTGCCCCATAGATGTGCCATATAAAGCTGTGCCCCATATACATGCTCTGCACCGTTCATTATTACCCCATAGATGTGCTATATAAAGATGTGCCCCATATAATATGCTCTGCACCGTTCATTATTGCTCCATATAAAGCTGTGCCCCATATATAATGCTCTGCACCGTTCATTATTGCCCCATAGATGTGCCATTTAAAGCTGTGCCCCATATACAATGCTCTGCACCGTTCATTATTACCCCATAGATGTGCCATATAAAGATGTGCCCTATATACAATGCTCTGCACCGTTCATTATTACCCCATAGATGTGCCATATAAAGATGTGCCCCATATACAATGCTCTGCACCGTTCATTATTGCTCCATATAAAGCTGTGCCCCATATACAATGCTCTGCACCGTTCATTATTGCCCCATAGATGTGCCATATAAAGCTGTGCCCCATATACAATGCTCTGCACCGTTCATTATTACCCCATAGATGTGCCATATAAAGATGTGCCCCATATACAATGCTCTGCACCGTTCATTATTGCTCCATATAAAGCTGTGCCCCATATACAATGCTCTGCACCGTTCATTATTGCCCCATAGATGTGCCATATAAAGATGTGCCCCATATACAATGCTCTGCACCGTTCATTATTGCCCCATAGATGTGCCATATAAAGATGTGCCCCATATACAATGCTCTGCACCGTTCATTATTGCCCCATAGATGTGCCATATAAAGATGTGCCCCATATACAATGCTCTGCACCATTCATTAATGCCTCATAGATGTGCCATATAAAGATGTGCCCCATATACAATGCTCTGCACCGTTCATTATTGCCCCATAGATGTGCCATATAAAGCGGTGCCCCATATATAATGCTGCTGCTGCAATAAAAAAAAAACGACATACTCACCTCTCTTGCTGCCCGCAGCTCCTCAGCGTCCTGTCTCTCCGCACTGACTTCAGGCAGAGGGCTGCGTGCACACTAGTACGTCATCGCGCCCTCTGACCTGCACAGTCACTGCAAGAGGACGGGAAGACGGAGCGGCGCCCGGCGGGGGGAACGTGGACAGGTAAATATGACATACTTACCTGCTCTGTTATGATCTGGTGGCCTTGGAGCAGCATGAGACGTACTCTGGAGAAGGTGGTCCCTGTACTGACCGCAAACCCTGAACCTAGCAGCACAACTAAAAGCAGCCGTGGGGGGTACCTAACACTCCCTAGACCCCTCGACACAGCCTAAGATCTAACTACCCCTAAAGACAGAAACAGGAAACCTATCTTGCCTCAGAGAAAATCCCCAAAGGATAGATAGCCCCCCACAAATATTGACTGTGAGAGGAGAGGAAAAAACATACGCAGATATGAAATCAGATTTTAGCATAGGAGGCCATACCAGCTAAAAAGAAAGAATATAACAGAGTACTATGCGGTCAGTATAAAAACTCTGCATCTCCAGAGAAATAGCTAGACTGCAAAAAATCCTTCATAGACCAAGCTGGACAGGACAAAAACATGAAAATGCACAGAACTATAAGGTCCAATGCAGGTGGACAGCAAAAACAAAGCCAGGACTTATCTTTGTAGAAAAACACAGCAAACTGGAAAGACCAGCAGGAAGTGAATCCTCCAAGAACAATGGACAACTGGCACTGATTAAAGGATTCTGCAAAGCTATATACCCCAGTCAGTCCTGCAATTAGTAGATACACATGTCCACTCCTGCAATCCAGGTCCAACTGCATTACCCTCTACAACCACCGGAGGGAGCCCAAAAGCTGAATTCACAACACTGCTCCCGGCGTCCCTGGCTCCTTCTCCCGGACAGATGGTCTGCCGCAGCCTCTTCCTCTGTCAGTGGTCACCGTTACCGCTCATTACAGGAATGAATATGCGGCTCCACCCCTATGGGAGTGGAGTCCATATTCATAACTTTAATGAGCGGTCCCACGTGACCGCTGAACAGGGGAAGAGGCTGCCCGAAGACCATGGGACAGGCAGGGGGAGCACCAGGAGCCCCGGAAGCAGGTAAGTATGCGACAGACCTCTCTCCCCTTCACCCGCCGACCCTGCCGCCGACCGTGATTCGAGTATAAGCCGAGAATGGCACTTTCAGACCAAAAATTTGGGCTGAAAATCTCGGCTTATACTCGAGTATATATGGTATCTAAGGGAATTATCTGACCAATATTTTATGGGGACAATGGTCTGAACCCCCTTATACTATTCAAGCAAAAGGTCTTTATTTCGCCTATTGGAATTAGTGGGTCACGTATGTCATAAGTGACCCAATATACATCCAGTGATGTATGTAAATATTTTTTTTTTAATTTATAAAATAAAGGTTAAATTTTAGTCACACACTAGCTTCTCTTTTTCTATCTTTGTAATTTCAAATATGCAGGTGGTGCACACCAATATGTGACTTTTTTCTGTGAGGATTGACTAATCCCATAGCAATTAAGTGGTTAAATGTACAAAACATAAGTCATATTATTACAGCCTGGGAGAACGTATACTTTGAACAGAGAAATATAAAGGACTCTCCGGCTAGATAAGACATCAGGACTGAATTATCAGAGACCCAAGCCATGAGAACAATGCCAGAGGAGTGCTGGTATCACTTTCACAATACTTCAAGCTGAGATGAGGGGAGGAAAAAATGGAATACATATAGCAGAAAAGGAACATACTTGAAGGTCAGGGGTTAAGAGACTATCCACCCCAAAACTCCAGACCTTCTGAAATGTAGCTGGGCATCCCCTATTCTAAAAGACCGTTTTCTCATATGAAATAGTACTGTTTACCAGGGACTTCCATCTGCCAAATATAGGGGGCTTGTCAGCCATCCAGTGAAGAGCAATTTTTTTCCTAGCCAAGAATAATGTTTCCCTGACAAAGATCCGGGTGTGTTGCTGCCAATGTTCTTCGTCTAGCCAGCCAAATAATGCCAGTTTAGATTGACATAATATAATGATTGACAATAGAGGTGATAGCAACCTAACAACATTAATCCAAAAGAGAGGATATTGGGGGGCAAGACCAAATCATATGCTAAAAGTTGGCGTTCAGAGAATGACAGTGCGTTCTCTGTAAGGGGTCCTGCCCATGACCTTTATGGAATGTATTATTCTGTGTGATGCTCCATAGCTATAAATGGCCGCTTCGCCATTTTTGGTTTGTAACCAAGTAGTATGGCAATATACATTTAATTTAAAGATTTGTTTCTCTTTTTAATTCTTAAATCAATAAAACACGTGATAATAAGCAACCTTGTAATGTATCTTATCAGAGAAATCTGCTTCTTTTTCCTCCTGGATTGATCATTCACTCAGAATTCTTAATTCATGGGTAAAATCTGTATTCAGTGAAGGCAGAGATTTACATTACTGAGACAGATGAGATCTGCTACTGATAAGAGTCTATGTAGAAGGGAGAAGGTAAGGAGAAGCTAGAGGCAGAACGCCTCCCGTTTACATAGAACCTTATCAGTAGGGACTGTCATCTTCTCTCTCAGTAATGTCAAAATCTGTCTTCACTGAATACAGATTTTACTCTTGAATTGACAATTTTAAGAATAAATGATGAGTCCAGGAGGAGAAAGAAGCAGATTTCTCTGATAAAATATATTTCAAAATTTCATATCTTCATGTGTACTACTGATTTATGAAAAAACATTAACAATTGCTACTCTTTAACCTCTTTCTGACCTCGGACGGGATAGTACGTCCAAGGTAAGATACTGCACTTTGATGTGGGCTCCGGCGGTGAGCCCGCATCAAAGCCGGGACATGTCAGCTGTTTTGAACAGCTGACATGTGCCCGCAATAGCAGCGGGTGAAATCTCGATTCACCCGCTGCTATTAACTAGTTAAATGCCGCTGTCAAACACTGACAGCGGCATTTAACCTGCGCTTCCGGCCGGGCGGCCGGAAATGAGCGCATCTCCGACCCCCGTCACATGATTGGGGGTCAGCGATGCTTCTGTATAGTAACCATAGAGGTCCTTGAGACCTCTATGGTTACTGATCCCGGCTAGCTGTGAGTGCCACCCTGTGGTCGGCGCTCACAGCACACCTGCATTTCTGCCTCATAGCAGTGATCTGATGATCGCTGCTATGTAGCAGAGGCGATCGCGTTGTGCCAGCTTCTAGCCTCCTATGGAGGCTATTGAAGCATGGCAAGAGTAAAAAAAAAAAGTGAAAAAAATAATAAAAATATAAAAGTTTAAATCATCCCCCTTCCGCCCCATTCAAAATAAATCAATAAAAAAATAGATAAAATCAAACTTACACATATTTGGTATCGCCGCGTTCAGAATCACCCGATCTATCAATAAAAAAAAGGATTAACCTGATCACTAAACAGCGTAGCGAGAAAAAAATTAGAAACGCCAGAATTACATTTTTTGGTCGCCGCGACCATTAAAATGCAATAACGGGCGATCAAAAGAACGTATCTGCACCAAAATGCTATCATTAAAAATGCCAGCTCAGCACGCAAGAAATAAGCCCTCACCCCACCCCAGATCATGAAGAACGGAGACGCTACGGGTATCGGAAAATGGCACAATTTTTTTTTTTTTTTTTTCACCACTTAGATAAAAGAGAAACCTAGACATGTTTGGTGTCTATGAACTCGTAGTGACCTGGATAATCATAATGGCAGGTCAGTTTTGGCATTTAGTGAACCTAGCAAAAAAGCCAATCAAAAAACTAGTGTGGGATTGCACTTTTTTTTGTAATTTCACCTCACTTGGAAATTTTTTCCCGTTTTCTACTACACGACATGCTAAAACCAATGATGTCGTTCAAAAGTACAACTTGTTTCACAAAAAATAATCCCTCACATTGCCATATTAACGGAAAAATAAAAAGTTATGGCTCTGGGAAGAAGGGGAGCAAAAAATGAACACGGAAAAACGGAAAATCCCAAGGTCATGAAGGGGTTAAGTTCAAACTTTCTGCATCATTTTACATTAGTAATCTAAAAAGTAACTTTGCTTTGATATAACTGTGTTGAGTTTCTTCATTCATACACATAACTGCATTTAGACTAGACAGCGGTTTAGGTCCATTTTGCGCATCAGTCATGTGACCTAACAGATTCAATTTTTGAAATGCTAATAAGGTGAAAATAATCTAAATCTCCATTAACTGTATTTGTCAATGTTTCAGGTCTACAGGTGTATCTGAAAAGGAACCCCCTCCAACCCAACCAAAACAGAGCAGCAACAACCCCCCGGACATGTCAGGCTGGAACCCATTTGGAGATGATAACTTCTCCAAGTTAACAGAAGAAGAGTTGCTGGACAGGGAATTTGACCTCCTGAGATCAAGTAAGGGGACATTGAAGGCTTAATTTGCTTCACAATAACTTGGACACACAATCCCCTCAGCCAGAATTTGCTCTGACTTATGGACCACAATTAAACGTAAAACTTCTTTCTACGTGTCTGAGGGGCAACATTGTGTCCAGGTTTATTAGATGTAAAGGACAAGGGAAAGGCCTTGTCAAGAGAAGACATTGATTATAAATGGGATGTAAAAGGAGGGACATTTATGTCTCTTGCTTTATTTTTTTTAGCATTATTTCTACACCATTTTCATTCAGACCAGTAATGCCCTATGACGACGCCTGAAAGAAGAGATAACCCTTTTTCACATTACGTTAATGATTGCAATGTCCATCTGATATGTCTCTGACTGTAAGAGTCACTTTTCGTGTTCCATAATATGTTCAATAAACCTGTTCATCTTCTGTTATGTTTTTTGCTTGCATCTAATAGACTCTAATCTAATCTTTTCATCTTATACTCATGAATAGTTAATGATCTACTGTCTCTCAAAATAATCTAGATTTCCACCTTCTGACAAGCAAACGGTGCCTCTTGCTTTCACTTGATGTCTATCTATGTTTCTACTTACTAATCAGGCTACACCAAACAATATGAAATCTTCTTTTCCTACAGTGTTGTGTAGTCGAATGCATGAGCAAAATCTCGAAATACAGATATCTAAAGAGGCTTCCATCTACATGTATTTTAACAAAAATCTTATTAATATGGCATTAAGAGAAGGACAACATGTCTTGCAGCATGAACAACCCTCCTTTGCTTTCAGCTTGGGTCATCTTACATTTTTCTGAGGCAATGTAATTCTAGATTGGGCCAGCCTCAAGTTGACTACATGTCTCTTCTAACCAGTTGACACCTTCATGTGGCCTAATCTTGGCAAAATAACATTTGCATAGAGTTATAATACAGTGCTTATAGATGACCTTTCACCAGATTTTTCGTGTTGAGATTTGAACACAGAATGTAATAGTGGCTGCATTGTAGAGTATTTTTATATTTTGTCTCTTTGTTTCAGAAATTTTAGCCATCAGAGTATTTGTCACCTAATGACTTCACTTTTTTAACTCCACATAGGTTCTGTCCCTGGGGGCGTGTACTTCTTCCCCCTGTATGTTGCTGACCAATCATAAGCAGGCAGTAACACTTAAATAAGTACATGCCCCCGCCATAGCTTAATGCAGGATTCACAGTATGTGAGGTGTAATCACTCATATATGCTGTGCTCAAGCAAGTTGTACTCATTCTGCAGTGGGAGCAGGCTGTCATTATGTCTCACACGCAGGAGCAGTCTGTTCTGGGCTACTGTTGTGTCAGATACCACAGAAACAGTAGAAATAAGAGCACAACCGATATGTGTAATTATATTACAGACAACACAAGACAGGCAGTGTTGGGAGCAACAGAACAGTAAAGCTAACTGAAGCTAAAGGAGGAGAGCTGGTAGAAGGGTTTGTAATGTGACACAGCTAAACTCTGCTGTGCTGCCCCTGTTCTACAGGGATTTTATCTGAAGGGTGTTACTCATCTGTGCTTTCTAATCAGGATGATTAGACCAGGATGTTAGACCGGGAGATCAGGGTGGTATCATTATATCTCACAGAGACAGAAACCTGCTCTATACATTGTGTGGACATGTTCTTCTTTCCTTGTTGCTGTCTGCTTATGATTGATCAGCATCAAACAGGGAGAAAAAAGGCTCGCCCCCAGTTGAAAACTGTCTGATGACACACATTAGGACGTTATTTTTTTATCTCGTCAGGTGACAAATACTTTGATTGCTCATATCTATACAATGGAAAGGTGAAATATATGAACAAAAAGTTTTATTTCATTGTGTGTCCAGTTCAACATGAAAAATGTGATGAAAGGTGCTTTTTAAGGGTATTCTGTCATCAGGAGTTTACATTATTTAAATCAAGGCTTCATGATGTATATATATATTTTTTTTAAATACCATATTTATGTAAACAAATTTCAGAAATTGTGCAATGTCCAAAATGCTCAGAAGCCTAATATTAGGCTCCTACTTCTTTTTTTTAATTTTTTTAGTAACCATGTGGAAATGGGCTGTTACTGACTGGCTCTGACTCATTGGCTTTTCAGAGAGTTTTCTGGGCATGCTCTAATATTGGTAAAGGTCATTGCGAAGTGGGGGGGGGGGGGGTGTGAGGTGAGCAGTAACAAAGGAAAAACAAGCAGCACAGGTCCTTGCAAAGCTGATGGCTTTTTAGTAGTATCATACACAGCTGAAACGTTGTATGGGTAAATAAAACTAGCTTTTTGGCTACTATGATTCTGTGTTAGCTACCTTATTTAGAAGTTACCATTAATTATTGTATTCATGTCTGTGATGATTATGAGACTACTGAAAAGTGATCTTCACAGAGCAGGAAACGGGAGTCTAGTATTAGGCCTAGTCCCGAGTGTGAATAATGAAAGATTTTTGAATTTCTATTTTTTTATATGGAAAATTAAAAAACAAAACAAAAAAAAAACCTTGTTTAATAATCGTATTTAAAATACAAAATTGATCTGTATGCCATTTTCTTGTGACGTATTACCTTTAAGCAAGAGTACCACACTATGTAAAAACCACCTTGACGTGCTGAAACATGTAGTGACCAATTAATAGAGCCATATATAAAGTTATCTAACAAGTGTTCGGTAATGTGTAGGTAACATAATAGGTAACACCCTATTTGTTGAACAATTTTTCACACTAGGATAGTATCAAGAGTAAGGCTTTTATAGGGGAAGTTTTGAATACTTTGATGCTTAAAAGAGATTTGGCAAAATCCTTCTCCTACCCCCTCTACTATCAATAACGTGGCTAATGCAGTGGTGCACAACCTGGGCAGTGTAGTGATGGGAACCCTAAGGGCACAGATGCTCTGTGATGCCATTCTGCTCACAAACTTTTCTGTGTTTGACATCTGCTCGCCTTTAGCTTTCATGTCAAGAAGATGATATATATAGAGACATTTTGTGCCGTGACCCCTGTTTAGCACTCTAAAAAGGAGTAGATTCGGTGCGAAGGTGGCCTGTAGACATGTCGCTTTTCCATTTTAGCGTATGATAGTTGAAAAATGCTATGCTGTTTCTGCAACTTCTATATTTGAGGTGCAAACCCCATGGTCTCTTTTCTGGATTGCATGAGGAATTTAGGGAGCCCCCCTTTTCAGATAGGTCCCGGCGCCATTGACTCCCAACCATCAGACATGTCTCCGAAGTTAACATCACTGAAAAAAAAAAAAAAAAAATCAAAATGCCCTTTACTCACCCTCCCCAGGTCCACCATGGCTCCTGGTGTTTGATATTGGCTGCATCACTAATGTCACATTGACAGCTCAACAACACTGAGTGGGGCTTCTCCATCACAGGCCTAGCTGCTTAACTCACTGACTGCCGCTCTGTAGACTTCAACGTGGCAGCCAATATCGTACATTTCAATCTGTGGTGAAGACTCAGCGCTACACCCAAAGACTGTGAGTAAAGTCCATTTTTTTAGGATAACAATCTGTGACGGGGGCCAGAATATTCTGAATGGGAACAACCACTATAGTTTGGAAGAGCTTCCGTCTGAGAATGTAACCTTCGGAACAAAAAAGGTTGTGCACCCCCCTGGGTTAAGGCGTGATTGCTAGCATTTCAGTCTCACTGGTTACTGCCTAATATTTCTGGTAGCTAGACTGATAAAATGATTAGCGTTATGAATATTGATCTCCATTATCTTTGCTGGTCTACATTGGTTTGGGGTTATTTCTGGTCCTGATCTGGCCTTCTCCTCCTCCTGCTCCAAGTGATTGGCAATGTGACTAGTCGCTCACTCAGTGTCATTTCTCCTTGCATTCCTAAGTGCACACAGAAGATAGTATGTGATCCAGCTACTCACATTGCGGAGAAAATGCCGGTGTCCCCGTGAAATTATTTATAGCTAGAATTTTATTTTATTTATATTTATATTAACTTTAGTTAATCTTCATGATCAAGTGTTCATTATGGGGGCAGCTCTTTCTGAATCAGAGTTACAAATCTCGTATACGGTATCTTTTCACACAACCATATATCAAAATGATAAAATTCTGTTTTAAGCAACCACTAGGAGCTTACTGCAATGAGATTTCTAATGCTCCCATTAACACAACAAGACTAGGTCCACATCACTATAATGAGGTACATTAAAGGTGTTGTCCACTACTCTGACAACCCCTTCTGAATCACTATGTATCCCCCAGTAAAATAAAAACTCTTATGCTCAGCTCCAGTGCCGGCTCCATTCCAGCAGTGTCGGCACTCTCTCTCCCCATGCATAACAGTGTTACATGGTCCCTGTGGCTGCCCTCTCTTTTCCTCCTGTTGTCAATCATCTCTGTAGGAGAGTAGAGTGAAGCCAACGCTGATTGGCCACAGGTATTGCGTGACATAACAATGTCATGCAAGCGCTGGGAGAGCCAATGCCAAGACCTTTGGAATGTCACTAGCACCAGAGATGGGTATAGGTGCTATTATTTTACTGGGGGGGGGGGGGGGGGGTGTAACTGTTCAGAATGGGGTTGTCCAAGTAGGGGAGAACCTCTTTAATGCTATGTGCCAAGAAAGCTCCCAACATAGACACATTGGACGGATTCATTAAAGGTACAGTCACACATAACGATTTCTTTAACGATATCGTTGCTTTTTGTGACGTGGCAACGATATCGTTAACGAAATCGTTCTGTGTGACAGCGACCAACGATCAGGCCCCTGCTGGGAGATCGTTGGTCGCTGGGAATGATCAGGACCTTTTTTTTGGTCGCTGATCACCCGCTGTCATCGCCGATCCAGCGATGTCTTCTCTGGTAACCAGGGTAAATATCGGGTTACTAAGCGCAGGGCCGCGCTTAGTAACCCGATATTTACCCTGGTTACCATTGTAAAAGTTAACAAAAAAAAAAACAGTACATACTCACATTCCATTGTCTGTCACGTCCCCCGGCGTCAGCTTCCCGCACTGACTGTGTCAGCGCCGGCTGGCCGTAAAGCAGAGCACAGCGGTGACGTCATGATGTCACCGCTGTGCTCTGCTTTACGGCCGGCCAGCGCTGACAGTCAGTGCGGTACGGTGACGGCGTGGGACGTGACAGACACCGGAATGTGAGTATGTTGTGTTTTTTGTTTACATTTACAATGGTAACCAGGGTAAACATCGGGTTACTAAGCGCGGCCCTGCGTTTAGTAACCCGATGTTTACCCTGGTTACCCGGGGACTTCGGCATCGTTGGTCACTGGAGAGCTGTCTGTGTGACAGCTCTCCAGCGACCACACAACGACGCTGCAGCAATCACGGCCAGGTCGTATCGCTGGTCGTGATCGTTGGTAAATCGTTTAGTGTAACGGTACCTTAAGATTGGCATTGTGCACATTAGGATTAATGAAGGGGCTCACTGAAGTAGGAAATGTTACTCCAGTCAGCTCGGACCCTGGAATAAGTTATGGCACTAGAGTGTGGTAACTTTTCAAGTATTTGACAGGCGTGCATAGCCACACCCACATCCCACACAACATGACGCCCACATCCCACCCAATGTGACACCCATATTGGCTTAACTTGCTGAGAGGGGAGTGTAAAAGCCAGATATTGCAACGTTTTTGCGAAAATATTGCGACTTCACATGTGTTATGGCAGAATTCTGGAGTAAGCACCTTAATGAATAGGGAGCTGTGGGGCCAATTCATTATTGCATTGTCTTTTCCTTGTTGAGTTTTCGGCATTTTTCACTTATTATTGATTTGCACCTAACTCTTGCTTTATCTTGCATATTTTTTTTAATAGTTTATTTTGCATATATTTGTTTATTATATGTATTCATCTATTTTTTTAATGTTCAACACTGTGAGTATGGTTTGGGGTTTCCACTGGATGGATTTCATGTGCCATAAGATTAGTTTAGTTTTAGCATCAGTCCGACTAGTATACAACAAAAGAGAATAGACATTTCAAATACAATTTCCATGAATGTAATGTGAACAGAGCCAAATAAATCAGTATGCTGTGCATTCCCCTTTTGATGCCAGAAATATAAATGAAAATAGAAAAAATTGGAGTCCGGCTCAACAGGACTGGATTTTCCTTTTCTTTTTCTTTTTCAAAAGAAAATATAGTGCATACAAAAGAAAAATGTACATGGTCGACATGACCCAGTCGACGAGTTTCGACGGCACTAGGCAATCTTAACTCATTTTTGTATTTATTTTTTATGTAACATAATGCTTTAGGATGGCGTACCATTTTACCCAGTAGACAAGTTTACGAGTGTCATCATTATCCAATCAGTAAGGGTCCAATTGCTTGACCTCTCTGGTTGTGGAATTAGGGGAAAGCCTATTAATGAGCTTTTATCAGTCAGAATAATTACTCTGCTTTATTAATCAACGCTGGATTGCACCATACAGCTGAGAAAAACAGATTATTGGCCAACTCATATCCCAGTGATCATTTTTCTTAAAATATATTTGCGGGCGACTTCTTTAAATTCAAATCCTGCCTTGTATAACAGATGAGCAGTACTGACCGGACCAATTTTAGTAGTGACGTGTAACAAAGTGTGAACATAAAGCCATATTAAAAGTCTAAAATAATCCGCTATGTAAAATGTACATATGTGTATTTCTATAAGCATTAACATTTATCACTACCTCTTGTCAACCTAATTAAACCCTTCATGACCCAGCCTATTTTGACCTTAAAGACCTTGCCGTTTTTTGCAATTCTGACCAGTGTCCCTTTATGAGGTAATAACTCGGGAACGCTTCAACGGATCCTAGCGGTTCTGAGATTGTTTTTTCGTGACATATTGGGCTTCATGTTAGTGGTAAATTTAGGTCAATAAATTCTGTGTTTATTTGTGATAAAAACAGAAATTTGGCGAAAATTTTGAAAATTTCGCAATTTTCACATTTTGAATTTTTATTCTGTTAAACCAGAGAGTTATGTGACACAAAATAGTTAATAAATAACATTTCCCACACGTCTACTTTACATCAGCACAATTTTGGAAACAAAATTTTTTTTTGCTAGGAAGTTATAAGGGTTAAAATTTGACCAGCGATTTCTCATTTTTACAACGAAATTTACAAAACCATTTTTTTTAGGGACCACCTCACATTTGAAGTCAGTTTGAGGGGTCTATATGGCTGAAAATACCCAAAAGTGACACCATTCTAAAAACTGCACCCCTCAAGGTGCACAAAACCACATTCCAGAAGTTTATTAACCCTTCTGGTGCTTCACAGCAGCAGAAGCAACATGAAAGGAAAAAATGAACTTTTTAGTCACAAAAATGATTTTTCAGCAACAATTTTTTTATTTTCCGAATGGTAAAAAGAGAAACTGAACCATGAAAGTTGTTGTCCAATTTGTCCTGAGTACGCTGATACCTCATATGTGGGGGTAAACCACTGTTTGGGCGCACGGCAGGGCTTGGAAGGGAAGGAGTGCCATTTGACTTTTTGAATGAAAAATTGGCTCCACTCTTTAGCGGACACCATGTCACGTTTGGAGAGCCCCCGTGTGCCTAAAAATTGGAGCTCCCCCACAAGTGACCCCATTTTGGAAACTAGACGCCCCAAGGAACTTATCTAGATGCATAGTGAGCACTTTAAACCCCCAGGTGCTTCACAAATTGATCCATAAAAATGAAAAAGTACTTTTTTTTCACAAAAAAATTATTTTAGCCTCAATTTTTTCATTTTCACATGGACAACAGGATAAAATGGATTCTAAAATTTGTTTGGCAATTTCTCCTGAGTACACCGATACCTCACATGTGGGGGTAAACCACTGTTTGGGCACATGGTAAGGCTCGGAAGGGAAGGAGCGCCATTTGACACTTTGAATGAAAAATTATCTCCATCGTTAGCGGACACCATGTCGCGTTTGGAGAGACCCTGTGTGCTTAAACATTGGAGCTCCCCCACAAGTGACCCCATTTTGGAAACTAGACCCCCCAAGGAACTTATATAGATGCCTAGTGAGCACTTTAAACCCTCAGGTGCTTCACAAATTGATCCGTAAAAATGAAAAAGTACTTTTTTTTCACAAAAAATTTATTTTCGCCTCAATTTTTTCATTTTCACATGGGCAATAGGATAAAATGGATCCTAAAATTTGTTGAGCAATTTCTCTCGAGTACGCCGATACCTCATATGTGGGGGTAAACCACTGTTTGGGCACAAGGCAGGGCTCGGAAGGGAAGGCGCGCCTTTTGACTTTTTGAATGGAAAATTAGCTCCAATTGTTAGCGGACACCATGTCGCATTTGGAGCGCCCCTGTGTGCCTATGCAATGGAGCTCCCCCACAAGTGACCCCATTTTGGAAACTAGACCCCCCAAGGAACTTATCTAGATGCATACTGAGTACTTTAAACCCCCAGGTGCTTCGCAGAAGTTTATAATGCAGAGCCATGAAAATAAAAAATAATTTTTCTTTTCTCAAAAATGATTTTTTAGCCTGGAATTTCCTATTTTGCCAATGGTAATAGGAGAAATTGGACCACAAATGTTGTTGTCCAGTTTGTCCTGAGTACGCAGATACCCCATATGTGGGGGTAAACCACTGTTTGGGCGCACGGCAGGGCTCAGAAGGGAAGGCACGCCATTTGGCTTTTTAAATGGAAAATTAGCTCCAATCATTAGCGGACACCATGTTGCGTTTGGAGAGCCCCTGTGTGCCTAAACATTGGAGATCCCCCACAAATGACCCCATTTTGGAAACTAGACCCCCAAAGGAACTAATCTAGATGTGTGGTGAGCACTTTGAACCCTCAAGTGCTTCACAGAAGTTTATAACGCAGAGCCATGAAAATTAAAATAAAAAATTTATTTTCTCAAAAATGATTTTTTAGCCCGCAATTTTTTATTTTCCCAAGGGTAACAGGAGAAATTTGACCCCAAAAGTTGTTGTCCAGTTTCACCTGAGTACGCTGATACCCCATATGTGGGGGTAAACCACTGTTTGGGCACATGCCAGGGCTCGGAAGTGAAGTAGTGACGTTTTGAAATGCAGACTTTGATGGAATGCTCTGCGGGCGTCACGTTGCATTTGCAGAGCCCCTGATGTGGCTAAACAGTAGAAACCCCCCACAAGTGACCCCATTTTGGAAACTAGACCCCGAAAGGAACTTATCTAGATGTGAGGTGAGCACTTTGAACCCCCAAGTGCTTCACAGAAGTTCATAACACAGAGCAGTGAAAATAATAAATACGTTTTCTTTCCTCAAAAATAATTTTTTAGCCCAGAATTTTTTAATTTTCCCAAGGGTAACAGGAGAAATTTGACCCCAATATTTGTTGTCCAGTTTCTCCTGAGTACGGTGATACCCCATATGTGGGGGTAAACTACTATTTGGGCACTTGCCGGGGCTCGGAAGTGAAGTAGTGACGTTTTGAAATACAGACTTTGATGGAATGCTCTACGGGCGTCACGTTGCGTTTGCAGAGCCCCTGATGTGACTAAACAGTAGAAACCCCCCACAAGTCACCCCATTTCGGAAACTAGACCCCGAAATGAAATTATCTAGATATGTGGTGAGCACTTTCAACCCCCAAGTGCTTCACAGAAGTTTATAACGCAGAGCCGTGAAAATAATAAATACGTTTTCTTTACTCAAAAATAATTTTTGAGCCCAGAATTTTTTATTTTCCCAAGGGTTACAGGGGAAATTGGACCACAAAAGTTGTTGTCCAGTGTCTCCTGAGTAAGCTGATACCCCTTGTGTGGGGGTGAACCACTGTTTGGGCACACGTCGGGGCTCAGAAGGGAAGAAGTGACTTTTGAAATGCAGACTTTGATGGAATGGTCTGCGGGCGTCACGTTGCGTTTGCAGAGCCCCTGGTGTGCCTAAACAGTAGAAACCCCCCACAAGTGACCCCATTTTGGAAACTAGACCCCCCAAGGAACTTATCTAGATATGTGCTGAGCACTTTGAACCCCCAAGTGCTTCACAGACGTTTACAACGCAGAGCCGTGAAAAAAAAAATCATTTTTCTTTCCTCAAAAATGATGTTTTAGCAAGCAATTTTTTATTTTCTCAAGGGTAACAGGAGAAATTGGACCCCAGTAATTGTTGCGCAGTTTGTCCTGAGTATGCTGGTACCCCATATGTGGGGGTAAACCACTGTTTGGGCACAC
Source organism: Ranitomeya imitator (assembly GCF_032444005.1). Classification (NCBI taxonomy): domain Eukaryota; kingdom Metazoa; phylum Chordata; class Amphibia; order Anura; family Dendrobatidae; genus Ranitomeya; species Ranitomeya imitator. The sequence goes on from NC_091282.1 coordinate 870,467,327, forward strand.
GTCGGGGCTCGGAAGTGAGGGAGCACCATTTGACTTTTTGAATACAAGATTGGTTGGAATCAATGGTGGCGCCATGTTGCGTTTGGAGACCCCCTGATGTGCCTAAACAGTGGAAACCCCTCAATTCTAACTCCAACACACCCCTACACCTTATCCCAACTGTAGCCATAACCCTAATCACAACCCTAACCCCAACACACCCCTAACCACAACCCTAATTCCAACCCAACCCTAACCCTAAGGCTATGTGCCAACGTTGCGGATTCGTATGAGATTTTTCAGCACCATTTTTGAAAAATCCGCGGGTAAAAGGCACTGCGTTTTACCTGCGGATTTTCCGCGGATTTCCAGTGTTTTTTGTGCGGATTTCACCTGTGGATTCCTATTGAAGAACAAGTGTAAAACGCTGCGGAATCCGCACAAAGAATTGACATGCTGCGGAAAATACAACACAGCGTTTCCGCGCGGTATTTTCCGCACCATGGGCACAGCGGATTAGGTTTTCCATATGTTTACATGGTACTGTAAACCTGATGGAACACTGCTGCGAATCCGCAGCCAAATCCGCACCGTGTGCACATAGCCTAATTCTAAAGGTATGTGCACACGCTGCGGAAAACGCTGCGGATCCGCAGCAGTTTCCCATGAGTTTACAGTTCAATGTAAACCTATGGGAAACAAAAATCGCTGTACACATGCTGCGGAAAAACTGCACGGAAACGCAGCGGTTTACATTCCGCAGCATGTCGCTTCTTTCTGCGGATTCCGCAGTGGTTTTACAACTGCTCCAATAGAAAATCGCAGTTGTAAAACCGCAGTGAAATGCGCAGAAAAACCGCGGTAAATCCACAGCGGTTTAGCACTGCGGATTTATCAAATCCTCTGCGGAAAAATCCGCAGAGGACCAGAATACGTGTGCACATCCCGAACCCTAACCCTACCCCTAACCCTACCCCTAACCCTACCCCTAACCCTACCTCTAACCCTAACCCTAGTTCTTACCCCAACCTTAGTGGAAAAAAATAAATTATTTTTTTTTTTTATTGTCCCTACCTATGGGGGTGACAAAGGGGGGGGGGGGGCGTCGGAGCATGGATGAGGATCGGTGTGCGTGCGGGTGGATTGGAGCACGGGGTGGGGGATCGCTGTGCAGGGGGGTGGATCGGAGCACGGGGGGGATCGCTGTGCGGGGGGGGATCGGAGCATGGGGGGGTTTCATTGGAACACGGGGGTGTGATTGGAGCACGGGGGGAGCGGACAGGAGGACGGGGGAGCGGAGCACTGGACGGAGGGGAGCGCTGCACAGATCGGGGGGCTGGGGGGGGGCGATCGGTGGGGTGGGTGCACATTAGTATTTCCAGCCATGGCCGATGATATTGCAGCATCGGCCATGGCTGGATTGTAATATTTCACCAGTTTTTTAGGTGAAATATTACAAATCGCTCTGATTGGCAGTTTCACTTTCAACAGCCAATCAGAGCGATCGTAGCCACGGGGGGGTGAAGCCACCCCCCCCCCCCTGGGCTAAACTACCACTCCCCCTGTCCCTGCAGATCGGGTGAAATGGGAGTTAACCCTTTCACCCGATCTGCAGGGACGCGATCTTTCTGTGACACAGCATATGCGTCACAGGTCGGATTGGCACCGACTTTCATGACGCATACGCTGTGTCACAGGTCGGGAAGGGGTTAAAGGCGTTGTCCACCTTTTGGGGACAATTTATTTTTTTGTTACTTATTTGCATGTATTTATCGCTAAAAATAATTTTTGCAATTAGGTTTCATTAAAACCTTTGCACCGTTTGGTATTTCCAGGCTTTGTTTTCCTACACATTCAACTTTAATGTAGTCTGTTGTCATAAAGCATCTAAGAGGCACTCCTAAAATACAGATAAAAGATCTCCAAACTTTTGAGGCTTAGACTGTTAGAACAAACACACTTCTCAGTAAATTCATTCTATAGCCAGGAATGATCATTTTTAGTCCCAAATACATGCATTTAAACAAAATAAATTGATGGACAATCCCTGCAATTATTTATTGCTAGATACTACAATTCAGCCCCAATGGTCATATATTAAAATTGTAAGGTTAAAAAAGGGAATGTTAATTTGATGGGTGAAAGCCCGGAAACTAAGTTTGCGTGCTGTTTGTTACTATGCCCACATGATGGCAGCAAACTAAATCTTATTTCTCAATTACTACTCGCTGTAACGTTCTATATACTGTATATCCTACACTTCACTTCATTAATATGTATATAAATGTAGTAAAATAATGTGAAAATCAATCCTTTTGGCATCCTAAGCAGCAGATTTACCATTTAAACATGTTTACATGCATAGGAAAGTTAAAGGGAACCTGTCACCCCGAAAATCCGGGGTGAGGTAAGCCCACCGGCATCAGGGGCTTATCTACAGCATTCTGTAATGCTGTAGATAAGCCCCCGATGTAACCTGAAAAGGGAGAAAAAGACGTTAGATTATACTTACCCAGGGGCGGTCCCGCTGCTGGTCAGGTCGGATGGGCGTCTCCGATCCGCTGCGGCGCCTCCCATCTTCTTTCCATGACGTCCTCTTCTGATCTTCAGCCACGGCTCCGGCGCAGGCGTACTTTGCTCTGCCCTGTTGAGGGCAGACAAAGTACTGCAGTGCGCAGGCGCCGGACCTCTGACCTTTCCGGCGCCTGCGCACTGCAGTACTATCCTCTGCCCTCAAGAGGGCAGAGCAAAGTACGCCTGCGCCGGAGCCGTGGCTGAAGATCAGAAGAGGACGTCATGGAAAGAACATAGGAGGCGCCGCAGCGGACCGGAGACGCCCATCCGACCGGACCAGCAGCGGGACCGCCCCTGGGTGAGTATAATCTAACGTCTTTTTCTCCCTTTTCAGGATACATCGGGGGCTTATCTACAGCATTACAGAATGCTGTAGATAAGCCCCTGATGCCGGTGGGATTACCTGACCCCGGATTTTCGGGGTGACAGGTTCCCTTTAAGTAACATTGTAAAATCCATTACATTACTTACCTTAGATTCATCTTGCCTTAAAGCTTATTAATAATAAAGCTAACTCTTCTTTTGATTCTTGCTGCGCGAGCCGTAAGCAGCATAAATTAGAGACCAGCTCGCTAGTTGCAGAAGAAAAGACCTGTCATTCTAGTTTATTGGGTGTGGAAAAGCCAGAGGGACTTAAAATGGGTTATCCCATGAGCAAAGTACATTGTAATAAATAGATCTTTGCACATTTGGATTTGTTAAACTTAAGTTACTGTGCTGTGATAAACTTATAATTGTGCCCCTGCTGTGTACTATGTAATGGCTGTGTCTGACCATGCAGAGCTGCTCCAGTTCATGGTCAGTAGATACCACATCTTCTGGGGCTGGGGAACGGGGCAGCTACAGATAAGACAGCAGGGGCTCGCAGCAGGTAACACATTTCCCTGTCTATTTTATCACAGGAGCAAGTGTTTTGCTCCAACTCTTGTCTGTTAGAGGCAGATGATGGCTGAATAATTAATTCATCATCTGCCGGCATAGATGCAGGCTCAGTTTCTGTGTACCGGTAATATATGACGTACCAGTAAGTTGGTAAGGGGTCAATTAAAACACACTTCGTACTTTAAATCTACGACCAGTTACCTTGTTTCTGACCCGTTTTCAACTATGGTTTTGTCATAACATCATCATTTGTAACGATTCATGGTGTCTTTGGTACGGAAAGTATGAATCATACAACATGTTCCTTTGAAGAGATGCTTTCAAAATCCTCATACTTGGATAATTTCTTATACCTACAGATTGTACAATTTCACGCACTCCGCGTTACTTGCCAAGAGATTTATTGCAAAATACAAATTGGCAGTATGGTCCATGTAGACACAGAACAAGCAGGGCCTACTGGTACATGGGAGGTCAGAAGCGTTCGAAATACTGTTCTTTTATGTGATCCATGGTTTTTCTGGGAGTGACCAATAGTATTGTTTTTTTCTATACCTAAAGGCAACCATTATATCAATATGTTTTTCCTTATGGAATGTGTACTTTGTATTTGTGCAGCACTTTATTGTATGCACATACAAGTGCATGGCCAACAGTTACATGTTTAACCCTTTACCAACTTATGACGTAAAGTTATTTTATATGTTGGCTCCCTGACTTTAATGCGGGCTCAGGAATTAATCCTGCATCTTTCCCGGCAGATGATAGATATGATGTTCAGCCATCATCTGCGTGTGGATTGAAGCTCCACCCTAGGCTATTAACCTGTTAATTACAACTGTCAATCTCTGACAGCGGCATTTACAGTGTTCCATCTGCCCCCTCGTGATTTGATCGTGATCCACCACAGAGTTTCCATGGCAGCTGGGGTCTGTTGTCTGTCGTGACTGTCCTCCTGTGATCATCAGCTTCTGGCTGGTGTTTATAGGAGACTGTGATTTTTGGTATGGTCAGCAATACTGTGGTATTGTTGTACATGACACAATCAATTGGATGAATGCAAGTTAAACCCCTTAAGGAGAGTAACAAGTACAGTGAAAATAAAAAAAAGAAATGTTTTTAAAAATGTAAGAGTTGAAATCACCCCCTTTTGCCCCTTTAAAAATAAAGAAACAAAAGATACACATCTTTGGTATCGTTATATTCGTAAAAGTACGATCTATCAAAATATAATATTAATCAACCCGATTAGTAAATGGTGTGATGAGAAAACAAAATTTAAATGCAAGAATTACATTTCTTTGGACACCACAACATTGCAAAAAGATGCAATAGAAGCGATCAGAGCATCTTATCTACATCAAATTGGTATCAGTAAAATCGCCAGCTCAGGTCGCGAAAGAATAATCCCTCACGCAGCCCCATATTCCTAAGATTGAAAACATTACGGCTCTCGAAAAATAAGCAACATTTTTTATTTTCATTTTTGAATTTTTTTCCGACACCTAAATAAGAAAAAAAACAATGCATGTTCGGTATCGCCGTAATCATGTTAACCTGGAGAATCATGTTGCCAGATTAATTTTACCATATAGTGAACATGGTAAATAAAATTAAAAACAATCGTGGAATTCTACGGTTTTCGGAATCTTGCCGCCCTTGTAATTTTTTTCCCGCTTTCTGTTAGATCACATGACAAAATGAATTGTGTCATTCAAAGGTAAAACTTGTCCTGCAAAAAAGATGCCGTCTTATGGCTGTGTCGATGGAAAAATAAAAGTTATGGCTCTTTGAGGAAGAAGAGAAAAAACGAAAAAATAGAAAATAGCCATGCCAGGAAAGGGTTAACGAGCTTTCCAATTGCCTGAGGGATTTTTCTTTCATTACATAATTGTTTCACTCTATAGCGAACATACCCGGGCTTCTGTTCAACTACTGATAATCCCACCGACATTTTCTTGTGGTATAGCTTCTGGTTTTCCCGAGCGAGTCACATTTTATTGGAATTCTGCTTTGTTATAATACGAAGTCACTGCAGCTATTCAGACCATGGAAAGTATAGCTGAAGTACAAGTTGTTTTCCAGAGTATCAAAACCGTCATGACCCAAAGTTGTCTGTAGTTTTTACAGGTTGGATGTTGGGTAATAGGTTTTTGTACAGTCCCAATACTGGTAGTACCGGTAGTTTTTAGACAGCCTTTATTTCCAAGAGGGTAAGCCCTGCTTTTTCCGATGTTTGCAGGCTATTTAACAAATGGATTTATTTTGAGAAATCACTTTTAATGATACAAATTACCTTTAGCTTTACTGGCTCTGAAATGTTAAGAGTAGACGTCGAATAGGATGAATTCTCTGTACAATGTGTTACACTGCTGATGTGCAAGATGCAATGCAATATTGTATATTATCGCCAACTTTGTGAAACCGTCTTGTATTTTTACTGAAAATTAAAAGGACTTTTTATGTAAAGAAGTGTTTCTTTCATTCTATTTTGTTAAGTGCCTTTGTATTACAACATATTTTGAGTTTATGTACTATATACAGTAAGTCCAGCATAAAGCTAATGTAGGCCAGAAAGAGGGGTTATTAACTTATTATTGCTTAGAATTGATTGATAGTGATTGACACATTTTTCAGTTTGTTTGCAGTAGCTTTTACATATGGGAACAATGGACCCCCAAGTAGTTTTATAAAAAAAAGAAAAAGTGTTAGTCCTGCCAAAAGTAAGCAATTATATACTCTGAATAGTGATGAGCGAGCACGTGCACTAAAAATATGTTGGAATCCCCCCGGCTGCATGTCTCATGTCTGGTCGACAGCCACAATACAAGCAACGATTACTGAAGATACTCGGTTAGCAACCGAGCATGGTTCAATAACTCCATATCAGAGCAGCTTCGCTCATCACTAATTCTGATATCTTCAGCCTGAATTTAAAAAAAAATTCAAGCAGAATGATTTTCAAAATAAGGCTAGAATCACACAATAGTATTTTCTCTCATCTGAAAGAATCGGGCCGAGGGTTTGATAGGGAGATGGGGAGAGGGTGGGAAAAATGTCTCTATCTTCTCCGTGAAAAACGGACTGCACTCAGATGTCATCAAAGCATGCCCACGGCTCTGTAGAATAACATTGGTCCAAATGCAATCTGATGTTTTGTCGGATCGCACGCGGACCCAAAATATGGTTGTTACTAAGAGCCCTAATTCTAGTATAAAATATAAAGATTTTCGAATGAATTTTGGATTATTTGCAGATGAAAAGTGAAATAGTTACTACAGTAGATTAGTAAAAAGTTAGCTCTTTTATGCTGCCCCCAGAAAGTGGTATGCAACATTGACATGTTTTGCTAAGTCTAAGTGTGACCCTTTTATGCCTAAAGTTGCATTACACTTTAGATACTGAAAATGTACTACCCCAGCTAAAATTATCATTCTTCGGGTAAAGGTAAACGGACGATCATTTTAACTTAATATTTCAGTCGTCTGAGATGAAATTGGTCATGTATGAATTTTGTTGTCTAGTAGTTAGATTTATTATCTCCAGAAAGATCACTCCATGTTTGCCGATCGTGTGATTGAACATGTAAGGCCAGGTTGAATGATTGTAGGTGCCAAATGTAAGTACTGTATATACTCGAGTATAAGCCGACCCGAGTATAAGCCGACCCCCCTAATTTTGCCACAAAAACTGGGAAAACTTAATGACTCGAGTATAAGCCTAGGGTGGGAAATGCAGCAGCTACTGGTAAATGTCAAAAGTAAAAATAGATACCAATAAAAGTAAAATGAATTCAGACATCAATAGGTTAAGTGTTTTTGAATATCCATATTGAATCAGGAGCCCCATATACTGCTCCATAAAGTTTGATGGCCCCATAAGATGTTCCATATTAAAATATGCCCCATATAATCCTGCATAAAGGTTAATAATGGCCCCATAAGATGCTCCAGAAAGACATTTGTCCAATATAATGCTGCACAAATGTTGATTATGGCCCAATAAGATGACCCATAAAGATATTTGCCCCATATAATGCTGCACAAACATTGATTATGGCCCCATAAGATGCTCCATACAGACACTTGCCCCATATAGTGCTGCACAAACGTTATGGCTCGATACAGACACTTGCCCCATTTGCTGTTGCGAAAAAAAAATCACATACTCACCTCTCCGTCGCTCAGGCCCCCAGCACTTTCAATATTCACCTGACTTCGTTCCAGCGCCGCTCCATCTTCCCGTGTCGCGAGTCGCACGTCTTCTGACCTGAGTGTCACTGCAGAAGGCGCTGAAGACGGAGCGGCGCCCGGAACGAGGAGCAGGTGAATATTGCGCAGCGCTCCCCTCCCCGTTATACTCACCTGCTCCTGGCGCTGTGCAGTCCCTGGTTCCCCACCATCGCAGCTTCTTTCTGTACTGAGCGGTCACCGTTACCACTCATTACAGTAATGAATATGCGGCTTCACCCCTATGGGAGGTGAAGCAGCATATTCATTACTGTAATGAGCGGTACCATGTGACCGCTCAGTACAGGAAGGAGCTGGGGAGACAGGGACGTGCAGGGACCGTGCTTGGAGCAGGTGAGTATAATTAGACAGCCCCCGCTCCCCCTCCCCTGCCGACCCCTGGGTATGACTCGAGTATAAGCCGAGAGGGGGACTTTCAGCCCCAAAAAAAGGGCTGAAAATCTCGGCTTATACTCGAGTATATACGGTAAATTATTACTTACAAAATAAGCATGTTTTGTCATTTTTTTTTTAATAACCACTATGGCAGTTGCGATCATCAGATATCTTCCTTTCTCTGTTTTTCTCCATAATAGGAATGAATAATCTTTAAAATAGAAACAGTAAAGTAAAAATTTACATATAATGAAGGTACAAGAATAGAAAACACAGCTTATGTCTAAAAGTGGTAACAGTTCCTTAAGCAAAAAAAGTGGATCCTTTTTGTTTTAGTTGAAGGCTACCTTTGACTTCAGTATCAGAGACAAATATATTCTAGAAGTCACGTGGATTTAAAGTTTCTAAAAATTGACTCACAATGGAAGCACCGTACTCACCTAGTGTACTTTTGATTGCTGAAATCACAATAAAATAAAAGCTGCATATCATTCATTTACAATTTTTGTCTCTTTGGTATACACTTTACACTCCTACCTAAACCCACAAATTCAGACGTTTATATGTTGCATGCCGCTCTTGAAATTTTTCATTGATGCTTATATCTACTTTATCTTTTGATATAAATGTCTGTTTTTTAGCTTTGCTTAGGTTTTACTTTTATGTTCCACACATGCATGCATTCCTCCATTTTTATTTTATTTTTTGTTGTATTTTTCATTTTCCTTTGCAGATAAACTAGAGGAGTGCAGGCCATGCTCAGTCACAATTCCTGCTTCACAAAGCAAATATTCTGAAGATGCATTTGGTTCTGTTCCATTTATTTCTGCTTCAGGCAAGTGCATCTGTTTACTACAATGGCTGAATGCTTATAACAAAGTTTCTGAGTTCATTCATAAGTAATTAGAATTTATTGGCTTCTCAACTCATTATCTCATGTTTAGAAGTAATGTAAAGAAAATCTAGATTTTTTTTTGCGACTGCTGACATATAATGGAATATATGAAGACTATTTGGGTACATATAAAACTTAACAGCATTAACAATAAGGGCTTTTCCATTATCTGATGTTTTGTTTTCTCCACAGAAGGCCTTGATCGCACCGTTTTAAGATTCAGTATTTAACTCTGACTTTTATATGGGTATACACGGAGGGTTTAAAAAAAAGGGCCACAATCCATCACATGCTATACAAGGAGTTTAATGTTGATAATATTGACGTTCTTTATAGGATTTTAAAGGATTCTCCAATTTGCATACACAGGACTCAATTCATCAAAACCATCATTATTCATATCGTTCTTGATGAGAAGACGTGTTGAAGTCAGATGCTCCCGTTCATGAATCTTGAGCGTCTGATGAATGACAGAAATCTTACTCCAGCCCGGTACTGGAGTGATATTTCTGTTGTAGCCAAGTTACAACTAGTCATGAATTAGTCAAGCTGTGGCATCCATTCCCACAACAACCCCTTCCTGCCTCAGCTCTGCCCACTTTGTCAGAGCTTGGAGAAGCTGGTGAGAAAACACGAAAAGTCGCATTTGGTTCAACTCTGAGTGGCGCCTTAATTTTGCGACTTTTCATACCATTTACACCAGAATTCTGGAGTAAAAGCTTTAATTAATTAGTCCCAAAGTGATTCCATAAGATTCCTCCTATTAGATCCTATCAGGTGTGATAGCTGGAAGTAAATGTTCAGTTTGTTTGTTTGTTTGTTTTCAGCATCAGCACAGAGAAAATTAAGCAGGTGCTTAAGACCAGGTTCACACGTTCAGTATTTGTAAGCTAAAACTAGGAGTGGGTGATAAAACCAGGAGTGGGTGATAAATGCAGAAGTGGTGCATATGTTTCTATTATATTTTTCCTCTGATTGTCCCACTCCTGGTTTTGGCTTACAAATACTGAGGTAAAATTACTGATCAAATACTGAACGTGGCCTAACACTAGGTTTGAGCAACCTATCACCCTCTTAAGTCTAGTTTCACACATCAACTTTCACAGTCCAAATACATGAAGTCCAAATAAGGTTTAGGATACCCACAGGTTGTCCAAAATATGGGTGTCTGTACTTTGACCATGAAAGTTGAATGTGTACAAAATAGACTTAGAAGTTAAAAAAAGATTATAAAAATAAATTCTCATTTACAAAACACAATTCACTCTCATCTTTGGATTTTGTCAGGTGTTTCATCTGATTTCTGTCCCCAGTATCATGCTCAGCAGGACTGACTGAGAAATCTAGGATTCTATGAAGGCATACCTTCGGTATACTTGAACATGTGTTTGTGTATTTCACATTCACAAGCAGTAATATACTTTACTATTGTTATATACATTTGCTGGATGGTTTGTCAGTGAGCTCAGTTGTCACCTATTCAGCACTTCAACACCACCCAGTTGAATTAAAGAAGTGGTGTGGCTAACCCGGAGCTAACCTGTTAACCAGGAGCATATTTAGCATTGTATTAACATAGCGTCTAGTGCCCGTAGTTTAAGTACCTAAATGATACTGAGATGTTGCATTGAAAAGTGCAGATAATTTTATTTACTGAAAGTGAAGTTTTTGTGCCGACAAATCACTCAATTGTCAGTCATTGAGTATTTCACTTTATGCTAACATGCTGCCCACTGTCTGAATTTTTGTGAAATCTCTCCAAAGACAGATTGCTGTAAGTGACACTTGATGATTTCTACATTATCTAGCTCATAGGCACAAGTTGTTTAAGAAGTCAGTTATGCACTTGTCCATGTAGACAAAGTTGGATTAGTTTTCAAGAGAGGCACGTCAAGGAATAACTCTATCAAAACACTGTTTCTGATCTCCTACACTAAGCTCAAAGTGGCAATACTGTGGCTCCTGCTAGTAGATGTTGAAGAGACCTTCAACAGGGTCCAGTGGGATTTCCTATGGTTGATTGGGGCACATGTAGGGCTTGGTGAACCCAAAATTATGATATCATGGCACTCTATACATCCCCAATAGCACATGTTAGTGTGTGCAGCAAAATTTCCCAGTTATTTCCCATTTGTTCCTTGTCCCCATGAAATGCCTGGCCAGGACTGGTAGAGACAATACTTCCAAGGTGTGTTTGTGGGCAAAATATGTTATTACACAGCTATGTATACCTATTACTTAAGGATGCACACTTCTAACCCAGAAATAAGTTTCCTTAATATTATGTCAGAATTCCGGACCTTTGGAGACCTTAGCAACTATAGAGTAAACTCTCACAAGTGTGAGGTTCATAATTGTTGTGAATTCTGTGGCAGAGCTCCCTCCTGTGGTCACAAGTGGTACTTCGGCTGATTCTCTCTGTGAGCTTCTGTTGGTGGAGGGAAGTGGTACTGTGGCTTCTGAGTTTCCTCCCTCAGGTGATCTGGTGAGGTCGTTAGGTGCTTCTCTACTTAACTCCACCTAATGCTTTGATCCTGGCTTCCTGTCAATGTTCCAGTGTTGGACTTGCTTTTCCCTGGATCATTCCTGTGGCCTGCTGCTCTGCATAGCTAAGTTCTTCTTTGCTATTTGTTTGCTATTTTTTCTGTCCAGCTTGTCTTTTTGTTGCTGGAAGCTCTGGGACGCAAAGGGTGTACCTCCGTGCCGTTAGTTCGGTACGGAGGGTCTTTTTGCCCCCTTTGCGTGGTTTTCTTTAGGGTTTTGTGTAGACCGCAAAGTTACCTTTTCTATCCTCGATCTGTTAAGAAAGTCGGGCCTCACTTTGCTGAATCTATTTCATCTCTACGTTTGTCTTTTCATCTTAACTCACAGTCATTATATGTGGGGGGCTGCCTTTTCCTTTGGGGTATTTCTCTGAGGCAAGGTAGGCTTATTTTCTATCTTCAGGCTAGTTAGTTTCTCAGGCCGTGCCGAGTTGCATAGGCAGAGTTAGGCGCAATCCACGGCTGCCTCTAGTGTTGTTTGGAGAGGATTAGGGATTGCGGTCTGCAGAGTTCCCACGTCTCAGAGCTCGTTCTATGATTTTGGGTTATTGTCAGATCACTGTATGTGCTCTGACCGCTATGTCCATTGTGATACTGAATTGCCTATCACAACAGTACAGGAAGCCAAAAGTGCTAATGATTCTCAATAGAGGGAAAAAAGTTCTGAGACCATTTTTTTTTCTTTGCACTGTGTTTTGCCTTTTTTTTCCCCTAGACATTTTGGTGGTTCAGGACACAGGTGTAGCAATGGACATTAAAGGTCTGTCTTCATGTGTGGATCAGCTCACGGCAAGAGTTCAAAATATTCAAGATTTTGTGGTTCAGAATTCTTTGTTAGAACCGAGAATTCCTATTCCAGATTTGTTTTTTGGAGATAGAACTAAATTTCTGAGTTTCAAAAATAATTGTAAACTATTTCTGGCTTTGAAACCTCGCTCCTCTGGTGGCCCAGTTCAACAGGTTAGGATCGTCATTTCTTTTTTGCGTGGCGACCCTCAGGACTGGGCATTTTCTCTTGCGTCAGGAGATCCTGCATTAAGTAATATCGATGCGTTTTTCCTGGCGCTTGGATTGCTGTACGATGAGCCTAGTTCAGTGGATCAGCAGGAAAAAATTTGCTGGCTCTTTGTCAGGCTCAGGATGAGATAGAGGTATATTGCCAGAAATTTAGAAAGTGGTCCGTGCTCACTCAATGGAATGAATCTGCGCTGGCAGCTATATTCAGAAAGGATCTCTCTGAAGCCCTTAAGGATGTCATGGTGGGATTTCCTATGCCTGCTGGTTTGAATGAGTCTATGTCTTTGGCCATTCAGATCGGTCGACGCTTGCGTGAGCGTAAATCTGTGCACCATTTGGCGGTATTACCTGAGATTAAACCTGAGCCTATGCAGTGCGATAGGACTATGACCAGAGTTGAACGTCAAGAACACAGACGTCTGAATGGGCTGTGTTTCTACTGTGGTGATTCCACTCATGCTATCTCTGATTGTCCTAAGCGCACTAAGCGGTTCGCTAGGTCTGCCACCATTGGTACAGTACAGTCAAAATTTCTTCTGTCGGTTACCTTGATCTGCTCTTTGTCATCGTATTCTGTCATGGCGTTTGTGGATTCAGGCGCTGCCCTGAATTTGATGGACTTGGAATATGCTAAGCGTTGTGGGTTTTTCTTGGAGCCCTTGCAGTGTCCTATTCCATTGAGAGGAATTGATGCTACGCCTTTGGCCAAGAATAAGCCTCAATACTGGACCCAGCTGACCATGTGCATGGCTCCTGCACATCAGGAGGTTATTCGCTTTCTGGTGTTGCATAATCTGCATGATGTGGTCGTGTTGGGGTTGCCATGGCTACAAGCCCATAATCCAGTATTAGATTGGAAATCCATGTCGGTGTCCAGCTGGGGTTGTCAGGGGGTACATGGTGATGTTCCATTTCTGTCAATTTCGTCATCCACCCCTTCTGAGGTTCCAGACTTCTTGTCTGATTACCGGGATGTATTTGATGAGCCCAAGTCCGATGCCCTACCTCCGCATAGGGATTGTGATTGTGCTATCAATTTGATTCCTGGTAGTAAATTCCCAAAAGGTCGACTGTTTAATTTATCCGTGCCTGAGCACACCGCTATGCGCAGTTATGTGAAGGAATCCCTGGAGAAGGGGCATATTCGCCCGTCATCGTCGCCATTAGGAGCAGGGGTTTTTTTTGTAGCCAAGAAGGATGGTTCGCTGAGACCTTGTATAGATTACCGCCTTCTTAATAAGATCACTGTTAAATTTCAGTACCCCTTGCCATTGTTATCTGATTTGTTTGCTCGGATTAAGGGGGCTAGTTGGTTCACCAAGATAGATCTTCGTGGTGCGTATAATCTGGTGCGAATCAGGCGAGGCGATGAATGGAAAACTGCATTTAATACGCCCGAGGGTCATTTTGAGTATCCAGTGATGCCATTCGGACTTGCCAATGCTCCATCAGTGTTTCAGTCCTTTATGCATGACATCTTCCGAGAGTACCTGGATAAATTCCTGATTGTGTACTTGGATGACATTTTGATCTTCTCAGATGATTGGGAGTCTCATGTGAAGCAGGTCAGAACGGTTTTTCAGGTCCTGCGTGCTAATTCTTTGTTTGTGAAGGGATCAAAGTGTCTCTTTGGTGTGCAGAAGGTTTCATTTTTCGGGTTCATCTTTTCCCCTTCTATCGAGATGGATCCTGTTAAGGTCCAAGCCATCCATGATTGGACTCAGCCGACATCTCTGAAAAGTCTGCAAAAGTTCCTGGGCTTTGCTAATTTTTATCGTCGCTTCATCTGCAATTTTTCTAGTATTGCCAAACCATTGACCGATTTGACCAAGAAGGGTGCTGATTTGGTCAATTGGTCTTCTGCTGCTGTGGAAGCTTTTCAAGAGTTGAAGCGTCGTTTTTCTTCTGCCCCTGTGTTGTGTCAACCGGATGTTTCTCTTCCGTTCCAGGTCGAGGTTCATGCTTCTGAGATTGGAGCAGGGGCTGTTTGCTCAGTGATGAAACCATGCGCTTTTTTTTCGAGGAAGTTTTCGCCTGCTGAGCGAAATTATGATGTGGGCAACCGAGAGTTGCTGGCCATGAAGTGGGCATTCGAGGAGTGGCGTCATTGGCTTGAAGGAGCTAAGCATCGCGTGGTGGTATTGACTGATCATAAGAACTTGACTTATCTCGAGTCTGCTAAGCGTTTGAATCCTAGACAGGCTCGTTGGTCGCTGTTTTTTGCCCGTTTTGACTTTGTGATTTCGTACCTTCCGGGCTCTAAAAATGTGAAGGCAGATGCTCTGTCTAGGAGTTTTGTGCCCGACTCTCCGGGTTTATCTGAGCCGGCGGGTATCCTCAAGGAAGGAGTAATTGTGTCTGCCATCTCCCCTGATTTGCGGCGGGTGCTGCAAAAATTTCAGGCTAATAAACCTGATCGTTGTCCAGCGGAGAAACTGTTTGTCCCTGATAGGTGGACGAATAAAGTTATCTCTGAGGTTCATTGTTCAGTGTTGGCTGGTCATCCTGGAATCTTTGGTACCAGAGAGTTAGTGGCTAGATCCTTTTGGTGGCCATCTCTGTTGCGGGATGTGCGTACTTTTGTGCAGTCCTGTGGGATTTGTGCTCGGGCTAAGCCCTGCTGTTCTCGTGCCAGTGGGTTGCTTTTGCCCTTGCCGGTCCCGAAGAGGCCTTGGACACATCTCTATGGATTTTATTTCAGATCTTCCCGTTTCTCAAAAGATGTCAGTCATTTGGGTGGTCTGTGATCGCTTTTCTAAGATGGTCCATCTAGTACCCTTGTCTAAATTGCCTTCCTCCTCTGATTTGGTGCCATTGTTCTTCCAGCATGTGGTTCGTTTGCATGGCATTCCAGAGAATATCGTTTCTGACAGAGGTTCCCAGTTTGTTTCGAGGTTTTGGCGAGCCTTTTGTGGTAGGATGGGCATTGACTTGTCTTTTTCCTCGGCTTTCCATCCTCAGACTAATGGCCAGACCGAACAAGCCAATCAGACCTTGGAAACCTATCTGAGATGCTTTGTTTCTGCCGATCAGGATGACTGGGTGTCCTTTTTGCCTTTGGCTGAGTTCGCCCTTAATAATCGGGCCAGCTCGGCTACCTTGGTTTCACCATTTTTCTGCAATTCTGGGTTCAATCCTCGTTTCTCTTCAGGACAGGTTGAGTCTTCGGACTGTCCTGGTGTGGATACTGTGGTGGACAGGTTATAGCAGATTTGGACTCATGTAGTGGACAATTTGACCTTGTCCCAGGAGAAGGCTCAACGTTTCGCTAATCGCAGACGCCGTGTGGGTCCCCGACTTCGTGTTGGGGATCTGGTTTGGTTATCTTCTCGTCATATTCCTATGAAGGTTTCCTCTCCTAAGTTTAAACCTCGTTTCATTGGTCCGTATAGGATTTCTGAGGTTCTTAATCCTGTGTCTTTTCGTCTGACCCTCCCAGATTCTTTTTCCATACATAACGTATTCCATAGGTCATTGTTGCGGAGATACGTGGCACCTATGGTTCCATCTGTTGACCTTCCTGCCCCGGTTTTGGTGGAGGGGGAATTGGAGTATATTGTGGAGAAGATTTTGGATTCTCGTGTTTCAAGACGGAAACTCCAGTATCTGGTTAAATGGAAGGGTTATGCTCAGGAAGATAATTCCTTGGTTTTTGCCTCTGATGTCCATGCTCCCGATCTTGTTCATGCCTTTCATGTGGCTCATCCTGGTCGGCCTGGGGGCTTTGGTGAGGGTTCGGTGACCCCTCCTCAAGGGGGGGTACTGTTGTGAATTCTGTGGCAGAGCTCCCTCCTGTGGTCACAAGTGGTACTTCGGCTGATTCTCTCTGGGAGCTTCCGTTTGTGGAGGAAAGTGGTACTGCGGCTTCTGAGTTTCCTCCCTCAGGTGATCTGGTGAGGTCGTTAGGTGCTTCTCTACTTAACTCCACCTAATGCTTTGATCCATGCTTCCTGTCAATGTTCCAGTGTTGGACTTGTTTTTGTGTAGACCGCAAAGTTATCTTTCCTATCCTCGCTCTGTTAAGAAAGTCGGGCCTCACTTTGCTGAATCTATTTCATCCCTACGTTTGTCTTTTCATCTTAACTCAGTCATTATATGTGGGGGGCTGCCTTTTCCTTTGGGGTATTTCTCTGAGGCAAGGTAGGCTTATTTTCTATCTTCAGGCTAGTTAGTTTCTCAGGCTGTGCCGAGTTGCATAGGCAGAGTTAGGCGCAATCCACGGCTGCCTCTAGTGTTGTTTGGAGAGGATTAGGGATTGCGGTCTGCAGAGTTCCCACGTCTCAGAGCTCGTTCTATTATTTTGGGTTATTGTCAGATCACTGTATGTGCTCTGACCGCTATGTCCATTGTGATACTGAATTGCCTATCACAACACACATGTGCAGGCCTGTCTGAAGTTTGCCATTGAACACCTGGATGATTCTGTGTGTGATTGGGAGAAGGTGCTGTGGTCAGATGAGACAAAAATTGAGGTCTTTGGCATTAACAACTCGCCATGTTTTGAGGAAGAGAAATGCTGCCTATGACCCAAAGAACACCATCCCCACTGTAAAACATGGAGATGGAAACATGTTTTGAGGCTGTCTCTTCGCTACGTGCACAGGACTACTTAACCACATCAATGGGTGAATGGATGGAGCTATGTTCCGTAAAATTGTGAGTGACAACCTCCTTCCCTCCACCAGGACATTAACAATGGGCCGTGGCTGGGTTATCCAGCCAGACAATGACCCAAGACATACAGCCAAGGTAACAATGGAGTGGCTCAAAAAAAATTACATTAAGGTCGGTCATAGAGTGGCCTAACCAGTCTCCAGACCTTAATCCCATAGCAAACTTAAGGAGGGAATTGAAACTCCAAGTTGCCAAGCGACAGCCCCAAAATCTTAAAGATTTAGAGATGATCTGTAAAGAGGAGTGGACCAAAATTCCTCCTGATATGTGATCAAACCTCATCATCGTCTACAAAAAAATCTAACTGCTGTGCTTGCTAACAAGGGTTTTGCCACCAAGTATAAAGTCTTGTTTGCCAGAGGGATCAAATACTTATTTTTCACTGCAAAATGCAAATACATTTATATACATATATAATTTATACAATGTGATTTTCTGGATTTTATTTTTGATATTCAATCTCTCAATGTTAAATTTGACCTACCCTTAAAATTATAGACTGTTCATGTCACTGTATATGGACATCTCAGGCTATCATCTATCTGGGTACTCTGATATCTGCAAACCATGATGTCCTTTATTCCCCAAACTTTGCTCTTTTATTACAAAATATTAAATCCGATCTGTCCAAGTTGAACACCATTTTCATAGTTTGGGAGAATCCATTCCTTTAAAACCCCTTTGCAACCTTGTTTTTTTTCCATTTTTGAGTTTCCATTTTTTGTTCACCCTTCCCAGAGCCATAACTTTTTTTATTTTTCCGTCAATATGGCCATGTGAGAACTTGTTTTTTGAAGGACGAGTTGTACTCTTGAGCAACACCATTGGTTTTGCCATATGATGTACTGTAAAACGGGAAAAAAAGTCAAAGTGCGATTAAATTGAAAAAAGTGCATTTTCTCAATTGTTTTT
The DNA here is from genome assembly GCF_032444005.1 of Ranitomeya imitator. Lineage (NCBI taxonomy): Eukaryota > Metazoa > Chordata > Amphibia > Anura > Dendrobatidae > Ranitomeya > Ranitomeya imitator. Next base: position 870,485,428 of record NC_091282.1, read on the forward strand.
TTTTACAATATTCCCGAAATGCTAAAACTGACCTGCCGTTATGATTCTCCAGATCATTACAAGTTGATAGATACTAAACGTGTATAGGTTCTTTTTTATTTAAGTGGTAAAAAAAATCAAAGTTTCTTAAGAAAAAAAAAGTTGCCATTTTCTGAGACCCGTAGTGTCTCCATTTTTCAGGATCTGAGACTGAGACTTTTTGTGCGCTGAGTTGACATTTTGATTGATACCATTTTGGTGTAGATACAATCTTTTGATCAACCGTTTTTGCATTATATTAATTTAATTCTGGCGTTTTGATTTTTTTTCTCGTTACGCCATTTACTGATTGGATTAATTATTTTTATATATTGATAGATCGGGTGATTCTGAACGCGGCAATACCAAATATGTGGGTTTTTTAGCTCTATGTAGCTAAAATTATCACATGCTATGAGCGCCAACCGCTAGGTGGTGCTCATAGCAATCCGGCAATAACAGCAACAGGAGTCTGCTGCAGACCCCGGATTGGCATTCCCACCCATCGGCGACCCATGTTCATGTGACATGGGCGTTGATGGGCAGGATTAGTGACACGCTTCCGGTGCGTGCATGTTAAACGCTGCTGTCAGAGATTGACAGCGGCATTTAACATGTTAACAGCCGCGGGTGGAACGCGATTCCACATGTGGCTGGTATAGGGGCACATGGCAGCTGTACAAATGAGCTGTCGTGCTGGAAAAGTTTCGGGCTCATCGACGGAGACAGCAACAAACGGGGAGCCCATCTTGGAAGTATTTATACATCCAAGATGGTAAAGGAGTTAAAAATGAATATCTTCCCACAGCCCTATACCTAATGCAAGCCCCACCAATCCATACACATACACATTTCTTCTTGAAGTTAAAGTTCAAAGTCATAAACTTGTTGTATGGTCAGACTTTAAACTGAGGCTTGTCTCTAAAATCATAATCAAACCCAAGGCCATCGGGTGCATATGATTACCGGACATTACACTGTATTGGATGGTGAAACAACTGACTGAAGTATATCCTTAACTGGTTCCATCAATAAAAGAGAAGTAATGGGTGAGCCTAGAAAAAGAGGCCTTGCAAAGTGAACAAACCTCACTGATGTACAGTACAGACCAAAATTTTTGACACACCTTCTCATTTAAAGATTTTTCTGTATTTTCATGACTATGAAAATTGTACATTCACACTGAAGGCATCAAAACTATGAATTAACACGTGGAATTATATACTTAACAAAAAAGTGTGAAACAACTGAAATTATGTCTTATATTCTAGGTTCTTTAAAGTAGCCACCTTTTGCTTTGATGACTGCTTTGCACACTCTTGGCACTCTCTTGATGAGCTTCAAGAGGTAGTCACCGGGAATGGTTTTCACTTCACAGGTGTGCCCTGTCAGGTTTAATAAGTGGGATTTCTTGCCTGATTGTCCTACTGAATAGACTGTTAGAATTTGAATTATGGCAAGAAAAACGCAGCTAAGTAAAGAAAAACGAATGGCCATCATTACTTTAAGAAATGAAGGTCAGTCAGTCTGAAAAAAAAATTGGGAAAACTTTGAAAGTGTCGCCAAGTGCAGTGGCGAAAACCATCAAGCGCTACAAAGAAACTGGCTCACATGAGGACTGCCCCAGGAAAGGAAGACCAAGAGTCGCCTCTGCTTCTGAGGATAAGTTTATCCAGAAATCGCAGGTTAACAGCAGCTCAGATTAGAGACCAGGTCAATGCCACACAGAGTTCTAGCAGCAGACACATCTCTACAACAACTGTTAAGAGAAGACTTTGTGCAGCAGGCCTTCATGGTAAAATAGCTGCTAAGAAACCACTGCTAAGGACAGGCAACAAGCAAAAGAGACTTGTTTGGGCTAAAGAACACAAGGAATGGACATTAGACCAGTGGAAATCTGTGCTTTGGTCTGATGAGTCCAGATTTGAGATCTTTGGTTTCAACCACCATGTCTTTGTGCGACGCATAAAAGGTGAACGGATGGACTCTACATGCCTGGTTCCCACCGTGAAGCATGGAGGAGGTGGTGTGATGGTGCTTTGCTGGTGACACTGTTGGGGATTTATTCAAAATTGAAGGCATACTGAACCAGCATGGCTACCACAGCAACTTGCAGCGGCATGCTATTCCATATGGTTTGCGTTTGGTTGGACCATCATTTATTTTTCAACAGGACAATGACCCCAAACACACCTCCAGGCTGTGTAAGGGCTATTTGACCAAGAAGGAGAGTGATGGGGTGCTACACCAGACCTGAACCCAATCGAGATGGTTTGGGGTGAGCTGGACCGCAGAATGAAGGCAAATGGGCCAACAAGTGCTAAGCATCTCTGGGAACTCCTTCAAGATTGTTGGAAGACCATTTCCGGTGACTACCTCTTGAAGCTCATCAAGAAAATGCCAACAAGAGTGTGCAAAGCAGTAATCAAAGCAAAAGGTGGCTACTTTGAAGAACCTAGAATATAAGACATTTTCAGTTGTTTCACACTTTTTTGTTAAGTACATAATTCCACATATGTTAATTCATAGTTTTGATGCCTTCAGTGTGAATGTACAATTTTCATAGTCATGAAAATACAGAAAAATCTTTTAATGAGATGTGTCCAAACTTTTGGTCTGTACTGTGTGTGTCTGTATATATATATATATATATATATATATATATATATATATATAGTATACATATATATATATATATATATATATATATATATATAGTATACTTATATACACTGCTCAAAAAAATAAAGGGAGCATTAAAACCCCGCATCCTAGATATCACTGAATGAAATATTCCAGTTGTAAGAAAACCTAAAAATTATCAACGTAACTCACAACTAACATCCTACGGAGGTCTGGAGTTGGAATGATGCTCAAAATCAGTGGAAAATGAAGTTACAGGCTGATCCAACTTCAGTGGACATGCCTCAAAACAAGGAGATGATGCTCAGTATTGTGTTTGACCTCCACGTGCCTGTATGACCTCCTTACAATGCCTGGGCATGCTCTTGATGAGGCGGCAGATGGTCTCCTGAGGGGTCTCCTCCCAGACCTGGACTAAAGCATCTGTCAACTCCTGGACAGTCTTTGGTGCAACGTGACGTTGGTGGATGGTACGAGACATGATGTCCCAGATGTGTTCAATCGGATTCAAGTCTGGGGAACGGGCGAGCCAGTCCATATCTTCAATGACTTCATCTTGCAGGAACTGCTAACACACTCCAGCCACATGAGGTCTGGCATTGTCCTGCATTAGGAGGAACCCAGGGCCAACAGCAACATCATATGGTCTCACAAGGGGTCTGAGGATCTCATCTCAGTACCTAATGGCAGTCAGGCTACCTCTGGCAAGCACATGGAGGGCTGTGCGGCCCTCCAAAGAAATGCCACCCCACACCATTACTGACCCACTGCCAAACCGGTCATGCTGAAGGATGTTGCAGGCAGCAGATCGCTCTCCACGGCGTCTCCAAACTCTGTCATGTCTGTCACATGTGCTCAGTGTGAACCTGCTTTCAGCTGTGAAGAGCACAGGGCGTCAGTGGCGAATTTGCCAATCCTGGTGTTCTGTGGCAAATTCCAAGTGTCCTGCACGGTGTTGGGCTGTGAGCACAACCCCCATCTGTGGATGTCGGGCACTCAGACCATCCTCATGGAGTCGGTTTCTAACCGTTTGTGCAGACACATGCACATTTGTGGCCTGCTGGAGGTCATTTTGCAGGGCTCTGGCAGTGCTCCTCCTGTTCCTCCTTGCACAAAGGCTGAGGTAGCGGTCCTGCTGCTTGGTTGTCCTGATGAAGAAGTCTTATACTTTGAAACGTGTTGAATAAATCCACAATTTAATGGCTACATATCTGGACCTTGAATCATTCAGCAGCGCAGATTAAATCTACTCTTTACCCATTTTTTATATGGAAATTCTAGTGACATACTAGACCCTCGTTCATCATCATGTGACAAAGTGCATCTGTATGAAATAATACTTTGGCAAACCAATTTATTTTGTCATCTCCTATGTTAGAAATTGAATGCGTAATTCTTAAAACCCTCTGAACAAGCAGCTTTCTTAATGATCTTGTGTATTTTATGCTTGACCTACATCAAAGATTTATATTACAAAATATAAACCTCAGAGACATTTTTTAATTTCCAGTCTTTGTATGTCTTGAAAACCGACAGCATCCGTGCCACAAATCTCCAGCAATGTTGAGCAGATGCTTCTCCGCCATTCCTCAAAGAAATTGTGTAGATTTAGGTGAAATGTCTCGGTAATCCTTAAGCCTGACATGTGGCCAATTGCTGTGAAAAGATGGTATCAGTATGTTACCAATTGAGAGAAGACCTAAAGCTTGTTGCTCCCACCCCCCAGATGACGATGCAGCAGAAGGCATGTAATTACTAGTTGCAAGGCATTAATCAGGTTTAATCGGATGTTGGGAAAAAGAACATCAGAACATAACATTTCCTTGAAGATTGGGATGATCTTGTATGATTAAAGATGTTCCCCTGACTGTTGCTGGAGGGATGAGCAATTGTCCTTGAAGGGCTGCAGACGTGATTATAAGTGGAGAAATTTAAGCTCTTCGTTGTCAGCAGATGTTGACTCTAAATTGTTTTCACTTATATTTTCTCATATTTTTTAATAATCAGTGAAAGCTGCATTTGTGAAATAAAGGAAGACCTTGGCTGCTAGAACGAACTGTAATAATTTGAGAAAACCAATACTTATATTTCAGCCCTTTATCCCTTTATCAAAGCTAAACATTTCATGAACATTTACCCATATTTAATACTGATTTGGAAATTCTTATTGTTATAAGAGAAAGTTGGTACAGTTTGGCTAAACTTTACTCAGTATATGGTAATTTTCTTTTCATTTTTTGGGCTTTTCACAATACAAACAAATGTATTAATTTGGGCTAGCAGACAGTGAAACAGAGTAATCGGAGCAACCATTAAACACCAAGCAGGAGTATAAGATAAAAAAAGCCACATTTATTAGAGACTCTATCGTATAAAATACACACGTATATAAGCCATATAGGATGTGAAAATTTACATGCAAAGGAGACATAGAAACATGCAAGGAAAAGGTTAAAGTCCAATAGGACATGGGAAAGCCATTTAGGAAAGCCTCCGTGTATTTAACAAAGACTAGATAAGAAAGGGACAATCAAATGTCATTACTTGCCTCCTGATAGACATCAGATTAACTAGAAAGAGTGAACCATTCACAGTGAATTTATAATATAGATTATTTAGTGCTCACCCATAGTATGTCCAGACCACAGAAACCCTTCCTCATGACCCTGATGCGTGTTTCGCTTACCTGCCTTCTCAAAGGGGTGTTGACAATTGTCCTGCCTCTAGTGTATATATGTGCACCGGCAACATGGTGCCAATTATTGCATCCCGGACCCCACGCCTGTTCAGTCACTTCGTCATCAGTCGTCATTGCACCGTGTGCATAAGGGGTAAACTTTGACCCAATGACGCCATTAAAACATGCGCACGGCACTATACAGATAGCCGTCGGGAACGTGACACGGTAGGGGACCACAGTGCGCATGAGCACAATCAGCAACCATTTTAGAGGAGACCAAGGGGGCGACCATTTTGGAGACCATTATGAAGATACATATAAGATAGCGATATAGAGAGCAGTCAGTGGTAGATAATAAAATATAACTTTCAATCTATACTATTAAAACTAAACTTACTATGTTAGTAAATATTAAAAAGATTGTCCCCAGGGACATAGTGAAAGGCTTCTTTACCGCATTTAAGGAACTAACCAAAGCTTTCAAAAATCAGACAGCATGGTGGGAGGTTCAAACCTTAGAAAGTTATATCAAGGCAGGAATCGTCCCCAGAAATCTCCTAGTCTGTTGAGCAAATGGGAGAAGGAAGCCACACATAGTTCCGTTAGATTTATGCAATTATTACTAGCAGAAGAGGAACAAACTTTATTAAGTTTATATAAAACATTAAAAACCCAAATAGAAATCTAAAAAAAAATTTCCACAGATCTGGACTTGACAGCCAAAGAGACAATTTTAGAAAATACATTGGAAAGATTCTAATATCATCTTAAAGAAAGAATAAGCACCTTATAAGAGATTTCCAAGAGTTCAAAGATAAAGTATACACATTTCCAACTAGCAAAGGCTTTAGAAATCTAGACAGATTTATCATCAACTCACACAGAGATATCAGACTCTGAGGCCAGAACCAAGGTAGGAAAAAAAACAATAGGAGATCCCCCCAAAGAGGACATTTTTTAGAAGAATGTGATCCCCTCAAGGAGTCAATTCAACCTCTCCAACCTCCACAGCTCCCAGGAAATCCACAGATATTGAATCTCTCCTATAGGAAACAAACACCTACTGAAATGGCGGTTTTAAATAAGGATCTCTCAATCGTCCCTACAACAGATTGACTCTTTTGAGTTGGTAAAAGATGTAAATTTGTTTACACATAAACTTAAAAGGTATAAACACTTTATTAGGGAAAATAACTTGCTCGGAACTTGGTGTGTCTGATCTTATGGACCAACGATAAAGCTGTAGGAGAAATAAGAGCAAATTGGGTCTTATCCGATATACCATATTTTTTGGATTATAAGACGCACTTTCCCCCCCCCCCAAACTTGGGAAAATGGAGGTGCGTCTTATAATGCGGATATACCTTACCGGTACTGTTGCTGCAGGCTGGGATGAGGGGGTGCCCGTCAATGTTGCCGGGGTGTCTGGCACTGCAGGGGGTGTCAGATGCTGCTGCCGGTATCTCCGGTGCTGCAGGGGCTCTGTGCTGAGATCTCATCTCCCAAGATCTTGGTGCCAAGATCTCCATCTGTACATGCGCCGCCCTCCGGCAGCCATTTTCCACAGGAAACCATGGAACTGATGGGGCTCTGGCTTTTCACAAAATGTCGGCAGAGCTCCCAACAACATTGGAGACACCAGCAGCAGCACTGGACACCCCCGCAGCACTGCCAGACACCCCCGCAGCCGCACCGGACACCCGCAGCGGCGCGCCGAACATCGGAACACCCCCTCATCCCAGCCTGCAGCATCACCCCACTCCTGCCTCCTCCAGCAGCCACCCTGCTTCACCACAGCCACCACCCCCTGTAAGCAATAAGATGCATGGATTATAAGAAGCACCACCATTTTATTGAATAAAAATTTTTTTTCCTATTTTTCTCCTCAAAATTTGGAGTGCGTCTTATAATCCGGAGCGCCTTATAATCCGAAAAATACGCTATATTACAAGTATGTCATCAGCTTATACTAACCTGATTTGATCCTTTGAATAAAGGAAAAAATATAATGTGGGAGATAGCTGCAGCAGAGCAGATCCACGGGTCAGCAAGTGACCGTATCAGAACCAGACTGTAGTGGAATGTGGATATTATCCACACCGCTGAATAAAGCATTAATCCAGATATGATGAAATAAAAGATGGTGGTTTATTCTACATGTTTCAAAGTATAAGTTACTTCTTCATCAGGAAATTACCACGTGGTAATCTAAACCACCATCTTTTATTTCATCATATCTGGATTAATGTTTTATTCAGCAGCGCGGAAGGGCAACCCGGCACAATTCGGAGAGTTTGAGTAAATTAAATTAGAATGAGCCGAATTTGCATTTTACAGATGAAATAGGTACAGATAAGTTGCCATTACTAGACATTCTGATTCAAAAGAAAGAAAATAGGGAGGTAATGACCCAAACATAAAGGAAAGCCAAGGCCACAAATTCACTACTAAGGTGGTAATCATCCCCCTCCTCTTAAAAGAGGGATCCCAAAGGGTCAGTTTATAAGACTCCGCAGGAATTGCCCTGATAACACCAGATTCGAGAAAAAAGGCAACGGAGTTGAAGGACAGGTTTTTAGAGAGAGGATACCCAAAAAAAGGTTTTATCTAAAACATACAGAGAAACACTGGACAAAGACTGGACCACCCTTCTAAATCCATCCCCAGGATGCACTGAGGACAATAATACCAGATTTATCACCACCTTCTCGAATAAAGCATACAAAGTCAAGAAAATACTCCAAAAACACTGGCCTATCTTGCAAATGGATGAGGATATCAGTGTATTAGTTAAATCATTTCCACAAATTACCTACAAAAGGTGTAGATCATTAAAAGACAGGCTGTCCATTACACATCGCAAGATGACAGCAACTTTCTGCAGTCTACCACCAAAGGATGCCATAGGTGCAGTGGCCGTGTGGCATGCAAGTCGATAACTCAAAGCTAGAGTTTTAAGAGCAATGTTATGGGAGAAACCTTTTTGATTAGACCATTTATTATGCTTTGCTTATATAGTGCTACCATATTCAACAGCAGTTTACAGACATTATCATCACTATCCCCAATAGGGCTGACAATCTAAATTCCCTATCAATATGACTGGAGTGTTGGAGGAAACCGGAGTACCCGGAGGAAACCCACGCAAATATGGGGCAAACATACAAACTCCTCGCAGTTGTTGTCCTTAGTGGACCCCAACACTGCAAGACTGCAGTTCTAAACAGAGTCACCGTGCTGCCCTAGTAAACAATTGCAGATCCAAAAGATGTCATATATAAAGCCATATGCTAATGTGGCATAGAGTGTGTGGGAAAAAACAAAAGACAGCTGAGAAGGAGGGTGGGAGAACATTTTCGGGATATAACTACCGTAATTAAAAGAGACACATTGTTAGCAAGACACATCAACAACATGCATCAAGGTTGGACAGGAGCAGGGACGCCATTTGCGCAGGTAATAGGGAGCCAACCACCACTGATAGGGGATAGACTAGAAGATATTTTAACTTGATTAATTATAGGCATAACTTAGCACACAGGTAGAACTATCCCCTACTTCCTTGACTGCCTTCAGACAGCAATTTTCCTGTATCTGCCCCCCATACCCCTAATCTATTATTCCTGGCTCGACTGGAGATAACCCTTTACTTGTTATCAATTTTACTGTTTGGGATGAACGTCTAATAATCAGGAATATCATGTCTCTATTTTACCATTTTTCTGGATGCTGTTACTAATTTTCTGCTAATACTCCTGATAGGGTTGTATGTACTGCAAGTGGTTAATGAAGTTATCCATGGCTGCTTGCATTATATATACACTGCTCAAAACATAAAGGGAACACTTAAACAACAGAATATAACTCCAAGTAAATCAAACTTCTGTGAAATCAAACTGTCCACTTAGGAAGCAACACTGTTTGACAATTAATTTCACATGCTGTTGTGTAAATGGAATAGACAACAGATGGAAATTATTGGCAATTATCAAGACTTTCTCAATAAAGTGAAGAAGAGTGGTTCTGCAGGTGGGGCCATAGACCACATTTCAGTACCAATGCTTTCTGATGTTTTGACGGACTCTACAACCGACACAAGTGGCTCAGGTAGTGCAGCTCATCCAGGATGGCACATCAATGGGAACTGTGGCAAGAAGGTTTGCTATGTCTGTCAGCGTAGTGTCCAGAGGCTGAAGGAACTACCAGGAGACAGGCCAGTACACCAGGAGATGTGGAGGGGGCCGTAGGAGGGCAACAACCCAGCAGCAGGACCACTACCTCAGCCTTTGTGCAAGGAGGAACAAGAGGAGCACTGCCAGAACCCTGCAAAATGACCCCCAGCAGGCCACAAATGTGCATGTGTCTGCACAAATGGTTAGAAACCGACTCCATGAGGATAGTCTGAGTGCCCGACGTCCACAAATGGGGGTTGTGCTCAGAGCCCAACACCGTGCAGGATGCTTGGCATTTGCCACAGAACACCAGGATTGGCAAATTCACAACAGGCACTCTGTGCTCTTCACAGATAAAAGCAGGTTCACACTGAGCACATGTGACAGACGTGACAAGAGTCTGGAGACGCCGTGGAGAACGACCTGCTGCCTGCAACATCCTTCAGCATGACCGGTTTGGCAATCGGTCAGTAATGGTGTGGGGTGGAATTTCTTTGGAGGGCCGCACAGCCCTCCATGTGCTTGCCAGAGGTAGCCTGACTGCCATTAGGTACCGAGATGAGATCCTCAGACCTCTTGTGCGATCATATGCTGGTGTAGTTGGCCCCTGGGTTCCCCCTGATGCAGGACAATGCCAGACCTCATGTGGCTGGAGTGTGTCAGCAGTTACTGCAAGATGAAGGCATTGAAGCTATGGACTGGCCCGCCCTTTCCCCAGACCTGAATCCGATTGAACACGTCTGGGACATCATGTCTCGCACCATCCACCGTCACGTTGCACCACAGACTGTCCAGGGGTTGGCGGATGCTTTAGTCCAGGTCTGGGAGGAGATCCCTCAGGAGACCATCCACCGCCTCATCAAGAGCATGCACAGGCGTTGTAGGGACATCATACAGACACGTGGAGGCCACACACACTACTGAGCATTATTTCTTCATCTTGAGGCATTTCCACTGAAGTTGGATCATCCTGTAACTTCATTTTCCATTTTGATTTTGAGCATCATTCAACTACAGACCTCTGTGGGATATTAGTTGTGATTTACATTGATAATTTTTAGGTTTTATTGTTCTCAGCACATTCCACTATGTAATGAATAAAGATTTACAACTGGAATATTTCATTCAGTGATATCTAGGATGTGGAATTTTAGTGTTACCTTTTATTTTTTTGAGCAGTGTATATATTGCTTGCCCCATCCTTATTAAAACATAATTGTACCTATGTGTAGAGCAATGCAATGCAAGCAGTTAAGGCCACTCAAATACATTTTCTGTCCTGAGGGCGTTTGTCTGTGTGGCACAGTTATCTATTAACTGCCCATAATTTCAGCCCCTGTGATTACTTCACCAGCAGTGAGGTTCTTGCACATCAGGAACCTGCGCGGCCCGGATGTGACGTCTGCATGTCACCACCGTTAGTTCGCTCCAACTTACACAAGTACTGTAGTAGAGGTGTTCCTGGAGATGACTTAACCGCAATGAGGAAGCATGGTAAGATTTGATATCAGGCATTAGGCTGATAGTGTTGCGCATAGTCAGATGAGTACGACTGGCGACATTAGACTGTGGGCATGATGCTATTCTTGACTAACCAGCCCCTGTAGTCTCCCGTGAAGAATCTTACTCAAGAGGAAATGCATAGGGAGTGTGTTATGATGCGGTGGTCTAGGAGCAACATGGAACGAGCTCTGCAGGAAGTGGTAACTGTACTGACCGCAGTCCCTAAGCTCAACACAACACTAGAAGTAGCCGTGGAATGCTCCTAACTCTCCCTAGGCATCTCGTCACAGCCTAAGAGCTAACTACCCCTAAAGACAGAAGCAGGAAAACTATCTTGCCTCAGAGAAAATCCCCAAAGTATAGATTAGCCCCCCACAAATAATGACTGTGAGTGGAGAGGAAAAAGACATACACAGAATGAAACCAGGATGAGCACAGGAGGCCAGTCTAGCTTGATAGATAGGACAGGATGGAATACTGTGCGGTCAGTATTAAACACTACAAAAATCCACGCAGAGTTTACAAAAAAAATCTCCACACCTGACTAAAGGTGTGGAGGGTAAATCTGCTTCCCAGAGCTTCCAGCAAGACAGAATTAATTCATACTGATAACGTTGGACAAACCTAGAAAGCACTGAACGGATAAGTCCACAATCTGTGAACAGAAAAGCGCAAGCAAAAACTTAGCTTTGCTGAACTGGTCAGGATAACAGGGAAATCCAAAGATGTGAATCCAACCAGGAACCATTTACAAGTGGCACTGGCTGAAGGAACAGCCAGGCCTAAATAGCCGAGCAGAAGAGACGATAAGTGGAGGCAGCTGATGACAGCTAACTCCAAGGAGCAGCCATACCACTTGAAACCACAAGAGGGAGCCCAAGAGCAGAACTCACAAAAGTGCCACTTACAATCACCGGAGGGAGCCCAAGAGCGGAATTCACAACAGTAGTGATGCACTGTGTATTATTTACAGCCCAGGACATGGTGATGCCACATAGGGCGATTACAGGACCATGACAGGAAGGGACATCTGACTTCTGATACATCTAATAGTGAGATTGTTCCAATATATATTAATGGAATGTTTTTGTGAATGATCCTCACTTTAGGAGCTTTCCCCACTTCCTTTATATTTCTACCTATGATATATGTTTTGATTACAGTGAGACATAATGGTGACTAATAGTGATGAGTGAGTGTGCTCGTTACAAGAGTTTCTCTGAGCATGCTCGGGTGGTCTCAGAGTATTTCAGTGTTCTCGGAGATTTAATTTATGTCGACGCAGCTGCATGTTTTGCGGCTACTAGACAACTTGAATACATGTGGGGATTGCCTGTTTGTTAGGGAATTCCCACATGTATTCAAGCTGTCTAGCAGCTGCAAATCATGCAGCTGCGTCGACATAAACTAAATCTCCGAGCACGCCGGAATACTTGGAGACTACCCGAGCATGCTCGGAGAAACCCGAGTAATGAGCATACTCGCTCATCACTAGTGACTAATCATTACTGAGACAGGATTCACATACTCTGTAGAGGTTATCGTACATGCATTATAGTCTGGTGCTGGTGATTTTCTTGTAGGTATTTCCTTTTCTGCCTTTGGACTTTATGTTCCTGGGGACAAGCATTTTAATATATACTAATATTGTATTTAGTGGTAATAGTATAGATTAAAAGTTATATTTCATTATCTACCAGTATCTGCTAGCCTAATTTTGAAATCTAGTGGTTCTACCTTAGTACCCGTTCGCTAGATAAATGTATTAACTTAACAACTTGTTTAGGCTGTTCAAAAAATCACAAGAAAAATCTTCAAGTTTCAAGCACTTAACGTAATCTATGGAGCAAGATAGCATATCAAGAACAAGCTGTTTTTGAAAAAGAAAAAAAAGGCTAGCACACAAACACAACACAAAAATACACAAAAGTAGTGATGCACATGAAAGGAAAGGAGACAAATAACAGCAGTCAGAGATGAAACAATCAACACCAGTTTACAGATAGATTATGTTGTGTACTGTAGAGGTATAGTAACTTTTTTTTTTTAATCCCTGCACTAACTTGTAAAGATGGTGGCTTCAGGCATTAGGCTCCAAGGCCGTCTGTAAAAGAGGGATCGGAGCCATGGGCCACACCATGGAAGGGGAAAGCTAGAATTCTACTACCTGCTATAGATTTGTTTCTGCAAAATGAAGGATGAGTCTTCGCAAGATAGGTCCCGTCTGGCCTGTAGGGAAGTGAGGAGCCTGGACCTCCTCATACTGTACTGAAACCTGCTGCCATATGACTAAATCAGCACTGGAAATAACACTGCAATGGCATATTTTTATTTAAAAAATGGCTGAGGCAGAAATCTGACCCATAATTCGGAATTATGTTTGCAAAATCTCATCTAGATGCATAGTACAGAATTCTGCTATAGAAAATTCTGAGTCTGCCAAATTATAACCAAAGTATTTGGAAAAAGAATAGCTGGAGAAAAGAATATTGCAAGTTCTTACTTAATGATTTGAATGTCCTTTGTCAGAGATAGGACTGAGAATCTAGATGTAAATATTAGAGCTTCCAATTAAATATAAGCGATTCCGGTTTGGAGTGATACCAAATGTACAGCTTGATGTTCTTGTGCCTTGGGGAAATCTAAAGTAAGCAGGTTTATAATCCTGGTGTTATTAATACTGCAAACCAAATGTGCAGCTATATTAAAGCTAGCAGCTTAATAACAAAAGAAACAAGAGAAATAGTCGCATAATAACTGTGACCATCGTGCCTTTCTTCCTTATTACTGATGGACATCGAGAACTTATGAACATGGGAAAGGTTAAAACAAGATTGTAAAAACAAGGAAATACACATTCTGAAGACTGCATCAATTCTATAATATCAAATATTCAATTAGAAGGATATAAAAAAAAAGAGTAATAAATGTCATTAGCAGTTTTAAAGATCTGTACATGATCTTTCCAAAATCCCACATTATTACAATGCATAGATCAGCTCTTCCTTCAAATTGCTACTTTAGAAATGACAGGAACATGTGCTTGAAGGCTATCTTCCACCTTACATCTAAAATGATGCAATTTCATAACAGATCTTCATGACCAATCTTTCCTGCAACTCCGTTCTCCATAAGTAGTTCACAATTGAACCTTATATAGTCACATTCTCCTTCCATTATATTCTTACACTTGCTGGAGTACAGAAGGTATGTTAGCACAAAGTAATCGCATTAAAAAAGGGAATAGAACAGCAAAACCGGCCTCCAAAAGGTTTGTTCATAGTCTTTTATAATGGAGACACAAAATCATGTATGAACAATAGAATCAAATTGTTAGGAAATGTGTAATCGAGACCTTTGGCAAAGTTTCTTCATTTTTAATGCATTTTAATAATAGAAACTAAAATGGATGCTACATTTTCATAATGCAAGAATTTGTATATTATTAATAGCAACATTATCTTTGGGTTATAATTCTACCAAGACATGGTATTGGAAGTGACAGTATACTTTAAAGTAGTTTATCACATTTAACCCCCTTTCCAGCTTGTGACTCTATATCCCATGAACTACATAGCTCTTGACTTCGGTGCCCATGCCATCAGCCAGGATTGGAGCTATCTTTGGTGCTGTCCCTTTAATGGCCTTGCTGCCATGGTCATAGCTGACTGCAGCATCAGAGTGGTTAGACAGCGAGAAGGCTCCTGCTGTCACTCCACTCGGTGCAGTCGCATTGCCAATGGGGTGCTGTGTCAGCCAGGGGACCCACCAATGCCACCCCAGGTTTGCGGTCTATGGAAACAGCATGGTCTAATAGGCTGCATGTCAGTTTTACGCTGACAGAAATACACCGCAATATTTCTGCATTACTGTGTAATATTCTAGCAATCCACTATCTCCCCGACTCCCATACATACAGTGAAGGAAATAATATCAAAAATAACATCCAGAAAATCACATTGTATAAATTCTATAAATTTATTTGCATTTTGCAATGAGAAATAAGTACTTCTTATAAGTGTAAGTATGAACACCTGGATGATTCTGTGAGTGATTGGGAGAAAGTGCTGTGGTCTGATGAGACAAAAATTGAGCTCTTTGGCATTAACTTTCTAGTAATTTTCTGCTTTGGCTAATGAATGTTATTTCAGAATTAATTAAAGGGACAGTCAGCAAAGAATGACTGTTCAAACCATGTACACTGGGTGGATCATAGCAGGGTAAAACAGGGCTGGTTCACTTTTCTTTACAATGGAAAATCCCTTTAATATGGGTTTAATAATGAAGAACAGTTTGTTTTTGTTTTTTTTTTAAAGTAGACAACTTTTATAAAGACACCATTCAGACATCCATTTTTTTTTTTAAAAATGGACCAATTTTCATTCGTGTTTGAGATCAGATTTTCATCATTGTTTGGTCAGTGCTTCTTTGGTGATGTTCTTGTATGCGAAAAGAAAAAAATTGCATAGATTCTCCTACCCATTGCTATGTTAAAAAAAGGACAGCACTTGGAACGCAGATGGATGGCATCTGTGTGCTGTCCGCGATATTCACGGACCCACAGACCTCTATAGGTAATTTTGATCCATAACTGGGATCAATAATTCACATATCTCTGTGATTTTTTTTGGATACATGGTCTGCAAAAAGACACATACATGTGAATTGCACCATAGACTTTGAAAAACACAGATAAAGCACATATCTGAAAAACTGATATCTGAATGAGGCCTAAGTAGAGTGGCATGCAAAAGTGTGGGCACCCTGCATGGTTAGTACCTAGTAACTCCCCCATTTGCACGAAAAACCTTCAGCTTGCGTAGTCTAGTATTCTATTGTGGACTTTGACATGTGTTTAGAATTATCAATTTGTAGAAGCCATCCTCTTCAACTTCAGCTTTTTTACAGATGGTGTTATGTTTGCATCAAGAATTTGTTGAAGTTTCATTGAATCCATTCTTCCCTCTTCCTATGAAATGTTGCCCGTGCCATTGGTTGCAACACAACCCCAAAGCATGATTAATCCACCCCCACTATTAATGGGTGTCGAGATGTTCTTTTCCTGAAATTCTGTGCCCTTTTTCCCCCACACATACCTTTGATCATTGTGGCCAAAAAGTTCTATTTTAACCACATTGGTCCACAGGGCTTGTTTCCAAAATGCATCAGGCTTGTTAAGATATTCTTTTGTGTACTTCTGATGCTAAATTTTATGGTGAGGATGCAGGAGAAGTTTTCTTCTGATGACTCTCCCTTGAAGGCTATGTGTCTCTGAACAGTAGAACAATGTATCACAACTCCAGAGTTTGCTAAATCTTTCTGAAGGTCTTTTGCAATCAAGCTGGGGTTCTGATTTGCCTCTATAGCAGTCCTACGAGCATCTCTCACTGAAATTGCCATTTCTTAATTGCATTTCAAACTGATGAAAGGGCAACTTGGAAACACTTTGCCATGCTCTTATGTATCCTCCTGTTTTGTGAGCCTCCACCATTTTTTTTTCAGAGTCCTAGGCAGCTGCTTAGAAGAACCCATGGCTGCTGTTTTTTCAACACAAGGTTAGAGGAGGCTGGCTTTTTATAAAGCTTGGAAATTTGTATCACCTCACAGAGGAAATGTGTCATTTCTAACTTTAGCCCTTTTAGAGATCATTTTATCTTTAACTTGCTTAACTGTTCACAATAACAGTAATTTTGATCAGGGGTGCCCAAACTTTTACATGCCACTGTAACAAGAGTAAGCGTTGTCTAAAATATGCCTAAAAAGATGGGGCAAAGGTTATTAGTTGCTACAAATCATTCACACTCCAAAAAATCCTTTTACCTACTGTAAAACATACGAAATAAATAAAGCCATTCTTTTTGTTTAAAGTCTATTGGGAAGATTATATGTAAGAAGTACTAATATACTTATTCTTTGTGTTACTGGCCATAGTTTCTAAATTGTTTTCATTTCATTATAGGTTCACTTGGAAAAATATCAGACACATTAATAGGTTTGGAAGATTCCAAAGTATCAACCAAAAATGAAAAACAAAACATGTCTCTAAAAGAGCAAAAACAACAGCAAAATGTCCAGGTAAAGTCTTCGCAACGGGCATCAAGAGAGGGCATAGACTCTGAAAGCGACTTTGAGTCAGACCCACCTTCCCCTAAGAGCAGCGAGGATGATGACCCAGAGGATGAAGAAACTTTACGTGGAGACAAAGGCATCTTCCATGAAGACAATGACACAGAGCCAGAGATTATTGGACAAAGGCCTCTTTTAATGAATTCAGATGAAGAGGATGAAGAAAAGCACAGTTCAGATTCCGATTATGACCGCACAAAAACTAAGAAATCCAATGTGAAGCTAAATAAACCTGCGTGTTCCAATGAGAGTGACCCTAGAGAAAATACCACTAAGGCACTTAGGATGGACAATGTGAAGCAGTCATCTACTCCACAGCTGGATGTATTTGGGGCTATACCATTTTTTTGTCTTAATACACAAAAAGTTCCAGAAGAACAAAGCATGAAGGAAGGTCGACCAAATATAATGTATGAAAAAGGGAGGGATGAATTTGATGTATTTTCTCAAGCACCTTTTAATCGAAAATTAGACATGCCAGATTGTCAGATCGCACCTCCTTTTCCTACAGGTAATGTGGATGTCTTTGGTTGCTCACCCTTTCAGCCTCTTACCATGCAGGAAGAAAAGATTTCCAGTAGAGAAGACGTATTTGGTTTGGTGCCATTTGAAGAGATAGCTGGAGATGAGTCCCAGCAAAAAGTAAAGCTACAACGCAATTTGCAAAAAATGTCATCTCGTCAGAGACGCACAAAACAGGAATCAGCCAACGGCAATGGAAAGCGTCACCACGGCACTCCATCAAGCACAAAAAAGACAGCCAAGCCCAATTACCGCACTCCTGAAAAAGTCCGCCGTCACAAAAAAGGAGGAAGACGCGACTCGCAGAGCAGCAATGAATTTCTTACTATATCCGACTCAAAGGAAAACATTAGCATTCCGCTAAATGATGTTAAAGATCGCAACAATATTTTGCAAACAGATGAAAGCATGGTGGACCCTTTTGGTGCCAAACCCTTCCATCCTCAAGATATGAGGCAACCTCAACATCATGGGCTTGGAGACAACCGTGGAGATCATCACCCAGCAGCAGCTGGCAGGCCAAGGCAGAGTTCATTGCATGGAGCCTACCTCAGTGGAGATAATGCCAAAATGGATGACTTTGGTGCCGTGCCTTTTACTGAACTAGTGTTACAAAGTTTACCACAACAACAAAGCCAGCAGCCTCCCCCACAAGCATTAGATTTAGATCCATTTGGTGCAGCCCCTTTTCCTTCAAAGCAGTAGAATACAAGTTTTATTGACTATATAAGCTGTTATATACGACTTTCTTTTTAAATCTAAACTTTACAGATGTCTTCAATAACACAAAAGCATTATCTTACTCTTTAGCACAATTTTAACACCCAGACAATGTCTGGAAACCTATTTATATTTTTATTTTAAATACTATGGCAAAAGTATAATAGCTTTAATATATGTCTCGCAAGAGAACACATTCCTCCTTGTTACTTGCACTTCTGAAGTAGTTCTTATTTTTTAGCATAACATACACATATGTAGAACCACACAAAGGTGTATGACCCTTCTAAAATGAGGTGGTTTCATCAGGGTTTTTTTTTAACTATTGTTTTATAGTGGCCTCTTTGTGTAAATTACAAAGGCCAACATACATGATTCGAGTATAGACTAGCTGTGTGTCTCCTAACCCGAACTCGAGAGCCTCATATATGGTCCATACAGGGACCATAAATATTGTATGCGTAAGCTGACCTAAGAATGGTTTAACATCATGATATATTCTGTATGTTGAGTTGCCTTTTTGGTCGTTTGCATGTAAATCCATTAAAAGGAGCCCAGAATTAGAAAATGGATTGTATAAGTACAAGCTACAATTCCAGACCAGTCTATAGACCATACTTGTCTGTTTCTGGAATCCCAGATGAACACTTGAGGAGATCTAGGGTAATTAAAATGTGTATTTGTTAGAGATGGAAACTCATTTAAGGCCACGTGCATACATTCAGTTTTTGGTCAGTATTTTACATCAGTATCTATAAGCCAAAACCAGGAGTGGGTGATAAATACAGAAGTGGTGCATATGTTTCTATTATACTTTTCCTGTGATTGTTCCCCTCCTGGTTTTGGCTTACAGATACGGAGGTGAAAAAAGACCAAATACCGAAGTGGCCTAAATGAGAGAACTGGAATATGGCACATTTAAAAGGTTTTTTTTTGCAAATATATTTTGTCCCGTGCTACATTTGTTTAAAAAACAAAAATACATTGTACTCATTTTCCCAGGTCCACTTGTAAGTCTCTGTGGCTGCTCCCATTATTTGGCTTCGGCCGCGGCGCTGATGTGACATGGACGGCCAATCTCCGAGTTCAGTGGAATGCCCCCTCACAGGTGCGGAGCTTATCTATTGGCTGCTGACAGTCAATGTGACATCTGCACCACAGCCAATGTCAGACATCGGGAGCAGCGGCGGACACTTGCCGGTGGACCCCGAGAAATTGAGTTCAGCAGCGAGGGCCAAATTATATTTGAAAGAGAACAACCCCTTTAACAAATGTTTGCTCAAACAATCTATTGCATAGAGTACATGACATGTAGCGTTTGCACACAATGGAGGACCAATGTGTGTCCCACACTCCAGGAATCCACTGCATGTCATAAATTGTCAATTATCATCACATGGAGACTTTAAAACATGAATGTTGCCAAATGGCGTTTAAGTTTTTATATTAATATTTTGCTACAATTATATATTTTTCACTAAAAGACGGGAACTGTGTATGGTTTCCTGATACCACTACAACTTGTGACATTCATTGTCATGAAAAGTTACGGTCTGGAGAGCCACTGCGGAGTGTCTGTTTAATCATTAGTGTAAGTGTAATGTCTTTATCAAATCATTGTAATTATGATATGTGGAAACCATAATGTGTTCTAGCCAATATCCAGGGTACCACTATAACTGTTTACTTCCGATACCTGAAAAATGTGACACACGTCTGAGTGTAATGCGAATGATGCCACACATTCTTTTTTATAGTCTTATACACAACGTATTCTGCAAATAGATTTTTTTATCATTCCATGCTTTGCATAGATTCTAATATAACATAATAACGTCTAACAAGTAGTTCTGTCATAAGAAAAATGTCAGTCTTCGTCAACAGATTTCTCAAAAAACTTTCAAAGCCAGTTATTGCTCCATTTTTCATCTGCTGTAGTACAGGAACATGGAAAGAGCTCATCTGAAACAATTCTAAACATTCCCATAATGTGTTCCTCTATGTTCTAGGTATGTGTACCTCCAGAAAATCTCAAAACCTTTGAAAGGCTATGTACACACACAGTCTTCTTGCTGAATTGTTGGAGCAAAAACTGTTTTGAGATGAAGAGGATTTGGAGAGTTTACTATCAGTTTCCACTCCATATCTGCTCTGAAAAACTTCTATAGCCAAAAGACGATTTTTTTTTATTCCTACCCAAGAGAGCCATTATATACAAATGTATTAGGAAAGTCCAAATACAAATTGTATAGTAGCGGTTTCGTGGCCCAAAACCGCCTCATATATGGTCCGTACCTGGATCACGAATGTTGGATGTGTGAAGCCGACTTAAGGAGGTGTAACATGCTGATACATTCTGTATGTGGAGTCCTCTTTTAGGCCATTTACATGTAAAATCCAACAAAGCAGTGCCAAATTATAAAAAGGGTTGCAGGAACTACAATTCCAGGCAAGCCAAGCCCATAGACTATACCGGTCTGTTTCTAGAATGTATAGCTCTAGGGGGCAGATTCATCAAACTGTTATCGCCAGAATTATGTTGTAAAATAATTTTAAATGTAAAATTTTGGCCAGCTCCATCAATTTTTTGAAAAGTTGGCTGAGCTTAGCTAGGAGTGGGCATGACGGAGTGTGTGTGATAAAATTCTCACAATTTACACCATTAAGATTACAACAGAAATGTACTCCTGTCAACTGCAGAAGATTTCTTGTGGTGGCGAACATTAGCTGAAAGATACGCCAAACTGATGAATCAGGGCCTATATTCTTCTCATAAAGATCAGTGAAGCCTATGGAGAATATTCAGCTTTAAGTAATGGGACAAAATATGGCACATGTATTAAAAGCTCAGTGCAAAATGGTAACAAAATAATATATAATTATAGACTATTTTGTCAGAACTTTTATAATTAACAACGTATTAAAATACATTTGTGTGAATGTGGCCTATTTCTTCCACTTTGCACTGGTCATGTAGTAATCCCGATGGACCAATAAACCATTAATCAGCTTATTGAGTATACCACAAAAAAAATCATACTAGACAAGACTAAACATCATTTAGCTGGATCACTGGCATTATTTTTTCAAATGCACCTAGACTGTGCTTTTTTATTTTTGTATTCTGTCAAAGTAGTTTTGCGTTTTAAATCTATTGAAGTCCTATGAGAACATTTTGGAGCAACCACATTTTTATGGATTCCCCAGAAACTAGAAAAAGTAGTAATTACAAACTAGCAAATGTTTAGTTTTAATTCTTCTTAAAGTACCGTAATGCTTTGCAAAGGGAAACAGCAATAAGGAACTCAGACGATTTTTTAAAGATTCAGCATTTATTATGGATATGTGTTTAATTGAATTATCCTAGATGTTGGACATGCAGAAGATTGTACCCTGCTCTTTGTTTTTTAATAAAATAGTTCTGAAAAGATCCTGGATTTTTAGTTTTCAGTGAGTGAAATTCATGTGTATTCATTCTAAATAATATAAGACGGTATTAGAAAGTATTTATTTATCCTTACATAATAAAGAAACCAATGTAATGTTATTCTACTTACCACACAAGCACAGATTCTTCTTACCTTCTTCATGCAAAATGTAGTGAACTATTTGTGATAAGTGCAAGTGCTCGAGTCCCTGCAGCCGTATGTTTCGCGGCTGTCTGAGGCTGTGTGCACACGTTGCTGATTTTTCGCGGTTTTTTTTTTCGCTATAAAACCGCAAAAAAAAACAGCATACATTAAGCATCCCATCATTTAGAATGAATTCCGCAATTTTTGTGCACATGATGCGTTTTTTTTCTACATCATGTGCACTGAGTGCCCCCTTTACTCCCCGTGGAGGATGAATCCCTTTATTCTAAAAACCCTCCATCTGGTGGCACAAACACAAGTAGCTCTGAAAGAATACTTTGAGCTCAATGTGGACTCGGTCACTAATTACTTCCACATATGGAATGCTCATAAAGCGTTACTCAGGGGTCAATTTATTAAAATAGGCCATATCCTTAAAAAGCAAAGAGAAAACCGCTTATCAGACCTTACTGCGTCGATCAGTTCACTGGAATACATGAACAAAAGAGCCCCATCCTCTGCCCAAATGTGTAAACTACGTGATCTTCGACTGCCATTGCGGGAATTACTCTTACACAACTATGAAATAAATTCTTATGATCACCAGAGCCCATTATTATTCCCAAAATAATAAAGCGGGTAAACTGCTAGCATCCAGAGTGAAAATTAAAACTTCTAAAACTAAGATCCCTTTTTGAGCAACTTATCCCCCTATTCTAAGATATACACTCCTCGGGAAATCGCCAATAAATTTAAGGATTACTATGCTATCTTGTATAACTTGGATCCAAGAGCAGACCTCCACAGCCAGTCAGGCCCTGATACGAATCTGTTTCTGTCAAGCATTAATCTCCCAACTCTTGCATCAGAGCAGTTAGAATTCTTAAACGCACCATTGACAGAGACTGAATTGATCACAGTGATCAACTCTCTCCCAGAGGCGAAGGCCCCAGGCCTGGACGGTCTTACAAATTTGTATTATAAAGCTTTCCAGAAGACCTTACTTCCACACTTATGCAAAACCCTACAACTAGCTACAAATGATGGGAGCTTTCCAAAAGAAATGCTGACAGCTACTGTGATCACACTCCCGAAACAGGAAAAACCATCGGAGGAGCCCCAAAACTTCCGCCCGATTTCATTGTTAAACACTGATGTAAAAATTTATGCTAAGTGTATTGCTCTGAGATTGGCACCTATCATTCCTTCCCTTATTAATCCAGACCAGGCTGGTTTTGTGTGAGGGTGGACTGCAGCTGACACCAGGAAAGTAATTGATTTGATAGATGTAATAAAAATAGAAGGGGGACACCGGTGGAGGTGGTGGCCTTGGACGCCAAGAAGGCATTCGATTGAGATTGTCGTTTGTCTTCTCATTTCTGGAGCGTATGGGGTTTGGGGGTCAGGTGCTGCCTGCTATTAAAGCTGTATTCTGCTCCGTCAGCCAGGGTTTACTTGAATGATACCATGTCAGAGGCATTGCCCATTACAGGTCCTTCTCAAAAAATTAGCATATAGTGTTAAATTTCATTATTTACCATAATGTAATGATTACAATTAAACTTTCATATATTATAGATTCATTATCCACCAACTGAAATTTGTCAGGTCTTTTATTGTTTTAATACTGATGATTTTGGCAGACAACTCCTGATAACCCAAAAAACCTGTCTCAATAAATTAGCATATTTCACCCATCCAATCCAATAAAAGTGTTTTTTAATAACAAACAAAAAAAACATCAAATAATAATGATCAGTTATGCACTCAATACTTGGTCGGGAATCCTTTGGCAGAAATGACTGCATCAATGCGGCGTGGCATGGAGGCAATCAGCCTGTGACACTGCTGAGATGTTATGGAGGCCCAGGATGCTTCAATAGCGGCCTTAAGCTCATCCAGAGTGTTGGGTCTTGCGTCTCTCAACTTTCTCTTCACAATATCCCAGATTCTCTATGGGGTTCAGGTCAGGAGAGTTGGCAGGCCAATTGAGCACAGTAATACCATGGTGAGTAAACCATTTACCAGTGGTTTTGGCACTGTGAGCAGGTGCCAGGTCGTGCTGAAAAATGAAATCTTCATCTCCATAAAGCATTTCAGCCGATGGAAGCATGAAGTGCTCCAAAATCTCCTGATAGCTAGCTGCATTGACCCTGCCCTTGATGAAACACAGTGGACCAACACCAGCAGCTGACATGGCACCCCACACCATCACTGACTGTGGGTACTTGACACTGGACTTCAGGCATTTTGGCATTTCCTTCTCCCCAGTCTTCCTCCAGACTCTGGCACCTTGATTTCCGAATGACATGCAAAATTTGCTTTCATCAGAAAAAAGTACTTGGGACCACTTAGCAACAGTCCAGTGCTGCTTCTCTGTAGCCCAGGTCAGGCGCCTCTGCCGCTGTTTATGGTTCAAAAGTGGCTTTACCTGGGGAATGCGGCACCTGTAGCCCATTTCCTGCACACGCCTGTGCACGGTGGCTCTGGATGTTTCCACACCAGACTCAGTCCACTGCTTCCTCAGGTTCCCCAAGGTCTGGAATCGGTCCTTCTCCACAATCTTCCTCAGGGTCCGGTCTCCTCTTCTCGTTGTACAGCGTTTTCTGCCACATTGTTTCCTTCCAACAGACTTACCATTGAGGTGCCTTGATACAGCACTCTGGGAACAGCCTATTTGTTGAGAAATTTCTTTCTGGGTCTTACCCTCTTGCTTGAGGGTGTCAATGATGGCCTTCTTGACATCTGTCAGGTCGCTAGTCTTACCCATGATGGGGGTTTTGAGTAATGAACCAGGCAGGGAGTTTATAAAAGCCTCAGGTATCTTTTGCATGTGTTTAGAGTTAATTAGTTGATTCAGAAGATTAGGGTAATAGGTCGTTTAGAGAACCTTTTCTTGATATGCTAATTTATTGAGACAGGTTTTTTGGGTTATCAGGAGTTGTATGCCAAAATCATCAGTATTAAAACAATAAAAGACCTGATAAATTTCAGTTGGTGGATAATGAATCTATAATATATGAAAGTTTAATTGTAATCATTACATTATGGTAAATAATGAAATTTAACACTATATGCTAATTTTTTGAGAAGGACCTGTACATATGCACTAGGCAGGGGTGTCCTCTTTCCCCTCTAGTGTTCATTTTAGCTTTTGAACCACTTGCCCAAGCAATTAGACAAAGCCCAGATATCTGGGGCATAGAAGTGGGGAAACAATCTCATTGCATCATGTTGCATACTGATGATGTGATATTTACATTAGCATGCCGCCTGGAGTCTTTGCCGGCAGCTCTAGAGATTATTTAAAAATTTGGCCTCCTGTCTTACTACAAATTTAATGAGAACAAATCTCAAATTTTACCACTTAACATTCCATTACCACAGTTGGAAGCACCTTAAGGCCACTATGAAGATGGACTGGCATATGGAGCAAATTTCACACCTGGGAACTTTGGTAACATCATTCTCCACTAATTTGTACAAAGCCAATTACCTTCCCCTATTAGCAGATATTGAGAATGAGATGTGCAGACTCCGGAAATTCGAAGTCTCCTGGTTGGGTCGTATTGCACGGTTTAAGATGTTATTACTGCCCAAAATGTTATATTTATTTTGCACGGTGCTGATATCACCTTTGAAGGTGTTTTTTCAATGCTCTCATAAGCTCCTAAATACCTTCATCTGGGGGGAAAACAACTTTGGTTGTCAAGACATTTGTTGCAACGTGCGAAGCCAGTGGGGGACAACTCCCTAATGTCAATGATTACTATATAGCAACTCAACTCAGCCGGTTGAAGAACTGGTGCAATCGCGACCCCCGAAGTAGGTAGTCGGAAATAGGGGCACATTTTGGACCCAAACACGATCTCAGGGCGGTGCTATGGGCAGCTCTGGTTAACCCACGGAACCTGGGTGCCCTCCTTCCACTGACTAGGCACTCCCTGTCAAATTGGCTTCAGGTTCACTTCTCCACCCAGACACACATCCTTGCGTTGCCTCTGGAAGCACCTTTAGAACTTCTGGAGGTATTATCAGAGGACCTTGACCTGTACCATTGGAAGATAGGTGGGATCACTGTATTAACCCCTCTGTGACCTTAGACGTACTATCCCGTCGAGGTGCCCTGGGCTTATCTGACCCTGGATGGGATAGTACGTCATAGCGATCGGCAGCGCTCACGGGGGGAGCGCCGCCGATCGCGGCCGGGTGTCAGCTGCTTATCGCAGCTGACATCAGGCACTATGTGCCAGGAGCGGTCACGGACCGCCCCCGGCACACCGCGATCAAACATGATCGCGATGTGCCGGCGGTGCAGGGAAGCACCGCGCAGGGAGGGGGCTCCCTGCGTGCTTCCCTGAGCCCCCCACAGCAACGTGATGTGATCGCGTTGCTGCGAGGGTCTTACCTCCCTCCCTGCTTGTTCCAGGCCCGGATCCAAGATGGCCGCGGATCCGGGTCCTGCAGGGAGGGAGGTGGCTTCACAGAGCCTGCTCAGAGCAGGCACTGTGAAGCCTGCAGCGCTGCTAGTCAGATCAGTGATCTGACAGAGTGCTATGCAAACTGTCAGATCACTGATCTGTGATGTTTCCCCCTGGGACAAAGTAAAAAAGTTAAAAAAAAAATTCCAAATGTGTAAAAAAAAAAAAAAAAAAATTCCAAAATAATGAAAAAAAAAAAAATATTATTCCCATAAATACATTTCTTCATCTAAATAAAAAAAAAAAATAAAAGTGCACATATTTAGTATCGCCGCGTCCGTAACGACCCGACCTATAAAACTGTCCCACTAGTTAACCCCTTCAGTAAACACCGTAAGAAAAAAAAAAAAAAAACGAGGCAAAAAACAACGCTTTATTATCATACCGCCGAACAAAAAGTGGAATAACACGCGATCAAAAAGACAGATATAAATAACCATGGTACCGCTGAAAACGTCATCTTGTCCCACAAAAATTGAGCCGCCATACAGCATCAGCAAAAAAATAAAAAAGTTATAGTCCTGAGAATAAAGCGATGCAAAAATAATTATTTTTTCTGTAAAATAGTTTTTATCGTATAAAAGCGCCAAAACATAAAAAAATGATATAAATGAGGTATCGCTGTAATCATACTGACCCGAAGAATAAAACTGCTTTATCAATTTTACCAAACGCGGAACGGTATAAACCCCTCCCCCAATAGAAATTCATGAATAGCTGGTTTTTGGTCATTCTTCCTCACAAAAATCGGAATAAAAAGCGATCAAAAAATGTCACGTGCCCGAAAATGTTTTCAATAAAAACGTCAACTCGTCCCGCAAAAAACAAGACCTCACATGACTCTGTGGACCAAAATATGGAAAAATTATAGCTCTCAAAATGTGGTATTGCAAAAAATATTTTTTGCAATAAAAAGCGTCTTTCAGTGTGTGACGGCTGCCAATCATAAAAATCCGCTAAAAAACTCGCTATAAAAGTAAATCAAACCCCCCTTCATCACCCCCTTAGTTAGGGAAAAATAAAAAAAAAAGGAATTTATTTCCATTTTCCCATTAGGGCTAGGGTTAGGGCTAGGGTTAGGATTAGGGCTAGGGTTAGGGCTAGAGTTAGGATTAGGGTTAGGGTTGGGGCTACAGTTAGGGTTGGGGCTAAAGTTAGGGTTAGGGTTTAGATTAGATTTACAGTTGGGAATAGGGTTGGGATTAGGGTTAGGGGTGTGTCAGGGTTAGAGGTGTGGTTAGGGTTACCGTTGGAATTAGGGTTAGGGGTGTGTTTAGATTAGGGTTTCAGTTATAATTGGGGGGTTTCCACTGTTTCGGCACATCAGGGGCTCTCCAAACACGACATGGCGTCCGATCTCAATTCCAGCCAATTTTGCGTTGAAAAAGTAAAACAGTGCTCCTTCCCTTCCGAGCTCTCCCGTGTGCCCAAACAGGGGTTTACCCCAACATATGGGGTATCAGCGTACTCAGGACAAATAGGACAACAACTTTTGTGGTCCAATTTCTCCTGTTACCCTTGGGAAAATACAAAACTGGGGGCTAAAAAATAATTTTTGTGGGAAAACAAAAAGATTTTTTATTTTCACGGCTTTGCGTTATAAACTGTAGTGAAACACTTGGGGATTCAAAGTTCTCACAACAAATCTAGATAAGTTCATTGAGGGGTCTAGTTTCCAATATGGGGTCACTTGTGGGGGGTTTCTACTGTTTAGGTACATTAGGGGCTCTGCAAACGCAATGTGACGCCTGCAGACCAATCCATCTAAGTCTGCATTCCAAATGATGCTCCTTCCCTTCCGAGCCCTCCCATGCGCCCAAACGGTGGTTCCCCCCCACATATCGGGTATCAGCGTACTCAGGACAAATTGGACAACAACATTTAGGGTCCAATTTCTCCTGCTAACCTTGGAAAAATACAAAACTGGGAGCAAAAATATTTTTGTGGAAAAAAAATATTTTTTATTTGCACGGCTCTGCGTTATAAACTGTAGTGAAATACTTGGGGGTTCAAAGCTCTCACAACACCTCAAATGAGTTCCTTAGGGGGTCTACTTTCCAAAATGGTGTCACTTGTGGGGGGTTTCTACTGTTTAGGTACATTAGGGGCTCTGCAAACGCAATGTGACACCTGCAGACCAATCCATCTAAGTCTGCATTCCAAATGGCGCTCCTTCCCTTCCGAGCCCTCCCATGCGCCCAAACGGTGGTTCCCCCCCCCACATATGGGGTATCAGCGTACTCAGGACAAATTGGACAACAACTTTTGGGGTCCAATTTCTTCTCTTACCCTTGGAAAAATAAAAAATTGGGGGCAAAAATATAATTTTTGTGAAAAAATATGATTTTTTATTTTTACGGTTCTGCATTATAAACTTCTGTGAAGCACTTGGTGGGTCAAAGTGCTCACCACACCTCTAGATAAGTTCCTTAGGGGGTCTACTTTCCAAAATGGTGTCACTTGTGGGGGGTTTCAATGTTTAGGCACATCAGTGGCTCTCCAAACGCAACATGGCGTCCCATCTCAATTTCTGTCAATTTTGCATTGAAAAGTCAAAGGGCGCTCCTTCCCTTCCGAGCTCTCCCATGCACCCAAACAGTGGTTTACTGCCACATATGGGGTATCAGCGTACTCAGGACAAATTGGACAACAACTTTTGAGGTCCAATTTCTCCTGTTACCCTTGGTAAAATAAAACAAATGAGCTGAAGTAAATTTTTTGTGTAAAAAAGTTAAATGTTAATTTTTATTTAAACATTCCAAAAATTCCTATTAAACACCTGAAGGGTTAATAAACTTCTTGAATGTGGTTTTGAGCACCTTGAGGGGTGCAGTTTTTAGAATGGTGTAACACTTGGGTATTTTCTATCATATAGACCCCTCAAAATGACTTCAAATGAGTTGTGGTCCCTAAAAAAAAAATGGTGTTGTAAAAATGAGAAATTGCTGGTCAACTTTTAACCCTTATAACTCCCTAACAAAAAAAAAATTTGGTTCCAAAATTATGCTGATGTAAAGGAGACATGTGGGAAATGTTACTTATTAAGTATTTTGTGTGACATATCTCTGTGATTTAATTGCATAAAAATTCAAAGTTTGAAAATTGTGAAATTTTCAAAATTTTCGCCAAATTTCCGTTTTTTTCACAAATAAACGCAGGTACTATCAAAGAAATTTTACCACTATCATGAAGTACAATATGTCACGAGAAAACAATGTCAGAATCACCAGGATCCGTTGAAACGTTCCAGAGTTATAACCTCATAAAGGGACAGTGGTCAGAATTGTAAAAATTGGCCTGGTCATTGACGTGCAAACCACCCTTAGGGGTAAAGGGGTTAAATGATGTAGTTGAAGATCACACTCTTTTACCTTGTGCCCAATTGCAAAATAGGTTTGGCTTGACTTTTAAAGTCCATTTCTCATATCTCCGGGTACAATACATTTTAAAGAAATTTCTAAACTTCCCATATAGGGTCGATAGTGATATTATTAAGACCCTCTCATCTTCCTCATCCCTAGATATGGGCTTGAGAGCCCTTTAAGATTCCTTGGGACATAGGAGCAGATTCATAAAATCTATGCCCTTCATATCCTGGGATAAAGACCTTCGTAAGGCCATACCTGAGCAGGACTGGTTAAGAGCAATTCAATTGGCAGGGCAGCCGTTTGGCCCACTTTGAATCACACTTCAAGCTGTTTTTCACTGGTATTTTACTCCCGTGAAGCACCATTCGATGGCTCCCAACACCTCACACCTATGTTGCCGAAACTGTAATCAGGTGGGGTCCTTATATCATATGTTTTGGGATTGTCCACTTATAACTTCTTTGTGGGACCACGCCTTTAGACTTATTTCACTTCCAGTGGGACAGATCGTTGAGCCGACTCCCGAGGTGGTGCTCCTCCTCTTAAACCTACATGCATTCTCCCCATCCTCTAGAGTGGTAATGGCTCATATTGTGTTAA
Organism: Ranitomeya imitator; assembly: GCF_032444005.1. Taxonomy (NCBI): domain Eukaryota; kingdom Metazoa; phylum Chordata; class Amphibia; order Anura; family Dendrobatidae; genus Ranitomeya; species Ranitomeya imitator. Next base: position 870,515,833 of record NC_091282.1, read on the forward strand.
CGACAAGACTCCTATTAGCTAAAGATAAGAAAACAGATGTTATTCCTAAGAAAGAGGACATAGCTCAAGTGGTTAATACCATGTTTATTTTTTTTTAAATGCTAGCCCACAAAAATAATGCATTACAGAAGTTCACCAAGGATTGACAGTAGTGATGAGCGAATATACTCGTTACTCGAGATTTCTCGAGCGTGTCGGGTGTCCTCCGAGTATTTTTTAGTGCTTGGAGACTTAGTTTTAGCTGAATGATTTACACCTGTTAGCCAGCATAAGTACATGTGAGGATTCCCTAGCAACCAGGCAACCCCCATTCATTCAGCTGCGGCAAGAAAAACTAAATCTCCGAGCACTAAAAAATCCTCGGAGGACACCCGAGCATGCTCGAGAAATCCTCGAGTAACGAGTATATTCGCTCATCACTAATTGGCAGGCTTGGGAAGCCGTACAGTCAGCGAGTCACAGTTGACCAGTCAAAGGATGGGGGCGAGCACTGGGGAGGAGAGGGTTGAAACTGGAGCTCTTTGTTTACACTGCAATGGCTGTATAATTACGCATTTGTTACTTTGACCTGTGTTGCACATTTGTGCTAATGTTGTATTATATTTTCAATAAAAACGAATTAAAAAAAAAAGTTAATTTATTTCAGTTCTTCAATGCAAAAAGTGAAACTCATTATATAGAGAGACATTACAAACAGAGTGATCTATTTCAAGTGTTTATTTCTGTTAATGTTGATGATTATGGCTTACAAGAAATGAAAACTCAAAAAGTCATTATCTCAGTAATTTAGAATACTTTATAACACCAGCTTGAAAAATGATTTTAACATCCAAAATGTTGGCCTACTGAAAGGTATGTTCCGTAAATACACTCAATGCTTGGTCGGGACTCCTTTTGCATCAATTACTGCATCAATGCAGCGTGGCATGGAGGCGATCAGCCTGTGGAACTGCTGAGGTGTTGTGGAAGCCCAGGCTGCTTTGATAGCAGCCTTCAGCTCATCTGCATTGTTGGGTCTGGTGTCTCATCTTCCTCTCGAGAATTCCCCATAGATTCTCAATGGGGTTAAGGTCAGGCGTAGTGATGAGCGAGTGTACTCGTTGCTCGGGTGATGTCCGAGTATTAGTGTTCGGAGATTACGTTTTCATTGCCTCAGCTGAATGATTTACAGCTACTACACAGCCTGAGTACATGTGGGGGTTGCCTGGGTGCTAGGGAATCCTCACATGTAATCAAGCTGTCTAGTAGCTGTAAATCATTCAGCTGTGGCGATGAAAACTTAATCTCCGAACACTAACAAATACTCGGAGACCACCCGAGCAATGAGTACACTCGCTCATCACTAGTCAGACGAGTTTGCTGGCCAATCAAGCAGAGTGATACTGTTTCTTTTAAACCAGGCATTGGTACTTTTGGCAGTGTGGACAGATGCCAAGTGCTGCTGGAGAATGAAATTTCCATCTCCAAAAAGCTTGTCTGCAGAGGGCTGCGCGGACTTTGGTCTTGATAAAACACAGTGGACCTACACCAGTAGCTGACTGGGCTCCCCAATCCATCACTGATTGTGGAAACTTCACACTAGACATCAAGCAGCTTGGATTGCGTGCCTCTCCACTCTGCGACTTTGATTAACAAATGAAATACAAAATTTTCTTTTATCTGAAAACACCTTGGACCACTGAGCAACTGTCCAGTTCTTTTTCTCCTTGGCCCAGGAAAGATGCTTCTGACGTTGTCTATTGGCCATGAGAGGCTTGACACAAAAAAATGCAACCCTTGTATCCCATGTCTTGAATACGTCTGTGTGTGGTGGCTCTTAAAGCAATGACTCCAGCAGCAGTCCACTCCTTGTGAATCTCCCCCAAATTTTTGAATGTCGTTTTCTTAACAATCATTTCAAGGCTGCGGTTAGCTCAGTTGCTTGTGCACTTTTTATCTATCACACTTTTTCCTCCCACTCAACTTTCCATTAATAAGCATGGGTACAGCACTCTGTGAACAACCAGCTTCTTTAGCAATGACCTTTTGCGGCTTACCCTCCTTGTGGAGTGTGTCATTGACTGCCTTCTGGACATCTGTCAAGTCAGCAGTCTTCCCCATGTTTGTGAAGCCTACTGAAACAGACTAAGGGACCTTTTTAAAGGGAACCTGTCACCTAAATTTGGCGGGACTGGTTTTGGGTCATATGGGCGGAGTTTTTGGGTGTTTGATTCACCCTTTCCTTACCCGCTGTCTGCATGCTGGCTGCAATATTGGATTGAAGTTCACTCTCTGTCCTCCGTAGTACACGCCTGTGCAAGGCAAGATTACCTTGCGCAGGCGTGTACTATGGAGGACAGAGAATGAACTTCAATCCAATATTGCAGCCAGCATGCAGACAGCGGGTAAGGAAAGGGTGAATCAAACACCCAAAAACTCCGCCCATATGACCCAAAACCAGTCCCGCCAATTTCAGGTGACAGAGTCCCTTTAAACGCTGAGGCTGCGTGTCCACGTTCAGGATGGCCGGCGGTATCGTCGGAGCGGCAAACCCGCTCTGCGGTAAGCCCCGCCCCCTTTCTGGGACGCAATGATGCCGGATGTGTTCATAGCACACATCCGGGATCATCGCTCTCCACTATAGGGCCCTGTGCTATATCTTGCGGCGTCGCCGCAAGATATACGGACATGCTGCGATCTGAAAAGACGCGCAGCATGTCCGGAGTCGCAGGGCTGCCGCGTGCGTGTTACCACGCATAGTGGAGACAGGATTTCATTAAATCCCCTCCACTATGCTGTAACATCTGGACGCTGCGTGTCTGACGGCTCTATGCAGCGTCAGACACGCAGCGTTTCCTGCACGTGGAAACATACCCTTAGGAAGCCGTTGCAGGTGTTTTTTGTTGATTATTCTAATTTACTAAGATAATGACTTTTGGGTTTTCATTGGCTGTAAGCCATAATCATCAACATTAACAGAAATAAATACTTGAAATAGAACACTCATATAGAGTTTCACTTTTTGTATTGAAGAACTGAAATAAACTAACTTTTTGATGATATTATAATTTAGTGAGAAGCACTTGTGTGTGTCGTTGAGGCTGTTCCCAAGGGTAGGTTAACATAAGCATTAAAAAGAAGAAGAAAAAATAATGTTCAAGTTCCTTATCCTCATGGCATCCGCTATTATACATCAAGCAACTAAATAAAATAAAGACTAAATAATGTTTTCGATGTTAAAGAATTGCAATGTGTCAGTAAAAAATTGGATGCTACACTGTGGCTTTGTATAGAATCCAATTTTTTTTTGAACCACAGACTTGATTGGGCAAGTCTCACCCATTGCACCGATGAAACTACTGCATGCTGTAATCTTCTATTTTTTTTTTTAACACAGATTAGGTCCCTCAATAAAATCTCTCATCTGCTCTACTTCATTCAATAACATTTGTCCAAGTGCTGTTTGTTTTTTCACAGACCTCACTTAGACCAAATATACAGTTGTGTGAACTTGGCCTTAATATTAGCAGCTAAACATGTAAAAAAAAAAATAACGCTACGAAAAGACACTTTTTTTACATGGGTTTTCGAATCATTATTTTAGCACGGTTTAATAAGTTTTTAATTAGGAGATGTAGGTATAGGATGTGTTTTTGTACATTTCAGTTGCTGACACCTCTCCATAAAGACCAATAACTGCAGAAGAAACTACTGCCATATACACTCTGATGTATATTCTAAGAATTGATACGACCCTTTAATCCAGTGTTACTCAACTCCAGTCCTCAAGACCCACCAACAGGTCATGTTTTTAGGATTTCCTTAGTATTGCACAGGTGATAATTTCATCACCTGTTCAAGCATTAATTCCATCACCTGGGCAATCCAGAAAACATTACCTGTTGGGAACAAAATATGTGACATGCATTAACCCCTTTCTGCCATTGGACGTAGTATTCCGTCCATGTGGGGTGGGCCCTAGTTCCCAAGGACAGAAAAGTACATCCAGCGCGATCGGCCGCGCTCACGGGGGGAGCGCGGCCGATCGCGGCCGGGTGTCAGCTGCCTATCGCAGCTGACATCCGGCACTATGTGCCAGGAACGGTCATGGACCACCCCCGACACATTAACCCCTGGCACACCGCGATCAAACATGATCGCGGAGTGCCGGCGGTATAGGGAAGCAGCACGCAGGGAGGGGGCTCCCTGCGGGCTTCCCTGAGACCCCCGCAGGGGTCTCTTACCTCTCCTCCCTGCAGCAGGCCAGGATCCAAAATGGCCGCGGCATCCGGGTCCTGCAGGGAGGGAGGTGGCTTACCAAGTGCCTGCTCAGAGCAGGCGCTTGGTAAGCCTGCAGTGCTGTAAGTCAGATCGCTGATCTGACAGAGTGCTGTGCAAACTGTCAGATCAGCGATCTGTGATGTCCCCCTCTGGGACAAAGTTAAAAAAAAAATTTCCACATGTGTAAAAAAAAAAATAATAAAAAAAATTCCTAAATAAAGAAAAAAAAATATTCCCATAAATACATTTCTTTATATAAAAAAAACAAACAATAAAAGTACACATATTTAGTATCGCCGCGTCCGTAACGACCCAACCTATAAAACTGTCCCACTAGTTAACCCCTACAGTAAACACCGTAAGAAAAAAAAAAAAACGAGGCAAAAAACGCTTGAAACAAACAAAAAGTGGAATAACACGCGATCAAAAAGACAGATATAAATAACCATGGTACCGTCCCGCAAAAAACGAGCCGCCATACAACATCAGCGAAAAAATAAAGTTATAGTCCTTAGAATAAAGCGATGCAAAAATAATTATTTTTTCTATAAAAGTTTTTATCATATAAAAGCGCCAAAACATAAAATAATGATATAAATGAGGTATCGCTGTAATCGTACTGACCCGAAGAATAAAACTGCTTTATCAATTTTACCAAACACGGAACGGTATAAACGCCTCCCCCAAAAGAAATTCATGAATAGCTGTTTTTTAGTCATTCTGCCTCACAAAAATCGGAATAAAAAGCGATCAAAAAATGTCACGTGCCCGAAAATGTTACCAATAAAAACGTCAACTTGTCCTGCAAAAAACAAGACCTCACATGACTCTGTGGACCAAAATATGGAAAAATTATTGCTCTCAAAATGTGGTAACGCAAAAAATATTTTTTGCAATAAAAAGCGTCTTTCAGTGTGTGACGGCTGCCACTCATAAAAATCCGCTAAAAAACCCGCTATAAAAGTAAATCAAACCCCCCTTCATCACCCCCTTAGTTAGGGAAAAATTTTAAAAAATGTATTTATTTCCATTTTCCCATTAGGGTTAAGGCTACAGTTTGGGTTGGGGCTGAAGTTACAGTTAGGGTTTGGATTACATTTACGGTTGGAAATAGGGTTGGGATTAGGGTTAGGGGTGTGTCAGGGTTAGAGGTGTGGTTAGGGTTACCGTTGGAATTAGGGTTAGGGGTGTGTTTGGATTAGGGTTTCAGTTATAATTGGGGGGTTTCCACTCTTTATGCACATCAGGGGCTCTCCAAATGCGACATGGCGTCCGATCTCAATTCCAGCCAATTCTGCGTTGAAAAAGTAAAACAGTGCTCCTTCCCTTCCGAGCTCTCCCATGTGCCCAAACAGGGGTTTACCCCAACATATGGGGTATCAGCGTACTCAGGACACATTGGACAACAACTTTTGGGGTCCAATTTCTCCTGTTACCCTTGGGAAAATACAAAACTGGGGGCTAAAAAATAATTTTTGTGGGAAAAAAAAGATTTATTTTCACGGCTCTGCGTTATAAACTGTAGTGAAACACTTGGGGGTTCAAAGTTCTCACAACACATCTAGATAAGTTCCTTGGGGGTCTATTTTCCAATATGGGGTCACTTGTGGGGGGTTTCTACTGTTTAGGTACATTAGGGGCTCTGCAAACGCAATGTGACGCCTGCAGATCATTCCATCTAAGTCTGCATTCCAAATGGCGCTCCTTCCCTTCCGATCCCTCCCATGCGCCCAATTGGTGGTTCCCCCCACATATGGGGTATCAGCGTACTCAGGACAAATTGGACAACAGCGTTTGGGGTCCAATTTCTCCTGTTACCCTCGGGAAAATACAAAACTGGGGGCTAAAAAATAATTTTTGTGGGAAAAAATTTTTGTTTTATTTTTACGGCTCTACATTATAAACTTCTGTGAAGCACGTGGTGGGTAAAAGTGCTCACCACACCTCTAGATAAGTTCCTTAGGGGGTCTACTTTCCAAAATGGTGTCACTTGTGGGGGGTTTCAATGTTTAGGCACATCAGTGGCTCTCCAAACGCAACATGGCGTCCCATCTCAATTCCAGTCAATTTTGCATTGAAAAGTCAAACGGCGCTCCTTCACTTCCGAGCTCTGTCATGTGCGCAGTGGTTTACCCCCACATATGGGGTATCAGCGTACTTAGGACAAATTGTACAACAACTTTTGGGGTCCATTTTCTCCTGTTACCCTTGGTAAAATAAAACAAATTGGAGCTGAAGTAAATTTTTTGTGAAAAAAGTTAAATGTTCATTTTTATTTAAACATTCCAAAAATTCCTGTGAAACACCTGAAGGGTTAATAAACTTCTTGAATGTGGTTTTGAGCACCTTGAGGGGTGCAGTTTTTAGAATGGTGTCACACTTGGATATTTTCTATCATATAGACCCCTCAAAAAGACTTCAAATGAGATGTGGTCCCTAAAAAAAAATGGTGTTGTAAAAATGAGAAATTGCTGGTCAACTTTTAACCCTTATAACTCGCTAACAAAAAAAATTTTGGTTCCAAAATTGTGCTGATGTAAAGTAGACATGTGGGAAATGTTACATATTAAGTATTTTGTGTGACATTTCTCTGTGATTTAATTGCCTAAAAATTCAAAGTTGGAAAATTGCGAAATTTTCGCCAAATTTCCGTTTTTTTCACAAATAAACGCAGGTAATATCAAACAAAATTTTACCACTATCATGAAGTACAATATGTCACGAGAAAACAATGTCAGAATCACCAGGATCCGTTGAATCGTTCCAGCGTTATAACCTCATAAAGGGACAGTGGTCAGAATTGTAAAAATTGGCCTGGTCACTAACGTGCAAACCACCCTTGGGGGTAAAGGGGTTAAAGCAGTTTGTCATACTCATAAATGTTAATTTTGTTTCAAGCAGATTTGAAGTATTTTTTCAGTGGATTTTGAAGCAGAATCTGATTCAAAAACATAATGAAAAAAAAACAAAACAATGCTCTTTAGCCGGTTCCTTGAAGCAAGTTATTTTGACCATTGAACGCCTGTGACCGTTCTAAACACTGGATTGGGCGTTTTTCAGCCTATGACCTGCCCTGACAATAACATCAGTGGATAAAAATCCAAAATTCCAAGATGTAGTCAGTGATGAGATTAAGGAACGATCGCTCACCAGCCCATTTTCATAAAGGTAGGGGAGCCATGAGATATAAAAGATAAGCATTCCAGTTTACCTAAATTTATTGACCTAGAAATAGATCATGTGAAATAACTGGGTGCCTGAGCAACAACTCTTTCTCCCAACTCCACCATAAACACTTGACAGAGAAAAAGATTGTGATTTCGATGGGTTGAGCGGAATTAGCAGCGGCTTTATACTTCTGATATCCAACATGCTGTATGCTTTCCTCCAACATCTGCGCCAATAGTAGATTGTCTTCTGATCTTACAAAGTTTTGGCTAATGTTTATGGTCTCCTAAGGCTGCTTTCACACATCAGGTTTTTGCCGTCAAGCACAATCCGGCGAATTTGGAAAAGAACGGATCCAGCAAAAGTTGCCGCCAAATCAGTTTTTTTTTCTCATAGACTAGTATTAGCGCCAGATTGCGACGGATGGCCTCACGTTTCATCTGTTTTTTGCTGGATCCGTCAAAAATTTGTTTTCCGGCGGCCACAGAAAAAGGACATAGGAACGTTTGTGTCCGTCGAAAAAATGCACAGCGACAGATCCGGCGAAAAATGGATGAAACGTGAAGTAAAATGATGGAATCCGGAGACCGATTCCATTTTTTTTCTCAAAGAATCAGGCATTTCATTGTAGATTGTGAGCCCTCGCGGGCAGGGTCCTCTCTCCTCCTGTACCAGTTGTGACTTGTATTGTTCAAGATTATTGTACCTGTTTTTATTATGTATACCCCTCCTCACATGTAAAGCGCCATGGAATAAATGGCGCTATAATAATAAATAATAATAATCATTTTCCATCTCTCTCCCGCTCCTCCCCGGAATCCAAAATAGCCGGCAGATCCACAAACTCGAATCCGGCAAAAATTTGGATCCGTCGCATCAGTTTTTCACAATTTCCGACAGATCCATTTTTTTTTATTCGACGGATTGTGCCAGACTACAAAAAACTGATGTGTGAAAGCAGTCTTAAAAGGGGTTTTCCCAACAACAACATTTGACTTTAATCAATAGATCTTGGAATAATCATTTTAACAACTGGATTTGTTAAACAAACGTCCCTGTGCTGAGATAATCTTAGAAATGTGTCCCTGCTGTGTACTGTGTAATGGCCGTGTCTGACAGTACAGGGACATGGCCTGATCATACCAAGTTAATATAATTTCAAGATCTATTGATTAAAATCAACTTTTGTTCAAGGGTGAACCCCTTTAACTATTCACATTCAGATGATCTGCACAGATATGAAAATGTTGTATAACATATACCCATTAAAGGTAATCTGTCACCAGCTTCGTCACATATCAACTAAAACTATCGCTTTATTCAGCGCCTGTGCTGCATTCCACAAATGCTTATATATAACCCCCTGACTGCCCTATATACTCTCCAAAATCTAAGTTCTCCCGCTCTGTACGGTAATCCGGTCAGCATAGTTTCGGGCCTCTCCATCCCTAGCGCCAGCTGCTGCTCGCCATCCTCCTTTACTTGACGTTGATGACTCCTTGCGTGATCCACATTGATGGAAGAAATCTTGCACCTGAGCACAAATTGTAGCTTGCGCCTGTGCACTATGCTTTGACCTTGAGCCAAAAACATAAGTGTGCATGCGCCCCCAGTAGGTCAAAGCATAGTTCACAGGCGCAAGCTACGATTTATGTGCGCAAGATTTCGCCTGGCAATGTGGAAGATGCATGGAGGCATCTGCGTCAATGAAAGAAGGAGGACAGCGAGGAGCAGCTGGGGGGAGGAGGGATGGAGAGGCACAAAACCATGCCCATCGATCCGGACCGACCTGATTACCATACACCGTGGGCAAACTTAAATGTTTAGGGGGGGGATATATAAGCATTTATGGAATCTATCACTGGCACTGAAATAAAGGGAAAAGTTTTAGTTGATATGACAAAACTGGTGACAGGTTCCCTTTAAGTAGTTGAAGCAGTTACAACTCTATAAATTGGAAGCAATAATACCCTTACCAGTTCCCAGACTAAGCAATAGAAGCCATACTTAGAGAGGTGTTCTCATCATAGTAACCGGTGGCATATCAATTTTACTATCGCAGGTAAAAGTTTGACACATAATGATTGTGTCCATAAAGGGAATCTGTCACCAGGTTTTTGCCAAGCCGCCTGAGCGCAGCATGATGTAGGAGCAGAGACCCTGATTACAGTGGTGTATCACTTACTGGACTGCTTGCTGCAGTTTTTACATATTCACTCTTTATTCTGCTGCAGATCTACCAGTTCACTGAATATTGATCTCTGTATAATCCCACCCACAGCACTGACTGGCAGCTTTCTGCCTATGCAGAGTGTACACAGAAAGCTGCCAATCAGTGGTGAGGCGGGGTTTATATAGAACGCATGAATATGGATGTTCACTAGTGAATCGCCTGCTAAGTGATTGTATAAAAACTACAGCTAGCAGTCTAATAATTGACACATTGTTGGATTCAGGGTCTCTGTCTCTACATTAATCGATCCTCAGATTAGGTGGCAATAAGTGAGGAACAGATTCACTTTAATAGTCAATTTTAACAGGTTTGAGTGGGAAGTACAATCTTTGAAAGCTATAGAAACTGACCATAGCACTGGGGGCAATCCAGTGCCCTGCTAAAGAGACATGGGAATCTTTTGAATGTTCGTTCTAATGAGATACAGCAAAAACAACCTCAAAGCCTCACAGCTGCACTGTCTTCAGGTGCTCAAAAATATTGTTACTTGACGTTTACACACCAGTCCTGGCCAGTTACGCCAATATGGGCAGAACGGGATGCGGCAACACTCGTCCATCAAATTCATCAGTTATACCACTTACACCAGAGGTGTACATCAGCATTTTTGTGTTCTACACCATTTTCCACACTTAATATCCCCAGCATTGTACATGATTTGGTATGACTCTGGATGATTTATTGTTGTACATCAGTATATTTTTACTGGTATTAGAGAAAAAAAAAGTGTACACAACGGTTGGGCTACAGTGAAAATCAACGGTTTCCATAACTGTACCATAAATATATATTATTGCACAGTAACCACACATTTATAAATACACTGAAATTACAATTTATAAAATATTAAACAATTGGAAATTATGTACAGTCCCAAAAAGCAGTGCTTTCTACAACGAGAATAAATTAGACAAACAGGAACTTAAGTAGGCAAAAAACATGACATGTACATACACAATGCCGACAATAAGTATTCATTCCCCTGTGAATTGTTCACCTTTTATTAGGGCACAATGGTTTTCATGGCAGGAAACTTTCCATCCCATTTTTAGGGCATGACCCGAGCATGGCGTTTGCCTTAAGGTTCTCTATTAGGTATTCCGTATGTTTTTGCCCAATTTGTGACTCTTGAAAAAGTCGAAAAATGTTCTCTTTCATCTCCCTCCCCCCGAGGAATTTATGTACACCAGATATTTTGGCACAATTTTTGCAAAATGTAGAACGTTTTGTGGGTAGGGGTGGAAAAAAAAGGTGAAAGGCTAATTTAAAGAATTTGGCACGACAAATCAAAGAATACATCATAGCAAAAATGCACGTATCATCTCAGCCAGGTATGCTGGACTCCGAAATGCTGCGGCGGTTCAGAAAAGATGTACTCCCCAGGGACAGAGCCGCATGGGAGGCTAGTTGAGCAGGCAGCTGAGAGCCGGCCATAGATGGGGCAGCATGTAACTGCTGTCAGGTTCCCATAAAAGTGAATATGAGCCCTGCTGCAGCGCCGGGACTGGCCACTACACAGTATATGGAACTGTGGTGTTCTAGCTCTGCACACTATGTATACCCAGCCACTACCTAAACCTTCCGAGTGAGAAGGAGAAGTCAGCAACTACTAGACAACCCTTTGCATGGCAACTTACGGTAATTACAATTTTGTTGTTACAAAATAAACCAAAAAAATCCAAAATGGGTGAATACTTTTTTCAGAAACTTTATACATGTACAAATAAACACTTGTTTTGCATGTTATCTCCATATGTAAACATAACTTAAAAGCAAACATTCACATTGTCCTTTGCCTTGTACATTTTGCATTATGTGCATTACATTGTGTGTGGCAGCATTCAAATATTACTGATTTTAGGTTACAGAAAAAGTCAGTAATTTAGGTTCTCAAACTGAATGTGGCAGTTTGCCCATTGCTAAAGCCATTTTTACCTTCATGGATCTCCCAGTGGCCAGGATTTGTAGACTGCCAGTGAACAGTTTGCTGCTAAAGTCTAAGGGTACCGTCACAGTGCATTCTGGTACCAGCTCGGTGACCCTGTCGGGGCTTATGTCTGAACCTTCTGCAAAAACAGCATTCGGACATACAAGTGCTTCTTACTAAATTAGAATATCATCAAGAAGTTAATTTATTTCAGTTCTTCAATACAAAAAGTGAAACTCATTATATAGAGTCATGACAAACAGAGTGATCTATTTCAAGTGCATATTTCTGTTAATGTTGATGATTATGGCCTACAACTGATAAAAACCCAAAAGTCATTATCTCAGCAAATTGGAATAATTGACAAAAAAACAACTGCAAAGGCTTCCTAAGTGTTTAAAAAGGTCCCTTAGTCTGTTTCAGTAGCTACACAATCATGGGGAAGACTGCTGACTTGACAGATGTCCAGAAGGCAGTCATTGACACACTCCACAAGGAAGGTAAGCCACAAAAGGTCATTGCTAAAGAAGCTGTCTTTTCACCAAGGGCTGTACCCAAGCATATTAATGGAATGCTGAGTGGAAGGAAAAAGTGTAGTAGAAAAAGGTGCACAAGTAACCGGGATAACTGCAGCCTTGAAAGAACTGTTAAGAAAAGGCCATTCAAAAATATAGGGTGATTCACAAGGAGTGGACTGCTGCTGGAGCCATTGCTTCAAGAGCCACCACACACAGACGTATCCAGGACATGGGCTACAAGTGTCACATTCCTTGTGTCAAGTCACTCATGACCAATAAACAATGCTAGAAGTATCTTACCCGGGCCAAGGAAAAAAGAACTGGACTGTTGCTCAGTGGTCCAAGGTGTTGTTTTCAGATGAAAGTAAGTTTTGCATTTCATTTGTAAATCAAGGTCCCAGAGTCTGGAGGAAGAGTGGAGAGACACATAATCCAAGCTGCCTGAGGTCTAGTGTGAAGTTTCCACAATCAGTGATGGTTTGTGGAGCCATGTCATCTGCTGGTGTAGGTCCACTGTGTTTTATCAAAACCACAGTCAGCGCAGCCGTCTACCAGAAAATTTAAGAGCACTTCATGCTTCCCTCTGCAGACAAGCTTTTTGAAGATAGAAATTTCACTCTCCAGAAGGACTTGGCACCTTTCTACACTGCCAAAAGTACCAATGCCTGGTTTAAAAACAACAGTATCACTGTGCTTGATTGGCCATCAAACTCGCCTGACCTTAACCTCATAGAGAATCTATGGGGTATTGTCAAGAGGAAGATGAGACACCAGACCCAACAATGCAGATGAGCTGAAGGCTGCTATCAAAGCAACCTGGGCTTCCATAACACCTCAGCTGTTCCATAGTCTGATCGCCTCCATGCCACGTCGCATTGATGCATTAATTGATGCAAAAGGAGACACGAAGTATTGAGTGCATTTACGGAACATACATTTTAGTAGGCCAACATGTCGGATTTTAAAATCATTTTTCAAGCTGGTGTTATAAAGTATTCTAATTTACTGAGATAATGACTTTTGGATTTTCATTGGCTGTAATCCATAATCATCAACATTAACATAAATAAACACTTGAAATAGATCACTCTGTTAGTAATGACTCTATATAACATATGAGTTTCACGTTTTGTATTGAAGAACTGAAATAAATTAACTTTTTGATGATATTCTAATTTAGTGAGAAGCACTTGTGTGTGCTGAAGAGGACATACAGTAGACTATAATGATGAAGGCAGAGCGAACGCACAGTCTGCATAATTTTCGAGCTTGTACGGCTACTGGAGGCGAATACCCAGATGTAGCAGACTGGGTCTGGGTGTCCACCTCCAGTAGGTGCAAATGTCTGAAAATGATGCACGACCCAAATGGGTGCCAGAATGCAATGTGAAAACATTCTAAGACATTGCAGGAGGCAATAAGAAACCAACAGCCTTTATTCCCAACGTAATCAGTAGTTTGACGGCGTCTTAGGATCCAGGATCTTTGATTAAAAACTGTTCACCATTGTGCCTCCTATATTTATTTGGCCACACAAACCTTCTTAAACTATGTGGAGTTTACAGAGTGACGCGCAGAATTAAACGACCACTGAGTGGCAACATGTTTGCTGATCAGCAGTGGTTAGACAGCTTTATTACACAGGAAAAACAAGCAGTGTAATAAATCATTCACTAAGCTTAGGCTGCCATTTTTCTTACGCCTCTTTCACACTTCAGTTGTTTGGCGTCAGTCTAAAACCGCCATTTTCCTCAAATAACGGATCCGTCTTTTTTTTTTTGACGGATCCGTTATTTTCCCATAGACTTGCATTAGCGACGGATTGTGACGGATGGTCGTCTGTTCCATCCGCCATGCGACGGATCCGTCGAAATTTGGCGGACGTCATCTAGACATAGATGGACATTCTAACGTTTTTTGTCAACGCCGAAATGGCGGATCGCGATGGATCCGTCGCGTCCGCCATTCCATAGAATGGCCGCCTATGGGCGACGGATCCGTCGCGACCGTCATTTCGGCGGATCCGTCGCCCCAATCCGCTTTTTCAATTGCGCATGCTCAAAAAGTAGATTCTTTTCCCAGACAATCCCCAAGTAACGGATCCGTCAAAAAAACGGATCTGTTAGAACTGTTTTCTCAACAATTGTGACGGATCCGTCACTATGTCGGAAGTGACTGACGCCAAACAACTGAAGTGTGAAAGAAGCCTTAGGTACAGGTCCTGCACCGCCAAGAACTATGATCAGAGGGAAAAAGATCATTTCACCCAGATTCACTGAGTGATCGTCAGCCTGTTTTACACCGCACGATTATTGGGAAAACCGGCTTTCCTAATAATGCTCGTTGATGATAGCCCTACAATATAAATATACCTTATGTTTAACATGGCAATGAGAGACAATTAATTATACTGTCATTTTATACTGTGAGAACCTATAGTCCCAACAATACAGCAGTACATCATTGCAGTTTAAAGGTAATCTACACAAAAATCCACTCTCACGAGATCAGTATTAAATGGAGCCTGGACACATTCCCCCATGTGCTTACTGACCGGTGGGTCCCGCACTGTTTGTACCACCACATACTTGCTAAACCAAGGGAATTCAGAATGTATTCATTCGGCTCCTATAGATATTTTAGATGTATAGTTCTCATTCAAAACTAAAAAAGTGTAATTTCATTAAAAAAAAAGTTTTTGCTTACTACATTAATTAATGGTTATCCTCAATATGTCCATTTACATTTAACATTCTTTGGGATGCATCCCTCCTATATTACCGAGAGTGGACCACCACTAGAAGGGACGTCTAGTTATAATATTTTGCCCAAATCTTTCTTTGGAAACATCAGCTTATTACCAGGGCGGGTTGTGTCATCTGTATTGTGTAGGCCGCATTTTAAAGGTAGCTGTCCAATGGAACTGAAAACCCAAATTGGCGATCACCTGCAAATTAGATCTACTTGAGCAACCTGTCGATTGCCTGAAAATGTTCCTTCTTTGCAGGTGTCATGCGTACTGTGGTCACTACAATGTGCAAGTTATATATGGCGATCGTTTGGGAAACAATTTCCTTTGTCATAATATTTTCAGATGCCTACATGGTACTAAGACAGGCAGCAGCACTGTACATAGCAAGTTAGAAAAGCGAGTATTAGAAAGCTGTACATTGCAGGAAGAACGAATGGCGGGCGCTTTCCCTGCTCCGCCTGCATTTTTCTATTAGATTTAAATAAAATAAGCTGAAATGGGAAAACTAGATTCTAGCACATGCTCTGCTTCAACAGAGGAAAAAAATCTAGGGAACAAAAAAAAAAACCTTTATTGAAATCTATGTATTTGTTAATACTTCATCTGATTTAGCGTAAATTAAGTTAATAAATACGGAAGGCACACCCAACATTAATAAATAAAAGGTTAACTTGTGTTCAAGCTTTCCAGTACACTCACTTGTATAAAGGTGCAGGACTTTCTACTTTTGTTCAATGATGGAACGCGAATATGTTTGAGCTACTGTATTCAGTGAGATGTGGCAAGAAAGAGAATAATCTTCACATGCCGATTTGGCACATATATACAGGCCTGTATACATTGTCCAATAGACTGAAATGAAGCAACATTTCTTAAAGTACAACAGATATGGAATGTTTCACATTACCGTCTTCCCAAAGCCATAACGTGACTGTAAGTCAGAGTGAGAAGTGTCCTTAAGTTATGACTGACGCATCATTACAGTTCCTCCCATAGTGTCTTCATTCCCACCGGCCCTAAGAAGCATGCGGTAATGCCGTCTCGTTCCTCAGTGCAGTCACCTTAGGACGCCGGCTGACTTTCCACAAGCAAACCTTCAGATGAATGGATGCCTCATGGGTTTCTCAAGAAACTGAAAAAAACAGCATCCATATTCAGGATTTCTTCTGCAAGTTCTCAAATAGAAATGAGAGGATTCTGGAGAAAAATAAAAATTATGAAACACTATTAATGAAAATAAGCAACCAGTCTGCATTAGTACGGTTTTCAGACTGTGCCTTTAACATTGGAGTAAATTATTCATTTAATTGGGACACATTTTAAGTAATACATAAAATGACAAGTAGAGATGGATATTCTCCAACATCCTATTCTGCTCGCTATTAAAGAAGAAAAGAAAAAATAAAACAACCAAAAAAGCCCAGCTATATCAAAACTTGTGAAACCGAATAATACTTTATTGAAAAAAAAATAAATTACAAACCAATAACCATAAAAACAAGGGGCGCACACCCAGGAAAGTAATAACCAATGTCCAGAGGGAGTAGATGAACTACCGTATATAGTTATTAAATATACACCATTACCAGAGCAATGCATAATTGATATCCTGTATATAAGTCTGAGAAGGGTCTACGGTGCTAGTGCATCATCACACTGATATCCTATACGAGTCCAGACGCTATATAAAGTGCTAGTGCAATATGATGCATATTGTCTCAGGCAATGCTCATGGCTTAATCTCATACACAACATCATGATGGTGATGATATATGATCATAGGTATAAGTTCAATATAATAGTCAAGATCATGATGCTAATGGTATACATTCATGGCTACTAGTGATGAGCGAGTATACTCATTACTTGAGATTTCCCGAGCATGCTCGGGTGGTCTCCGAGTATTTGGATGTGCTCGGAGATTTAGTTTCTGTCTTTGTAGCTGCATGATTTGTGGCTGCTAGAAAGCTTGAATACATGTGGGGATTGCCTGTTTGTTACGTTGATATTGTGTACGAGATTACGCCATGAGCATTGCCTGAGACAATATGCATCATATTGCACTAGCACTTTATATAACGTCTGGACTCATATAGGATATCAGTGTGATGATGCACTAGCACTGTAGACCCTTCTCAAACTTATATACAGGATATCAATTATGAAATGCTCTGATAATGGTGTATATTTAATAACTATATGGTTCATTTACTCCCTCTGGACATTGGTTAAGACTTTCCTGGGTGTGCGCCCCTTGTTTTTATGGTTATTGGTTTGTAATCTTTCTTGTTGTTAACTCATTATCAATAAAATATGTTGCAGAAGTTTTGTTATATCTGGGTTTTTAAGGTCGTTCTTTTTTGCTATGGGGATTTCAGACTGTCCAACTCTATATTTAAAATTGCAGTCTGGCTTTTGGGATGTGGACTAATTATCTACACTGCACAAGTTGCAAGGATAAAATTATATGTAAACTCCACAGCCAAAAAAATTGTTCTAGATCTGCTCACTGTTAGAGACTACTGAATGTTTTAAGTTCCTAACAAAAGTCGCTAATGCTTGTGTGCCCACGTGAAGACAGTGTTAAGACAATAATTGGCACTGACAACTCCTTTAATTCTAGTGACTTCCCTTACCTCACAAATGATCCACATGAGGAGGACACGGTTGGCTATGCCTGTACTGCATGATGTAGACTGTAGACTGGTGCCACCAATACAACATGACCACTGCAAGAATATGCCACAGCTGGTGACTGGAACCAAGGTAGTTTAGCTGTCCTGTGTAAAAAAAAAAAAAAAAAAAAATGGTCACCAGCAGCTTTACAAATGTAATACAATACAAAAGACACTTTACAACACAGTAAAAAATAAAAGCATGGTTTCTAATTCTCAGCATTACATCCCATGATTTGTGTTAATCACCCTATCGCTAAATTCAGACATAACATCCACACAACTGAACCCCCTCAGCAGCAGTTGGTGGCCAGAAAAGTCTACCATCAAGGGTGTGGGGTCGTTGTTACAACATCTTATGATATTGAGCACCACTGTTGCTTTGCCGTGTTGGAGTCCTGGGTTCGAATCCCACCAAGAACAACATCTGCGAGGAGTCTATGTTCGTCCCCTTTTTTGCGTGGGTTTCCTCCAACACTCCAAAATCCAAAGATATACTGATAGGGAAATTAGATAGTAAGCCCCAATGGGGACGGCGGTGATGTCTGTATAGTGCTGTGGAATTTAATGGCGCTATGTAAGGGAGTAAAATAAGTGCATAAGATATGCCCAGTAATCACTGTGCTGGATGAAACACGTACAGGTGCCATGGAGCTGTTGGAATTATTCCTGACAGAAATATAGCTAGTCTGTATCCAGAACACAGCCGGCTCTAGGGCAGAGACAATCTTTCTCATCTGCACAGCTTTCCTCTATCGGCATCTTCTCCACCTTCCAGGACTAACTAGTAATGTGTCAATAACTGGTAGTAGCGTCATCTATGCGAGAACAAGTCATTGGTGGGAAAAGTACTGCATATCCCTTTATCTGGATCTAATAAAATGTATATGTTTTTGAAAATATTTTGAGTCCACTACAGTCAGTGACACAAAAAAAATTACTACAAAAGGGACATATAATGGAAGAGCCATGTTCTTATCTGTCAGAATTACTGCAAATTTCCCACTTAACACAATCTATAACAATTACATTAATTATATATTTCATTTTACCAGTAAATCAGAATATGTTAAATTAAAAGAATCTCTATATGTAGCTGATAAGGGCACCTTCAATTGTCTGCCTGAAGGTATTCATACACTGCAGGAGAGAAATATTGCGCTCTGCAGCGCTCTACCGTGCACCATAATAGTATGCAGGACGTCAGGGTCACTGAGGCTCTGATCCCCACCGGTCTGAACGGCGGTGACCTCTGCGAGATCCCAACTATCTATCCCCTCAGTGAGATTCCCTAGTAAATAGAGCGGGGGCACCACAGAAGGATCACAATCAGTGAGATTCCCAATGCGAGTTCACAGCAGTGAAATTCTCCCGGTGAACTTGCAAGAAATTGTCACGGTGCTAGTGTGGATCTCACTGAGGTCACCGCAGTTCAGCATGGCTATTCTGAGAGCCATAATGTCTTCTTTTTGCCATCAAATTATGTATATGAAGGCTAATCTCTTGCAGGATCGAATTGTATTTTCAGTGGTACCATTTACTGACCAACACTGACTAACTTTAATTTTTTTTTTAAAGGGTATTTGGTGGGTGTGGACATAAACTAGCAATCCCGCCAGTGTGTCTCACATTCTTAAACTCATGCCATCTGTGTGGCAAAGATGTTTTTCCCCACTTTTGCAAAATAAAACCACTTTGTTTTAGAAGTAAAAGGATTTACACTTAACAGCATACCACAGAGCGGCATATAGCGATGATTAAACAAATTAAGACCTCATTCAGATGTCCGTTTTTCTCACATGCAGAAAAAAAATGGACGGATTATTTTGATCAGCATTTAATCATAGTGCAGACTGATTTTTTCACGGACCCAAGGACTTTCATTGCAGATTTTTATCTGACCTTCAGATCAAGATCGGACATGTCTGCAATTTTCAGCAGAAAATCAGACAATGTCCCCTGAGGAAGCGATACTATTTGTATGAGAGAACAAGTCATTGGTGGGAAAAGTACTGCATATCCCTTTATCTGGATCTAATAAAATGTATACGTTTTTGAAAATATTTTGAGTCCACTACAGTCAGTGACACAAAAAAAATTACTACAAAAGGGACATATAATGGAAGAGCCATGTTCTTATCTGTCAGAATTACTGCAAATTTCCCACTTAACACAATCTATAACAATTACATTAATTATATATTTCATTTTACCAGTAAATCAGAATATGTTAAATTAAAAGAATCTCTATATGTAGCTGATAAGGGCACCTTCAATTGTCTGCCTGAAGGTATTCATACACTGCAGGAGAGAAATATTGCGCTCTGCAGCGCTCTACCGTGCACCATAATAGTATGCAGGACGTGTGAAGCGGGCTCGTGTTTGTCTGTACAACAACTGGCTGCAGAAAGGGTCTCCCAGTGCTGCACTATCACTAATGGGTGCACCACAGTAATAAATCCATTCTATACAAACTTTTCAAGTACAATTTATTTTCAAAATGGTATTTTTGTATAACAGCCTTACCGGACCTCCAGGCCCGGCCACTGCCTTTATTGACCAATTCTCCTCCTGGCTCCTTCACTTTCTCCCTGCTGAGATTCCCACCATCATCATAGGTGACTTCAACATCCCCATTGATACCTTTCAGTCAACAGCCTCCAAACTTCTGTCCCTTACCTCATCCTTTGGATTTACTCAGTGGTCCTCCGCAGCCACCCACACAGACGGACATACATTAGACCTGGTATTCACCAGTCTCTGCTCTCTATTTAACTTCACCACCTCCCCTCTCCCTCTATCCGACCACCATCTGCTCACCTTCTCATCCCTGTCCTCCTCACCAGTCATCCATGTCCAGCAACATGCGCACCCCCACAGAAACCTTGCACACCTAGACACCCACACACTCTCTGACTCCATCCTACCACTGGCATCCATATCCTCACTCCACGACAGACACTGCCACCGCTTTCTACAATGCCACTCTTGCATCAGCTATTGACAAGGTTGCCCCTCTCATCCATGGCAGAGTGCGACGTATCAATAGACAACCTTGGCACAATAACACCACTAAAAAGCTCCGGCAAGTGTCCACGGTTGCAGAGCGGCGTTGGAAGAAAACACTCGCAAGATGACTTCACTATATTCAAACATGCAACACTCACTTTTAAATCTGCTCTCACCTCTGCTAAACAGGCCTACTTCACAACCCTCGTATCTTCCCTATCCTACAACCCTAAACAGTTATTCAAAACCTTTAACTCCCTCCTCCGCCCCCCACTGCCCCCTCCAACCTCCCTCATCTCTGCTGAGGACTTTGCCACACACTTTAAAAATAAAATCGACCAGACAAGGCAAGTCTTCATTGTTCAACCACCACAACCCTTTTGTATACCAGACCAATGCCCAAACCCCATAACCTCCCTATCCAACATCACTGAAGGGGGTCTTAATTGTCTCCTCTCCAAATCGCACCTCACCACCTGTGCGCTCGACCCCATCCCACCTCCTCCCCAACCTCACCACCAGACTTATCCCATCCCTAACCCACCTCTTCAACCCATCACTAACTTCTGGCACCTTCCCTTCTGCTTTCAAACATGCCACAATCACGCCTATCCTTAAAAAGCCAACCCTTGATCCAACTGCTATGTCCAGCTATCGCCCAATATCGCTACTCCCATTCACTTCCAAACTCCTGGAGCAGCACGTCCACGCTGAACTTTCCTCCCACCTCTCGTCTAACTTGCTCTTTGACCATCTACAATCTGGTTCCGCCCCCATCGCTCAACAGACAGCCCTGACCAAAATCACTAACGACCTACTTACCGCCAAAGCTAATGGACAATACTCTGTACTCCTACTTCTAGACTGTCCTCTGCTTTCGACACAGTTGACCACTGCCTCCTACTACAGATCCTCTCCTCCTTTGGCATCAAAGACCTCACCCTATCCTGGATCTCCTCGTACCTTTCCAATCGCACATTTAGCGTCTCCCACTCCCACACTACCTCCTCATCCCACCCTCTCTCTGTTGGAGTCCCCCAAGGCTCTGTTCTAGGACCCCTACTCTTCTCAATCTATGCACTTGGCTTGGGACAACTCAAAGTCCCATGGATTCCAGTACCACCTCTATGCTGATGACACTCAGATCTACCTCTCTGGCCCAGACGTCACCGCTCTGCTGTCCAGAATCCCAGAGTGTCTATCAGCCATATCCTCCTTCTCCTCTCGCTTCCTCAAACTCAATGTTGACAAATCTGAACTCATCTTTCCTCAATCCCATAGATCTTCCTTACCTGACCTATCTATCGCAATCAATGACATCATGCTTTCCCCTGTTCCGGAAGTCCGCTGCCTCGGAGTAACCTTCGACTCTGCCCTGTCCTTCAAACCACACATCCAAGCTCTTTCCACCTCATGTCGCCTCCAGCTCAAAAATATCTCCAGAATCTGTCCTTTTCTCAACCATCAATATACTAAAATGCTTGTGCATGCCCTCATCATCTCCCGCCTTGACTACTGCAACATCCTTTTCTGAAGCCTCCCTGCTAACACCCTTGCACCTCTCCAGTCCATCCTTAACTCTGCTGCCCGACTATTTCATCTCTCTCCTCCTCCGCTTCCCCCCTCTGCAAATCTCTTCACTGGCTTCCATTCCCTCAGCATATCCAGTTCAAATTACTAATACTAACCTACAAAAGCCATCCATAACCTGTCTCCTTCACATATCTCTGAACTAATTTCCCGATATCTTCCCTCACGTAATCTCCGGTCCTCCCAAGACCTCCTTTTCTCCTCCACACTTATTCGCACCTCATCCAATCGCCTCCAAGACTTCTCCTGAATATCCCCCATCCTCTGGAATTCTCTGCCCCAACACGTCCGACTACCAACCACATTCGGATCCTTCAGACGGAACCTGAAAACCCACCTCTTCAGGAAAGCCTACAGCCTGCAATGACCCCACTGCATCCTCACCACTACCGAAGCTACTGCCTCACCAACACCGGAGCTCCTGCAACCCTCAACCTACTATCTCCTTCCACATAATCCTGTAGAATGTAAGCCCGCAAGGGCAGGGTCCTCGCCCCTAGGTATCAGTCTGTCATTGTTAGTTTGTTTGCTGTAAGTGATATCTGTAACTTGTATGTAACCCATTCTCATGTACAGCACCATGGAGTCAATGGTGCTATATAAATAAATAATAATAATAACCTGCATTGCCTGATCACTTGTCTTCTTACTTGCTGCTTGGTCTGGTTGAGCAGGCCAGATACTTTCTTTAATAAATGGGTTATGTATAGATAGACTGGGCAGAACACATAACCCACTTTGGAGCAGCACTCATAATGCTGCTCCGAATGAAAATCAGACAGTGCGTATGACGGAGACACATCGATGTTATATGCAGGCATCATCTCCGGGAACAAATAGTGAGCGCTTTTTTGCGATTGTGTGCGACTGCTGCTTTGTACTGCGCATGCAGCAGTCAGACAACATTGTCCTATATAGCGGCCATGATGAAAGGTTCATTACCAGATGGCTGCATATATTGCCAACGACCCCATCTCACTCACACGTTCCGATGTGCTTCCTGAGCAGACGTTATCCACACGCACCATGTGTCAGTATATCGATCATAGCATATTTGCGAGCCTGTACATTCATTTTATGCTAAAGGGCTCAAACACCTTTAGCATAAAATGAATGTACAGGCTCGCAAATATGCTATGATCGATATACTGACACATGGTGCGTGTGGATAACGTCTGCTCAGGAAGCACATTGTTCTGTGCCACGGTCTTCTTGTAATATCTCCGAGAAGGGACAGTGAAGCTTTATTCTGTGACGGTCTGCGATTGCTGGCACATACTCTTCAGACAGCTGTATAAAACAAGGCTGCCTACTGGCTTGCACCACGCATCCACCAGTCAGTCACTCCTCTCATAGAAGATGCGCTCACTGTGTTCTCTGTGATCGTACAGGCAGACAGCTGCATAGAACAAAGCTGTCGACCTCATAAGAACAGTCCAATTTTCTGTCTGGGCAGGGTTATGAGCCATTCTCATAGTAGGGTACGTGTGATCAGCACACATAGCCCATTCATTACAGGTATAGGATACATCTGTACGTGCTCGACCAGACCTTACAGCAGAAAATAAAAAGACAACTGAACATGATTCAAAGGTAAGCATAGGGTCGTTCTGGCCCACTGGATAATCGGAGGATACTCAGGTGGGCCCAGGCATAGCAACACTGCTTATCTGTGGTGTAGTCCCTGTGTCTGCCCGATATCGCAATAGCGTGCACCTGAAGAGCAGTGCACTGCACGCTTTGTTCTACAACCCGGCTGCACTGCTCATCGGCATGTGATGTGAAGAGCATTTACGTTATCCTTGTATTGTCAAGTGACAGCAAACCCACGGATTAGTAATGGAGAGGCGTCTATACCACACCTCTCCATTACTAATACTATAGTTGTATGGTAAATAAAGACTCAGCCAGAATAAAATCCTTTATTAGAAACAAAACACACTTTTTTATTTAAAAACAACAAACACAATTATACTCAACTAACACCAAATTCAACTGAATCCCTTGTCTCCTATAACAAAACAAAAATAAAAAAAAACAATATCCCTCACCTGTCCGTCATTCTGTCCCACACTGTAATCCACGTCTAGGGGATAAACAGTTTTCAACCAGGACTGTGCCAAGATGCAACCGTCCAGGCTGAGAACCACTGGGGAATGAGATGCTGCGAGCACAGCGTCAGTGACTAGCGGTGATGTCATCGAGGTTACTGAGGGTCACTGAGGCTCTGATCCCCACCGGTCTGAACGGCGGTGACCTCTGCGAGATCCCAACTATCTATCCCCTCAGTGAGATTCCCTAGTAAATAGAGCGGGGGCACCACAGAAGGATCACAATCAGTGAGATTCCCAATGCGAGTTCACAGCAGTGAAATTCTCCCGGTGAACTTGCAAGAAATTGTCACGGTGCTAGTGTGGATCTCACTGAGGTCACCGCAGTTCAGCATGGCTATTCTGAGAGCCATAATGTCTTCTTTTTGCCATCAAATTATGTATATGAAGGCTAATCTCTTGCAGGATCGAATTGTATTTTCAGTGGTACCATTTACTGACCAACACTGACTAACTTTAATTTTTTTTTTAAAGGGTATTTGGTGGGTGTGGACATAAACTAGCAATCCCGCCAGTGTGTCTCACATTCTTAAACTCATGCCATCTGTGTGGCAAAGATGTTTTTCCCCACTTTTGCAAAATAAAACCACTTTGTTTTAGAAGTAAAAGGATTTACACTTAACAGCATACCACAGAGCGGCATATAGCGATGATTAAACAAATTAAGACCTCATTCAGATGTCCGTTTTTCTCACATGCAGAAAAAAAATGGACGGATTACTTTGATCAGCATTTAATCATAGTGCAGACTGATTTTTTCACGGACCCAAGGACTTTCATTGCAGATTTTTATCTGACCTTCAGATCAAGATCGGACATGTCTGCAATTTTCAGCAGAAAATCAGACAATGTCCCCTGAGGAAGCGATACTATTTGTATGCGAAACGCGCGTCAGGGTACAAAGCCGAGGCTAAGGCGGGACTCTATGCACATGGGTAATTATTCCCCGTTATATTGATGTTTTAAGGAAAGATATTCAGGGGATGAAGGTATTGATATACTTATGGTGCTGTGACCTGAATGGAAATGTTTGCATGGTATGCACTTTATATATACCTTCAGGCACATGCAATTGCTATAGGTGAAATTTTATATCTGCAACATTTTTCCCTCTGTTTACAATTTCCATTTACACATTTTCCCTGACCTTCTTTTCAGCCTATGTTCACACCTATGGATTCTATCATTGATTTCTAATTAAGAAACCCATGTTATTATTGTTTGTAATATTCATTGGAATTGTTTTTCAATAAAATATTGCAATTTTATGACATGTTTTGACTCAATTTTTCTCCTTATCATATAACCTGCAAGGAGTCTATGTTCTCCCCATGTTTGCGTGGGTTTCCTCCCACACTCCAAAGACATACGGATAGGGAAATCAGATAGTGAGCCCCATTGGGCATAGTGCTGATAATGTATGTAATGTGCTGGGAATTAATGGCGCTACGCAAGTTTAAAATAAATAAAACAAAACACATTGTGTAAGTCAAGGACATTTTTTTTGGCCCTAAATTAACCTACGCCCATGACAATGGGTAGCAAAAGACTACATTAACCAATCAGGACATACATATTTAGGGCAAGCACAAACCCAAAGCTATAAAAATTGCAAGGACTAAAATAAGGTTATATTTTATAGTTTTGTTACCTGGAAAGTATCTCTCGGGAACCTTAGAAATATAAAACAGAAAAGCGGATGCTGCGATCAGATACATGACAATAACACGAGGGGCAAACTCCTAGAAAAAGAAGAAATGTAGACAGTAAAGAGAATCCACTCAATGTCAAAGATGTAGAAAACCCACTTGTTAATAAGTACCCACCTGGACGATAGAGGCCCCAATCCCTCCATTGAGCCAAATCCAGTGGACAGTAGGAATAACGCCATAACCAGACACAGAACAGAATATAACAGAGCGCAGTCTGTGCCACTGTTGGGTGAGGTAGCTAGGATGAATCTGTGCGAAGAACACAGCCAGGATCATAGCGAGCACCGTGATTAAATATACCTGCCGCCAGTACTGCAACAAAGAACACAAGGAATGAAGATAACAAAACAAATCTAAGCAATCTTGACACCTATAGAATAAAATCTACAGATGTTGCCAGGTTTCCCTTAAAGGAGTTTTCCCAAGAAGTACATTTTAATCAATTGAAATATTAATAAGTTTCACAATTGGATGTGTTTAAAAATAATGTTTCTGCACTGATCTCAATATGCGCATGCGCCGCCTCCAGCTGCCATTTTCCCTAGATCCACCGCCGTGAAAACAATGGGAAGTGCGAAGACACCGCTGACATTTTGTGAAAGCCTAGGGCCCACTGAAGCCTGAACACCCGCTCCTCCCAGCCCGGAGCATCACCCCGCTCCTGCTGCCACTAGCTTCCTGCAGCAGCGACCCTGCCTCCTGTGATCCCGATCCTCTGCAGCCTCCCCTGGTAAACTACATTCAGATTATAAAGGCGTACCACCATTTTCTTAAATTGCACTACAGACAAATATAATTTGCTGGGCAAAGAAAAATATACCTCATGGTGCAACAGCAACAGGGAAAAAAAATGTGGCTCTTAGAATGGCTTACTGCAAGAAAGGAAAATGCTGCCTTCATTTGCAAGTGCAAAACTACACATATTGTGGTAGTGCAGTAATGAACGTGTAAAAAAAAATTATTATTATAGTGTTATACTGTACAAAGAATGACAGCAAAATCTGTGCCTTAAAGGCCAAAATAGGCCTTAATGAAGACAAATCACCGGGTCAAAACTGGACACAAGAGTTTCTTTTTTTTTCCCATTTCATTTTAATCTGCCATACGGTACTAGCGATATGGGCCTTTTTACATTGTGCCAATTGTGGTTTCTACAATGAGGCATGGCTCATGCCATGGTTTTTTTTTTCACATTTATCTAAAAATATTGAATTACTTTTTTATTGCATCTTAAAACAGAATTTGCCTAGTCCATGTCCCACATAGTCATACTTTAAGGGACAGCACCTGAAACCCTGTTAAATAAAGGCTATGCTGTTTTTTATATATACATTGCTCAAAGAAATAAAGGAAACACTTAAACAACAGAATATAACTCCAAGTACATCAAACTTCTGTGAAATCAAATTGTCCACTTAGGAAGCAACACTGTTTGACAATCAATTTCACATGCTGTTGTGCAAATGGAATAGACAACAGATGAAAATTATTGGAAATTATCAAGAAACACTCAATAAAGGAGTGGTTCTGCGGGGGGGGACCACAGACCACATCTCAGTACCAATGCTTTCTGGCTGATGCTTTGGTCACTTTTGAATGCTGGTTATGCTTTCACACTTGTGGTAGAATGAGATAGAATGAGATGGACTCTACAACCCACACAAGTGGCTCAGGTAGTGCAGCTCATCCAGGATAGCACATCAATGTGAGCTGTGGCAAGAAGGTTTGCTGTGTCTGTCAGCGTAGTGTCCAGAGGCTGAAGGCGCTACCAGGAGACAGGCCAGTACACCAGGAGACATGGAGGGCCCTTGTAGGGCAACAACCCAGCAGCAAGACCGTTACCTCCGCTTTTGCGCAAGGAGGAACACTGCCAGAGCCCTGCAAAATGACCTCCAGCAGGCCACAAATGTGCATGTGTCTGCACAGTTACAAAACGACTCCATGAGGATGGTCTGAGTGCCTGACGTCTACAGATGGGGGTTGTGCTCACAGCCCAACACCGTGCAAGACGCTTGGCATTTGCCACAGAACACCAGGATTGGCAAATGCGCCACTGGTGCCCTGTGCTCTTCACAGATGAAAGCAGGTTCACACTGGGCACATGTGACAGAGTCTGGAGACTCCGTGGAGAGCGATCTGCTGTCTGCAACATACTTCTGCATGACCGGTTTGGCAGTGGGTCAGTAATGATGTGGGGTGGCATTTCTTTGGAGGGCTGCACAGCCCTCCATGTGTTCGCTAGAGGCAGCCGGACTGCCATTAGGTACAGAGATGAGATCCTCAGACCCCTTGTGAGACCATATTCTGGTGTGGTTGGCCCAGGGTTCCTCCTAATGTAGGACAATGCCAGACCTCATGTGGCTAGAGTGTGTCAGCAGTTCCTGCAAGATGAAGGCATTGAAGCTATGGACTGGCCCGGCCGTTCCCCAGACCAGAATCCGATTGAGCACATCTGAAACATCATGTCTCGCAACATCCACCAACGTCGTGTTGCACCACAGACTGTCCAGGAGTTGGCGGATGCTTTAGTCCAGGTCTGGGAGGAGATCACTCAGACCATCCGCTGCCTCATCAGGAGCATGCCCAGGCGTACCGTAGGGAGGTCATACAGGCACTACTGAGCATCTTTTCCTTGTTATGAGGCATTTGCACTGAAGTTGGATCAGCCTGTAATTTGATTTTCCACTTTGATTTTGAGTATCATTCCAAATCCAGATCTTCGTCTATTCATTTTGATATACCGTACATTGACATTTTTATGTTTTATTGTTCTGAACACATTCCACTATGTAATGAATAAAAATTTGCAACTAGAATATTTCATTGAGAGATATCTAGGATGTGGTATTTTAGTGTTCCCTTTTTTTTTTGAGCAGTGATATTTGGAGGGGTGTGGAAGATTTATCTACATACACAACAGACGAGATTCTGCCTCATTTCTCTTCCAGGTCACTGTCTGCACCTGCACACGTGACATTACTATGGTTAGTGCTAGGCTGCAAACTACAGATTAAATCAAAGTGATTTCTTCTTATTTTCAATAATGTAAAGAAAATTAATTACAGATAAGCTCATCTTGGTAACAAAGCACAGCATTCAAATGTTACAGCAGGACCCAGGAGAACTACGAGATGTTCTATGCCATGTGAAAGTTGTACACGCTTGGGATCTGTTCAGCGTGGTATACAAAAATTGGTTTTGCCCCAAACCCTTTTAGAGGAAACAAGAGTAAGGATTACGTAAGTCATGCCACATCCCAAATATAATCCGATCACAATCCACTGAGCTACTCCAGTCCCCAATTACAGAATAGAGTTAATGAACCCCAAATGACTCGGCTGGCATTTGTCTTGCTGCCATGAAGGCTCCTTTTGAAGCACTGCTGTGTAAGCTCTCCTGCCGCAGATGCACTTGGCAAAGCGTGTTCAAACAGGACACACAGAAGGCACGAGTTCAGATGTCCCTTCACTCATTATTTTTAATATGGAAATTCACTCATGAAAATTATGTGGACTTCAGCTCCCAACAGTGCTCATTAGCAAGATAAATAAGACTCAAGGTCTGGAGAATACAAAATAAAACCTTGCCTCAGGCACTGGGAACCAATGTGATGGCTTCATTGATTAGAGCCAGGAAATGAATGGTTTCCTTCACTGATCAACTATGAAAACTGGGAATGAAGGATTACTTACATTGTTACAGTAGAAAGCGTAAAACACCCCAGAGACATAGCAGCCCAAGATGCCGATAGAAATGCCAGCGTAGTCCAGCGCCATCCATCGCCGGCTGGTTTTCTCCGAGCGGTGACAACAAAAGAGGTGATATCCCACCGAGCATAACATGCACACCTACAGGATAAAGATGTACATGTAACGCACACAGCCACTACAGGAACGCTGGACGCTAACTAAGAAATCGGGATAGATCTGGGCCGACGACATTGCATACAGTCGTACACAGGATATGAAGGGCACTCTGTGTAGTAAGGACAATGCGCCAAACATCGATACAAAGAAATAATCTGGTGCGGCAGATTAGAATGACAAATATCTCATCTTCAGAGTCTGCTCGGAATATGGATCTCACAATTCATGCATTTACTTATTTTTGAATTATAGTAATTTCAATGGGAACATAAATAGGGGAGGGAGGATTTAAAGGGGTATTCCCATCTCCAAGATCCCATCACAATAGGTGGGAATAATAATTTTGATATATATTTATTGACATATTCAGCAGCACTTTACAATTAAGTATCAACATATGCAGACAATAAATACAATACAATGTAACACATGTCACCAGTTACAGGAGGAGTGAGGGCCTGCTCACAAGCCTACAATCTGTAAGGAAATAGGGGACACAATAGGTAGAACGTGCTGTTATGTACGGTCCAGCCATCATTATTATAATAAGGGTTTTAATATTATGCTGCATGATCCGGACATCAGCCAGAATATGTTACCGTGTGCTATTGGGTGCATAGAGGCTGTGGAGACAGATGAATAGGAAGGAGCACATTATGATTACGGTAACCCCTTTCTGACATCAGATGTAATATTCCTTCTATGTGCCATGGGCCTATTTGACCGTGGACGGAACTTTAAGTCATCGCGATCAGGGCTGTGGAGTCGGAGTCGTGGAGTCGGAGCCCATTTTGGTGGAGTTGAGGAGTCGGAGTCAGAGGTTTGGTTTACTGAATCCACAGCCCTGATAGCAATCACCCACATACACGGGCGGGGGTGCAGGCGATCGCTGCCAGTGTCAGCTCCAGGCACTTTAACAGCCGAAATGCTACAATCGAACACGATCGCAGCATTCCACAAGCAGGCAGAGAGCTGACAGCCCCTCTGTCTTTGGATCAGAGACCCCGCGGCCTGATGCGAGGTCCCGATCGTTGCCATGTGACCCCCATGTCATCATGACGACATCCGAATCACCAGACTTAGCAAACTTGCTGACCATGACCTGTGTGTGATGAGCAAGTTTGTCTGTCAGTGCAGGGCTCACAGATTCTGCAGCATGGAGAAGTGATCAGCCTGCAAAAAATTATTGTCCCATAGTGGGACAAAGTAAAAAAGTTAGAAAAAAGTAAAAAATAAAATTAATTAATTAAAAAAAAAAAAAATCAAAAGATATTGTATCTCTAAATAAATATTTGAGTGAAGAAAAAAAAAAAAAAAAAGTGTGTGTGTGTGTGTGCACACACTAGATAGTGGCCCAATTCTAACGCATCGGGTATTCTAGAATATGTATGTACGTTGCGCTTAGCACAGCCATGCAGTATATAACACTGCCCACGCAGTATATAACACTGCCCACGCAGTATATAACACTGCCCACGGACTATAGAACACTGCCCACGCAGTATATAACACTGCCCACGGACTATAGAACACTGCCCACGCAGTATATAACACTGCCCACGCAGTATATAACACTGCCCACGCAGTATATAACACTGCCCACGCAGTATATAACACTGCCCACGCAGTATATAACACTGCCCACGCAGTATATAACACTGCCCACGCAGTATATAACACTGCCCACGCAGTATATAACACTGCCCACGCAGTATATAACACTGCCCACGCAGTATATAACACTGCCCACGCAGTATATAACACTGCCCACGCAGTATATAACACTGCCCACGCAGTATATAACACTGCCCACGCAGTATATAACACTGCCCACGCAGTATATAACACTGCCCACGCAGTATATAACACTGCCCACGCAGTATATAACACTGCCCACGCAGTATATAACACTGCCCACGCAGTATATAACACTGCCCACGCAGTATATAACACTGCCCACGCAGTATATAACACTGCCCACGCAGTATATAACACTGCCCACGCAGTATATAACACTGCCCACGCAGTATATAACACTGCCCACGCAGTATATAACACTGCCCACGCAGTATATAACACTGCCCACGCAGTATATAACACTGCCCACGCAGTATATAACACTGCCCACGCAGTATATAACACTGCCCACGCAGTATATAACACTGCCCACGCAGTATATAACACAGGCAACATAACAGACAGCCATGTAGTATATAGCACAGCCACATAGTATATAACACAGCCCACATAATATATAGCACAGCCCATGTAATATATAACACAGGCCACGTAGCATATAACAGCCCATGCAGTATAGAACACAGATCACGTAGTTCATAGCAGTGTGGGCACCATATTCCTGTTAAAAAAAAAATAGTTATACACTCACCCTCCGGCGTCCAGCAAAGCTGTGACGATGCGCGCGATGCTGCTGCCAGCTTCCGTTCCCAGTGATGCTTTGCAAAATTACCCAGATGACTTAGGGGTCTCGGTGGACGTCGAAAGGTGAGAATAGCACAATGTTTTATTATTTTTAACATTATATCTTTTTACTATTGATGCTGCGTAAGCAACATAGGCAGCATCAATAGTAAAAAGTTTGTCTGGGATGGGGTGACACACTGGCGCTCACTGGAGGGGAGTAGGGAGGGGGCACTGACTGGAGGAGAGTAGGGAGGCCACGACCAATCAGCATTGCGGGATTTCCATTACAGACAGACAGATGGAAGTACCCCTTATACAATTATATAGATAGATCTCTCTCTACACATTTGGTATCACCGTGTCTGCAATGACCCAACCTATAAAAACGGTCCCATTAGTTAACCCTTTAGTGAACCCCATAAAAAATAAAAACAATGCTTTATCATCATACCGCCGTACAAAAAGTGGAATAAAACCACTGTTTTACCACTGCTGTTCATCTTTTCATTCAGCCTCCCAAAGATCATAGTAAGGCTAGGCGCTCATTTATCCTGCGCTCTGCGCCGAGCACTTACACCGGGGTTTCCGTGTAAATCTCTGAAATACGTGATTCAGACGGAACCTCTGGCGGAAGATTCCCTTTAACCCCTTTTACCCCCAAGGGTGGTTTGCACGTTAATGACCGGGCCAATCTTTACAATTCTGACCACTGTCCCTTTATGAGGTTATAACTCTGGAACGCTTCAACGGATCTTGGCGATTCTGACATTGTTTTCTCGTGACATATTGCACTTCATGATAGTGGTAACATTTCTTTGATATTACCTGCGTTTATTTGTGAAAAAACAAAATTTGGCGAAAATTTTGAAAATTTTTTCGCAATTTACCAATTTTGAATTTTAATGCCCTTAAATCACAGAGATAGGTCACACAAAATATTTAATAAGTAACATTTCTCACATGTCTACTTTACATCAGCACAATTTTGGAACCAAAATTTTTTTTTGTTAGGGAGTTAAGGGTTAAAAGTTGACCACCAATTTCTCATTTTTACATTTTTTTTAGAGACCACATCACATTTGAAGTCACTTTGAGGGGTCTATATGGTAGAAAATAACTAAGTGTGACACCAGTTTAAAAACTGCACCCCTCAAGGTGCTCAAAACCACATTCAAGAAGTTTATTAACCCTTCAGCAGGTATTTCACAGGAATTTTTGAAATGTTTAACAAAAAATGAACATTTAACTTTTCTTCACAAAAAATTTACTTTAGCTCCAATTTATTTTACCAAGAGTAACAGGAGAAACTGGACCCCAAAAGTTGCTGTCCAATTTGTCCCGAGTACACTGATATCCCATATGTGGGGGTAAACCACTGTTTGGGCGCAAGGCAGAGCCCGGAAGGGAAGGAGCGCCGTTTGGAAGGAATGCAGACTTAGATGGAATGGTCTGCAGGCGTCACATTGCGTTTGCAGAGCCCCTGATGAACCTAAACAGTAGAAACCCCCCACAATTGACCCCATATTGGAAACTAGACCCCTCAAGGAACTTATCTAGATTTGTTGTAAGAACTTTGAACCCCCAAGTGTTTCACTACAGTTTATAACGCAGAGCCGTGAAAATAAAAAATCATTTCTTTTCCAACAAAAATTATTTTTTTAGCCCCCCAAATTTTTATTTTCCCAAGGGTAAACAGAGAAATTGGACCGCAAAAGTTGTGGTCCAATTTGTCCTGAGTACGCAGATACCCTATATGTTGGTGTAAACCCCTGTTTTGGGGCACGGGAGAGCTCGGAAGGGAAGGAGCACTGTGTTACTTTTTCAATGCAGAATTGTCTGGAATTGAGATCGGACGCCATGTCGCGTTTAGAGAGCCCCTGATGTGTCTAAACAGTGGAAACCCCCAATTCTAACTGAAACCCTAACCCAAACACACCCCTAACCCTAATCCCAAATCTTAACCATAACCCTAACCATACCCTTAACCCAAACATGCCCCTAACCATAATTCCAACCACACCCCTAACCCTGACACACCCCTAACCCTAATTCCAACCCTAACCATAACCCTAACCACACCCCTAACCTGAACATGCCCCTAACCTTAATTCCAACCCTAACCACAATCATAACCCTAACCACACCCCTAACCCTGACACACCGCTAACCCTAATCCCAACCGTAAATGTAATCCAAACCCTAACTTTAGCCCCAACCCTAACCTTAGCCCCAACCCGAACAGAAAAATGGAAATAAATACATTTTTTACATTTTATTATATTTCCCTAACTAAGAAGGTGATGAAGGGGGGTTTGATTTACTTTTATAGTGGGTTTTTTAGCAGATTTTTATGATTGGCAGCCGTCACACACTAAAAGACACTTTTTATTGCAAAAAATAGTTTTCGTCGTCTCCACATTTTGAGAGCTATAATTTTTCCATATTTTGGTCCACAGAGTCATGTGAGGTCTTGTTTAAGGCGGGACGAGTTGACGTTATTATTGGTACCATTTTCGGGCACGATACATTTTTTGATAGTTTTTTATTCCGATTTTTGTGAAGCAGAATGACCAAAAACCAGATATTCATGAATTTCTTTTGGGGGGGAGGGGGGGGGGGACGTTTATACTGTTCTACGTTTGATAAAACTGATAAAGTAGTTTTATTCTTCGGGTCAGTACGATTACAGCGATACCTCATTTATATCATTTTTTTCTGTTTTGGCGCTTTTATACGATAACTTTTATAAAAAAAATAATTATTTTGGTATCGCTTTATTCTGAGGACTATAACTTTTTTATTTTTTTGCTGATGATGCTGTATGGAGGCTCATTTTTTGCGGGACAAGATGACGTTTTCAGCGGTACCATGGTTATTTATATCTGTCTTTTTGATCGTATGTTATTCCACGTTTTGTTCAGCGGTATGATAAAGCGTTTTTTTTTTTTTTTCTTACAGTGATCACTGATGGGGTTAACTAGTGGGACAGTTTTATTGGTTGGGTCGTTACGGACGCGGCGATACTAAGTATGTGTACTTTTATTTATTTTTTTATTTAAAGAAATGTATTTATTGGATTTTTTTTTTTTTTTTAACACGTAAATATTTTTTTTTTCTACTTTGTCTCAGGGTGAGGCATCATGTTATAGGGTCAGATCGCTGATCTGACACTTTGTAGTGCACTTTGTCAGATCAGTGATCTGACAGGCACTGCAGGGAGGCTTGCTGGCACCTGCTCTGAGCAGGCGCTTGCAAGCCACCTCCCTGCAGGACCCGAAAGGAGCCCGGTGGCCATTTTGGATCCGGGGCCTGTACAGAGGAGGACATAGGAGACCCTCTGAACAATGCAATCACATCGCGTTGTTCCGAGGGTCTTAGGGATGAACGCAGGGAGCCTCCTCCCTGCGCGAGCTTCCCTATGCCGCCAGAACGCTGCGATCATGTTTGATCGCAGTGTTCCGGGGATTAATGTGCAGGGAGCGGTCCATGACCGCTCATGGCATATTGTGCCGGATGTCAGCTGTAATAATCAGCTGACACTTGGCGGCGATTGGCCGCGCTCCCCCCGTGAGCGCGGCCGATCGCCTATGACGTACTATTCAGTCCGTGGGAAGTAGGGCCTGGGTCACATGGACGGAATAGTACGTCTAATGGCAGAACGGGGATAATGAGGCAGATGGAGGCACTGTGGATGCCGTCTGACCTGTGATCTAGCGGTGTCCGTCCTTTTAAGATTGCATAAAAGTGGTGTCGGCCACAATTTTGTGCACTTCTGAAAAGTACACCGTGGAACAGAGGTCAGGAAGAGTCCGCAGTAACTCTGCTGCCTCATTATAGTGAATGGATCCATCTGGGGTTTCATCTGAATCATGTCACTCAGAGATTTAGATGGAATCCAAAAAGTAAGTGGTCATCATAGAGCGCCGGATAAATGTGATCCCAAATCTACTATATAAAGCTGAATGTGTGTATGTGTGTATGTATGTCCGGGATTGGCATCTGCACCGTCGCAGCTACAGCCACAAAATTTTGCACAGTCACACGTCTGGACCCCGAGAGCGTCATAGGCTATGTTGTGAGGCGAAATTTTAACCCCGCGCGTTCCAATTCACTAAACAATTTTGCCCCTATCTACATAATGGGGAAAAAAGTGAAAGGAAAAGTGTTGGAGGCGTTGAAGCTACAGCCACAAAATTTTGCACAGTCACACGTCTGGACCCCGAGAGCGTCATAGGCTATATTGTGAGGTGAAATTTTAACCCCGCGCGTTCCAATTCACCAAACAATTTTGCCCCTATCTACATAATGGGGAAAAAAGTGAAAGGAAAAGTGTTGGAGGTGTTGAACCTACAGCCACAAAATTTTGCACAGTCACACGTCTGGACCCCGAGAGCGTCATAGGCTATGTTGTGAGGTGAAATTTTAACCCCGCGCATTCCAATTCACCAAACAATTTTGCCCCTATCTACATAATGGGAAAAAATGAAAGGAAAAGTGTTGGAGGCAAATTGACAGCTGCCAGATGTGAACAAGGGGGACGTAAAGAATGAGAGCGATGGCGCCAAAGAGTATATACCGTACAGTTGCTAAGGTGGGGCCTCGACATGGGATACTCACCACACACGGGGATATGAACACACACACAAAATGCGCCACACACTTCCACGTGCTTGAACACATATCACCCTCAGCACACATTTCACCACACATTCTCCAACCTCGCCACATAAAAGTCGAAACACAAAAGTCGCCGCTCAAAACTCGCCACGCGCAGAACTCGCCACATGCAAAAACTAGGCTCTTGCAAAACTGGCCACAAGTGCAAAACTCACCTCATGGAAAACTCGCCACACGCAAAACTTGCACATGCGGAAAAATTGCCACATGCACAAAAGTTGCAACACATGCAAAATTTCTTCACACAAAACTTGCACATACTCAAAAGGCACCACACAAAACTCGCCACGTGCAAAACTCGCCATGCGCAAAACTTGCTGCACACAAGTTGCTACACTAACCTGTCACATGCAACTCGACACACAAAAAGTTGCTACACGCATGTTGCCACACACAACTCAACACACACAACTTGACAAACGAAACTCGCCCTAAAACACACACAAGTCTGGTCTTATCCTTCAAAAATAAAAATCTGATTAATAAGCAGACAAACTACAACAAATGTACCATAAAGGAAATACGGCAGCTGTCAGTCACATGACCTGTCTATTATGTGTATGTGTGAGCTAATATATACTGCCAGGGGGAGGGGTTCCTGCTGGCTGGGGATTTATCAGGCTGCCAATTTAGCTTACAAATACTGAGGTAAAAATACTGAGCAAATAACATGTGAACGAGGTCTAATACAGGAGGAGATGACACACAGGTATATACTATATACAGGAGAGATGACACATGTGTATACTATATAGAGGAGGAGATGACATACAGGTACATATATATACAGGAGGAGATGACATACAGGTATATACTATATACAGGAGGAGATGACACACAGGTATATACTATATACAGGAGCAGATGACCTACAGGCATATACTATATACAGGAGGAGATCACATACAGGTATATGCTATATATAGAAGATGACATGCAGGTATATACTATATACAGGAGGAGATGACACAGATATATACTATATACAGGGGAGATGACACACAGGTATATACTATATACAGGAGGAGATGACATTTAGGTATATACTATATATAGGGGAGATGACACACAGCAGGTATATAATATATACAGGGGAGATGACATACAGATGTATACTATATATAAGGGAGATGACAAACATGTATATACTGAGGTGATGAGGTGAAAATGAGAGGTGTGAGGTGAAAATGAAAAGGTGTGAGTGCAAAATGAGAGGAGTGAGGAAAAATAGTGGAGTGATCAGAAAATGACAGATGTGAAGTTGAAATGACAAGTGTTAGGGGGGAATGAGAGGAGTGAGGGAGAAAATGAGAGGTGTGAGGGGGAAAATGAAACATGTGATTGGGAAAATGAGAGGCGTGATGGGAAAATAAGACAAGTGAGGTGCTATAACTAACCACAGATATTTACTATGCCCAGGCAACGCCGGGCTCTTCAGCTAGTCTAATATATAAAGCTGAATGTGTGTATGTGTGTATGTCTGTATGTATGTCAGGGATTGGCATCTGCACCGTCGCAGCTACAGCCACAAAATTTTGCACAGTCACACGTCTGGACCCCGAGAGCGTCATAGGCTATGTTGTGAGGCGAAATTTTAACCCCGCGCGTTCCAATTACCCAAACAATTTTGCCCCTATCTACATAATGGGGAAAAAAGTGAAAGGAAAAGTGTTGGAGGCGTCGCAGCTACAGCTACAAAATTTTGCACAGTCACACGTCTGGACCCCGAGAGCGTCATAGGCTATGTTGTGAGGTGAAATTTTAACCCCGTGCTTTCCAATTCACCAAACAATTTTGCCCCTATCTACATAATGTGGAAAAAGTGAAAGGAAAAGTGTAGGAGGCAAATTGACAGCTGCCAGATGTGAACAAGGGGGACTTAAAGAATGAGAGCGATGGCGCCAAAGAGTATATACCGTACAGTTGCTAAGTTGGGGCCCCGACATGGGATACTCACCACACACGGGGATATAAACACACACACAAAATGCGCCACACACTACCACATGCTTGAACACATATTACCCTCAGCACACATTTCACCACACATACACCAACCTCGCCACATAAAAGTCGAAACACAAAAGTCGCTACTCAAAACTCGCCACGCGCAGAACTCGCCACATGCAAAAACTAGGCTCTTGCAAAACTCGCCACAAGTGCAAAACTCACCTCATGGAAAACTCGCCACATGCAAAACTTGCACACGCGGAAAAATTGCCACATGCACAAAAGTTGCAACACATGCAAAAGATGCCTCACACAAAACTTTCACATACTCAAAAGGCACCACACATAAAACTCGCCACGCGCAAAACTTGCTGCACACAACTTGCTACACTAACCTGTCACATGCAACTCGACACACAAAAAGTTGCTACACGCATGTTGCCACACAAAACTCATCTCACAAAAGTCGCTACATGCATGTCGCCACACGCAACTCAACACACACAACTTGACAAACGAAACTCGCCCTAAAACACACACAAGTCTGGTATTATCCTTCAAAAATAAAAATCTGATTAATAAGCAGACAAACTACAAGAGCAACAAATGTACCATATAGGAAATACGGCAGCTGTCAGTCACATAACCTGTCTATTATGTGTATGTGTGAGCTAATATATACTGCCAGGGGGAGGGCTTCCTGTTGGCTGGGGATTTATCAGGCTGCCAATTTAGCTTACAAATACTGAGGTAAAAATACTGAGCAAATAACGTGTGAACGAGGTCTAATACAGGAGGAGATGACACACAGGTATATACTATATACAGGAGGAGATGACACACAGGTATATACTATATACAGGAGCAGATGACCTACAGGTATATACTATATATAGGAGAAGATGATATACAGGTATATGCTATATATAGAAGATGACATGAAGGTATATACTATACACAGGAGGAGGTGACACACAGATATATACTATATACAGGGGAGATGGCACACAGGTATATACAGGAGGAGATGACATACAGGTACAGTATATACTATATATAGAAGGAGATGACATTCAGGTATATACTATATATAGGGGACATGACACACAGCAGGTATATACTATATACAGGGGAGATGACATACAGGTATATACTATATACAGGAGATGACATACAGATGTATACTATATATAAGGGAGATGACAAACATGTATATACTGAGGTGATGAGGTGAAAATGAGAGGTGTGAGGTGAAAATGAAAAGGTGTGAGTGCAAAATGAGAGGAGTGAGGAAAAATAGTGGAGTGATCAGAAAATGACAAATGTGAAGTTGAAATGACAAGTGTTAGGGGGGAATGAGAGGAGTGAGGGAGAAAATGAGAGGTGTGAGGGGGAAAATGAAACATGTGATTGGGAAAATGAGAGGCGTGATGGGAAAATAAGACAAGTGAGGTGCTATAACTAACCACAGATATTTACTATGCCCAGGCAACGCCGGGCTCTTCAGCTAGTCTACTATATAAAGCTGAATGTGTGTATGTGTGTATGTGTGTATGTCCGGGATTGGCATCTGCACCGTCGCAGCTACAGCCACAAAATTTTGCACAGTCAAACGTCTGGACCCCGAGAGCGTCATAGGCTATATTGTGAGGCGAAATTTTAACCCAGCGCGTTCCAATTCACCAAACAATTTTTCCCCTATCTACATAATGGGGAAAAAAGTGAAAGGAAAAGTGTTGGAAGCGTCGCAGCTACAGCAACAAAATTTTGCACAGTCACACGTCTGGACCCTGAGAGCGTCATAGGCTACGTTGTGAGGTGAAATTTTAACCCCGCGCTTTCCAATTCATCAAACAATTTTGCCCCTATCTACATAATGGGGAAAAAAGTGAAAGGAAAAGTGTTGGAGACGTCGCAGCTACAGAAACAAAATTTTGCACAGTCACACGTCTGGACCCTGAGAGCGTCATAGGCTACGTTGTGAGGTGAAATTTTAACCCCGCGCTTTCCAATTCACCAAACTATTTTTCCCCTATCTACATAATGGGGAAAAGTGAAAGGAAAAGTGTTGGAGGCAAATTGACAGCTGCCAGATGTGAACAAGGGGGACTTAAAGAATGAGAGCGATGGCGCAAAAGAGTATATACCGTACAGTTGCTAAGGTGGGGCCCCGACATGAGATACTCACCACACATGGGGATATGAACACACACATAAAATGCGCCACACACTACCACGTGCTTGAACACATATACCACCCTCAGCACACATTTCACCACACATACACCAACCTCGCCACATAAAAGTCGAAACACAAAAGTCGCAGCTCAAAACTCACCACGCGCAAAACTCGCCACATGCAAAAACTAGGCTCATGCAAAACTCGCCACAAGTGCAAAACTCACCTCATGGAAAACTCGCCACACGCAAAACTTGCACACGCGGAAAAATTGCCACATGCACAAAAGTTGCAACACATGCAAAAGTTGCCTCACACAAAACTTGCACATACTCAAAAGGCACCAGACACAAAACTCACCACGCGCAAAACTCGCCATGCGCAAAACTTGCTGCACACAACTTGCTACACTAACCTGTCACATGCAACTCGACACACAAAAAGTTGCTACACGCATGTTGCCACACAAAACTCAACACACACAACTTGACAAACGAAACTCGCCCTAAAACACACACAAGTCTGGTATTAGCCTTCAAAAATAAAAATCTGATTAATAAGCAGACAAGCTACAAGAGCAACAAATGTACCATATAGGAAATACAGCAGCTGTCAGTCACATGACCTGTCTATTATGTGTATGTGGGAGCTAATATATACTGCCAGGGGGAGGGCTTCCTGTTGGCTGGGGATTTATCAGGCTGCCAATTTATCTTACAAATACTGAGGTAAAAATACTGAGCAAATAACGTGTTAACGAGGTCTAATACAGGAGATCACACAGGTATATACTATATACAGGGGAGATGACACACAGATATATACAGGAGAGATGACACACAGGTATATACTATATAGAGGAGGAGATGACATACAGGTACATACTATGTACAGGAGGAGATGACATACAGGTATATAC
The DNA here is from genome assembly GCF_032444005.1 of Ranitomeya imitator. Classification (NCBI taxonomy): domain Eukaryota; kingdom Metazoa; phylum Chordata; class Amphibia; order Anura; family Dendrobatidae; genus Ranitomeya; species Ranitomeya imitator. The sequence continues at coordinate 870,557,803 of NC_091282.1, forward strand.
TATATACAGGAGGAGATGACACACAGGTATATACTATATACAGGAGCAGATTACCTACATGTATATACTATATACAGGAGGAGATGACATACAGGTATATACTATATACAGGAGGAGATGACACACAGATATATACTATATACAGGGGAGATGACACAGGTATATACTATATACAGGAGGAGATGACATACAGGTATATACTATACATAGGAGGAGATGACATACAGGTATATACTATATATAGGAGAAGATGACACAGGTATATACTATATACAGGGGAGATGACACACAGCAGGTATATACTATATACAGGGGAGATGACATACAGGTATATACTATATACAGGAGATGACATACAGGTGTATACTATATATAAGGGAGATGACAAACATGTATATACTGAGGTGAAAATGAGAGGTGTGAGGTGAAAATGAAAAGGTGTGAGTGCAAAATGAGAGGAGTGAGGGAAAATAGTGGAGTGATCGGAAAATGACAGATGTGAGGTCGAAATGACAAGTGTTAGGCGGGAATGAGAGGAGTGAGGGAGAAAATGAGAGGAGTGAGGGAGAAAATGAGAGGTGTGAGGGGGAAAATGAAACATGTGATTGGGAAAATGAGAGGCGTGATGGGAAAATAAGAGAATTGAGGTGCTCTAACTAACCACAGATATTTACTATGCCCAGGCAACGCCGGGCTCTTCAGCTAGTGTTATATAAAATGTTCCCTATAAAAGCTTCAACTCAATCCACAAAAAAAGCAAGTCCCCACTCAGATCCGTTAACAGAAACATAGGGGGCTTCCATGTTACTGCTAGTACAAAGGCTCTGGAAAAGCAAAATGGCTCTTCACCTGCCAAAAGAAATTCAGCAAATTCTGTGCCCCCCAAATCTAAATGTACCCCTCCCTTCTAATACCCCAGTGCACCTAAACCACATATAATTTCGCCTTTGGCATTTCTGTAGTGATAAGAGTCCGCCTAACTTACAGGTCATGTCTCCAGAAGCACGGGCTGGGCATAACATACTGGTGACTACAACGGCAGTTTGCAATTTTCACTCGGCAACATTCATTGCTGCTGGTTTCTGTAAGATAACCATGGAGTCAAAATCGTCACTACATCTGTAGATAAATTCCCAAAGGGGTATAATTTCCAAAATGGGGTCACTTCAGGGGGATTCTGCTCTTCTAGCAATAAGAGGTTCTGTATGTGGAGTCTGTTCTAGGAAAATCTGAGCTCCAGGAGGCAAATAGCGCTCCGTCCCACCCGAGTCTCTCCTTATAAGTAGTACTGTACAGCCAAATATGGGGGATTGCCACGTTCAGTAGAAATTGTGGGACAAATTCTGGTGCCATTTTAACCCACTTGTGTGAAAATGTAAAATCTGGGGCTAAAACTAAATTTTAGTGGTAAAAATGTAGTTATTTTTTCTTCACTGCTCAATGGCACAAAATTCTATGATCTATATGGGGTATTGACACACTCAGGACAAAATGGACCTCAGTTTGTTGGAAAAAAATTTCTTATTAGGCGTTACAAAAATTAAAAACTTAGGTGTAAAAACATTTTTGTGAGGAAAATGTGATTTTAGTATTTTACCTGCTCCATGTTATAAACCTTTGCGAACAATCTGGGGGTTCAAGGTGCTTACCATGCATCTAAATACATTCCTTGAGGGGTCACTTGTGGGGGTTTCCACTGTTTAGGCACATCAGGGCCTCTCCAAATGGGACATGACGTGAGCTAATGATTCCAAGAAATTTTACATTCAGATGATGCTCCTTCCCTTCCAAGCTCTGCCGTGCGCCCAAACAGTGGTTTTCTCCCTCATATGGGGTATCGGCATAGTCAGGAGAAATTGCACAACAAGTTTTGGGGTCCAGTTTTTCCTTGTTATCTTTAAAAAATGTTGGATCTGAAGTAATTTTTTGCTTGACATATCTCTGTGATTTAAGGGCATGAAAATTCAAAGTTGGAAAATTGCAAAATTTTAATACATTTTCACCAAATTTCCGTCTTTTTTCACAAATAAACTCAAGTCATATCAAAGAAATTTTGCCACTACCGTGAAGTACAATATGTAAAGAGAAAACATTCTAAGAATCACCGCGATCCACAGAAGTGTTCCAGAGTCATTACCTCATAAGGGGACAGTGGTCAGAATTGCAAAAATTGGCCTGGTTATTAACGTGCAAACCCCCTGGGGGGTAAAGGGGTTAACACTTATAAGAAGGGCACAGGAGAGCGTTAGATTAGTGAATCGAGGTGATAGGCTTGTAATAATAATAATCCTTATTTTTTTTAATAATATACGCATTGGTGATAAAGCTGGACAAAAATATGTCCCTAGGTGCTCCATTCAGGATGGATTATTGAGGAGAAAGTTTAGTTACAGGGAGACTGATCAGAAGAGGGTTGGTTGCAGTAGTCCAGACGAGAGTGAATAAGAGTTATGGTTAAACCACCCAAGGAAATTGAAAAGTTGGGTATAAGTAGGTTAGTAACGGGAGGAAACAAAAAGAGCTCAGCTTTGGAGAGATTGAGTTTCAGACAGAGGGAGGGCATGACGGTAGAGACATCAGACAAACAATTCCTGGTATTTTGTATTAAAGTGGGGGTCCTATCAGGTGAAGAGGTGCATAACTGGGTGTCATCAGCATAGAGATGCTACTGGAAACCAAATGGACTGATAGTTTGACCAATGGGGGCAGGTATATAAAAGACATGAGTAGAGGGCCTAGGATCGAGCCTTGAGGAACCCAGATAGCAATTCGAAGAGTAGAGGAAGAAGAGCCGGAAAAAGATATTGTGAAGGAGTGGTAGAGAGGTAAGAGGACGATGTTCTTGAGGCTGATAGAGTGGAGCATGGTGAGGAGGAGCTGGTGATCCACAGTATCAAATGCTGCAGAGAGATCTAGGAGAAACAGCAGAGTGGTGACCATTGGATTTAGCAGTTAATAGGTCATCAGAGACTTTAGCAATGGCAGTTTCAGCAGAGTGTGAGGGGTGGAAACCAGATTGTAAAGGGTCGAGAAGGAAGTTATCTGAGAGCTAGCAGATGAGACAGGAGTGGACAAAGCGTTCTAGGAGTCGATAAAGGGAAGATTACTGACAGTTCTGTAGCTTGCAGTGCAGTTCTGGTCCAGGGATGGCTTTTTAAGTAAAGGGGTTATGATGGAGTGTTTGAATGAATAGTGAAAGATACCGAAGAAAGAGAAGTTAAATATTTTAGTTAGGTGGGTAGTGACAATTGGGGAGAAGGATTGAAGGAGATTTGAAGGAATATGGTCACCGGTGAAGGCTGTAGGGCGAGAAGAAGAAAGGAACCTAGTCACTTCTTCGGTGACAGGTAGTAGGTAGGTGTAATATTATTATTATTATTATTATTATTATTAATAATAATAATAATAATTCGCTTTCCTCATGTGCAGGCATTGCAGGACCTTCGGTATCCATGGTTACGACCACTGATATAGTGAGTTAGTTAGCTAGTTGCTATTAGTCATAACCATGGATACCTAAGGTCCTGCAATGCCTGCACATAAGGAAAGCGACATAGCAAATCAGAAAAACTATACATTCCTAGTTGGAGGCATTTGCTAATATAATCACACCTACTACATATTGGGATAGGATCTTGGAAACGGGTGTACGCCTTTAACTTCTTTTTGAGCAGCATCAGCATTAAATTTAAATTTCCCAATTATATGAATCTATAATCGTGCTTAGATCTGTTTGCTATTCCAGGAAACAAACATTTGGCGACTGACATATGCATCTGGATTGCAAAATAACAGCAATTATGCCATGGTTTCTCAGGAACACTGCCGGAAACTGGTGCCTGGCTATGTGTCATTTGCAGCAGGTCATAACACCCAAATGTGCTTTACTAATTACTAAAGACGCCTGTCTTGAAGGGTTTGAATAATCCTGAGACTGCAGTAGTCATTAAAACTGACATTTTGCGTAGAATTTAGAGAAGCCACGTATTAGCCAGTTTGGGCTATTTAACAACCTTCCCAACGTAGGACATATTGGTATGTCAGCTTTTCAGGTATGTCCCCACAAATGGACGTACCAGTACGTCATGGAGATTATATGGAGCTGTGCCTGCACAATCACCACCAGGAGCTTGGCTTAACTGATAGCGGAACAGCCAGGGCCACTGAGTTCTAACTTTCTGATCCTTACGTTTCCCAACCTGAACTGTACAGGAGACCAATAAATAGATATTGGTCTTGGTTTTGAAAAGTGCTGTGTATTGTTGAGTGCACGTGCCTGGTTAGGGTGTTTTCTGAGCATACTTAGGAATCTTTGGCATGCTCGCCTACTATGATCGAGTCGATGTTATCCGAGCTAGTACTGTGTAATGGATAGAGTGGTGTCTACTCGAATCACAAAACAAGCCATGTAACTGATAGGTGCCCACTACATGGTAACCACATAGGACCGTTTTCCTCTGGAACTGTGGCTTCCACTTTACTAAACCTATGGCTCTTCATTTAGGCTCTCTATCCACTGCTGAACTTTGTTTTGCCACTACACAGTGAATCATCATCCCTGAGATACAGAGCAAGAGGAATTGCAGTGATCACGTAGGTATGGGCTCCTTTAAAAACTTAAAAGCAAATAAGTGCTTACCTGGAAACAAAACAGGCAAATGGAACAGATCACAAAGTCTTCCCTGGAAGCATTCACTGATGGCAGAACTGACATCATGTCATAAACACCCAGAGTGAAGAAGAGCAAAAAACCCAACAAATGGCTCCAAATGTTGACAGTCTCATTGGATAAAATGAAGAGGCTGCAGAAAGATCCCAATGTTAGCCTATTAGACACATTTGTGAAATACTAGTACACACAATATTACATGACGTAAACTCCCCTGCCCTCATAAGCGCAGCATTTTGTGCAGTTATGAATTGTATTGCAGGAGTCCTATGGTTTGCTGTAACATAAGGGATTTAAAGGGAACCTGTCAGCAGGTTTTTAGACCCCAAACTAATGTCATCAATGTGAAGTCCCTGTAATGCTGATTATGGCCATACCTTTGTTTTAGAAATCTGTGTCTCCGTTTTGGATAATCCATGGGTGAGTTTTTCTCTCCCTCCTTCTCCATTGCTGCTGGCCTCTGCCAGTGAATGACATGCACTCGTCTCCGTGACCTTCTCCTTCCTGCAATATCTCACAAGAGCTGTCATTCCCATGGTGGTCCTGATAATCCAGACCAGGACTACAAATCTACGCATGCACCGCCCCCTGGACTACAGTGCTTGTGTGGGGAGAAGGTCATAGAGAAGAGGGACATGTCATTTACTGACAGGAGGTCAGAGAGCATTAAATGCTGTCCCAGCCCCTGCACTGATGGCTCATTTGCACACAAATTTGCTGGTGGATTTCCCTAAAACAGAGAAACAGACTTCTAATTCAAAAGAAAGTGACCTTGCAGTGTACATAGATGACCTTAGTTTAGGGTCTCAAAACCTGCTGACAGGTCCCCTTTAAAAAAAAAAAAAAAAAATACTATTTACATAATATGTATGATTTACCTAAATTAATGGAAAGAAAAATAAGGAGTTGTGTGTGGAAATGTCTTCTTTTGCACCAGTTTTAATAAATTTGTTTTAATAAATTCCTTTCAATATGGTGAATAATCAGATTTTTTCATAAGGCATACTTCTTATCTTTGTAAAACTGCAGGATATCCGTTTTTTTTTTTTATGCACACTGCGGGGCTGGGATTCACAAGCTGAGTGGCCGCACAGGTGCAGTCTGCGAGACGGCATCTGAGGTCAGACGGCAGCGCTCACTGCGCCTGCCCTAGGCAGAACAAACAGCGCAGGCGCCAGATTTGACTTGAAAACAGCGCGGAGGGGGTGGCGTCCGGCGCCGAAGAAGCCTTGAGTGACGGCAATGTGGCGTGTGCAGCAGGGGGGTTAAGACCTGCCTCCACGACTAAAGACAGGTATTTTTGGGAAATTATAAAACGCTTTATTTCTGCTTTGACTGCACCAATAACTAAAAGAGCCACCTTGTCAGAATGCAGCATTACTGCTGCACAAGGTGGCTCTTTTAGTTTCTAACGGCTGGAGGGGGTGACAGAGGCCCTTTAATTTCTCCATCCTCTCTACACCTGCGACATGATTCTTTCATGCGAGACAATTGGATCACTGTAAACTGACACTCTGATCAAAAATGAGTGAGAGAAAATATATGTTTGTATGAGCGGGCCCTAAGAGACATAATGAGTCTGCATGTTATGTTATTGCAGCAAGCTAGCAGACTAAAGGGATTGTCCATGTTTGGGATCCTTTTTCCTTACTTAAAGGGGTTATCCCACAAACAAAAGTAAACTTTAATCAGTAGATCTTGGAATAAAAATAAGTTTCACAATAAGTTTCCTGTGCTGAGATAATCTTATAAGTATGCCCCTGCTGTGTACTGTGTAATGTCTGTGTCTGACCGTACAGGAACATGGCCTGATCATACCACAGCTCCTGGGCAGGGGAGGAAACAAAAGAGTATACAGACAAGACAGTACGGGATCACAGCTGCCGCTTTCTGTGTGGTAAAGTATTTTCCTGTTTAAAAACTTGTTTAACCTCACAGAAAGAATCAGCTGTGATCCTATACTGTCCTATCTGTATACTCGTTTGCTTCCTCCCCTGCCTAGGAGCTGTGGTATCATCACAGTCAGACACAGCCATTACGGAGGGGCCCAAATAGAAGATTATCTCAGCACAGGAACATGTGAAACATCCAATTGTGGAGTTTATTTGTATTCTGAAATTAATTAAAATGTACTTTGTTCATGTGACAACCCATTTAAATACACGCAAATCATTTACAATTGGGTTTTTGGTAAAAATGTTTGCCTTCAATAGCTGCTATGTAGCACTATCTGCTGCTGGGTGCAGAGAGAGCTACCTGAATCCGTCAGTGAGCTCACTATGATGGCCAGTTTGGAATTCTTGCCTGAACCTCTCAGAGACCCCAAATCCAGTTCTGCATCACTTAGGCTACTTTCACACTTCCGTCTTCTGGGCTCCGTCGCAATCCGTCAGCAAATGTGCCCGCAGGATGCGTTTTTTGCCCATAGACTCGTATTAGCGACGGATCGCGACGGATGGGCACACGTCGCATCCATCGTGCGACAGATCCGTCGTGTTTTGGCGGACGCGACGCACAAAAACGCATGCGCGGCCGGAACTCAACCCCCTCCTCCCCGCTCATCACAATGGGCAGCAAATGCGTTGTAAAACTGCATCCGCTGCCCACGTTGTGCTAAATTTAGCACAACGTCCGTCGGTACGTCGGGCCAACGGTTTGCGACGGCCCCGCACCGACACAAGTGTGAAAGTAGCCTTACTGGGCTGCATTGCTGCAACTTTGATAACATCACTGTTTTATCTGCCACAGATCTACAAGGTTTCTGAATGCTGAGCTCTGTATAACCTCACCCACACCACTGATTGGCAGCTTTGTGTGTACACTGTGCATAGGCAGAAAGCTGCCGATCAGTGGTGGAGGTCTGGTTGGACTACATGGCAGCAAGTTTGCTAGTCTTCTAGTGGAAATCTCCTGCTGATAAAACAGTGATTTTATAAAACAAAACAAAATACTTACACTAAGCAGCCCAGTGACACATTGATGGAACAGGGTCTCTGTCTCTACATTATGCTGCTCTCAGATTAGGTGGCAAAAACCAGATGATAAGAAAATTAAAGGGAAACTTTGCTGGTGAGATTCCCCATTACAGCGTTTCACCACGTCATGGCACAATAAGGCTATGTGCACACGTAGAAATGGTCCACTGCGGAATTTTCCGCAGCGGATTTGAGAAATCCGCAGTGCAAAAACACTGTTTTCCTGCGGATTTATCGCAGATTTACCGCGGTTTTTGTTTTTTGGATTCCGCTGCGGCTTTCTATTATGGAGCAGGTGTAAAACCGCTGCGGATTCCGTACAAAGAATTGACATGCAGCATGTGCACTGCGGATTGCATTTACCATAGGTTTACATTGAACTGTAAACGCATGGTAAACTGCTGCGGATCCACAGCAAAATCTGCAGCGTGTGCACATACCCTAACAGTAGTAAGTAACCGCCCCATTAAAAGCAGGCAATACTTATCTGACCTCTTCAGACACAGACGGGACGGAAGATATGCCCTGTAGCCATCAGTAATGTACGGATTGTCTTTCAGGAAGATGGGGATCTGTTCATAGGTGTAAAGTCGGATTCCCCTGGGGAGCAGGACTGGCCAGTACTGGTAACTGCCCAGTTCTATGTAATGGGCACTCTTAAGCAGTTTATGGTGCATGGTGGAAGAGTTTCTACACCAGTTCTAGAAAACAGAAGATGAAAACACATAGATCAGTGGAAACAACGCACACCGTCTGTCCTGCTACAATGGTACAGGTAAAAGGTCTGACTGTACGGGCACCGGCTCCATTCCATTAGTCAACACTGAGATGGGTTTTCCCACTAAATATATTTAGCCCTATTAATAACATAGATGACTATGATCAAATGGGTTAAGGCAATCAAGACCCCCATTATGATGAGAATGGTGGGGTTCATCTGTGAGTGACAAACTACTGATGATAGAGCGCCATCGTCTGGTAAGAAGTCTGCAGTGTTTAAAGTTTTCGTCCCTGAATGACTTTCCTGACCACTGAACATGAATGGCCGGGCTGAATGACTGCAATAGCCCAGGTGGGCTAAATGTGTATGGCTGCATCTGAGTAAGGGTCTGCTTACAGTTGACCACCTGAGGCACTAGAAGACCAGCGATCAGCAACTTGTTTGCTGGTGGTATAATAGATTATTTATGATGCACACTGAACAATCACTAACCGATCACACAGTGCACACAGGAAGCCATTGTCCACAGCAGATCTGCAGCGACAGGCACGGGGTCTTCTGCTGACCCCTGGCTGTCATGCCAATCCTTCGGCACACCGCGATCATGTGACAGGGGCGCCAGAGGATGGTATTTAAGTAAATAAGGCAGCACACTGCAGCACTAAAATATGCAAACATGAAACACGCAAATTGAACTGCATTACTGCACTAGAAATATGAAAAATGAGAGCGTTTAGCGCATAAAAATGGCCAATTTTATGTGTACCTGGTAGCCACTTTACGGCATCTCTCTTATACCAGGTCCTACACTTGCCTTACCTCGCTGAGAATAAACGTCTCCATCTGAATGGGTGCATGTGAAACCTCTTCCTAGACTAAAATTCTCTCTCTCTGTGGAGGGGTATTGGACCTAAGGCAAGTGTAGGACCTGGTATAAGAGAGATGCCGTAAAGGGGCTACCAGGTACACATAAAATTGGCCATTTTTATGCGCTAAACGCTCCATTTTTCATATTTCTAGTGCAGTAATGCAGTTCAATTTGCGTGTTTCATGTTTGCATATTTTAGCGCTGCAGTGTGCTGCCTTATTTACTTGACTATATATGAGTTGGCGACTCTAGGTTCAGCACCTGTTCACACTTAGTCTATGTTTGGATGTGACGGTCAGTCTTTTGAAAAAGAGGATGGTGTTTGTGATGAGATTCCCTTAAACGCAAGTTAAATGCCGCTGTTAGTGACTGACAGCGGCAATAACCAAGTTAATCGTGATCCACCCGCGGCTGTTAAGGGCACATCAGAGCTGTACAGATCAGCTGTCAAGTGCCTGAAACCAGAGCCCACATCAAAGCGAGGGAGGCGACCTATGACGTACCTATACGTCATAGGTCGTAGAGGGGTTGTCTGGTCTTGAAGTAGTTTGCAGTCACACCGAGTGCAGGAGGGTTCTCCGGTAACAGTGCCGGCCACATGACCACAAATAAGCGATATGCGCACTTCCAGCCACAATCGACTAGACTGTTCAGTGTTATCCAATACACCTGCATGGGGCGAGGCCGTGCCCACCTAGCCAGAATGTGGCCGGGAGTACCCTTCAGTCACATGACCGCCGTTCCCAGGGCTGACACCGGAGAACGCTCACAGTGCGCACTATATGACGAGTCACAAGTCTGCGGTCAGTGACTGCAAACACGTCGCTCAAGACCGGACCACCCCATAAGTGTGGACTTCCTGATCGCTGGGGCCCCCACCCACTGATCCCGAGAACTGGGGCACTGAAAAGCCCCCTGTGCAGAGGCTGATCAGCCGCTCCATTCACTCTTATAGGACTGCTAGAAATAGAGGAGCGCTGCGCTCGCCCATATACATGGATGGAGTCACACCATGGGCGCTAAAGATTGGGGGGTATCCCCTATCCATCACAGAGAGGGAGCACACGTGATACACCGTTATGCTTCATGTAACGGGCCCATTCCTGTATAACAGAGACAAGGATGAGCACGGCGGGTACAGTGCCAGCTACACAGGGCACAGTCCAGAGCAAAGTTCATGGTGAGGCTGCGGCGGACAATGGCGCCGGCACGTGTCAGCATTCCCCGGAGGGGCACGGAGCGCACCGGCCACACTCACCCTCCGGTCTCTGCCCTGCTCCTCGCTGCGCCCTCATAGAACATAAGAACACTGACTGTAGCCTCCTGCTCCGTCTGCTCGTACGTGGCCAGCCAGCTGCAGCCGTGACGTCATCACGCCCCGCCGCTTTCTCCAGCTGTTTAAAGCGGCAGTACCCAGATACACGGGAGGCTGAACAGCTCCCGAGGAGTAACGTGGCGGCGGCTGTTACTGCTGCCAGGCACAGGGGGCGTGTGTACTGTGACAGGAGTGCGGACCCCCAGGGCTGCTGCGGGGACCCCAGGGCTGCTGCGGGGACCCCCAGGGCTGCTGCGGACCCCCAGGGCTGTGCGGACCCCCAGGGCTGCTGCGGACCCCCAGGGCTGCTGCGGGGACCCCCAGGGCTGCTGCGGGGACCCCCAGGGCTGCTGCGGACCCCCAGGGCTGCTGCGGACCCCCAGGGCTGCTGCGGGGACCCCCAGGGCTGCTGCGGACCCCCAGGGCTGTGCGGACCCCCAGGGCTGCTGCGGGGACCCCCAGGGCTGCTGCGGACCCCCAGGGCTGCTGCTACAGGCGAGCAGGCGCATATCAACGTTGGTTCCCCGCTATCCGGGCGCAGTTTAGCGATTCCGGACGCTTTCTCCTGATTCGTCAATTGCGACTGTCATAAAAGTTGCCAAATTTGGCGCAACCCTTCTCCAATCCCCCCTTGTACGTTTTTAAGTTCGCCATCAAATTGGAGCATTTTTGGGGGAGTTTTTTCTCCAAAAGTCAGAAAATCCGAGACTGGAACAAAGTCCTTTCTTTTTTTTTTACTTTGCGCCAAGCTAATGAATCGCGGGCACCATTTTTAGGAATCTGGAGCAAAAACTGGCAACTATTGCCACAAGACAAAAAAATACAGTACTTAAAAAAAACTATATGCTGAATCGGGGCCAAATGTTTCCCCCCCAAAAAATGAAAAGACGCAAAAAATGTGCACCGTTTGTTAGTCTCACCCCAGATTCGGCGTGAGATGGGGGTCTGGGAGCTGAGGCAGTGTGGGGCATGGCGTAAAGATGTTTTTAATTTCATGGGGCAAATCATGAGGCATGAGAAGGGGGCTGGGGCTTTGTACGCCGATGTTCATGAAATGCGTGCAGGAATAAGATGTGCCGAAGGCATTAGAGGCCCACGCCGCCGAATGAACTCGTCGCATCTTGTCAGTACGTGACCGCAGACTTGTGAATCCTCTGGAGCGGGTGGTCATCTGGCCGCAAGTTTGCGAGTTGCATACTTCTGGCCACAGTCCGACCAGACATGCCTGCCTCACTCCATGCATGTCTAGTCTGCACGTGACCGCATCATTTATACAAATCACAATCTTGTGCTCCTGCCGCCCCTGACACTGAAGAATCCTCACAGTACGCCGTGTGCACGCTGTCTGCAGTCCCATTTTAATCCTGAGCCCAGCAGTCAAGATACCGTTGGCTATCACGTGTGTGTAAGATATTCACCTGCTTTGGTAGGTGAAGTTGATTCGCAATCACTTCTACTAGAATATAATACTATACTATAATATATATAATGTAAGATTGATATTCCAGAAGTTTAACTGACTTGCGTTTTATATTGTGGTGTTTCTGACCAATGAAGTATATATACGTCATGGGGATCGCCAAACTTAAAGGTCATGCGTGGGCGATTGCCACCGGATGTTCAACTGGTATGATGGCTGACACCTGGCACTCACTGCCAGAAGCAGTGCCGCACTGCTTGCAGCAATTTAACCCCCTAAATGCTGCAATTGATATCAATTGCAGCATTTAGAAGGCCCCCTCTGCCATTCGATCGGCACCCTCGCGATATTATCACAAGGGGACGATGGTTGCCATCATCTTGATGACATCGGGGTCACCAGAGTAGGCAAACTTGTTACACCGTGCTCAGAGCATTGTGTATTAAGATTGTGTGTCAGTGCAGCACTGACAGTTTACAAAGCATGGCAATGCTCGTGCATTGCTATGCTTTATAAGCGCTCCGAGCTGTCAAAGTGAAAACCCCATAGAGCAACTAATGGTATGTGCACATGATCAGGAATTGACAGTGCTTTGGATGCAGCGCACGTCCACTGCGTCCAAAGCGATGCCGGCTATTGAACGCAGGTGAATCCGATTGTGTTTATTGAACTGTGCGGATTCACCCCGTCCAATACATTGCACGAGTGACATACTGCGGTCTGGTAAGACGCTCTACATGTTCATCTCTGCTGGTGATCTGCAGGCATCTATGGACACATAGTGGACATGGGATTTCTTGAAATCCCATCCACTATTCTGTAACATCTGGACGCTGCGGATGTATGCAGCATCCAGCCTGCAGCATTTACTGATCTTATGCATGTACCTTTATTGAAGAAAAAAAAAAGGGAAAAATATGGAATGGGTACAAAAACGCTGCAGATTCACAAAAAAGAAGTGACATGCTACTTCTTTTAAACCGCAGCGTTTCCGCAGCGGATTTTCCGCAAAGTGTGCACAGCATTTTTTTTTTCTCATTGATTTACATTGTACTGTAAATCAATTGTGGATCTGCAGCATTTCTGCACCTCAAAAAACGCTGCGGATCTGCAGAGAATCCGCAACGTGTGCACATACCCTAAGGGCTCATACTCACTTGCGAGAAACTCAGATGAGTCTCGCATGTTAATACCCGGCGCTGCTGCCGGCAGTCAGAACAGAGCGTGCGGCCATATAGGTATACATGCTGTCGCACGCTCCGCTCCTGAGTGCCGGGTTCAGTGCCGGGTATTGACGTGCGAGACTCATCTGAGTTTCTCGCAAGTGAGTATGAACCCTAAGTGACAAACTCTCACACACACTTCTCTACCAGTGATCGAATTGCGATTTCTGCAAATCATCTGCCTGTCTTTTAGGTCTGTAGCGTGGTAGTTCTCCTTTTATATTTTTCAACTCATGTATAACTCAGACAGGGTCACGCACAGAGTCTGTCTAACCGTCAGCTGCTTCATGAAAAATTGGAGTCATAGAATCTGCCATAAAGTATATAGAAAAAAATCATTTTATTAGTACAAAAAGACATTGTGAATCACACAGAGTAATCTATAAAATCAGTCATTACAGAAATATTATAGGTAAATTTAAGCGAAGGACGCAGGATAAAATAATAAGTCAGGAGAACATCAGTAAATGACTGGCAGGATCAAGTTCATAAGGCAACCAGGCCTAGCTGTATAATGTAATGTGCCTATAAGTAGTGGACAATATAATAGAAGGTCACAGACTGATCCTTACCCATGTCGGTTACCGTGATATCTCTTGACCACCAGCCCCTATGCCCGTTTCGTGTAGGCTTCTTCGCGGGGCCGTGGCTATATGTGTGTCAGCTAAGATATATATATATATCATGAGCACCAGCTGTTACAAGTCTCGGACATTACGTACGGCGCATGCGCACGCCGACATGGCTAAGTAAGGATCAGTCTGTGACACAAACTTCAGATTTTTTTTTTACAAATAAAGACAAGTCATATTGAAGAAATGTTATCACTATCATGAAGTTGTAGGGTGGAGAGCCAAGCTAACGGTCTCTCCAGCGTATCTGGGCCGGAATCATCAAGGCTTTCACCAGTGTTTCAGGGGGAAGAGATTGTGGACTGGAGCAGTTCAGGGCACCTGACTGTTGTGAATTCTGTTGTCGAACACCCTCCTGTGGTCGTGAATGGTACTTCGGCGAGTTCTGTCTATGGGCTCCCTCTGGTGGCTATGAGTGAAGCTGCTGCTTCTGAGGTTCCTTACACAGGTGACATGGTTTATCCTTTGGTTGGCTGCTCTATTTAACTCCTCTCAGATCGTTACTCCATGCCAGCTGTCAATGTTTTTGCATTCGTTCAGTTCGCTCCTGGATCTCTCTGGTGACCTGCCTTCTCCTGCAGAAGCTAAGTTCCTTATAGTCTTATTTTGTTCTCTGTTTTCTTGTCCAGCTGGTTTTCATGATTTTGTCTTGCTAGCTGGAAGCTCTGGGATGCAGAGTGGCCCCTCCGCACCGTGAGTCGGTGCGGAGGTCTTTTTTTTTTTGCACACTCTGCGTGGTGATAGTTCTTAGGCTGTGACGAGGCGCCTAGGTCTGGTCAGGAGCGCTCCACGGCTATTTCTAGTGTGTGTGTTAGGATTAGGGCTTGCGGTCAGCAGAGCTCCCACATCCCAGAGCTCGTCCTGTATGAGGTTTAATTATCAGGTCATTCCGGGTGCTCCTAACCACCAGGTCATAACACCTGACTGAAGGGGGCGGATCGGACATAAATAGCAGTTTGAGCGGGAAAACGGGACATTTGGCGGGGAGTAGTAGTGAGTAGTAAGATGGTTAACTCCCTCTTCACGAACCCACGCCCGCTAGCTGTGCCTATACCCCCAGCTAGCCAGACTGCTGACACGTCCTACCCTCAACCCAGAGAGACTGCCTCCTGGGTAGTAAACATGATAGAGTACGAACCTTTGCTCCGAGGCACCGCTTAGTCCCATCCTTGCGGTGCCTGCTGAGGACCAACCCGTGCCTGTGTCCGCTGGACTGTGTGTTCCTACTGCAGCCTTGCTCACTGAATTGTCTGCTTCTACTTCTGTGCCGCCGACCATCACCTCCTCCCCACCGTGCGCACGGATCAGGAGATTGCGTGCCAAAGAACCCGGAGGATTCGTCGTTGGAAGGAGAAAGTGCATCGCTCATCTGAGGGACCAGATCGGAGACATCTCATGCCGCCTGAGGCGCCGCCGAGGGATCTTCCAGCCACCTTCCTCTAGCGCACAGAGACTGATAAGTTAACCTGTTACATTCTTGTGCATTTTGACTTTCCCCCATTCTCCAATCACAGCCTTTACCCCCCTGCTTGTACCATTACTGTACCACTACTGTTCCTATACATAAAGAACCTGTTAACCCTTGCTCTGCTCTTTCAGAATCGGTGGGATTCGTTGAAGCGTTCCAGAGTTATTACAAAATAAAGTGACACTTGTCAGATTTGGCCTTGTCATAAAGGTGAAAGCAGGCTTGGGGGTGAAGGGGTTAAGGGTATGATCACAGTATGTATTCTTTTATTTTCCAAAACCTAGGCAAAAATGTACCAATTTTACTTTGATTTTGGAAAGTCATGTCAAACACCCTCAACACTATCTCATTGTGTGAACTTACCCCTCATTCATTTTTTTTTTTTTGCAGTATATTACACTCGTTCTTGTAAATGGAGAACCATGTATCAGCCGCTGGGCAATAAGAAGCTACTTAATTGATTTCCGGTATATGGTCTGCTGGTACATTTTTTATTTTCTTGCTTTTCACAGTCTTCTAACAATGCTTTTCCAACTTACATTAGGGCATACATCAGTTTCCTAATTTTTTAGCTCTCAAAGATCTCCCAATGTGACTGCAAATTAAAAGTGGAATTGTCCTACATGTGAAGCAGGATTTATTGCATGGTTCCCAGTTGTCTCGTACGGTTATATTTCGACCTCTGAGTGCATTTTTGATATTGTCACTTTTACCGGATACTTCCACCTTTCTTCTTTCACAGTCTCAGACTTGTAAAAAGTTAATGGCATATCATAATGTGGATGTATGTTTAATGATTGTTCATCAAATGATCATTTATGAAATAAAAAAGAGAATTCTCCTTCCATAAATCTGCCACCTACACTCTGCCCTTGAAATTAATGTGCAATTACTGTAGTAAAACCTGTCCATCATTGGCCTTCTGCCTAGTTCATCATCACTATCCTTAGTAATCCAGCTACTCAGGAATCTTCAATATATATTGCCCTTATAGCTAAAAGCATTCTTTAGTCATACATTTACAAATCTTAAGAATACCTATTTGAGGCTGCCCCTTTATTTTAGAAAGCAGGGGGCAGATGCATTCTGATTAATGTACTACTGGATTATGTTGCCACAATGAGTTTTTGATGAGTTTTTGAGCAGAAAACGCAGCATTTTACCGTTCCACCAAAGTGGATGGGATTAATAGAAATCTCACACCCACTGTGCTGTTTTTTACATTTTGTAAACTGAGCTGCGGTGCGTATGTGAAATCGGCAACATGTCAGTTTCTCTTGCCGAGTTTATGTGCACATTTTTTCCACAGAATTGTATTAGATGTGGAAGATCTACAGGTTAAAAATGCATAAGCGTATTAGTGTGTTTCTGCTACGGAAACGCTCTAAAAATACATGTAATCCACACACGACTGTATCAATAAAGTTTTGTCAAAGTCAAATAAAAGGAAGTATCAAAAACAAAGCAGCTTTATTTAGCTAATGAGCGGACGCTGAATGGCTGCAGCTCTTCAGAGTTTCTGCCTTCTTCACATGTCAGGGTGATTTCTGTACTGGAAAAAGATAGATGGATAATTAGAAATATGTCAGTGTCATTTGTAATCAATGTTTTGAAATCTTATTTTTCTGTACTTGTATTTATTTTTTTAAATAAAGAAAGAAATAAAAAAATCAGCTTATTTTTATAACCAGCTTAAGAAACAGCCAACGGCTGGCGGCTGATATTAATATTCTGGAAGACGCCTATAGCAATAAAGGTTCCCAGGCTATCAATATCAGCTCCATAGCTGTTTGCTTAGCCTTTACTAGTTATAATAGGGAAGACCCTCCCAAAAAATGACGTGGGGACCCCCTATATTTACTTACCAGCAAAGGCTATGCAGGCAGCTGAGCGCTGATATTAAAGGCCTAGGAAGAGTCCATGGGTATTGTCCCCCTTCCATACCAAGACCATCAGCACTAATGTGCCCCAGAAATTGCGTATTCATTAGATGCGCCAATTCTGGCACTTAGCCTCCACTCTTCCCACTTGGCCTGGTGCGGGGGCAAGTGGGGTAATGGGTTGATGTCAGCTGTTTTATGGCCACTGACATCAAGCCCAAGGGTTATTAATGGAGGGGAGTCTATAAGACACCCCCATTTCCAAACCCATAGTCAAATGTAATAAAAACACACACAGAGCAAAGTAGTTTAATAGAAATAAACACATAGATTCCTTTATCTGAAATAAAAACTACTCGACCCTCTTCTACCCATTTATTCCACAAAAATAAAAATAAAAAAGCAAACTTAGGCTAAATCCCCACGGTCAGTAATCAGCAGCGCTTTGAACGCAGCATATGTCCACTCCGTCCAAAGCGCTGCCGGCTTTTTAACGCAGGTGATTCCGCATGTGTTCATTGAACTGTGCAGAATCACTGCGCCCAACACATTGGACGAGTGATATTTATCTTGCGGAGACTGGGCGTTGCATGTCCGTCTCAGCAGGGAAGCTGCGGGCGCAGGCACACGCATAGAGGAGATTGGATTCCTTGAAATCCCATCCACTATGCTGTAACATCTGGACGCTGCGGGTTGGACGCTGCGAATGTACGCAGCACCCAATCTGCAGCTTTTACTGACCGTGGGAACATACCCTTATACTTTATGTGGATAATCCAATAATGGGCATGTCCCACAATGATCCAGATGTTTTGGTGAGCAGTCACATCAGTGACGCACGATACACAGACAGCGGCTGCTGACTACAACTATCATCGGACTCGACTGGTCTCGTCGATCACAGGGAGACCAGGTGAGGAAGATGAGAATTGGATTCAGCACCCGGCGCCTGGGAACAGTGCGAACTGTATTGCTTTTTCCCAGACGCTGGTGCGTGTCACACTGATGACACACTGATGTCATCAGTGTACACTTGTGCAGCATGTTTGCGGGTTTTTCACACCTGACATGTATGCACAACCATTGAATATTTGCAGTCCTTAAAAAACACGCCAGATACAGACATAAAAAATGGACATAAAAAATGGAAATATGAAGGGGCCTCATAAAGGCTGCTGCCAATCAGGGGTCACATGACCTAAAATTTTACATGACCTGCTGAGAATTGCAGTGCTAACAGTACAGGAACGGCGCCATTGTGGAAGGTGCGTAAAGATTGTTTTTATTTTATATGGGGCACAGAAGTGATCAAGCAGGGGGCTTCCAGTCATAGACAGCCCCTTTAATGCTATTTAGTAAATTCACCTGTCTGCTGCTGTGTTCTGAAATGAAAAGGGCAGCCCTAGAAAAATGATAGCTAAAATGCTTTTGTTACGTGTTACGGAACCACTCAGCACCCAGAATATGTTGTGCAGTTATATGTATGTATAATAGGTTCCATGTGAGATGCATGTCCCTAATGCATCAGCCCACAGGCTGCGCCCCTGGGCAGAGGGGACACGATATTCCCCTTTTGTCCGCCCCCCACCTTTGTAATTCCTACAGTAAATATCGTCAGGCTCCGGCCACCTGCAGCTATTGTAATGTATGTCTGGCCTGCCGCTTTTCTATTGGCCTGCCCTCTATCTGTGTGATATATTCTGTGTCCTGTGAGTAAAGTGTTGTCAGACTGGAAATACATGGAGAAGCAGTGATCTTTTATATGCGCCCATGTAACCAAGTAATTCCAGCTAGCGTCCTTCATTCAGACTCCAGTCAAAGCAGAGTGGACTTCCTGAAACACGGGGTGGTACTGAAAGAGGTACCCCAGCTTGGTAGACCCCGTTACAGCTTTCATACAAAAACTCTTCGGTAAAACATTGTTTATTAAATCTCATGGAAAATATGGGCTGCATTGAATGGGTTTTCCATAAATCCCAAATTGTCATAAAGATATATGGAAGAACTTTCCAGAAGCGCACCAAAGTGTTCCTGTTTCCAGATGCCGCTGTGGGTCATCTGACCTGTGATACAGTGCTTTGTGGCTTCTTTAGTTATGTCATCTGTTATGAAAGGCAATTCAGAATCACAATGGACATGGAGGTCAGAGCACATACAGTGATCTGACAATAACCCAAAATAATAGAACGAGCTCTGAGACGTGGGAACTCTGCAGACCGCAATCCCTAAGCCTATCAAACCACACTAAAGGTAGCCGTGGAGCGCTCCTGACCAGAACCTAGGCGCCTCGTCACAGCCTGAGAAACTAGCTAGTCCTGAAGATAGAAAAATAAGCCTACCTTGCCTCAGAGAAATTCCCCAAAGGAAAAGGCAGCCCCCCACATATAATGACTGTGAGTAAGATGAAAACACAAACATAGAGATGAAACAGATTTAGCAAAGTGAGGCCCGACTAGCTGAACAGAACGAGGATAGGGAAGATAACTTTGCGGTCAGCACAAAAACCTATAAATAACCACGCAGAGGGGACAAAAAGACCCTCCGCACCGACTAACGGTACGGAGGTGGTCCCTCTGCGTCTCAGAGCTTCCAGCAGGCAAGAAAAACCAATAAAGCAAGCTGGACTGAAAAAATAGCAACAAAATAACATTAGCAAAACTTAGCTTTGCAGAGCAGCAGGCCACAGGAACAATCCAGGGAAAAAACAAGTCCTACACTGGAACATTGACAGGAAGCATGGATCAAAGCATCAGGTGGAGTTAAGTAGAGAAGAAGCTAACGAGCTCACCAGATCACCAGAGGGAGGAAACTCAGAAGCTGCAGTACCACTTTCCTCCACAAACGGAAGATCCCAGAGAGAATCAGCCGAAGTACCACTTGTGACCACAGGAGTGAACTCTGCCACAGAATTCACAACAGTACCCCCCCCCCCTTGAGGAGGGGTCACCGAACCCTCACCAGAGCCCCCAGGCCGACCAGGATGAGCCACATGAAAGGCACGAACAAGATCGGGAGCATGGACATCAGAGGCAAAAACCCAGGAATTATCTTCCTGAGCATAACCCTTCCATTTAACCAGATACTGGAGTTTCCGTCTTGAAACACGAGAATCCAAAATCTTCTCCACAACATACTCCAATTCCCCCTCCACCAAAACCGGGGCAGGAGGCTCAACAGATGGAACCATAGGCGCCACGTATCTCCGCAACAACGACCCATGGAATACGTTATGTATAAAAAAAGAATCTGGAAGGGTCAGACGAAAAGACACAGGATTAAGAACCTTAGAAATCCTATACGGACCAATAAAACGAGGTTTAAACTTAGGAGAGGAAACCTTCATAGGAATATGACGAGAAGATAACCAAACCAGATCCCCAACACGAAGTCGGGGACCCACACGGCGTCTGCGATTAGCGAAAAGTTGAGCCTTCTCCTGGGACAAGGTCAAATTGTCCACTACCTGAGTCCAAATCTGCTGCAACCTGTCCACCACAGTATCCACACCAGGACAGTCCGAAGACTCAACCTGTCCAGAAGAGAAACGAGGATGGAACCCAGAATTGCAGAAAAACGGTGAAACCAAGGTAGCCGAGCTGGCCCGATTATTAAGGGCGAACTCAGCCAAAGGCAAAAAGGACACCTAGTCATCCTGATCAGCAGAAACAAAGCACCTCAGATATGTTTCCAAGGTCTGATTGGCTCGCTCGGTCTGGCCATTAGTCTGAGGATGGAAAGCCGAGGAAAAAGACAAGTCAATGCCCATCCTACCACAAAAGGCTCGCCAAAACCTCGAAACAAACTGGGAACCTCTGTCAGAAACAATATTCTCTGGAATGCCATGCAAACGAACCACATGCTGGAAGAACAAAGGCACCAAATCAGAGGAGGAAGGCAATTTAGACAAGGGTACCAGATGGACCATCTTAGAAAAGCGATCACAGACCACCCAAATGACTGACATCTTTTGAGAAACGGGAAGGTCAGAAATAAAATCCATAGAGATATGTGTCCAAGGCCTCTTCGGGACCGGCAAGGGCAAAAGCAACCCACTGGCACGAGAACAGCAGGGCTTAGCCCGAGCACAAATCCCACAGGACTGCACAAAAGTATGCACATCCCGCGACAGAGAGGGCCACCAAAAGGATCTAGCCACTAACTCTCTGGTACCAAAGATTCCAGGATGACCAGCCAACACCGAACAATGAAGTTCAGAGATAACTCTATTCGTCCACCTATCAGGGACAAACAGTTTCTCCGCTGGGCAACGATCAGGTTTATTAGCCTGAAATTTTTGCAGCACCCGCCGCTAGGGTTGAGCGAAACGGGTCGTTCATTTTCAAAAGTCGCCGACTTTTGGCAAAGTCGGGTTTCATGAAACCCGATCCGACCCCTGTGCGGGGTCGGCCATGCGGTACGCGACTTTCGCGCCAAAGTCGCGTTTCAATGACGCGAAAAGCGCCATTTCTCAGCCAATGAAGGTAAACGCAGAGTGTGGGCAGCGTGATGACATAGGTCCTGGTCCCCACCATCTTAGAGAAGGGCATTGCAGTGATTGGCTTGCTGTCTGCGGCGTCACAGGGGCTATAAAGGGGCGTTCCCGCCGACCGCCATGTTACTGCTGCTGATCTGAGCTTAGGGAGAGGTTGCTGCCTCTTCGTCAGAAGCAGGGATAGCGTTAGGCAGGGTCCATTAACCACCAAACCGCTTGTGCTGTAGCGATTTCCACTGCCCAACACCACCTTCGGTGTGCAGGGACAGTGGAAGCTACATTTTTTTTTTTTTCCCCTCAGCGCTGTAGCTCATTGGGCTGCCTTAGAAGGCTCCTTGATAGCTGCATTGCTGTGTGTACGCCGCTGTGCAAACCAACTGCTTTTTTCAAAGCACAAATCCTCTTGTTCCTTCCTTTCTGCACAGCTATCTTTTTTGTTTGTCCACACTTTTTATTTAATTTGTGCATCAGTCCACTCCTTATTGCTGCCTGCCATACCTGGCTGAGATTACTGCAGGGAGATAGTAATTGTTGGACACTCCCTGTTTTTTTTTTTGTTTTTTTTTGTGGGAGATTAAGATTGACATTTCTGCTAGAGTGCCATCCCTGTGTGTGCCATCTCTCACTCAGTGGGCCATAGAAAGCCTATTTATTTTTTTGCTTGATTTGGGTTCTAAAATCTACCTGAAAAAATCACTACATCAATCAGTGGGAGAAAAATATTGGCCTCAGGGCTTGAGTGCCACTCCTGACTCCTGTGTGCATCATCACTCACTCAGTGGGCCATAGAAAGCCCATTTTTTTTTTTTTTTTGCTTTATTTGGGTTCTAAATTCTACCTGAAAAAATCAATAAATCAATCAGTGGGAGATTAATATTGGCCTTTGGGCTTGTGTGCCAGTCCCAAGCGTGCCATCTCTCTCTCTCAGATAGTGGGCCATAGAAAGCCTATTTATTATTTTTTTTATTGGGTTTATAAATTTTCCCTGGAACAAAAAAAAAAAAAAGTGGGAGATTAATATTGGCCTCTGGGCTTGTGTGCCAGTCCTGAGCGTGCCATCTCTCTCACAAATAGTGGGCCATAGAAAGCCTATTTATTTTTATTTTTTTGTTTTATAAATTCTCCCTGAAAAAAAAAAGGGAGATTAATATTGGCCTTTGGGCTTGTGTGCCAGTCCTAAGCGTGCCATCTCTCTCTCTCTCTCAGATAGTGGGCCATAGAAAGCCTATTTATTATTTTTTTTATTGGGTTTATAAATTTTCTCTGGAACAAAAAAAAAAAAGTGGGAGATTAATATTGGCCTCTGGGCTTGTGTGCCGGTCCTGAGCGTGCCATCTCTCTCACAAATAGTGGGCCATAGAAAGCCTATTTATTTATTTTTTTTTGGTTTTATAAATTCTCCCTGAAAAAAAAAAGGGAGATTAATATTGGCCTTTGGGCTTGTGTGCCAGTCCTAAGCGTGCCATCTCTCTCTCTCAGATAGTGGGCCATAGAAAGCCTATTTATTTATTTTTTTATTGGGTTTATAAATTTTCCCTGAAAAAAAAATAAAAAGTGGGAGATTAATATTGGCCTCTGGGCTTGTGTGCCAGTCCTGAGCGTGCCATCTCTCTCACAAATAGTGGGCCATAGAAAGCCTATTTATGTTTTTGGTTGATTTGGGTTCTAAATTCTACCTGAAAAAATCAATAAATCAATCAGTGGGAGATAAATATTGGCCTCTGGGCTTGTGTGCCACTCCTGACTCCTGTGTGCGTCATCTCTCACTCAGTGGGCCATAGAAAGCCTTTTTTTTTATTTGTTTTCTAAATTCTCCCTGAAAAAATCATTTTATTTTATTTGGTTTCTAAATTCTTCCTGAAAAAATCATTTTATTCTATTATTTTTTTTTCCTAAAGTCTCCCTGAAAAAAAAACAAAAACAAATCAGTGGGAGATTAATATTGCCCTTTCTGCTTGTGTGCCAGTCTTGACTCCTGGGTGTGCCATCTCTCTCTCTCTCTCCAATTGTGGGCCATAGAAAGCCTATTATTTTTTTAGCTTGATTTGGGTTCCAAAATCTACCTGAAAAAATCACTAAATCAATCAGTGGGAGATAAATATTGGCCTCTGGGCTTGTGTGTCACTCCTGACTCCTGTGTGCGTCATCTCTCACTCAGTGGGCCATAGAAAGCCTTTTTTTGTTTTATTTGTTTTCTAAATTCTCCCTGAAAAAATCATTTTATTTTATTTGGTTTCTAAATTCTTCCTGAAAAAATCATTTTATTCTATTAATTTTTTTTCCTAAAGTCTCCCTAAAAAAAAAACAAAAAACAAATCAGTGGGAGATTAATATTTACATTTGTGCTTCAGTGACAGTCCTGCGTGTGTGGCATCTCTCTCATTTGTTGCCACCAACAACAGAGTGTGTAACATTGTGCCTGATTTTCGTTGTGGTCTCACTCACCTGTAAAGGGGTAGCTAAATCATACTGAAGTTATAGCTCACCGTGTAAGTTGTGTGACAGCAACAAATACCGTTAGTTTGTTTACGTTTTTAAAACAATGAGGAAGTCTGGTGGAAGAGGTCGTGGCCGGGAGCGTTCATTGTCAGCTGGTAATGAGGGTAGTGGTAGTGGTGGAGCATCAGCTGGTCGTGGGAAAAAAAATATTGCACCTAAGTCTGGAGCTGTGGAGCCAGGTTCGTCGTCTGGCTACACAAGGCCTCGAACGCTCCCTTTTCTGGGAGTAGGAAAACCGCTTTTAAAGCCGGAGCAGCAAGAGCAAGTTTTGGCTTATCTTGCTGACTCAGCCTCTAGCTCTTTTGCCTCCTCTCGTGAAACTGGTAAATGTCAAAGCAGCGCGTCGTTAGTGGATGTTCACGGTCAGGGACAAGTCGCTTCCTTGTCCTCTTCAGCAAAAACAACAACAGAGAAGAATGCAGCAGGCGACACAACGGGTTACTCCATGGAGCTCTTTACACATACCGTCCCTGGCTTAGAAAGTGAAGCAGTTAACAGTCCATGCCCATTACAAGTTGAATCTGACATGGAGTGCACTGATGCACAGCCACAGCCAGACTACTATGCTGGTCCTTTGACTCAGACCACAACATTGCCCTCACAGGGTAATGATCAAGAATCAGACCCTGATGAGACTATGTTGCCCCATCACGAACGCTATACCACCGACCGACACGGTGACACAGACGAAGTTGCACACGAGCTACAAGAAGAGGTAATAGATGACCCAGTTCTTGACCCCGATTGGCAGCCATTGGGGGAACAGGGTGCAGGCGGCAGCAGTTCTGAAGCGGAGGAGGAGGGGCCGCAGCAGGCATCAACATCGCAACAGGTTCCATCTGCCGGGCCCGTATCTTGCCCAAAACGCGTGGCAAAGCCAAAACCTGTTGGAGGACAGCGTGGCCATCCGGTTAAAGCTCAGTCTGCAATGCCTGAAAAGGTATCCGATGCTAGAAAGAGTGCAGTCTGGCATTTTTTTAAACAACATCCAATTGATCAGCGCAAAGTCATCTGTCAAAAATGTTCAACTACCTTAAGCAGAGGACAGAATCTGAAAAGTCTCAATACAAGTTGCATGCATAGACATTTAACCACCATGCATTTGCAAGTCTGGACTAACTACCAAACGTCCCTTAAGGTTGTAGCACCCTCGGCCAATGAAGCTAGTCAGCAACGCAACATCCCTTCCGGCAGTGTAGGGCCACCATTTTCCGCACCACCTGCAGTATCTGTGCAGGTTTCTTTGCCAGGCCAAAGCAGTCAGGGTCAGGGAATCACCAGTTTCGTAGTAGGAAACACTGCATCTAGGGCACCGGCGGCAACAATACCATCTCCCACCGTCTCTCAGTCTGCCATGTCCACCGGCACCCCCGCTAGTTCCACGATCTCCAGCTCTCCAGTCCAGCTCACCCTACATGAGACTATGGTTAGAAAAAGGAAGTACTTAGCCTCGCATCCGCGTACACAGGGTTTGAACGCCCACATAGCTAGACTAATCTCGTTAGAGATGATGCCCTACCGGTTAGTTGAAAGCGAAGCTTTCAAAGCCCTGATGGACTACGCTGTACCACGCTACGAGCTACCCAGTCGACACTTTTTTTCCAGAAAAGCCATCCCAGCCCTCCACCAGCATGTTAAAGAGCGCATCGTCCATGCATTCAGGCAATCTGTGAGCACAAAGGTGCACCTGACAACAGATGCATGGACCAGTAGGCATGGCCAGGGACGTTACGTGTCCATCACGGCACACTGGGTGAATGTTGTGGATGCAGGGTCCACAGGGGACAGCAAGTTTGGGACAGTTCTGCCTAGCCCACGGTATAGGCAACAGTTGGCTGTAGCCGTTCGCACCCCCTCTTCGTCCTCCTGCAGAAGCGAGAGCTCGTCCACAGACCGCAGTCGCACAACCACTCCATCCGCAGCTGCCACTGTTGCACACCAGGTCTCCCATTATGGGGCAGCTACTGGCAAACGTCAGCAGGCTGTATTGGCTATGAAGTGTTTGGGCAACAACAGACACACCGCGGAAGTTCTGTCCGAGTTCTTGCAGAAAGAAACGCAGTCGTGGCTGGGCACTGTAGATCTTGAGGCAGGCAAGGTAGTGAGTGATAACGGAAGGAATTTCATGGCTGCCATCTCCCTTTCCCAACTGAAACACATTCCTTGCCTGGCTCACACCTTAAACCTGGTGGTGCAGTGCTTCCTGAAAAGTTATCCGGGGTTATCCGACCTGCTCCTCAAAGTGTGTGGACTTTGCTCACATATCCGCCGTTCGCCCGTACACTCCAGCCGTATGCAGACCTATCAGCGTTCTTTGAACCTTCCCCAGCATCGCCTAATCATAGACGTTGCAACAAGGTGGAACTCAACACTGCACATGCTTCAGAGACTGTGCGAACAGAGGCGGGCTGTTATGTTTTTGTGGGAGGATACACATACACGGGCAGGCAGTAGGATGGCAGACATGGAGTTGTCAGGTGTGCAGTGGTCGAAGATTCAAGACATGTGTCAAGTCCTTCAGTGTTTTGAGGAATGCACACGGCTGGTTAGTGCAGACAACGCCATAATAAGCATGAGCATCCCCCTAATGCGTCTGCTGATGCAAAGTTTGACGCACATAAAGGATCAGGCGTCTGCAGCTGAGGAAGAGGAAAGCCTTGATGACAGTCAGCCATTGTCTGGCCAGGGCAGTGTACAGGACGAGTTAGCGGGCGAAGAGGAGGAGGAGGACGAGGAGGATGATGGGGATGATTATATTTTTAATGAGGAAGCTTTTCCGGGGCCACTGGAAATTGGTGGCGCGGCAAGGCCGGGTTCTGGTTTTTGGAGGGACACAAGTGACGTGGATTTGCCTGAAACTGCCCCTCAACCAAGCACAACCGCAGATTTGAGAACTGGAACTTTGGCCCACATGGCGGATTATGCCTTACGTATCCTCAAAAGGGACACACGCATAACTAAAATGATGAACGATGACGATTACTGGTTGGCCTGCCTCCTTGATCCTCGCTATAAAGGCAAATTGCAAAATATAATGCCACATGAGAACTTGGAACTAATATTAGCAACCAAACAATCAACTCTTGTTGACCGTTTGCTTCTGGCATTCCCTGCACACAGCGCCCGTGATCGTTCTCACACGAGCTGCAGGGGCCAGCAGACCAGAGGAGTTAGAGGGGCAGAAATCAGAAGTGGCGTTGGCCAGAGGGGTTTTCTGACCAGGTTGTGGAGTGATTTTGCTATGACCGCAGACAGGACAGGTACTGCAGCATCAATTCAAAGTGACAGGAGACAACATTTGTCCAGTATGGTTACAAACTATTTTTCATCCCTTATCGATGTTCTCCCTCAACCGTCATTCCCATTTGATTACTGGGCATCAAAATTAGACACCTGGCCAGAATTGGCAGAATATGCATTGCAGGAGCTTGCTTGCCCGGCAGCTAGTGTCCTATCAGAAAGAGTATTCAGTGCTGCAGGTTCAATACTAACAGAAAAAAGGACTCGTCTGGCAACCCAAAATGTAGATGATCTAACCTTCATTAAAATGAACCACAACTGGATTTCGAAATCTTTTGCCCCACCTTGCCCGGCCGACACCTAGCTTTCCTATGAAAAGGTCTTGCCTGTGGACTATTCTGAATGCCTTTACCAATCTCGTAATTTTCTGCACCTGATTGTCCAGCATACGACATGTTTACACCTCACTAAATGGCCAAACTCCCCACACGGGGCCGTGGTATCGACACTTGGCGACAGCACCCGTGAGAGTGCTGTTTGTCTGAAGAGGTGGGTGTGCCCGCTTTTGGTCGACGGCACTGCCACTGGGTCCCTCCTAGTACAATAAAGTGTCTCTGGCGGTGGTGGTGCGCACCCAACGTCAGACACACCGTTGTAATATGAGGGGCCCTGGGCCTGTACCGCCGGCCACAAGACAGTTCCCCCCCCCAGCTCAAACAGTGCTCTACCACTTGCAAAATTATCTCACAGCTCCACCAATGTTTAGTCTATGCGCTGACATCCTTCAATGCCTGCCACTGACAATACCATTGTATTGACATTTTTGTTATGTTAGGCCTTCGAAGCCTGTCTGCGGTCACTCCTTCCACTAGGCCTCCACTGACCACACCACTGCTGCCCGTGTACCCCTGGAACCAATTTAAAATTGCCTACAGCCATGTGTTATTATTTTAGGCCTTCGATGCCTGTCTGCGGTCACTCCTTCCACTAGGCCTCCACTGACCACACCACTGCTGCCCGTGTACCCCTGGAACCAATTTAAAATTGCCTACAGCCATGTGTTATTATTTTAGGCCTTCGATGCCTGTCTGCGGTCACTCCTTCCACTAGGCCTCCACTGACCACACCACTGCTGCCCGTGTACCCCTGGAACCAATTTAAAATTGCCTACAGCCTGCCCAATTTTTTTATTTTAGGCCTTCGATGCCTGTCTGCGGTCACTCCTTCCACTAGGCCTCCACTGACCACACCACTGCTGCCCGTGTACCCCTGGAACCAATTTAAAATTGCCTACAGCCATGTGTTATTATTTTAGGCCTTCGATGCCTGTCTGCGGTCACTCCTTACAATATGCCTCCACTGACCAGGCCACTGCTGCCCGTGTACCCCTGGAACCAATTTAAAATTGCCTACAGCCTGCCCAATTTTTTTATTTTAGGCCTTCGATGCCTGTCTGCGGTCACTCCTTCCACTAGGCCTCCACTGACCACACCACTGCTGCCCGTGTACCCCTGGAACCAATTTAAAATTGCCTACAGCCATGTGTTATTATTTTAGGCCTTCGATGCCTGTCTGCGGTCACTCCTTCCACTAGGCCTCCACTGACCACACCACTGCTGCCCGTGGACCCCTGGAACCAATTTAAAATTGCCTACAGCCATGTGTTATTATTTTAGGCCTTCGATGCCTGTCTGCGGTCACTCCTTACAATATGCCTCCACTGACCACACCACTGCTGCCCGTGTACCCCTGGAACCAATTTAAAATTGCCTACAGCCTGCCCAATTTTTTTATTTTAGGCCTTCGATGCCTGTCTGCGGTCACTCCTTCCACTAGGCCTCCACTGACCACACCACTGCTGCCCGTGTACCCCTGGAACCAATTTAAAATTGCCTACAGCCATGTGTTATTATTTTAGGCCTTCGATGCCTGTCTGCGGTCACTCCTTACAATATGCCTCCACTGACCACACCACTGCTGCCCGTGTACCCCTGGAACCAATTTAAAATTGCCTACAGCCAGCCCAATTTTTTTATTTTAGACCTTCGATGCCTGTCTGCGGTCCGTTCTTTCTAATACTACTACACTGACCAGGCCACTGCTGCCCGTGTACCCCTGGAACCAATTTAAAATTGCCTACAGCCATGTGTTATTATTTTAGACCTTCGATGCCTGTCTGCGGTCACTCCTTCCACTAGGCCTCCACTGACCACACCACTGCTGCCCGTGGACCCCTGGAACCTATTTTTAATTGCATAGAGCATCCTTTTTTTAATAGTAGGCGTACAAAGCCTGTCTGCGGTCCACTATTGAAATTGTCCTCCACTGCCCAGAGCACTGCTGCTTGTGTACCCCTGTAACTTTTTTAAGCTGCAGTGAGCCACATTTTTGGGTTAAGTCCTACTACCTGTGTCTGTCTGCGCCACTCAATTCAGCTGTGTTCCTTTGAAAAAAGCTGAGCGTCAATAGTCTTGTTTTCAGCCTCTAGGAATTTTAAAACTGCATTGGGGGTACAACTTTGGTAGGGCCTACTAACGGTGTCTGCCTCCCCAAGGTGTGCCCCAGGTTTCCTCGCCATTGCTTCGATCTTAATGCTCTCGTTTAGTAGTTGTTGGAAACTACACTGCATTAGGCCTACAAATTGGGTATGGGGTGTAGAGAGATGGTGTGTTCCACTCCAAGGTGTGCCCCAGGTTTCCTCGCCATTGCTTCGATCTTAATGCTCTCGTTTAGTAGTTGTTGGAAACTACACTGCATTAGGCCGACAAATTGGGTATGGGGTGTAGAGAGATGGTGTGTTCCACTCCAAGGTGTTCTCCAGGTTGCCTTTCCTGAGCTTCGATCTTCCGGCTCTCGTTTAGTAGTTCTTGGAAACTACACTGCATTAGGCCTACAAATTGGGTATGGGGTGTAGAGAGATGGTGTGTTCCACTCCAAGGTGTTCTCCAGGTTGCCTTTCCTGAGCTTCGATCTTCCTGCTCTCGTTTAGTAGTTGTTGGAAACTACGCTGCATTAGGCCTACAAATTGGGTATGGGGTGTAGAGAGATGGTGTGTTCCACTCCAAGGTGTTCCCCAGGTTTCCTCGCCAATGCTTCGATCTTCATGCTCTCGTTTAGTAGTTGTTGGAAACTACACTGGATTAGGCCTACAAATTGGGTATGGGGTGTAGAGAGATGGTGTGTTCCACTCCAAGGTGTTCTCCAGGTTGCCTTTCCTGAGCTTCGATCTTCCGGCTCTCGTTTAGTAGTTGTTGGAAACTACGCTGCATTAGGCCTACAAATTGGGTATGGGGTGTAGAGAGATGGTGTGTTCCACTCCAAGGTGTTCCCCAGGTTTCCTCGCCAATGCTTCGATCTTCATGCTCTCGTTTAGTAGTTGTTGGAAACTACACTGCATTAGGCCTACAAATTGGGTATGGGGTGTAGAGAGATGGTGTGTTCCACTCCAAGGTGTTCTCCAGGTTGCCTTTCCTGAGCTTCGATCTTCCGGCTCTCGTTTAGTAGTTGTTGGAAACTACGCTGCATTAGGCCTACAAATTGGGTATGGGGTGTAGAGAGATGGTGTGTTCCACTCCAAGGTGTTCTCCAGGTTGCCTTTCCTGAGCTTCGATCTTCCGGCTCTCGTTTTGTAGTTCTTGGAAACTACACTGCATTAGGCCTACAAATTGGGTATGGGGTGTAGAGAGATGGTGTGTTCCACTCCAAGGTGTTCTCCAGGTTGCCTTTCCTGAGCTTCGATCTTCCGGCTCTCGTTTAGTAGTTGGAAACTACGCTGCATTAGGCCTACAAATTGGGTATGGGGTGTAGAGAGATGGTGTGTTACACTCCAAGGTGTTCTCCAGGTTGCCTTTCCTGAACTTCTATCTTCAGGCTCTCATTAAATTGTGGTTAAATGGAACAACTGCATTTGGCGTACTAGTTGGTTTGGGGCCTACTATCGGTGTCTGCCACTCCTTGCTGTTCTCCTGGTTTCCTGTCCTGAAATTCCATTTTCAGGCTCTCGTTAAGTAGTTGTTAATGTTAGACTGCATTTGGCCTACTAGTTGGGTTGGGGCCTACTATCGGTGTCTGCCACTCCTTGCTGTTCTCCTCAACTGAACAAAGCTGGGCCGCCTGTTTACTACGGTTGCCAATTTTGAACTGCATGTCGACTACTTACTGATTTGGGCCTACTCTCTGTGTCAGCCTCTCATTCCAGTTGTCGTCCACTGCAATGCCCCCTGGTTAGTCCTGTTTTACCAATTTTGAACTGCATTTAGCCCACTTTATTCTTTGGGCCTATATCTGTGTTTCCTCCTCATCCTGCCCATTGCCCAGCAAGTGATAGATGAGTCTGCTGGTACATTGACCCATAACGCAAAATTCCCCGTGCACGCTACACAGCAAGATTGTGACCCTGCTGAAAGTCAGGTTCCTCTTCCCGCATACCATACCACCTTACACGGGGACAAAGAGGAAGGTGCAGATGAAAGTGCAGGTTCCTTCATCAGGTGGGGGGAGGAATACTAGTTGGCGACGTCACTGGCACAGGGCCTCTCATAGTACGCAAAAGTGTTGCTGCCGGTGGGAGGCGCCCCCGCCGTGCAAACACACCGCTGTACTTTGAGGGGCCCTGTGCCAGTGCCAGTGCCAATGCCAACGAGTGGGCCCCCCCTGCTTGCTCAGGATCACAGCACTTGCAAAGTTGAAATACTTACCTCTCCCTGCTCCACTGCCGTGACGTGGTCCAGATTTACTGGGCCCACTAATTACTTGAACCAGCCCTACCCCCCACAACTTTAGCCAAATGACCCCCAATTTCAAATGCCTTCCAATTATTATAAGGTAAATTACGATTGACAAGCTTCTTTAACAAGAATGGATGTTTTTGCCATTAAAATGGGCAGTGTAGGTGTTTTCCTGGCCTCCACTCACTGCCGACTATGCTCCCCCATTGACTTGCATTGGGTTTCGTGTTTCGGGCGATACCCGACTTTTCGCGATAATCGGCCGATTCCACTCGACTCGACTTCTAAGATAGTCGGGTTTCGCGAAACACGGCTCGACTCTAAAAAGGTCAAGGTCGCTCAACCCTACCCGCCGCAAATCAGGGGAGATGGCAGACACAATTACTCCTTCCTTGAGGATACCCGCCGGCTCAGATAAACCCGGAGAGTCGGGTACAAAACTCCTAGACAGAGCATCCGCCTTCACATTTTTAGAGCCCAGAAGGTACGAAATCACAAAGTCAAAACGGGCAAAAAACAACGACCAACGAGCTTGTCTAGGATTCAAGCGCTTGGCAGACTCGAGATAAGTCAAGTTCTTATGATCAGTCAATACCACCACGCGATGCTTAGCTCCTTCAAGCCAATGACGCCACTCCTCAAATGCCCACTTCATGGCCAGCAACTCTCGGTTGCCCACATCATAATTTCGCTCAGCAGGCGAAAACTTCCTGGAAAAGAAAGCGCATGGTTTCATCACTGAGCAACCAGAACCTCTCTGTGACAAAACAGCCCCTGCTCCAATCTCAGAAGCATCAACCTCGACCTGGAACGGAAGAGAAACATCTGGTTGACACAACACAGGGGCAGAAGAAAAACGACGCTTCAACTCTTGAAAAGCTTCCACAGCAGCAGAAGACCAATTGACCACATCAGCACCCTTCTTGGTCAAATCGGTCAATGGTTTAGCAATACTAGAAAAATTGCCGATGAAGCGACGATAAAAATTAGCAAAGCCCAGGAACTTTTGCAGACTTTTCAGAGATGTCGGCTGAGTCCAATCATGGATGGCTTGGATCTTAACAGGATCCATCTCGATAGTAGAAGGGGAAAAGATGAACCCCAAAAATGAAACCTTCTGCACACCAAAGAGACACTTTGATCCCTTCACAAACAAAGAATTAGCACGCAGGACCTGAAAAACCGTTCTGACCTGCTTCACATGAGACTCCCAATCATCCGAGAAGATCAAAATGTCATCCAAGTACACAATCAGGAATTTATCCAGGTACTCTCGGAAGATGTCATGCATAAAGGACTGAAACACTGATGGAGCATTGGCAAGTCCGAACGGCATCACGAGATACTCAAAATGACCCTCGGGCATATTAAATGCAGTTTTCCATTCATCGCCTTGCTTAATTCGCACCAGATTATACGCACCACGAAGATCTATCTTTGTGAACCAACTAGCCCCCTTAATCCGAGCAAATAGATCAGATAACAATGGCAAGGGGTACTGAAATTTAACCGTGATCTTATTGAGAAGGCGGTAATCTATACAAGGTCTCAGCGAACCATCCTTCTTGGCTACAAAAAAGAACCCTGCTCCTAATGGCGACGATGACGGGCGAATATGCCCCTTCTCCAGGGATTCCTTCACATAACTGCGCATAGCGGTGTGCTCAGGCACGGACAAATTAAACAATCGACCTTTTGGGAATTTACTACCAGGAATCAAATTGATAGCACAATCACAATCCCTATGCGGAGGTAGAGTATTGGACTTGGGCTCATCAAATACATCCCGGTAATCAGACAAGAACTCTGGGACCTCAGAAGGGGTGGATGACGAAATTGACAGAAATGGAACATCACCATGTACCCCCTGACAACCCCAGCTGGACACCGACATGGATTTCCAATCTAATACTGGATTATGGGCTTGTAGCCATGGCAACCCCAACACGACTACATCATGCAGATTATGCAACACCAGAAAGCGAATAACCTCCTGATGTGCAGGAGCCATGCACATGGTCAGCTGGGTCCAATATTGAGGCTTATTCTTGGCCAAAGGCGTAGCATCAATTCCTCTCAATGGAATAGGACACTGCAAGGGCTCCAAGAAAAACCCACAACGCTTAGCATATTCCAAGTCCATCAAATTCAGGGCAGTGCCTGAATCCACAAATGCCATGACAGAATACGATGACAAAGAGCAGATCAAGGTAACGGACAGAAGAAATTTTGACTGTACAGTACCAATGGTGGCAGACCTAGCGAACCGCTTAGTGCGCTTAGTACAATCAGAGATAGCATGAGTGGAATCACCACAGTAGAAACACAGACCATTCAGACGTCTATGTTCTTGCCGTTCTACTCTGGTCAAAGTCCTATCACACTGCATAGGCTCAGGTTTAAGCTCAGGTAATACCGCCAAATGGTGCACAGATTTACGCTCACGCAAGCGTCGACCGATCTGAATGGCCAAAGACATAGACTCATTCAAACCAGCAGGCATAGGAAATCCCACCATGACATCCTTAAGGGCTTCAGAGAGACCCTTTCTGAATATTGCTGCCAGCGCAGATTCATTCCATTGAGTGAGCACTGACCACTTTCTAAATTTCTGACCATATACCTCTATCTCATTCTGAGCCTGACAAAGAGCCAGCAAATTTTTTTCTGCCTGATCCACTGAATTAGGCTCATCGTACAGCAACCCAAGCGCCAGGAAAAACGCATCGATATTACTCAATGCAGGATCTCCTGACGCAAGAGAAAACGCCCAGTCCTGAGGGTCGCCGCGCAAAAAAGAAATGACGATCCTAACCTGTTGAATTGGGTCACCAGAAGAGCGAGGTTTCAAAGCCAGAAATAGTTTACAATTATTTTTGAAACTCAGAAATTTAGTTCTATCTCCAAAAAACAAATCTGGAATAGGAATTCTCGGTTCTAGCAAAGAATTCTGAACCACAAAATCTTGAATATTTTGAACTCTTGCCGTGAGCTGATCCACACATGAAGACAGACCTTTAATGTCCATTGCTACACCTGTGTCCTGAACCACCCAAATGTCTAGGGGAAAAAAAAGACAAAACACAGTGCAAAGAAAAAAAAATGGTCTCAGAACTTCTTTTTTCCCTCTATTGAGAATCATTAGCACTTTTGGCTTCTTGTACTGTTATGAAAGGCAATTCAGAATCACAATGGACATGGAGGTCAGAGCACATACAGTGATCTGACAATAACCCAAAATAATAGAACAAGCTCTGAGACGTGAAAACTATGCAGACCGCAATCCCTAAGCCTATCAAACCACACTAAAGGTAGCCGTGGAGCGCTCCTGACCAGAACCTAGGCGCCTCGTCACAGCCTGAGAAACTAGCTAGTCCTGAAGATAGAAAAATAAGCCTACCTTGCCTCAGAGAAATTCCCCAAAGGAAAAGGCAGCCCCCCACATATAATGACTGTGAGTAAGATGAAAACACAAACATAGAGATGAAACAGATTTAGCAAAGTGAGGCCCGACTAGCTGAACAGAACGAGGATAGGGAAGATAACTTTGCGGTCAGCACAAAAACCTATAAATAACCACGCAGAGGGGACAAAAAGACCCTCCGCACCGACTAACGGTACGGAGGTGGTCCCTCTGCGTCTCAGAGCTTCCAGCAGGCAAGAAAAACCAATAAAGCAAGCTGGACTGAAAAATAGCAACAAAATAACATTAGCAAAACTTAGCTTTGCAGAGCAGCAGGCCACAGGAACGATCCAGGGAAAAAACAAGTCCTACACTGGAACATTGACAGGAAGCATGGATCAAAGCATCAGGTGGAGTTAAGTAGAGAAGAAGCTAACGAGCTCACCAGATCACCTGAGGGAGGAAACTCAGAAGCTGCAGTACCACTTTCCTCCACAAACGGAAGATCCCAGAGAGAATCAGCCGAAGTACCACTTGTGACCACAGGAGTGAACTCTGCCACAGAATTCACAACAGTCATCAGCAAGAAACATCAACTGTAATATAAAGCTGAGACACTGCAACCACTAAGGTTGGAACTAATTCTGATTCCAGTCCTTCAATACCTTCCATGTCACAGTCAATAGTGAACATGGAATCTAAATGGTTAACAAAAATAAAGGGTTGTCTCTGTACTTCATCAGTCCCGATAGGTTGCTATTGCAGCCTGAGGCCTAAGATTGGCTTCAGGGTTCATATTCTACATGGGAATAATGGCCTATACACCAGTTTAAAATAAAACATACAGACACAATACAATGTTTGGAAGTGTATTATATAAGAGATTAGAGGATTGCATGTAAAAGGCAAGTAAAGTGAAAAGAAAAAAAAAGTTAAAAAAAAAAATTCAAGTGGAAAGAAAATTCACCCTTTCATATTTTAAAGTCTATGTACAGTTTTATACCTATAGTTTTATTTTTTGGTTCAGACAGTATCTCATAGAAAATAGGCTGTAGAAAAGGAAATGAGAAAAGCACATGCAGAGGAAATATTAAGTGGAGGGAAGAAGCTATGCTGATATAGGAGCTAATGAAGACAGTATCCTCAATACACATAGAGCTCACATCCAGCCTACATTACTGGGAGAGACAC
Source organism: Ranitomeya imitator (assembly GCF_032444005.1). NCBI lineage: Eukaryota > Metazoa > Chordata > Amphibia > Anura > Dendrobatidae > Ranitomeya > Ranitomeya imitator. Next base: position 870,594,526 of record NC_091282.1, read on the forward strand.
TCCCACAAGAGAAGAATCAGAAAAGTTGTGTACTGAAAGTTGTAAAATATTAATAACTACATAAACTAAATTAAATGTCACCTTTTGTCCTTTAGTATCGAAAAAAGTACATAATTTGCATTGCTGCTGATGCTACTGGCAGGAACTGTTCCATGCTGCTCAGTGTCCATGTCATAAAAACCTGAAAAATCAGTTTATATAGTTAGGTCTACAAATATTTTGACTTTTACACAAGTTTTGGCATTTTATCTATTTACTAAAACCTGTTCAAGTTACAGTTATATAATCAACATGGGCTTAACGTGTAGACTTTCAGCTTTAATTTGAGGGTATTCACATCTTAATTTGAGTAAGGGTGTAGGAATTACAGCTCTTTATTATGTAACTGCCTCATTTTAAAAGGACCAAAAGTAATCGGATGATTTTTTTAACAGCTCTTTAATGGACTGCGCTTTTCCCTTGTAAATTCATCATCATTTAAACTGGTAAAAGGTCTGGAGCTTATTCCAGGTGTGACATTTGGATTTGGAAGCTGTTTCTGTGAACCCACACCATGCTGTCAAATGGGCTGTCAGTGGAAGAGAAACAGATCATCATTAGGCAGAAAAAAATGAAGAAATCTATCAGAGAGATAGCAGAAATGTTAGGAGTGGCCAAATCAACAGTCTGGCTCTTTCGGCAAAAAAAGAGCGCTCTAATGAGCTTGGAAACTACAAAAAGGGTGGACATTCTCGGAAGACAATGCAGTGAGCCATGGGGGAGGTTCCAGATCTTGCAGTGCGGTCAGCTTGGAAATGTAGTTCTGCTGGCAGCAGACTTTAATGGCAGGGTAGCTGAAGTAGGTCCCTTATGCACTTCCCTCAGGTCCACAACAATTATCAGTAGGGGAAGGTGGAAGGTGACACTTAGGCTATGTGCACACGTTCAGGTTTTTTCGCGTTTTTTTCGCATTTTTTTGCGCTAAAAATGCTATAAAAACTCATTAAAAACGCATACATTATGCATTCTATCATTTAGAATGCATTCTGCATGTTTTGTGCACATGGATGCGTTTTTTTCCACGAAAAAAACGCATTGCGGTAAAAAAATGAGCATGTTCAATATTTTTGCGGATTTTCTGCGTTTTTCCCGCAATTCTATGCATTTGAGAAAAAACACAAAAAACGCGAAAAAAAAGCATGCGGATTTCTGGCAGAAATATCAGGTTTTTGTCAGGAAAATTTCTGCCAGAAATCCTGACATGTGCACATACCCTTACTTAGATGGTATAAGACCCCCCTGTGGGCCCTCCTGGAGAGGTGGTGTCTGCGTGCAGTTGTTGGAGCACCCCTGATGTTCATGTAATTACAAGCAGCCAGACATATGTGAGCTTGTAAATGTAACACTTTACTGAAGGAGAAAACGATACAGTTTCTCTCTTATATACAAAGTGTGTGTAATTTGCAGTATGTTACACTGCATATGGTGCGCACGAAATAAGGTGTCTCCTTATGAAACAAGCACATTTAGGGCCTCTCTGGGCGGCTGGAGCACAGTTCTTTTCACTTGCTACTGGAGAGAATATTAAGAACAGTCCAGGTAATGCTACACTGATGGCGGGACGTTCACGAGTTGGCTCCACGTGGCGACACACTAGTAGTGTGGAAGTAATCTACTGTTCCCTTTTACTGGGGGTAGGTCAGACAAAGTTTGTGGCATGGCAGACACGTGGATCTGGTTTGTGGCTGGAAGCACATAGGAAGACCAGTATGCAGTAAAGCACATAATCAGCCTCATCTCTCCTGACTGTACAAGCCTTCCTTCCTTTGTGGAGGCGACTATATGGAGAATGATGTCCCCTCAGCGTGGACTGGAATGTATTCAGGAGCAGTGGAGCTTCCACCCTCTGCCTTGATTAGCCTGGACTAAACTTTTTTGAACCAGCTCACAGGAAGTATGTACACTGAGCTGAAGGCTCCTCCCAGCCATTTATATGGCAGCTTATTATGTGGAAATTAATCACCTAACTTCCATACGCAAACATTGGCCAATTTACAATGCCCTTGATGCATCCTCAATGTACAGACATTACAACACTCAATGTATTAAATCACAGCGGCACACTGGAACGAATCTACTGCCACACGACAACTGTTTCACTCAGTAGCAGTAGACCGAATACTTGGATACCATAACTGGAGTGGAAAATCGTAGAATGCTTTCTATGGTGAAGAAAGACCCCTTCACAACATCCACCTAAGGGAAGAACACTCCCCGGGAAGTAGGTGTTTTAGTATCTAAGTCTACCATAAAGAGAAGACTTCATGAGGGTGATCCACAAGATGCAAACCATTAATTAGCCTTAAAGGGAATGTGTCACCCCCGGGACTTATATGACACATCAGAATCATTTGGCTGCTTCTGACTTTAGTCACATCATTAATATACACTAGTGACACAGTGCCACTGGCAGCCATGCATGCCCATTCCATCACACTGCCTCTACCACATTTTACAGAGGATCATGCGCCGTTCCAAGCCTTCTCCATACTTTCTTCTTCCTTTCTTGAACAGGTTGATCTTAGTTTCATCTATCCAAAGAATGTTTTTCTAGAACTGAGCTAGGTTTTTAATTTTTTTTTGGCAAGATTTAATCTGTCTTTTCCATTTTGAAAGGAATCGGTCACTCACTGGGATGTATATGACCTATTTATGTGGGCATACAGGTAATAGAAATGTTACACTATTCCTACCTGTATGCCTCATATTAATGGTCTTGTTTCTGAGAAATCTTTATATTTCCTTATGTTAATGATTTTTTCTAGACTAGAAAACCCTGCCTCCTCTCCTAATTGTAGTATCACCCCTCTCCCATCATCTTCAGTTATGGCCCCGGAATCCTGCGCTTGCACCTTGCACTCCCTCAGAAATACATACCTCATCCTCCCTTTCTATGTGCTCTCCCCACTTCCTCCCTGCATAGTCATCACTGTGTACACATAGTTCCTAGTGATGACTATGCCAGGAGGAAGTGGAGTGAGTCGCCAGCGCCTGCACAGAAGATCCCTGCAGTGCCCACAGAGGGGAGGAAGAGGTATGGATTTGTGAGGGAGTGCAGGGCGTAGGCACGGGATTCCGGGGCCAGAACTAACATGCATGGTAGGGGGGTGAAATTATAATGATGCCAGGAGGCAGGGATTTCTTCCATTTACTGCACGCCCCGGGGCCTAAAAGAAATCATTAGCATAAGAAAATAAAATTTCTCAGCAAAAAGACCGTTAATATGAGCCATACAGGTAAGCATAGTTTAACATTTCTATTACCTGTATGCCCATATTAATAGGTCATATACATCCCGGGGAGTGACAGTTTCCTTTTAAAATGGAAAGGACAGATTAAAATTTGCCAAAAAAAATCTAAAGAAGCTAGTCCTGTTCTAGAAAAACATTCTTTGGACAGATGAAACTAAGATCAACCTGCACCAGAGTGATGGGAAGAAGAAAGTATGGAGAAGGCTTGGAATGGCTCATGATCCAAAGCATACCACATCCTCTGTAAAACATGGTAGAGGCAGTGTGATGGCATGGGCACGCATGGCTGCCAGTGGCACTGGGTCACTAGTGTTTATTGATGATGTGACTAAAGACAGAAGCAGCCGGATGAATTCTGAAGTGTACAGGGCGATACTTTCTGCTCAGATTTAACCAAATGCAGTAAGGTTGATTGGACGGCACGTCACAGTATATATGGACAACGACTCAAAACATACTGTGAAAGCAACCCAGAAGTTTTAAGGCAAAGAAGTGAAATTTTCTGCAGTGGCCGATTCAAACACCAAATCTCAAACCCATTGAACATGCATTTCACATGCTTAAGACAAAACTTAAAGGGGTTGTCCACTACTAGGAGAACCTCTTCTTGCACTAATGTTTGGCCCCGATTAAATAGAAAACCTATACTCACCTCTTGTGTCGTTCTAGCAGTGTCAGCACTCACTCTCCTTGGTGCTCTCGCAGTGTAGTGACACGTGACCCCGGGGCACAATTAGCTCTGGCGTTATTGTCCCTGCCTACATACAGATTGAAGAAGAAGCCAGGGCTGCAGATTCTCTCTGGCTTCCTCTTCATGTTCAATCCATACGTAGGCAGGGACAGTGACGCTATCACTGATTGGGCGTTGGGGTCACATGTCACAACACCACACAAGAGCCCTGGGGAGAGTAAGTGCCGACACCGCACTAACGGCATCGGCACGGGAGGTGAGTATAGTTTTTTTATTTTATCGGGCCAAACATTTAGATCAAGAAGGGTTTGGACTAGTAGTGGACAACCCCTTTAAGGCAAAAAGTCCCACAAACAAGCAACAACGGAAGTCAGCTGCAGTAAATGTCTAGCATAGCTTTACTGTACATTGGAGGAAACCCAGCGTTTGCGAAGTCTGAAAGCCATGGGCGTCACCAATCATTGCATGCAAAGGATTCTGTGCAAAGTATTAAAAATTAATATGTTATTTATAGTAAATTTAATTTGTCAAATTACTTTTGATCCCCTGAAATAAGGAGGCTTTGTAGAAGAATGGTTGCAATTCCTAAATGTTTCACAGAATATTTTTGTTCAATCATTATAATTAAACCTGAAAGTCTACACTTCAATTGCATCTCATTTGTTTAGTGTCCTGCAGACCCCAAATCACGAAGTCGCTGTCCATGTTTCTGGACCAAACTGTATGTCTAACCACTGATCTCGTTGGACTGCACTTGTGTAATTTTTTTTGCGTGAGTTCAAAGGTCCTTAGTTGTAGCTCATACGATCACTACTTGGATTAACCCCTTTACCCCACAAGGCTGTTTGCACCTTGATGACCAGGCCAAATTTACAATTTTTGAAAACCGAAATGATGGGTAACTTCAAAGAACTGAACGATACATACCATAATGCTACTAATATATATAACCTAGAGAAATAACCCACTTAGACCAGGATTTATAGGAAGAGTATCCAAATGTATTAACCTGTTATATTGTACTAGATTGTGGCCCGATTCTAACGCATCGGGCATGTCCCCGTAGTATATGGACAATGATGATTCCAGAATTCGCGGCACACTGTGCCCGTCGCTGATTGGTCGAGGCAACCTTCATGACATCATCGTCGCCATGGCAACCATTATGACATCTACGTCGATACTGTGCCCGTCGCTGAATCAGAAGACGCCTCGACCAATCACAGACGCGGGATGTCAACGTCCTTTATGACATCATCGTCGCTGTGCCCGTTCCTGATTGGTCGAGGCCTGGCGGCCTCAACCAATCAGAGACGCGGGATTCCTACGTCGATGCTGTGCCCGTTGCTGATTGGTCGAGGCCTGGCGGCCTCGACCAATCAGAGACGTGGGATTTGCAGGACAGACAGACAGACAGAAAGACAGACAGATGGAAAAACCCTTAGGCAATTATATATATAGATTATTGTGCATTAACGCAGGGTCCCGATCGTCATCATGATGACATCCGGGTCACCAGAGCTAGGAAAGTTGCTGATCATGTGCAGCGCATGATCAGCAACTTTCCATCTCAGTACAGAGCTGACAGTTTCTACAGCATGGGGATACTAGTGCAAAAAATGAGAGTCCCATATTGGGACAAAGTAAACAAAAGTAAACAGAACTTTTATAAAATAATTGAAAAAAATATAAAAATAATAAAAAAAATATAAATATATTGTGTGTCTATAAATAAATATTGGTGCAAATATTTTTTTTTAAACAATAAAAGTGCACATATTTGGTATAGCCACGTCCGCAATGACCCGACCTATAAAACTGTTCCACTAGTTAACCCCTTTAGAGAACACCATAAAAAATAAAAAGCAAGGCAAAAAACAATGCTTTATCATCATACCGCCGAGACAAAAATGGAATAAAACACATAAAAAAGACAGATATAAATAAACATGGAACGATGAAAACGTCATCTTTTCCCTCAAAAAACAAGCTGCCTTACAGCTCCATCTGTGAAAAATAAAAAAGTTATAGCTCTCAGAATAAAACGATGCAAAAATAATTTTTTTTCTATAAAATAGTTTTTATTGTGTAAAAGCGCCAAAACATAACAAAACTATATGAATGAGGTATCGCTTTAATCATACTGTCCCGAAGAATAAAACTTCCTTATCAATTTTACCACACGCGGAATGGCATAAACCACCCCCCTGCCCCCTCCCCCCCCCCAAAAAAAAAAGTAAATCCTGAATTGCTGGTTTTCGTCCATTATTCCTGGCAAAAATCAGAATAGAAAGCGATCAAAAAATGCCATGTGGCCGAAAATGGTAGTAATAAAAATATCAACTAGTTCTGAAAAAAACAAGCCCCTATGGTCCAAAATCTGGAAAAATTATAGCTCTCAAAATATGGTGATGCAAAAACAATTTTTTGCAATAAAAAGCATCTTTTAGGCTGGTTTCACACGTCCTGATATTTCCGGTACGGGAAAAAAATGTACAGGAGATGACAGTGTCTGTGTGTGTAATGCTTGTGGCACACATGTGGAAACCATGTGCCGCCTCAGTACCACACGGACGGGCGCTAGGGAAGAAGCACTACAGTAAGCGCTGTTCCCTGGCCCTGGGTGCTGAAGACGGCTTTCATCATTCTCCCCTGCTCTGCTGGTGATCAGCGTGAGCAGGGGAGAGTAATGAGAGTTATATTCAACTGATAACATTGACAGCAGGCGTCGAGTGATGGGACTATTCTATCACCTGCTGCCTATAAGGCCGGCCTCACACTCAGCGTATAAAAATACGGTCCGTATTCTACGGTCGCAGTACGCATCAAAATTCGAAATACGGTGATCCGTAAGTACTCCGTAGGCAAGGTGTGGTCGCGTATTTTGCGCATGTAATGTTGCGTATGTAATCCGTATGCCCACCGTAATGCGTATTTTTCACGCAACCTGACAAAATGGACATTTAACGATTTTGGAGGCTGAAATTGATTTAAATCACCATTATCAACCCTATTTAAGGCCTTTACAACAGGTGGCTCACTCCCATATGGCCATTTTGTGGTTTGCCATCTGTTGGAGTGTTGTGGTAACATTTGCACCATGTCTGACCTCCTGCAGTTCACCCCAACGCAGCGAGTTTTGTTTAACTGGGTCTTGTCGCGTCGGTTTGGCCAGCCATATCCTGTGATTGTGGATCCGCGAAGGAGGAGCAGAAGAATGTGGGTGCATCCTCTTTTGACAAAACGCCTCACTAAAGGCCATTTTCATCGGCTATATACAGCTCTGCGGGAACATCCAGAAAAGTTCTATCTCTACTGTCGCATGACAATCCAAACATTTGACAGATTGTTGGAGATATTACGGCCAGGAATCACATATCAGGACACAAGGATGCGAAAAGCCATATCGGCCGAGGAACGTCTTCTCCTTACCTTACGGTATGTATTCTACATCCTCACATACTGTATGTTGATGATCTTTTTTAGTTTATGTGTTTGTTTCTATCTTGTTTTTTCAGGAATATGTGTACATTAGGTCACAAGCAGATGTTACAAAGTTAGGAAAATGTTATATTTAAGCACCCTAAAGACATTTTTCACTTTCCAGCGTTAAGCATGTTTATGAAACTAGCAAATATGATTGTGCTTATTCATGTTTTGTGTGCACTCTTGAAACCTACCTAATATTTGTTTTTTGTTCACTTTCAGCTTCCTGACCACTGGATTGTCATTTGCTGGACTCCACCTGGAGTTTTTGATTGGCCGATCAACAATTTCTGGCATTGTGCGGTCAACCTGTAGGCAAATATGGGATAGACTCAAGGACCTTGTGATGCCTAAGCCAAAACAGGCTGATTGGCTCAAAATAGCCCGTGGGTTCCAGGACAATTGTGACTTTCCAAACTGCATTGGAGCGGTGGATGGGAAACGTATCAAGATACATAAGCCGCCGAACTCTGGCTCCCAATTCTACAATTATAAGCAGTTTTTCTCTGTAGTTCTGTTAGCTGTAGTTGACAGTAACTACAGGTTTATAATTGTAGACATTGGGGCCTATGGCCGAACTGGAGACTCTAGGGTCTTCGATTCGTCCATTATGGGTCGGCGGCTACGTGACAACCAGTTAGACCTCCCACCACCACAACAACTCCCAGGCTCCACTGCAGAAGCACTGCCTTTTTTTTTTGTTGGAGATGAGGCGTTCCAACTCACCAGACACGTCATGAGGCCTTATCCCCGGCGCAACCTCGACCACCGGCGGAGGATATTTAATTTGCGCCTTTCTAGGGTGCGGAGACTGGTGGAGTGCGCCTTTGGTATTCTGGTGGCCACATGGCGTGTCCTACAGACTGCCATACAGCTCAGTGAGGCTACAGTCAATGAAGTTATCAAAGCCTCAGTAATTTTGCACAACTATACCCGCATACATGATTGCTTCTCAGATGGTAATGATGAACACATGTTGCGTAGTGTAATTAGGCCAACACCACATGGCCCTCCTCCGCGCCGTCCCCTTTCTGGCCTAAAAGTTAGGGATGTTTTGACCAATTTTCTTGTTTCACCTCAGGGTTCTACTCCCTGGCAAGATTATGCTGTTTCTCAGTTGTGATTTCCTTATTTTCTATATATCTTTGTCAAATATAGTTTTTTCATCCACTGAAACAGTACTGTGTGTGTTGTGTTTCCTTAATGCCCATATGTTTAGAGAATATAAGTGTGATGTTATAATGATTGGTACACAAATATCAATTGGCTTTTGTAATAATTTTTTAGGAACAACCAAATCCTTTTTTGGTTAACTTGATACCATATTTTTTTCATATCGTTTTTTTGGGGGGGTTTGGTTCTTCAAACAAGTAACCACAACAAAGTGGAACTAGTGCCCAAACAAAGATAAAACAAGGTAGGCAGATCACAAAAATAAAGAATATACAAAAAACAAACAAAAACATTACAGATCCCTGTAAGTTGGTGGGGGAGATGGCGGCAGATCAGGGTCCTGGTCAGGGGGCCTTTGTTGGGCCAATTATCCTTCACCCTGTGAGGATGCTGTGGCTTGTGGCACAGAATACTGGCCTTGTCCATATTGGCCAGTTGTGTGTTGTCCATAAGCGAATTGTCTCCGGCCCTCATGCTGACGGACATATTGGCTCGCATAATACCCAACCCCAAAATGGCCATGTTGTCCAAACCCAGGTTGGGACCAGCCTACATCACTGGGTCTGGAAAAGTGGCCATATTGGGAATGTGGGTTGTAGGCTGACATTTGAAAAAGTGATGGCCTTTGTAGATTTTGGGGTGGGAGGGGTTGAGGTGGAGGTATACGTGGAGTAGGTGCTGCAAATCCTGATTGATCCTGCTCCTGTTGAGGGAATTGAAGGCGCAAGAGGTTTGTTTGGGAAAGCTGCCTTCGCTCCAGATATTCAAACACCTCATGGGGGTTATTTGGAGGGGGGCTTAGATCAATCAGGATTTGCATACACCCTCTCACACGTAGCCTCACCTCACGGGGAAGAGGTCTAAGGTAACGGGCAAGGCTGCGGGCAAAGGCCTCCTCTCCATCATCCGTGGCTGCCCTGGCCAAATACTGTAATTGAGGACCCCAGCGTCAACATCACTTCTTGTGGCTTGCAGCTCTCTCCTTCGGTGGGCTCTCCGTAAAGGCCCAGCTGCCTGTGGGGATGACACCAGTGGGCCTGTAGGGCTGCTGCTCTGGCTATGTTCCTCATGCCTTCCATCATCATGTGCTGCTGAGGGTGGTGGTGCTGCATCTTCCTCACTTGCTGCTGCCTGCAGTGATGATGATGCTGATGGGTCCTCAAGGATAGACGTGGAAGAATCTAAAGATGGGCCTGCCACCTCTTCCTCTACACTTACAGGATCGATCACAGCCTCCGATTCTGACCCGGTCTCCCTCTCTGTGAGGTTGGACTGTGTTCTGTTATTAACAAAAAAAATAAACGAAAAAAGATTTAAAAGGTTATTTTTTGTAGCCATTCTTTTATTACACATCTGTGAGATATAATCACAAAAAGTACCTACACACAACCTCAGATCAGCACAAGATCTCCTTCTCTACTCCCCTCTTATCTCCTATTCCCACAATGATATACAAGATTTATCTTGTGTATCACCCCTATTGTGAAAACCACTATCACAACACATCATACTGTCGCATACCATTTCAAGCTACACAAAAACCATGAAGACCCACCTCTTCAAACAATCAGATAACCTGCAGTAACCACCCATCCAACAAACCACTGCATGAACATCTCTAACCTCGCCTACTATATTCTCACCCATCCCTTGTTGTAGCTTGTGATGCTTTGTGGGCAGGGTCTTCTCTCCTCCAGGACCCTTTTGTAATTTTTGCTTGTTTACAATATTGTTTGCACTAGATTTACACATCCTTACATGTAATTCGCAATGTAATAAAGCTAACAAATAATCTTAATAATATTTATTTTCAGGAAAAATGTGTTGTGAGGTTATTACTTACTGCCTAAGATCCATACTGCCATCCAAAAATGAAAGACGGTCATAATAGATATATTTCTTCTTTTTGAGTGGGGCTGCTGACCCACTTCTTGCCCGCTGCTGTCTTTCCCGCCGGTACTGGTCCCGGATGCTGCGCCATCGTGTCATTACATCATCCACTGCAATTACATGTTCAGAAATATTGTTCAAGATCATTATGCACATAGCTTATTACAGTTGTCAGTGATATATTCTTCTTATTCTTATTGTTTATTTTTCTTGCACCATTATTTCCATGGTGCTGTAGATGATAAAGGGGTTACATGCAGAGGTCTATATATCGGTCACAGTAAAAAAACTTTACTGTCATAGACTGGTACAGAGGGGAGAGAACCCTGTCCTTGCAAACATACATTAGCTAAGATTTTGCCGAGGAAAATAAAATGCCTTGTGAAATAATTAGCCTAAAGTGTAAATTTATGTAAAAACAAATACCAGGGTCAACACCCCTCTGGACGAGGTATGAGTACGAAAAACTATTCAGCAGCGCTACATCAAGATTACCTATGTACATAAACACTTTATCATGTTAATCAACTTTTTGAATTTCAAAAAATGCCCACAAATGACATAGAAAGCTAAAAATGTTTCTTCAAGTTGTAGGGAAGATCAAAACATCCAACACCGCGGAGACACCATCACGTGTTTCTCAACGCAGTGATCTATGCAAATGCATGTAGAAAAGCCGCTTTTTGTAGGCTGATCACACATTTCTATGCTGTACAAACTGTGAGCACTGCACTGACAAGACAAATTTTTTAGATCATGATGGCATCTGGTTACCATAGCAATGATTGGGCCCCGGCGATGATGTCACGGGAGCGCCAATCCAAGGGAAGAGGGGGCTTCCTCACTCTGCCTGCTCTCTAAGCTTTGTGATCGATCACAGCATTTAGGGTGTTAAAGTGCTGGGAGTGGTGCAACAGAGGTCCTGACCCTGAGAGCCGTGTGTCAGCTGTTAGAATCAGCTGACACCTGGCTGCGATCGCATGCACAGATTCTGTGCTCGGGCATCCGCCATGACGTCCAAGGTCGTAAAGGGCTTAAGGAGACAGAGTAACATAATGTAAATCAGCACTGTAGTCTTTTCCAGCAGCATAAGAATAGTATATTCTCTAAAGGTACCTTCACACTGAACGATATCGCTAGCGATCCGTGACGTTGCAGCGTCCTGGATAGCGATATCGTTCAGTTTGACACGCAGCAGCGATCAGGATCCTGCTGTGATGTCGTTGGTCGCTGCAGAAAGTCCAGCACTTTATTTCGTCGCTGGACTCCCTGCAGACATCACTGAATCGGCGTGTGTGACGCCGATTCAGCGATGTCTTCACTGGTAACCAGGGTAAACATCGGGTTACTAAGCGCAGGGCCGCGCTTAGTAACCCGATGTTTACCCTGGTTACCAGCGTAAACGTAAAAAAAAAAAACACTACATACTTACCTTCCGCTGTCTGTCCTCGGCGCTTTGCTTCCTGCACTGGCTGTGAGCGCCAGCCAGCCGGAAAGCACAGCGGTGACGTCACCGCTCTGCTTTCCGGCCGCTGTGCTCACAGTCAGTGCAGGAAGCAGAGCGCCGGGGACAGACAGCGGAAGGTAAGTATGTAGTGTTTGTTGTTTTTACTTTTATGATGGTAACCAGGGTAAACATCGGGTTACTAAGCGCGGCCCTGCGCTTAGTAACCCAATGTTTACCCTGGTTACCGGCATCGTTGGTCGCTGGAGAGCTGTCTGTGTGACAGCTCTCCAGCGACCAAACAGCGACGCTGCAGCGATCGGCATCGTTGTCGGTATCGCTGCAGCGTCACTGAGTGTGAAGGTACCTTTACATTGCCTCCCTTTGCTGACTTCCTTGGAATCAATAGAAACAGCATGCCTCACCTGCAACTAAAACACCTCAACATGGTCAGATGCAGGCAGTTGCAAAGGATCCATCAGGGGCACCATTGTAAATTATCTTTGTAAAGCAACACTTTTTTTAAACACATCTAATTGTGGAACTGCTTAATTTTCCATTATATGTTGATTAAACAGCACTTTTATTTAATGGATAACCCCTTCAAACAATTTGGCTGCAGTTATTGCTTCATTAGCATGATAACTATTAATTTGTGGAACAGCCTATTTCGGGAGCTGCTCACAGTGGGACCCATCGATGATTAACCCCTTAGCGACCGCCGATACGCCTTTTAACGGCGGCCGCTAAGGGTACTTAAACCACAGCGCCTTTAATTAACGGCGCTGTGGAAAAAGTCAATAGCGCCCCCCAGAGGCCGATTTTCTCCGGGGTCTCGGCTGCCGGGGGTAGCCGAGACCCCAGAGAACATGATTCGGGGGTTTTTTAACCCACCCCGCATTTGCGATCGCCGGTAATTAACCGTTTACCAGCGATCGCAAAAAAAAAAAAAAAAACGCGATCTCTTTTTAATTTCTCTGTCCTCCGATGTGATCGCACATCGGAGGACAGAGAAAAGGGGTCCCAGGTGGCCCCCCAATACTCACCTAGCTCCCCCGATGCTCCTCGTGTCTCCCGGTGGGCGCCGCCATCTTCAAAATGGCGGGCGCATGCGCAGTGAGCCCGCCGGCCGGCACCGGGAGAATCTTTGGGGTCTCGGCTGCCGGGGGTAGCCGAGACCCCAAAGAGCATGATCGGGGTCGGTATTACCGACCCCTGTTTTGCGATCGCCGGTAATTAACTGTTTACCGGCGACCGCAAAAAAAAAAAAAAAAGTAAAGTGTAATTCTCTGTCCTCTGATGTGATCGCACATCAGAGGACAGAGAAATAGGGGGATTCGGGGACCCTAGCATACTCACCTAGGTCCCTGGATCCTCTTGCTGCTCCTCCTGGCCGCCGGCAGAAGAAAATGGCGGGCGCATGCCCAGTGCGCCCACCATCTGTCTCTATCTCCCGGCGGCAGGAGAACAGCAGTTGGGGCTAAAATTAGGGTTAGGGGTAGGGTTAGGGGTAGGGTTAGGGGTAGGGGTAGGGATAGGGTTAGGGGCAGGGTTAGGGGTAGGGTTAGGGGTAGGGTTAATCGCAAGTAATATCGAAGAAATGTTACCACTAACATGAAGTACAATATGTCACGAAAAAACAATCTCAGAATCAGCGGGATCCATTGAAGCGTTCCAGAGTTATAACCTCATAAAGTGACAGTGGTCAGAATTGCAAAAATTGGCCTGGTCATTAAGTACCAAATTGGCTCTGTCACTAAGGGGTTAAAAGGAATCTGTCACTTCCGAGATGTATATGACCCTACATGTATATGTATAGATGTATATGGGCATACAGGTAATAGAAATGTTACACTAGTCCTACCTGTATGCCTCATATTAATGATGTTGTTGTGGAGAAATGTTATATTCTGTCTTTATGCTAATGATTTCTTCCAGGCTTCGTGGCTTGCGGTGCCTGGTAGAAATCCCTGCCTCCTGTCCTCATTGCAATACTATAATACCCCTCCCATCAGCATCAGTTATGGCCCCGGAATCCTGCACCTGCGCCCAGCACACCCTCAGAAATGCATACCTCATCCTCCCTTATACAGGCACGAAATTCTGAGCTCTTCTGCGCAGGCTCCGGAGAATCAATGTGACCTCCAATGTGCGCACTGATAAGATGTTCTCCCCACTTCATTACTGCATAGTCATCGCTAGGAACCATGTGTACATACTGTAGGTCTGAAATCTGCATGGCGGTTTTCCAATCCTGAGTTCTTTTGTACATCCAGGCAAAAGATTAAGACCACAGGTGGGATGTTTCAAAATTTGGGAAATACAGTATAATAATTGAGAGCTGTGTCTTTACAGTGGCATTTCTAAAGAAATTTTGCAATTTTAACTCACCTGTCATCTTACAATATACATTACGCACTAATTTCTAGGAAACACCTTTGGAGTCAAAATGATGACTACAAAATGATGGGAATAGATTCCAAGACTTCTGATTTTATTTTAAGCATACTAATACCATAGGGGTTCTGCAAAGGTTACACAGCACCCAGAAAACCATACCAGCAAAATCTGTGTTTTGAAAGCCAAGTACCCCTACCGTGTGCCCAATCAGTATTTTATGACTACATGCTATATTTCCTTATTTGGAATAAATTGTGGTTTGTTTGTTTTTATTATTTTTTATTATCCATTGTGAATACATTTTGTGCTGAAAGTGCATATTTTTTGAGAAAAAAGTAAAATGTTTCTTTTGTACTGGTGTTTCACAAGCTCACAGGCTCTGCAAATGCGACATAGCTGCTAAAAACCATTCTAGCAAAATATACATTTCCAAAGAATACATTTCCCTTCTGAGCCCTGTCATGTACCCAAACACTAGCGTACAAACCCATAGGGGCTGTTTCGTCAAGACTGGCATATTACATGCTCACACTATGCCAGACTTGCTGGACCACATTAAAGGGAGGGTGCCGTGATTTTAATTTTTGTATTAATAATTATTGATTATATAATCAATTATTTTTAATACAAAAGTAAATGTAGTACTTTAATACTTTTTTATTTATTCATTTTTACTTTTGCCACTGGAGGCCGCCATTTTCATTAGTGTGGGTGTAAGTGTCTGGACACGACACTTGCACACCTCACTTACGGCAGCCATGGGCATAGGAGCCAACAGTCGGGCTCCGACCGCTCCTCCTGCCTCTCAGCTGTGACTTGGGCACGCCCCCTGGGCTGCTACGTCACAGCTGTGAGAGGAGATCGCGGCCATTTTGTTTTTTATTTTCCTTTGTCATCGCACACACAGCTCAGTGCCTGCGATGGCAGGAGCTGCCAGGGAGAAGCTGCTGCTGGGAAGCGAGGGTCGGGGACGATGCTGAAGTTGGTTTCTTATTCGTTCAGTTTCTTATTCGGGCTGAAGTTGGTTTCTTATTCAGCAGTTTCTTATTCGGCTATTTTTTATTTTCTGTTTTTTTCAGGTTTTGGTATAAAAATAAACCATTCTGAGTATATAATAATATGCGGTCATGTGTCCTTTTGTGAATACACTTAAAAACAGATACAAAATTTAGAAGGCTGGCACAAAAATGGGCATCAAAGTGGGCACTGAGGTATGGTATTGAAGGGGTTAAATGCCTTTGTGCCACTGATTTAACACCTGATTTACATATTTACTGATGCCCCACATGAAATGCATGTCACTCCAGCCTGGCACAAATGGGTTCTGGGCATCAAAACTGGCATCAAAGTGGGCAGAGAACCAATTTTCACACATGCGAATAAGTAACAGCTATTTTTAAGCGGTTAAATGCCTTTGTGCCACTGATATAACACCTGATTTACATACCTACTGATGCCCCACATGAAATCCATGTCACTCAAGCCTGGCACAAATGGGTTCTGGGCATCAGAACTGGCATCAAAGTGGGCAAATCACCCATTTTCACAGATTTGAATAAGTAACAGCTATTTTTAAGGGGTTAAATGCCTTTGTGCCACTGATATAACACCTGATTTACATACCTACTGATGCCCCACATGAAATCCATGTCACTCCAGCCTGGCACAAATGGGTTCTGGGCATCTAAACTGGCATCAAAGCGGACAAATCACCCATTTTCACAGATTTGAATAAGTAACAGCTATTTTTAAGGGGTTAAATGCCTTTGTGCCACTGATCTAACACCTGATTTACATACCTACTGATGCCTCACATGAAATCCATGTCACTCCAGCCTGGCACAAATGGGTTCTGGGCATCAGAACTGGCATCAAAGTGGGCAAATCGTACATTTTCACAGATTTGAATAAGTAACAGCTATTTTTAAGGGGTTAAATGCCTTTGTGCCACTGATCTAACACCTGATTTACATACCTAGTGATGCCCCACATCAAAGTCAAATCACTTCAGCCTGGCACAAATGGGTTCTGGGCATCAAAACTGGCATCAAAGTACTCAAATCACCAATTTTCATAGATTTGAATAAGTAACAGCTATTTTTGAGGGGTTAAATGCCTTTGTGCCACTGATATAACACCTGATTTACATACCTACTGATGCCCCACATAAAATCCATGTCACTCAAGCCTGGCACAAATGGGTTCTGGGCATCAGAACTGGCATCAAAGTGGGCAAATCACCCATTTTCACAGATTTGAATAAGTAACAGCTATTTTTAAGGGGTTAAATGCCTTTGTGCCACTGATATAACACCTGATTTACATACCTACTGATGCCCCACATGAAATCCATGTCACTCCAGCCTGGCACAAATGGGTTCTGGGCATCAGAACTGGCATCAAAGTGGGCAAATTGCACATTTTCACAGATTTGAATAAGTAACAGCTATTTTTAAGGGGTTAAATGCCTTTGTGCCACTGATCTAACACCTGATTTACATACCTACTGATGCCTCACATGAAATCCATGTCACTCCAGCCTGGCACAAATGGGTTCTGGGCATCAGAACTGGCATCAAAGTGGGCAAATCGTACATTTTCACAGATTTGAATAAGTAACAGCTATTTTTAAGGGGTTAAATGCCTTTGTGCCACTGATCTAACACCTGATTTACATACCTAGTGATGCCCCACATCAAAGTCAAATCACTTCAGCCTGGCACAAATGGGTTCTGGGCATCAAAACTGGCATCAAAGTACTCAAATCACCAATTTTCATAGATTTGAATAAGTAACAGCTATTTTTGAGGGGTTAAATGCCTTTGTGCCACTGATATAACACCTGATTTACATACCTACTGATGCCCCACATGAAATCCATGTCACTGCAGCCTGGCACAAATGGGTTCTGGGCATCAAAACTGGCATCAAAGAGGGCAAATCGCCCATTTTCACAGATTTGAATAAGTAACAGCTATTTTTAAGGGGTTAAATAGCTTTGTGCCACTGATCTAACACCTGATTTACATACCTACTGATGCCCCACATGAAATCCATGTCACTCCAGCCTGGCACAAATGGGTTCTGGGCATATGAACTGGCATCAAAGTGGGCAAATCACCCATTTTCACAGATTTGAATAAGTAACAGCTATTTTTAAGGGGTTAAATAGCTTTGTGCCACTGATCTAACACCTGATTTACATACCTACTGATGCCCCACATGAAATCCATATCACTCCAGCCTGGCACAAATGGGTTCTGGGCATCAGAACTGGCATCAAAATGGTCAAATCGCCCATTTTCACAGATTTGAATAAGTAACAGCTATTTTTGAGGGGTTAAATGCCTTTGTGCCACTGATCTAACACCTGATTTACATACCTACTGATGCCCCACATGAAATCCATGTCACTCCAGCCTGGCACAAATGGGTTCTGGGCATCTAAACTGGCATCAAAGCGGACAAATCACCCATTTTCACAGATTTGAATAAGTAACAGCTATTTTTAAGGGGTTAAATGCCTTTGTGCCACTAATCTAACACCTGATTTACATACCTACTGATGCCCCACATAAAATCCATGTCACTCAAGCCTGGCACAAATGGGTTCTGGGCATCAGAACTGGCATCAAAGTGGGCAAATCACCCATTTTCACAGATTTGAATAAGTAACAGCTATTTTTAAGGGGTTAAATGCCTTTGTGCCACTGATATAACACCTGATTTACATACCTACTGATGCCCCACATGAAATCCATGTCACTCCAGCCTGGCACAAATGGGTTCTGGGCATCAAAACTGGCATCAAAGTGGGCAGAGAACCAATTTTCACACATGCGAATAAGTAACAGCTATTTTTAAGGGGTTAAATGCCTTTGTGCCACTAATCTAACACCTGATTTACATACCTACTGATGCCCCACATAAAATCCATGTCACTCCAGCCTGGCACAAATGGTTTCTGGGCATCAGAACTGGCATCAAAGTGGGCAAATCACCCATTTTCACAGATTTGAATAAGTAACAGCTATTTTTAAGGGGTTAAATGCCTTTGTGCCACTGATATAACACCTGATTTACATACCTACTGATGCCCGACATGAAATCCATGTCACTACAGCCTGGCACAAATGGGTTCTGGGCATCTAAACTGGCATCAAAGCGGACAAATCACCCATTTTCACAGATTTGAATAAGTAACAGCTATTTTTAAGGGGTTAAATGCCTTTGTGCCACTGATATAACACCTGATTTACATACCTACTGATGCCCCACATGAAATCCATGTCACTCCAGCCTGGCACAAATGGGTTCTGGGCATCAGAACTGGCATCAAAGTGGGCAAATTGCACATTTTCACAGATTTGAATAAGTAACAGCTATTTTTAAGGGGTTAAATGCCTTTGTGCCACTGATATAACACCTGATTTACATACCTACTGATGCCGCACATGAAATCCATGTCACTCCAGCCTGGCACAAATGGGTTCTGGGCATCTAAACTGGCATCAAAGCGGACAAATCACCCATTTTCACAGATTTGAATAAGTAACAGCTATTTTTAAGGGGTTAAATGCCTTTGTGCCACTGATATAACACCTGATTTACATACCTACTGATGCCCCACATGAAATCCATGTCACTCCAGCCTGGCACAAATGGGTTCTGGGCATCAGAACTGGCATCAAAGTGGGCAAATTGCACATTTTCACAGATTTGAATAAGTAACAGCTATTTTTAAGGGGTTAAATGCCTTTGTGCCACTGATCTAACACCTGATTTACATACCTACTGATGCCCCACATGAAATCCATGTCACTCCAGCCTGGCACAAATGGGTTCTGGGCATCAGAACTGGCATCAAAGTGGGCAAATCGTACATTTTCACAGATTTGAATAAGTAACAGCAATTTTTAAGGGGTTAAATGCCTTTATACCACTAATCTAACACCTGATTTACATGCCTAGTGATGCCCCACATCAAAATCAAATCACTTCAGCCTGGCACAAATGGGTTCTGGGCATCAAAACTGGCATCAAAGTACTCAAATCACCCATTTTCACAGATTTGAAAAAGTAACAGCTATTTTTAAGGGGTTAAATAGCTTTGTGCCACTAATCTAACACCTGATTTACATACCTACTGATGCCGCACATGAAATCCATGTCACTCCAGCCTGGCACAAATGGGTTCTGGGCATCTAAACTGGCATCAAAGCGGACAAATCACCCATTTTCACAGATTTGAATAAGTAACAGCTATTTTGAGGGGGTTAGATGCCTTTGTGCCACTGATATAACACCTGATTTACATACCTACTGATGCCCCACATGAAATCCATGTCACTCCAGCCTGGCACAAATGGGTTCTGGGCATCAGAACTGGCATCAAAGTGGGCAAATTGTACATTTTCACAGATTTGAATAAGTAACAGCTATTTTTAAGGGGTTAAATGCCTTTGTGCCACTGATCTAACACCTGATTTACATACCTACTGATGCCCCACATGAAATCCATGTCACTCCAGCCTGGCACAAATGGGTTCTGGGCATCAGAACTGGCATCAAAGTGGGCAAATCGTACATTTTCACAGATTTGAATAAGTAACAGCAATTTTTAAGGGGTTAAATGCCTTTGTGCCACTAATCTAACACCTGATTTACATACCTAGTGATGCCCCACATCAAAGTCAAATCACTTCAGCCTGGCACAAATGGGTTCTGGGCATCAAAACTGGCATCAAAGTACTCAAATCACCAATTTTCATAGATTTGAATAAGTAACAGCTATTTTTGAGGGGTTAAATGCCTTTGTGCCACTGATATAACACCTGATTTACATACCTACTGATGCCCCACATGAAATCCATGTCACTGCAGCCTGGCACAAATGGGTTCTGGGCATCAAAACTGGCATCAAAGAGGGCAAATCGCCCATTTTCACAGATTTGAATAAGTAACAGCTATTTTTAAGGGGTTAAATAGCTTTGTGCCACTGATCTAACACCTGATTTACATACCTACTGATGCCCCACATGAAATCCATGTCACTCCAGCCTGGCACAAATAGGTTCTGGGCATCAGAACTGGCATCAAAGTGGGCAAATCACCCATTTTCACAGATTTGAATAAGTAACAGCTATTTTTAAGGGGTTAAATAGCTTTGTGCCACTGATCTAACACCTGATTTACATACCTACTGATGGCCCACATGAAATCCATGTCACTCCAGCCTGGCACAAATGGGTTCTGGGCATCAGAACTGGCATCAAAGTGGGCAAATCGCCCATTTTCACAGATTTGAATAAGTAACAGCTATTTTTAAGGGGTTAAATGCCTTTGTGCCACTGATATAACACCTGATTTACATACCTACTGATGCCCCACATGAAATCCATGTCACTCCAGCCTGGCACAAATGGGTTCTGGGCATCAAAACTGGCATCAAAGGAGGCAAATCGCCCATTTTCACAGATTTGAATAAGTAACAGCTATTTTTAAGGGGTTAAATGCCTTTGTGCCACTGATTTAACACCTGATTTACATACCTACTGATGCCCCTCATTAAATGCATGTCAATCCAGCCTGGCACAAATGGGGTTTGGGCATGAAAACTGGCATCAAAGTACTCAAATCACCCATTTTCGTAGATTTGAATAAGTAACAGCTCTTTTTGAATGGTTAAATGCCTTTGTGCCACTGATATAACACCTGATTTACATACCTATTGATGCCTCACATGAAATCCATGTCACTCGAGCCTGGCACAAATGGGTTCTGGGCATCAGAACTGGCATCAAAGTGGGCAAATCGCACATTTTAACAGATTTGAATAAGTAACTGATGTTTTTAAGGGGTTAAATGCTTTTGGGCCACTGATAAGACACATAAAATACACAGATATTGATGTCCTGCATCAAACCCAGGTCCTTTCAGCCTGGCAGAAATGGGTTCTGGGCACCAGAACTGGCATCAAAGTGGGCAAACAGCCCATTTTCACAGATTTGAATAAGTAACTGATGTTTTTAAGGGGTTAAATGCCTTTGGGCCACTGATATGACACTTACAATACACATAAAGTGATGCCCTGCATCAAACCCAGGTCCAATCAGCCTGGCCCAAATGGGTTCTGGGCACCAGACCTGGCATCAAAGTGGGCAAACAGCCCATTTTCACAGATTTGAATAAGTAACTGATGTTTTTAAGGGGTTAAATGCCTTTGGGCCACTGATACGACACTTAAAATACATAGACTGTGATGCCCTGCATCAAACCCAGGTCCCTTCAGCCTGGCCCAAATGGGTTCTGGGCACCAGAACTGACATCAAAGTGGGCAAACAGCCCATTTCCACAGATTTGAATAAGTAACTGATGTTTTTAAGGGGTTAAATGCCTTTGGGCCACTGATACAACACGTAAAATTCACAGACAGTGATACCCTGCATCAAACCCAGGTCCCTTCAGCCTGGCCCAAATGGGTTCTGGGCACCAGAACTGGCATCAAAGTGGGCAAACAGCCCATTGTCACAGATTTGAATAAGTAACTGATGTTTTTATGGGGTTAAATGCCTTTGGGCCACTGATATGACACTTACAATACACAGAAAGTGATGCCCTGCATCAAACCCAGATCCCTTTAGCCTGGCCCAAATGGGTTCTGGGCACCAGAACTGGCATCAAAGTGGGCAAACAGCCAATTTTCACAGATTTGAATAAGTAACTGATGTTTTTAAGGGGTTAAATGCCTTTGGGCCACTGATACGACACTTAAAATACACAGATAGTGATGCCCTGCATCAAACCCAGGTCCTTTCAGCCTGGCCCAAATGAGTTCTGGGCACCAGAACTGTCATCAAAGTGGGCAAACAGCCCATTTTCACAGATTTGAATAAGTAACTGATATTTTTAAGGGGGTTAAATGCCTTTGAGCCACTGATACCACATTGCATATGTCAGGAAACAGGAAGAAGTCCTGATTACTTCAATTACACATACAGCGCTCTGAGCTGCAATTTCCTCTGCCTGTCCACACAAGGCTGGAATTCTAAGCCACTCTTTCTCCCTCCCCCCGCTATACAGCCGTAATGTACGACGAGCCTGCCAGCGTCATTGAAGAATTTATATGGCCCTGTGCTGCTGTCACGATGATGCCAAAAAATGTCTTATTGTGAGTGTAGTTTCAGAAGGACATGGCTAACTACACACACACTCACAATGCAGCTGCGACCCCTTTCTCTTCCCCCCACCCCTCAGCTTCACTCCTACCCGAAACAAAGCCTATGATAGAGACTGGGCAACCTGATACTAATGGTGGGCAGGGTGTGGCTTTAAACTGCAGGTGACCAATCCGGCAAAGCCACCCGTTGTCCCTCCCCTCTCACTCAGGAATGCCTTTGTCTGAGACCTTGGAATAAGGTAAAGAACTATCCGATCAGTGCATATCATTAACCAACCCTTTAGTGATGTCACAAGCTCAGAAGTATAAGTCACTATACTCTTAGACCAGCCATCAGTCTTGGTCGGGAAGCGATCTAACACAGCTTGGCAAAGCTGTTCCATGCATCTGGATGTATTTATCCTCCTAAGGCTCCTTTCACACTAGCGTCGTTTTGGAGAAAAAACGCATTCTGCAAAGTTGTCTGCAGGATGCGTTTTTTCCCCATAAACTAACATTACCGACGTATTGCCACACGTCGCAACCGTCGTGCGACGGTTGTGCCGTGTTTTGGCGGATCGCCGGCACAAAAAAAACGTTCAAAGTAACTTTTTTTGTTCGTTGTGTCCGCCATTTTCGGCCGCGCATTCGTGGCCGAAGCCACGCCCCTCCTCGCCGCAACTCACAATGGGGCAGCGGATGCGTGGAAAAAATGCATCCGCTGCCCCCGTTGTGCGGCGCTTCCACAGCATGCGTCGGTACCTGGGCCCGATGCTCTGCTACAGGCCGAGCCCGACGCTAATGTGAAAGTAGCCTAAGCCACAGGCCAGCCAAGATGATACCATGACATAACCTGTAAGTTATCTTTTCAACGTTAATCCTTTTTTATTTTGTAATCTGTAATGTACCGTATTTTCCGGTGTATAAGACGAATTTTTAACCCCTGCAAAGCATCTCAAAAGTCGGGGGTCGTCTTATATGCCGGGTACGGCATGTGCAGGGAGCGGTCCTGTATGGTTCCCAGGATCTAAAGGAGAGTAGACTCTCCTTCAGGCCCTGGGATCCATATTCATGTAAAAAAAAGAATAAAATTAAAAAATATGGGATATACTTACCCTCTGACGGCCCGCGGCTCTCAGCGGCGCAAGAGGCTGCCTCCGTTCCTAAGGATGCATTGAACGAAGGACCTTTGATGACGTCGCGGTCGCGTGACCGGTCGGGTGACCGTGACGTCACCGAAGGTCCTTCGATCAATGCATCCTTAGGATTGGAGGCCGGCCCTTGCACCGATGAGAGCCGCGGGCCGTCGATGGGTAAGTGTATCCCATATTTTTTATTTTTATTCTTTTTTTTTAACATGAATATGGATCCCAGGGCCTGAAGGAGAGTCTACTCTCCTTTAGATTCTGGGAACCATACAGGACCGATCCCTGCACATGCCGGACCCGGCATAGAAGACGACCCCCGACTTTTGAGATGCTTTGCAGGGGTTAAAAAGTCGTCTTATACGCCGGAAAATACGGTACATTACAGATTACAAAATAAAAAAGGATTAACGTTGAAAAGAGAACTTACAGGTTATGTCATGGTATCATCTTGGCTGGCCTGTGGCTTAGGCTACTTTCACATTAGCGTCGGGCTCGGCCCGTCGCAGAGCGTCGGGCCCAGGTACCGACGCATGCTGTGGAAGCGCCGCACAACGGGGGCAGCGGATGCATTTTTTCCACGCATCCTCTGCCCCATTGTGAGTTGCGGCGAGGAGGGGCGTGGCTTCGGCCACGAATGCGCGGCCGAAAATGGCGGACACAACGCACAAAAAAAGTTACTTTGAACGTTTTTTTGTGCCGGCGATCCGCCACAACACGGCACAACCGTCGCACGACGGTTGCGACGTGTGGCAATACGTCGGTAATGTTAGTTTATGGGGAAAAAACGCATCCTGCAGACAACTTTGCAGAATGCGTTTTTTCTCCAAAACTACGCTAGTGTGAAAGGAGCCTTAGGAGGATAAATACATCCAGATGCATGGAACAGCTTTGCCAAGCTGTGGTAGATCGCTTCCCGACCAAGACTGATGGCTGGTCTAAGAGTATAGTGACTTATACTTCTGAGCTTGTGACATCACTAAAGGGCTGGTTAATGATATGCACTGATCGGACAGTTCTTTACCTTATTCCAAGGTCTCAGACAAAGGCATTCCTGAGTGAGAGGGGAGGGACAACGGGTGGCTTTGCCGGATTGGTCACCTGCAGTTTAAAGCCACACCCTGCCCACCATTAGTATCAGGTTGCCCAGTCTCTATCATAGGCTTTGTTTCGGGTAGGAGTGAAGCTGAGGGGTGGGGGGAATTGAAAGGGGTCGCAGCTGCATTGTGAGTGTGTGTGTGTAGTTAGCCATGTCCTTCTGAAACTACACTCACAATAAGACATTTTTTGGCATCATCGTGACAGCAGCACAGGGCCATATAAATTCTTCAATGACGCTGGCAGGCTCGTCGTACATTACGGCTGTATAGCGGGGGGAGGGAGAAAGAGTGGCTTAGAATTCCAGCCTTGTGTGGGCAGGCAGAGGAAATTGCAGCTCAGAGTGCTGTATGTGTAATTGAAGTAATCAGGACTTCTTCCTGTTTCCTGACATATGCACTGTGGTATCAGTGGCTCAAAGGCATTTAACCCCCTTAAAAATATCAGTTACTTATTCAAATCTGTGAAAATGGGCTGTTTGCCCACTTTGATGACAGTTCTGGTGCCCAGAACTCATTTGGGCCAGGCTGAAAGGACCTGGGTTTGATGCAGGGCATCACTATCTGTGTATTTTAAGTGTCGTATCAGTGGCCCAAAGGCATTTAACCCCTTAAAAACATCAGTTACTTATTCAAATCTGTGAAAATTGGCTGTTTGCCCACTTTGATGCCAGTTCTGGTGCCCAGAACCCATTTGGGCCAGGCTAAAGGGATCTGGGTTTGATGCAGGGCATCACTTTCTGTGTATTGTAAGTGTCATATCAGTGGCCCAAAGGCATTTAACCCCATAAAAACATCAGTTACTTATTCAAATCTGTGACAATGGGCTGTTTGCCCACTTTGATGCCAGTTCTGGTGCCCAGAACCCATTTGGACCAGGCTGAAGGGACCTGGGTTTGATGCAGGGTATCACTGTCTGTGAATTTTACGTGTTGTATCAGTGGCCCAAAGGCATTTAACCCCTTAAAAGCATCAGTTACTTATTCAAATCTGTGAAAATGGGCTGTTTGCCCACTTTGATGCCAGGTCTGGTGCCCAGAACCCATTTGGGCCAGGCTGATTGGACCTGGGTTTGATGCAAGGCATCACTTTATGTGTATTGTAAGTGTCATATCAGTGGCCCAAAGGCATTTAACCCCTTAAAAACATCAGTTACTTATTCAAATCTGTGAAAATGGGCTGTTTGCCCACTTTGATGCCAGTTCTGGTGCCCAGAACCCATTTCTGCCAGGCTGAAAGGACCTGGGTTTGATGCAGGACATCAATATCTGTGTATTTTATGTGTCTTATCAGTGGCCCAAAAGCATTTAACCCCTTAAAAACATCAGTTACTTATTCAAATCTGTGAAAATGTGCGATTTGCCCACTTTGATGCCAGTTCTGATGCCCAGAACCCATTTGTGCCAGGCTCGAGTGACATGGATTTCATGTGGGGCATCAATAGGTATGTAAATCAGGTGTTATATCAGTGGCACAAAGGCATTTAACCCCTTAAAAATAGCTGTTACTTATTCAAATCTATGAAAATGGGTGATTTGAGTACTTTGATGCCAGTTTTCATGCCCAAACCCCATTTGTGCCAGGCTGGATTGACATGCATTTAATGAGGGGCATCAGTAGGTATGTAAACCAGGTGTTAAATCAGTGGCACAAAGGCATTTAACCCCTTAAAAATAGCTGTTACTTATTCAAATCTGTGAAAATGGGTGATTTGCCCCCTTTGATGCCAGTTTTGATGCCCAGAACCCATTTGTGCCAGGCTGAAGTGATTTGACTTTGATGTGGGGCATCACTAGGTATGTAAATCAGGTGTTAGATTAGTGGCACAAAGGCATTTAACCCCTTCAAAATTGCTGTTACTTATTCAAATCTGTGAAAATGTACGATTTGCCCACTTTGATGCCAGTTCTGATGCCCAGAACCCATTTGTGCCAGGCTGGAGTGACATGGATTTCATGTGAGGCATCAGTAGGTATGTAAATCAGGTGTTAGATCAGTGGCACAAAGGCATTTAACCCCTTAAAAATAGCTGTTACTTATTCAAATCTGTGAAAATGTGCAATTTGCCCACTTTGATGCCAGTTCTGATGCCCAGAACCCATTTGTGCCAGGCTGGAGTGACATGGATTTCATGTGGGGCATCAGTAGGTATGTAAATCAGGTGTTAGATCAGTGGCACAAAGGCATTTAACCCCTCAAAAATAGCTGTTACTTATTCAAATCTGTGAAAATGTGCAATTTGCCCACTTTGATGCCAGTTCTGATGCCCAGAACCCATTTGTGCCAGGCTGGAGTGACATGGATTTCATGTGGGGCATCAGTAGGTATGTAAATCAGGTGTTATATCAGTGGCACAAAGGCATTTAACCCCTTAAAAATAGCTGTTACTTATTCAAATCTGTGAAAATGGGTGATTTGCCCACTTTGATGCCAGTTCTGATGCCCAGAACCCATTTGTACCAGGCTGGAGTGACATGGATTTCATGTGGGGCATCAGTAGGTATGTAAATCAGGTGTTAGATCAGTGGCACAAAGGCATTTAACCCCTTAAAAATAGCTGTTACTTATTCAAATCTGTGAAAATGTGCAATTTGCCCACTTTGATGCCAGTTCTGATGCCCAGAACCCATTTGTGCCAGGCTGGAGTGACATGGATTTCATGTGGGGCATCAGTAGGTATGTAAATCAGGTGTTATATCAGTGGCACAAAGGCATTTAACCCCTTAAAAATAGCTGTTACTTATTCAAATCTGTGAAAATGGGTGATTTGCCCACTTTGATGCCAGTTCTGATGCCCAGAACCCATTTGTGCCAGGCTGGAGTGACATGGATTTCATGTGGGGCATCAGTAGGTATGTAAATCAGGTGTTATATCAGTGGCACAAAGGCATTTAACCCCTCAAAAATAGCTGTTACTTATTCAAATCTGTGAAAATGTGCAATTTGCCCACTTTGATGCCAGTTCTGATGCCCAGAACCCATTTGTGCCAGGCTGGAGTGACATGGATTTCATGTGGGGCATCAGTAGGTATGTAAATCAGGTGTTATATCAGTGGCACAAAGGCATTTAACCCCTTAAAAATAGCTGTTACTTATTCAAATCTGTGAAAATGGGTGATTTGCCCACTTTGATGCCAGTTCTGATGCCCAGAACCCATTTGTGCCAGGCTGGAGTGACATGGATTTCATGTGGGGCATCAGTAGGTATGTAAATCAGGTGTTAGATCAGTGGCACAAAGGCATTTAACCCCTCAAAAATAGCTGTTACTTATTCAAATCTGTGAAAATGGGCGATTTGACCATTTTGATGCCAGTTCTGATGCCCAGAACCCATTTGTGCCAGGCTGGAGTGATATGGATTTCATGTGGGGCATCAGTAGGTATGTAAATCAGGTGTTAGATCAGTGGCACAAAGCTATTTAACCCCTTAAAAATAGCTGTTACTTATTCAAATCTGTGAAAATGGGTGATTTGCCCACTTTGATGCCAGTTCATATGCCCAGAACCCATTTGTGCCAGGCTGGAGTGACATGGATTTCATGTGGGGCATCAGTAGGTATGTAAATCAGGTGTTAGATCAGTGGCACAAAGCTATTTAACCCCTTAAAAATAGCTGTTACTTATTCAAATCTGTGAAAATGGGCGATTTGCCCTCTTTGATGCCAGTTTTGATGCCCAGAACCCATTTGTGCCAGGCTGCAGTGACATGGATTTCATGTGGGGCATCAGTAGGTATGTAAATCAGGTGTTATATCAGTGGCACAAAGGCATTTAACCCCTCAAAAATAGCTGTTACTTATTCAAATCTATGAAAATTGGTGATTTGAGTACTTTGATGCCAGTTTTGATGCCCAGAACCCATTTGTGCCAGGCTGAAGTGATTTGACTTTGATGTGAGGCATCACTAGGTATGTAAATCAGGTGTTAGATCAGTGGCACAAAGGCATTTAACCCCTTAAAAATAGCTGTTACTTATTCAAATCTGTGAAAATGTACGATTTGCCTACTTTGATGCCAGTTCTGATGCCCAGAACCCATTTGTGCCAGGCTGCAGTGACATGGATTTCATGTGGGGCATCAGTAGGTATGTAAATCAGGTGTTAGATCAGTGGCACAAAGGCATTTAACCCCTCAAAAATAGCTGTTACTTATTCAAATCTGTGAAAATGGGCGATTTGACCATTTTGATGCCAGTTCTGATGCCCAGAACCCATTTGTGCCAGGCTGGAGTGACATGGATTTCTTGTGGGGCATCAGTAGGTATGTAAATCAGGTGTTAGATCAGTGGCACAAAGGTATTTAACCCCTTAAAAATAGCTGTTACTTATTCAAATCTGTGAAAATGGGTGATTTGCCCACTTTGATGCCAGTTCTGATGCCCAGAAACCATTTGTGCCAGGCTGGAGTGACATTGATTTCATGTGGGGCATCAGTAGGTATGTAAATCAGGTGTTAGATTAGTGGCACAAAGGCATTTAACCCCTTAAAAATAGCTGTTACTTATTCGCATGTGTGAAAATTGGTTCTCTGCCCTCTTTGATGCCAGTTTTGATGCCCAGAACCCATTTGTGCCAGGCTGGAGTGACATGGATTTCATGTGGGGCATCAGTAAATATGTAAATCAGGTGTTAAATCAGTGGCACAAAGGCATTTAACCCCTTCAATACCATACCTCAGTGCCCACTTTGATGCCCATTTTTGTGCCAGCCTTCTAAATTTTGTATCTGTTTTTAAGTGTATTCACAAAAGGACACATGACCGCATATTATTATATACTCAGAATGGTTTATTTTTATACCAAAACCTGAAAAAAACAGAAAATAAAAAATAGCCGAATAAGAAACTGCTGAATAAGAAACCAACTTCAGCCCGAATAAGAAACTGAACGAATAAGAAACCAACTTCAGCATCGTGGGTCGGGGTGAGTATCTGCAGCCAGGAGCTGTGATTGCAGCCTGTACTTAGTATTACAGCACAGGCTGCAATCACTGCTCACTGCCGACCTGTTCAGAGCAGAGCAGGGAGATCGTCACACTGCTCTGCCCTGACCATGAGTCAGCACTTCCTGGGAGAGGACTGAAGGTAAGTACAGGGTTTTTATTTTCTTATGCATCTACCACTGCTACCAGCCCCTATATACCACTGCTACTAGCCCCTATATACCACTGCTACCTGCTCCTATATACCACTGCTACCTGTCCCTATATACCACTGCTACTAGCCCCTATATACCACTGCTACCTGCTCCTATATACCACTGCTACCTGCCCCTTTATACCACTGCTACTAGCCCCTATATACCACTGCTACCTGCTCCTATATGCCACTGCTACCTGCCCCTATATACCACTGCTACCTGCTCCTATATACCACTGCTACTAGCCCCTATATACCACTGCTACTAGCCCCTATATACCACTGCTACTAGCCTCTATATACCACTGCTACTAGCCCCTATATACCACTGCTACCTGCCCCTATATACCACTGCTACCAGCCCCTATATACCACTGCTACCTGCTCCTATATACCACTGCTACCTGCCCCTATATACCACTGCTACTAGCCCCTATATACCACTGCAACTAGCCCCTATATAGCACTGCTACTAGCCCCTATATACCACTGCTACCTGCTCCTATATACCACTGCTACCAGCCCCTATATACCACTGCTACTAGCCCCTATATACCACTGCTACCTGTCCCTATATACCACTGCTACTAGCCCCTATATAGCACTGCTACTAGCCCCTATATACCACTGCTACCTGCTCCTATATACCACTGCTACCAGCCCCTATATACCACTGCTACTAGCCCCTATATACCACTGCTACCAGCCCCTATATACCACTGCTACCTGCTCCTATATACCACTGCTACCTGCTCCTATATACCACTGCTACCTGCTCCTATATACCACTGCTACCAGCCCCTATATACCACTGCTACTAGCCCCTATATACCACTGCTACCTGCCCCTATATACCACTGCTACTAGCCCCTATATACCACTGCTACTAGCCCCTATATAGCACTGCTACTAGCCCCTATATACCACTGCTACCTGCTCCTATATACCACTGCTACCAGCCCCTATATACCACTGCTACTAGCCCCTATATACCACTGCTACCTGTCCCTATATACCACTGCTACTAGCCCCTATATAGCACTGCTACTAGCCCCTATATACCACTGCTACCTGCTCCTATATACCACTGCTACCAGCCCCTATATACCACTGCTACTAGCCCCTATATACCACTGCTACCAGCCCCTATATACCACTGCTACCTGCTCCTATATACCACTGCTACCTGCTCCTATATACCACTGCTACCTGCTCCTATATACCACTGCTACCAGCCCCTATATACCACTGCTACTAGCCCCTATATACCACTGCTACTAGCCCCTATATACCACTGCTACTAGCCCCTATATACCACTGCTACCTGCTCCTATATACCACTGCTACCAGCCCCTATATACCACTGCTACCAGCCCCTATATACCACTGCTACCAGCCCCTATATACCACTGCTACCAGCCCCTATATACCACTGCTACTAGCCCCTATATACCACTGCTACTAGCCCCTATATACCACTGCTACTAGCCCCTATATACCACTGCTACTAGCCCCTATATACCACTGCTACTAGCCCCTATATACCACTGCTACTAGCCCCTATATACCAATGCTACTAGCCCCTATATACCACTGCTACCTGCTCCTATATACCACTGCTACTAGCCCCTATATACCACTGCTACTAGCCCCTATATACCACTGCTACTAGCCCCTATATACCACTGCTACTAGCCCCTTTATACCACTGCTACCTGCTACTATATACCACTGCTACCAGCCCCTATATACCACTGCTACTAGCCCCTATATACCACTGCTACTAGCCCCTATATACCACTGCTACTAGCCCCTATATACCACTGCTACTAGCCCCTATATACCACTGCTACTAGCCCCTATATACCACTGCTACTAGCCCCTATATACCACTGCTACTAGCCCCTATATACCACTGCTATCTGCTCCTATATACCACTGCTACTAGCCCCTATATACCACTGCTACCAGCCCTTATATACCACTGCTACCAGCCCCTATATACCACTGCTACTAGCCCCTATATACCACTGCTACTAGCCCCTATATACCACTGCTACCTGCTCCTATATACCACTGCTACCAGCCCCTATATACCACTGCTACCAGCCCCTATATACCACTGCTACCAGCCCCTATATACCACTGCTACTAGCCCCTATATACCACTGCTACTAGCCCCTATATACCACTGCTACTAGCCCCTATATACCACTGCTACTAGCCCCTATATACCACTGCTACTAGCCCCTATATACCACTGCTACTAGCCCCTATATACCACTGCTACTAGCCCCTATATACCAATGCTACTAGCCCCTATATACCACTGCTACCTGCTCCTATATACCACTGCTACTAGCCCCTATATACCACTGCTACCAGCCCCTATATACCACTGCTACTAGCCCCTATATACCACTGCTACTAGCCCCTATATACCACTGCTACTAGCCCCTTTATACCACTGCTACCTGCTACTATATACCACTGCTACCAGCCCCTATATACCACTGCTACTAGCCCCTATATACCACTGCTACTAGCCCCTATATACCACTGCTACTAGCCCCTATATACCACTGCTACTAGCCCCTATATACCACTGCTACTAGCCCCTATATACCACTGCTACTAGCCCCTATATACCACTGCTACTAGCCCCTATATACCACTGCTATCTGCTCCTATATACCACTGCTACTAGCCCCTATATACCACTGCTACCAGCCCTTATATACCACTGCTACCAGCCCCTATATACCACTGCTACTAGCCCCTATATACCACTGCTACTAGCCCCTATATACCACTGCTACTAGCCCCTATATACCACTGCTACTAGCCCCTATATACCACTGCTACTAGCCCCTATATACCACTGCTACCTGCTCCTATATACCACTGCTACCTGCCCCTATATACCACTGCTACTAGCCCCTATATACCACTGCTACCTGCTCCTATATACCACTGCTACCTGCTCCTATATACCACTGCTACTAGCCCCTATATACCACTGCTACCAGCCACTATATACCACTGCTACTAGCCCCTATATACCACTGCTGCCTGCCTCTATATACCATCTACGACTGCTGCCTGCCTCTATATACCATCTACCACTGCTGCCTGCCTCTATATACCATCTACCACTGCTGCCTGCCTCTATATACCATCTACCACTGCTGCCTTCCTCTATATACCATCTACCACTGCTGCCTGCCTCTATATACCATCTACCACTGCTACCTCTGTCCTGTGTAGCTAATCTAGTCTTGTGTAGCTAATCCTGTCCTGTGTACAGTATCACACAAGATAGGATTAGGTACACGGCGCAGCACAGTATCACACAGGACAGGATTAGATACACGGCTCAGCAGTCAGTATCTAATCCTCTCCTATGCACTCCTCTCCCCCCTGCGTGTCTTTCCCCATTGTGGTTTATTATTTTTGTTGTGGGAGATGAGGGAGTCGAGGATTATGCGTTCGGTATGGTATAAAAAAGATTAATAAAGGACTTTATTCTGGCCGAGTCTTTATTTACAATACATGTGAGATCTATGTGGCGGCATTATGGGTGATCTATATGGCGGTATTTTGTGAGAAGCATATGGTGGTATGTGAGAATACTGGCGGTATTATGTGTGATCTATATGGTGGTATGTGAGAACACTGGCGGTATTATGTGTGATCTATATGGCGGTATGTGAGAACACTGGCGGTATTATGTGTGATCTATATGGCGGTATGTGAGAACACTGGCGGTATTATGTGTGATCTATATGGCGGTATGTGAGAATACTGGCGGTATTATGTGTGATCTATATGGTGGTATGTGAGAACACTGGCGGTATTATGTGTGATCTATATGGCGGTATGTGAGAACACTGGCGGTATTATGTGTGATCTATATGGCGGTATTATGTGAGAACACTGGCGGTATTATGTGTGATCTATATGGTGGTATTATGTGAGAACTGTATGACAGTATTGTGTGATCTATTTGATAGTATTGTGTGTGATCTATATGGCGGTATTATGCGAGAACACTATGGCAGTATTATCTTCAGAAAGCGGACCCATTCTATGGTGGTTCTGGCTGAGCACCTGCACGTGGGTCTGGGGTAATAGAGGGGACAGCATGACCTCCAGTTAGGTGCAGTCAGGGCTGGTGAGGCAGCTGAAGAGAGGGGTCTCATTTTTATCGTTACTATATGGCTACATTTCCTTCCCAGCGTCACCCCGGACTGCGCCTGGCGCCTCGCTTTCACACATCGCCAGGACAGGATGGAGAAGACAGGATCTGAGGAGGGGAATGGGGTCTGCATGCAAAGTCTGGATCAGACCAGGCCATGAATCCGCAGAAATGTTTCCTGGATTTCTGTGGAGCAGACGGTCCATCCATGTGTATAAAAGACAGCGCTCTATGTACAATCCCTGGCTGCTCCGTGCACCAAACAGGGGGCCCCCATAGACCAGCACACTGCTCTCCTGAAATACTCTGTGCTGCTGTCACCCTGCTCCCTCCACCACATATCTCCCAGAATCCTTGCTGCTTGCCATCCTTGGTGACTGTCTACTTGTCAGTATAAGGCTGCCTTCACACTATCATTATTTGGTCAGTATTTTACCTCAGTATTTGTAGCTAAATCCAGGAGTGGGTGATAAATACAGAAGTGGTGCATATGTTTCTATTATACTTTTCCTCTATTTGTTCCACTCCTGGTTTTGGCTTACAAATACTGAGGTAAAATACTGTCCAAATACTGATAGTGTGACGGCAGCCATACTCTGCAGTCACCAACAAAATGGCTGCTCACTGGGTTCCTGAATATCATCCTCTCTAATCCCTTAGCAAACACCCATAAGGGGAGGAGAGTAGACATCACACACGTCAGCAGACTCCGCCCATAATTACTGCAGTGCTGTAATGTGAGCTAGTTGTACACTAGGTTTTTCTGAAATTTCAGCAGCTGCTCCCCCTAGTGTTGAAAAGTGGAAATTCCAAAACTTTTCAAATTATTTTTCATATTTTACTAAATTATAAACAAATGATAATATTTTTTAAGAAAATGTAATCATTAATTCTTTACATTTTTACAATTTCTGAAAAAAAATTTTTTTTGATGGCACCTTCCCTTTAAGGCCATGTTCACACGATCCTTTTTTTCATGCGGAATTGCCGCGATTTTCCCGCTGCGGGTCCGCAGCTGTTTTCCATGCAGGGTACA
Organism: Ranitomeya imitator; assembly: GCF_032444005.1. Taxonomy (NCBI): domain Eukaryota; kingdom Metazoa; phylum Chordata; class Amphibia; order Anura; family Dendrobatidae; genus Ranitomeya; species Ranitomeya imitator. The sequence continues at coordinate 870,629,670 of NC_091282.1, forward strand.
TTACATTGTACCCTATGGAAAACAGGAACTGCTGTGCCCACAATGCGGAAAATAAAAAAAAAAGCCGCGCTGAATAGCTGCGGGAAAAAAGAAGTACCATGTCACTTCTTTTTTCGGAGCCGCAGCGGTTCTGCACCCATTGAAATCCATTGTGAGGTCAAACCCGCAGTAAAACCCGCAGATGAAAAAAATATCTGCGGGTTTTACTGCGGTTTGTGGTGCAGAACCGCTGCAGCAGGAAGTGCGGGGAAGCGGGCAGAAGTGCGTGGGCGGAGTGTGGCTGCCCCCCCGTGCTCCGATCCCGCCCCTCCGTGCTCCAATCCCACCGCCCCGTGCTCCGATGCCCCCCCCAGTGCTCCGATGCCCCCCCCGTGCCCTAATCTCCCCCCCTTATACTTACCCGGCGTCCCGGTGTCCGTCCAGCCGTCTTCTCCCTGGGCGCCGCCATCTTGCAAAATGGCGGGCGCATGCGCAGTGCGCCCGCCGAATCTGCCGGCCGGCAGATTCGTTCCAAAGTGCATTTTGATCACTGAGATATAATCTATCTCAGTGATCAAAATAAAAAAAAATAGTAAATGACACCCCACTAAGGTTAGAATAGGGTTAGGGTTAGGGGTAGGGTTAGGGGTAGGGTTAGGGTTAGGGGTAGGGGTAGGGGTAGGGTTAGGGTTAGGGTATTTTCAGCCATTTTAACCCTAAAAAACTTCCTAGAAAACACACAGACTCTGCATAGAAAACTGCATAAAAAAAAGGATCAAAAAAAGGATCAAAAAACGCATCAAAAAAGGACAAAAAAAGGACCAAAAAAGGACCTGCGTTTTCTGCCAAGAGCTGCAGTTTTTTAAAAAACAGTCCTGAAAAAAAAAAGGATGGAAATCAGGAACGTGTGAACATACCCTAAGAGGTGCACACCGCTTAATGAATTTTGTGCATCTTCTGATTGGCATGCGCCTCCAGGGACAGGAGTAGCATTTTTTCTGTACAAAACAGAAGGCACTTTTGATGAATTTGATGGGCATGTGTCCCACCCAGCTCCGCATATTTTCATAGAGATGATTCATATTGGCGTGAAAACTCTGCATTGCACAAACACTTTGCGACATTTCAAAGCTTTTATACCACTTTTCTGGAGTAAAAGCTTTAATGAATCTCAAGCAGTGGGGGGTGAGTGGCAGTACAGCAGAGCTGACAGTGCTATGAGAGTGATGGAAAGGTTTGTGATGTGACCAGGGCTGCCACCAGGAATTTCAGGGCCCTATAATGGCAACATTTTCAGGCCCCCTTGAAACTCTGCCCAGGCTCCAACACTCAAACCTTCAACAGTTCCACTACCCACTCTTGGAAAAATTCATCTTCTGCACCATGGCCTCACCAATCACACATTAACAGTTCCCATCAAACACCATCAAATACTTTGTGTTGGCAGAGATTTTTTTTAATCCTGCCACCACAACAAGGTAAACTCTATTGGCAGGGCCCTAGTCTACTCTAAACTATAAACATTTTTTAAAATATCCATTACTCTTTTTAGGTATTTTCTTATTTATTTTTTTATGTATGTGACACAAGGGAATTTGCTGCATACATTTTTTAAAATGACCAATAATACCACATGCAAGAGACAAATACCGTCACACCATGGCCAAACTACATATTACCAAATTACCACCACATAGTGACCGAATATTACCACATACAAGGGACAAATACCATCACGCCATGACTAGACCACATATTACCACCACACAGTAACCAAATAATACCACATACAAGGGACAAATACCGCCACACCATGACCAGACCACAAGTTACCACCACATAGTGACCGAATAATACCACATACAAGAAACAAATACTACCTCACCAAGACAAGATCACATATTACCACAACATAGTGACCAAATAATACCACATTCAAGTAACAAATACTGCCACACCATGGCCAGATCACATATTACCACCACATAGTGACTGATTAATACCACATACAAGGAACAAATACTGCCACACCATGGCCAGATCACATATTACCACCACATAGTGACCGAATAATACCACATACAAGGAACAAATACTGCCACAGCAAGACCAGATCACATATTACCGCCACATAGTGACTGAATAATATCACATACAAGGAACAAATACTGCCACCCCATGACCAGACCACAAATTACCACCACATAATGACCAAATAATACCACATACAAGGAACAAATACTGCCACACCATGGCAAGATCACATATTACCACCACATAGTAACTGAATAATACCACATACAAGGAACAAATACTGCCACACCATGGCCAGATCACATATTCCCACCACATAGTGACTGAATAATACCACATACAAGGAATAAATACTGCCACAGCAAGATCAGATCACATATTACCACCACATAGTGACTGAATAATATCACATACAAGGAACAAATACTGCCACCCCATGACCAGACCACAAATTACCACCACATAGTGACCGAATAATACCACATACAAGGAACAAATACTGCCACACCATGACCCAACCACATAATACCTCCACATAGTGACCGAATACTACAATACTGATCATTAATAAAAAAACACAATTCTAATATTACCATAAGTGCCATTATACACAGGAGCTCTGTATATAGTATATAGTGTATAGTGTCAGTGTACAGGTGGCACATTGATTAACTAGTGACATCTCTAGTTAAAGTCCTTCATCTTCAATTTTCTTCATCCAGCACAGCCCGTCATCACTTCTTCCAGCCGGGAATCATCTCTGCAGAAAATAACACAGTTATCTACAGCACCGCTTCCCGATCACATTCCCCACTTTTTCCCCAATTTCTACACTGCGTCACATGAAGAAAAAAGCGACATAGTGCCACCCTCCACAGTAACAGGAGCCCCCACCCCCAATGAAAACAATATCCTCAAATATAAAAAACATCACAGCAGTAATTAACCCCTACAGTAATAATGTCCCATATCTATAGCATAGCAATATACATAATAGAGGATAATTTGTAATAAGAAACAGCGCTATACAGTGTATAACAAGAGGACGCTATTTAATATGCAATGGCACTATACATAACAAAAAGTAATGTTATGCAATAAGGGACAGTGCTATTTATAACAGGGAATGCTATATAATATGGGACAGATCGCTCAACGCGCATTGTATAAAGGGGTGGGCTGAGACTAAATTGTATTTTCATCCTAAACTATATTTAATGCCATAATTTAATCTTGGACTGGAATTCTCAAATGAAGCGTCATCAAAGAGGAAGTAGTAGAAAAAAGTCCCTTATAGCGGCGGTGATGCGGGTCACAGAGGCAGGAGCCGGCTTTAACTGTGCCCACTGCTGAAGAGAAATGAATATTCAATGCGCTGGCAGTAAATATTAATTTCTCTTATAGCGCACACAGTTACAGCCACAGTCGCGGCTTCCAGCACACAGCCTACTTACCTTCCCTGCACACCCTCGCTGCATCTCCTTCGGGTGCCAGTGTTCCGGTCCCCGCTCATTAAGGTAATGAATAGGGTTGAGCGAAACGGATCGGACAAATTCAAAAATCGCTGACTTTCGGCATAATCGGGTTTCAAGAAACCCGACCCGATCCTAGTGTGGGATCAGCCATGAGGTCGCCGATCTGCGCGCAAAAGTTGCGTTTTGTATGACGCTTTCAGCGCCATTGTTCAGCCAATGAAGGAGGACACAGAGTGTGGGCAGCGTGATGACATAGGACTCGGTCCCCACCATCTTAGAGAAGGGCATGACAGTGATTGGCTTGCTTTCTGCGGCGTCACAGGGGCTATAAAGGGGCGTGCACGCCGACCGCCATCTTACTTCTGCCGATCTTAGCATAGGGAAAGGTTGCTGCAGCTTCATCAGAAGAAGGGATATAGTTAGTAATGAATATTCACCCCTCTCCACTCCCATAGGCATCAAGTGAATATTATTATTATTTATTTATATAGCACCATTAATTCCAAGGTGCTGTACATGAGAAAGGGGTTACGAACAGAGTTATAGATATCGTTTACAGTAAACAAATTTACAATGATAGACTGGTACATAGGGGAAAGGACCCTGTCCTTGTGGACTTACATTCTACGGGATATTGGGGAATAGATAGAAGGTCGGGTTGGAGCAGCTCTGGTGGTGGAGAGGCGGCAGCTCTGGTGGTGGTGAGGCAGCAGCTTGGTTTGTGGTGAGGTGGCAGCTGGGGTAGTAGTAAGGCGGCAGCTCGGGTGATGATGAGGCGGCAGCTTGGGTGGTGGTGAGGCGGCAGAATGGTTATTGCAGGCTGTAGGCTTTCCTGAAGAGATGGGTTTTCAGGTTCCGTCTGAAGGATCCGAGGTGGTGGATAATCGGACATGTTGAGGTGTGGAATTCCAGAGGATGGGGGATATTCGGGAGAAATCTTGGAGGCGGTTGTTTGAGGAAGAGTAGGAGGTCTTGGGAGGATCGAAGATTACGTGAGGGAAGATATTGGGAGGGGACAGGCTGTGGATAGCTTTGTAGATCAGTGTTAGTAGTTTGAACTGGATTCGTTGTGGAACTGGGAGCCAGTGAAGGGATTTGCAGAAGGGAGAAACAGGGGAGTAGCGAGGAGGGAGGTGGATTAGCCGGGCATCAGAGATGAAGACAGACTGGAGTGGTGCAAGAGAGTTAGCGGGGAGGCCACAGATGAGGGTGTTGCAGTAGTCGAGGTGGAAGGTGATGAGGGCATGTGCAGGAGTTTTAGTAGATTGTGGGCTGAGAAAGGGACGGATTCTGGCAATATTTTTGAGTTGGAGGTGGCAAGAGTTGTGACCTTTGGATGGAAAGAAAGGGGAGAGTCGAGAGTTACCCCGAGACAGTGGATTTCAGGAGCGGGAGAGAGCGTGATGCTGTTTGCCATAATAGATATATCAGGTAGGAGGGATATGCGAGATGGGGGAAAGAAGATGAGTTTGGTTTTGTCTACATTGAATTTTAGGAAGCGATAGGTGAAGAAGGAGGATATGGCTGATGGACACTCTGGGATTTTGGACAGCAGAGAGGTGACATCTGGGCCAGAGGGGTAGATCTGAGTGTTGTCCACATACAGGTGGTACTGGAAGCCATGGGACTTTATGAGTTGTCCTAGGCTAAGGGTATAGATGGGAAAAAAGTAGGGCCCCCCGGACAGAACCTTCAGGGACTCCAACAGAGAGAGGGCGGGATGAGGAGGTAGTGTGGGAGTCGGAAAGGTATGAGGCAATCCAGGACAGGGCAAGGTCTTTGATGCCAAGGGAAGAAAGAAACTGTAGCAGTAAGCAGTGGTTAACTGTGTCAAAGGAAGAGGACAGGTCAAGAAGGAGGAGGATGGAGAACTGTCTGTTAGCTTTGGCTGTGAATAAGTCATTAGTAATTTTGGTCAGGGCAGTTTCAGTGGAGTGGTGGGGCGGAAGCCAGATTGGAGGTAGTCAAGGAGAGAGTTAGATGAAAGATGGGAGGAAAGATGAGCATGGACATGCTGCTTAAGGAGCAAACGGGAGCAGTGATATGGGGCGATAGCTGGGCATACCAGTTGGGTCAAGGTTAGATTTTTTGAGGATGGGTGTGATGGTGGCATGTTTGAAGGCAGAGGGGAAGGTACCAGAAGGTAGCGATAGGTTGAAGAGATGAGTTAGGGCTGGAATGAGCATGTTATTGAGGTTGGCGAGCAGGTGGGAAGGGATGGGGTCAAGTGCACAGGTGGTGAGGTGTGATTTGGAAAGGAGGTAAGTTTTCCTTCAGTGATGTTGGAGAGGGAGGTTATTAGGGAAGGGCAGAGGTCTTGTATATGGAGTGGTTGGGGTGGTGGAACAGTAAAGGTGAATATTCATTACATTAATGAGTGGGGACATGTGATCGCTCAGCCGGAAAAGCTGCTGGCGCCGGAATGAGATACAGCGGGGGCGCGCAGGGAAGGTAAGTTGGATGTGTTTTTTTTATAGGAACCATGCATACAAGGATAGGTGATAAGGAGCCATGCATACAAGGATGGGAACGGGGAGCCATGCATACAAGGACGAGGATGGGGAGCCATGCATACAGGGACAGGGATGGGGAACCATGCATACCAGGATAGGGATGAGGGAACAATGCATACCCGGCTTATACTCGAGTCAATAAGTTTTCCCAGTTTTTCGTGACAAAATTAGGTGCCTCGGCTTATACTCGGGTCGACTTATACTCAAGTATATACAGTAGTTAGATAGTGTAGTGTTGGAAGGATAGTGACATTTAAATTAAAGTATATTAGAAAAAAGATTAGATTTTGATATGAAATAAAACTTAATTTCAGACCAACTCTTTAATAGCCTGTTTGAACAGACGGACCACAGTAAATGACTGCCGACCAGTAATTGTTTACCAATTGATGGTCGTTTAGTGCCATTGCTGGCTCAGTGTAAACATACCCCTATACTGAATACATGTTTACATCCAGTAACTCACCACTGATGTCTCATCTTTTTTCAAGCTCCCTGTGCTGAAATGTGCGCGTCCAATGGCGGCGCACACTACATTGTAATGAGCGCAATCTGCCCATGGACCCCCTGGAGCGCCGGGCCCTGGCTGGTAGTCCAGATTTCCCTCTTTATAAAATCACAGTCTCCTATGAAGCCCAACCCTTGGCTAAACATCACAGGATAATCAATATGGCTGAGATGGGGCCTTCAGCAGACACTTTTCAGCCTTGGCAACCTATGGGCAAGACGCAATCACAGGAGGGAGATCTAACGCATAGCGCTGATCGCTGCTGATAGAGGCAGTGATGGCTATGTAACACAACCGGCATCTGCCCTATGTATATCCGGCTCTCCTGACTCTGCTCCATATACCCTGACTTGCTCCATGAAGTAAATATCCTTCAAGGATATACAGGTTTTTAACTTAAAAGAGTGTTCCCCATGTTGCCCTTAAAGCACAAGAGAAAAGCCCATATTACCAGCAATTTTCCATTGTTGTGGAATATTCAAATATCTTCGGCACTAAATAAGCAGGGCATGAATATTAGATTTTTAAGATGGGACATTGATTCAGGGAATTAGTCTGATTTCCATTTGTGGAGTCAGGAAGACATTTTACACTGATATGAGGCAATTAGAATCTGCCTCATGGGGTTTTGCCTTCCTCTGGGTCAACATGTTAGATAGGTTAAACTTGATGGACTTGTGTATTTAAACCTTAAAAGTATGAAACTAAAGTACCTTTTTGCCTGTTTATCTCATTCCTGGCATGGACGGTTGAGCAAGCACACCCCAACTCAGGTGCCTGAATATGGTATTGGCATATTTTTTGGTTGTATGGACAAGATAAATATAGAAAAACATTAAAATGTCTACACCTTCAATAATCGCGACCGCTTACATCCGAAAATCTGATACTCATTGCCTAAACAATAGGATTCCTCTAGGTGGCAGTATTAAACTACTTTTCTGATTTCTTTCATATTAACACTTCTGTCTTTTTACTGATAATTAGGATAAAGAAATCAACAGCATATATACAACTGTATTAATTCTGATATTTCACTAATTATTACACTTCTTATAAAGGCCAAAACTTTTCATCCTTTTAAAAAAAAAAGGGACTGAGAAAGTTTGTAAAAAAGGAGTATCAGTTTTTTGAACTGTAGGAAAGAATGTTGCAAAACTAATGTCATTAAATGGCTTCTTAATGCAGTTTCACTGTTATTATGGTCTCGTTTTTTGTTACATTTCTAGAATAAGCAGCTTTGAATGCTTCTATAAAAAACTATTGTACTAAATGGAAAAAAAATATAAAGCTACGTTCATATGTTATGGGAAGATTTCAGGGGATCTCATTCACCTGACAAACAATAATGCACACTGCAAGCACTTAAAGAAGCACTCCTATGTATATTTGTATCATGAAATGTATGAATATGTGTATGGTGTGCAGTGTGAGAGTATTAATATACTTACCTACTGCCGCCTTCTCCGACGTCACCGCTCTGCCAATTCTCTCGGTTACACTGCGCTCTGTGTGACCCAGAAGTTTCTTTTACAATGTACACTGGGTACGGCAAGTATTCAGACCCCTTTACATTTTTCAATCTTTGTTTCATTGCAGCCATTTGGTAAATTCAACAAAGTTCATTTTTTTTCTCATTAACCCCTTTCTGACCTCGGACGGGATAGTACGTCCGAGGTCAGAAGCCCCGCTTTGATGCAGGGCTCCGCGGTGAGCCCGCATCAAAGCCGGGACATGTCAGCTGTTTTGAACAGCTGACATGTGCCCATAATAGGCGCGGGCAGAATCGCGATCTGCCCGCACCTATTAACTAGTTAAATGCCGCTGTCAAACGCAGACAGCGGCATTTAACTACCTCTTCCGGCCGGGTGGCCGGAAATGACGTCATCGCCGACCCCCGTCACATGATCGGGGGTCAGCGATGCGTCAGGATGGTAACCATAGAGGTCCTAGAGACCTCTATGGTTACTGATCGCCGGTGGCTGTGAGCGCCACCCTGTGGTCGGCGCTCACAGCACACCTCCATTTCTGCTACATAGCAGCGATCAGCAGATCGCTGCTATGTAGCAGAGGCGATCGAGTTGTGCCTGCTTCTAGCCTCCCATGGATGCTATTGAAGCATGGCAAAAGTAAAAAAAAAAAGTAAAAAAAAATGTGAAAAAAATAAAAAAAATATAAAAGTTGAAATCACCCCCCTTTCGCCCCAATCAAAATAAATCAATAAAAAAAAAAATCAAATCTACACATATTTGGTATCGCCGCGCTCAGAATCGCCCGATCTATCAAATAAAAAAAAGCATTAACCTGATCGCTAAACGGTGTAGCGAGAAAAAAATTCGAAACGCCAGAATTACGTTTTTTAGGTCGCCGTGACATTGCATTAAAATATTTTTTAGCAAAGTTTGGAATTTTTTTTCACCACTTAGATAAAAAATAACTATGAATCATGGTAGTGCACAGAGACTGTACAGCAGTGTACAGAGTCTGTGTGGCAAAGCTGCGATTCTGTACATGTGTATGAAGCTGGAACTGTCACAAATGGAGCCTCTGCATTAGGCAAGAAGCCTGTGCATGGCAACACAAGGAGCCTGTATTACAGTGCATGAAGCCTGCATGGCAGTGCAATCTGTATGGCAGTGCATGGAGCCAGTATGCCAATGCATGGATCTTGTGGGTGGAGTCTGTCCATCAGTTAAAAGAACCTAAATGGTAACTCAGGGTATCTGTATAGTGGACTGAGCTTATATGGCAATGTATAAAGCCATTACTGCAGTGCATGGAGCCTATATGGCAGTGTAAGGATTTCCACAGTGTGTAGAACCTGTACGGTAGTGGATAAAGCCTGTATGATCGTGCATGATGGCTTTATGGCAATGTGTAGAGCCTGTATGGCAGTGTGCAGAGCCGGTACAGTAAAGGATAAAGCCTGCATGGTGATGCACAACGGCTGTATGGCAGTGTGTGCAGCCTGTACGGTAATGGATAAAGCCAGTATGGTTATGCAAGAAGGCTGTCTAGCAATGTAAAGAGCCTGTCTGATAGTGGATAAAGCTTGTGTGATGGTGCACGAAGGCTGTGTGTAGAGCCTGTGTTATATACTATGCCTGTGCTATATACTATATGGGCTGTTATATGCTACGTGGGCTGTGCTATATTCTACATGGCTGTTCTACATACTACGTGGGCCGTGTTATATACTACGTGTGCTGTTATATGCTACGTGGGCTCTGCTATATACTACATGGCTGTTCTATATACTACGTGGGCCGTGTTATATACTACGTGGGCTGTTATATGCTAAGTGGGCTGTGTTATATACTACATGGCTGTGTTATAAGCGATCATGAATCGTGGTATGTGTTAAAGGGGGGGCCCACTGAGACTCTTTCGCCCGGGGCCCTCAAAAACCTGAAGCCGGCCCTGGCTGATGGGTGTCATGCGTTGCTGCCATGTTAGTCATTCAGTGAAGCTCAGCCTGAGGTTGGGCTCACTGGATGTTACAGTCAAGGTGACAGGACGTTATTACAGCACGCTCATTTTGTGACTATAATGTCTCCCTCCTTGCACCGACACCATCACAGGGAGCGACTGGCGGAAGGGAGAATTAAGCTTCATTTTCTCTCTGCAGCCAATGCTTTTCCATTAACCTGGTTTTAAAAGCCATTTACTTGCAGATTAACCCTATATCTGCAGATAAATAGTGTTTCTCAAGGTGACCCTTAAAGGGACTCTGTCAGTACAGAATGACTGTTAAAACTAAGTCCTGCCGCTTAGTGCTTCACAGCGGAGCCAATTGTGTACATTCACCTTGCCACCTGTTTGTATTCCATCATTCTCCACCCCCCTTTGATTGACAGCTCTGGCTTCATAGAGTCAGAGAAGGATGGAGATGGATGGAAAACAAGCAGGTGTGAAGGTGTATGTAAATGATTGGCCGCCATGATAATCTGAATAGTAATATACTTACACCAGTGATGCAGTCCCTACCACTGTGGATGGCGTGCCAACCCAACCCCCTGACGAAGGCTTAAGCGAAACGCACGTTGGGTTGGCACACCATCCACAGTGGTAGGGACTGCATCACTGGTGTAAGTATATTACTGGACACTTTTTTGTGTACTTTTAATTTATCTCACTGAACTTAGTCCCTCCATTTGTTCGAATTCTATTGCCTTTGCACTTGCACTTTATCCTTGCACTTATTGATATCTAACACAGTTTGCTTTATCTGTATTGTCAATTTTTTCACTAATATATATTTAATATTTTTTTCAATTTGGTATGGTATTACGCATTATACAATTTTTTCTTTTTCACATTTTATATATTTTTTTTTCTTCATTTGTTTTTTGGATTTTTTAGGCTGGTTACTTATTTGCGGTTGTGTACGCAGCATTTCTTCCGCAATTATCCGCATGTGTCGTGTATTCCTATATTTAACATTAAGGACGCATGTGTCTGCGATCGGTTGCGTTTTGCCGCGTTTGACGACGCATGCGTCATCTCGTCATCTGGAGTTTGGCGCGGTAAACGCTACATGTAGTAATTTTAGAGGCGTCAATTTGCCGCCTAGAACCGTATGCGGTTGTTAGCGGTAGGAATGCGGCAAAAAAACGCATTGCTGTCTATGTGAACATATGCGTTCACAAGCACATGCGTTTGCTTGCGTTTGTGAACGCATGCGTTGCACCACAGGAAAACATAGCAAACAAAATCTTCAGGACAGTATTAATATACATACGGGTGGCCTCAGGCCTAAATAACCCATCCACCACATGCACTAGCCATAGAACCACTCACAGCAATATTTTAAACAGAAAAGAAATGGAGTACATATCCACCAAAAAGTAAAATCACAATAATTTTTTATTTGAATCATACATATAAGGCACCGAAACAGAAATATAACAAAGTCATATCAAGACAAGAGCTCTTAGAATGAGGACTCAGGTGCAGCAAACCACGTGCATACAGACAGCGCAATAAGGCAAGAAAGAGTCAGACCTGATAAAGTGCCAATGCTTCAAGTATAATCTACATTATCCTAACAGTAATAGAGAAAGCCATGTACATTTGTCAAAGTGACATATAGTAACACGTAATGTTAAATACATTATCCCATGGCTCCCAATCTAGGTGTGTGTACAGTTAGTATCTCTTACCCATAGCTGCAGTGTCTGCCGCAAGTGTACCCCTACGCACGTTTGGTGTGGGCTTCGTCAGGGGGCTGTGATGGTCTGTAGTTAAAGATCTTTTTAGTGTGGTTTAAGTCCCGACTGGAATATGGCTTCAGTAGGTTTTCACACATCTGAAAGGCCTCATCGCCAACCATAACAAATGGCATCGGTGGGCCTTGAGTGTTGGGGAGAGGTCGTGGCCGTGAAAAATTAAAATTTTTGCCATACACACGTCGGCCCATATCCGAGTTCTTGAAAGTCTGGGAATCGTTGCCACGGCCAAAAGCTCCAATGTCCATGGCGATGAAGCGACAGTCCGCATCAGCTATTGCCATGAGCACAACAGAAAAATATTTTTTGTAGTTGAAGTACTCCGATCCAGTTCTGGCGGGTTTGATAATGCGTATGTGCTTTCCATCCACCGCACCCAAACAGTTGGGGAAATCACACACACTCCTGAATTTCTCTGCAATTCCCATAAACATGTCCTCCGTGGGTATGGGTATACATTCATCCCAGAGAACGTTCCACAAAGCCCGGCAGGTGTCCACAACTATTCCAGACAGGGTGGAAATTCCAAGCTGGTATTGGATGTGGAGGCATGATAAGCTCTCTTCGGTTGCCAGAAATCTGTAATAAAATAAATAAAAAACAAATTACAATCAATTCTATTTATGGTGGTGTTCTGCTAAAGACATAAAGGAAAATACAAAGAATACATGGCAGACAATAATTATGACAGGCATTTGTTTAGAATTATTACGTACCTTAATGTAACCAGCAGACGTTCCTCTGCAGGAATCGCTCTATGGAGCTGGGTGTCCTGTCTCCTTGGACACGAACAAGCAAATCCCGAAAAGAGTCTTGCGACATCCGGGTATATTCCGGGAATTTGTCCTGGTTGGCATTAAGGTTGCCATATAGCGTATGATAGGCTCCACGGCTCTCCCGGAGTTCAATAATGGGGTGTTGCCAAAAACACTGACGCTGTGTCCTTCTCTGTCTTTCTCGATTTCTTTGTTGCTCCCAAGCAAAAGCACAGGCAAGAAACAGCTTGATGCTTAAATCCAGGTTGAAATAAAAGCTCTCCATGCAAAGATCCATCATGACACAGGATACAGTAGCACACTGTTAAGATTTCAGCAGTCCTAGGGACTATATATAGATATCCCATAATACACGCCCTCTGTAGTCCCATTGGCGGTGTCTGTTATCTAGATTTTTCTCCTGTAAAATTTTCCACCTTGCGCACAAAAAACGAAAACGCATGCAAAAGCATGACAACGCCGCGTTTTTTAAACCGCATGCGTTACCGTATGCGTCTAAATGACGCTGCGTTTGTACGCGTTTCCATGCAGTTTTTCCTTCATTTGCGGTTGCGGATTAAACTCTGCAGATTCTAACGCAAATGTGAAACTTAGGTATAGTTCATAAGTGGATGCGCGTACTTGCCATTTTTTATACATTTTTTATATATGATTTTATATATATTTTTTCTTGTAATCTGGTACTGTACTTGAACATTTTTGTCCCATTGTCATCTTTTGATTTTAAATGTTATGTCAGTAATAAAAATATTTCTTGGACTTTTTGGTCGGTTTTCTCTTTTTTATCCCGTTTGACAATTTCCGATTGTCCGTGACTCATCTCTTATTGTCCTATGTTTATGGTAGCTACATCTTATTGATTATTTTATTGAAATGTATATATTTATTATTATTTTTTATTCTTGCTTCCATTTGCACGCCTTTGACTTAATTGGTATCATAAGTACCTACCCTGGAAAAGCTTGTTGTTAAAGCCTTTCAACAAAGCTTTATTAGTCTACTGAACACAAACAGTAAAATGCACGTACAGTAAGAAGCTTGTGTTCGTGGTTCAGTACAGGACACTATGTCCGGTACAGACACAAAACATTATAGTTCGTGTTCGCTCATCCCTAACCATATATCTGCAAGAAAGCAACATAGCAGAGGATACAATAGTAGAGGACATATGTATCCTCTGAATTGTAAAGTGCTACGGAATATGTCGATACTATATACCGTAAGTAAAATTATTATTACAGAAAAAGGTATTCCCGTGAGGAAAGAAGTCTTGCAGAAGAGAGATTTTGCTCTAGAGAAACATTGCCTTATTATGACACAGATGTGTCAGAGTACATATAATTCAGTCAATGTCATTAAGAACTATCTTCAGTGTAAAGAAGAACAAGAAGTACTGGAAATGATGATGTGGCCTCTTCCCCTGATATCAACATCATCAACTATGTGTGGGACTACATGAGGAGACAGAAGGATTTGCCCAAACCGACATTCACAGAAGATCTGTGGTGGTTAGTTCTTCAAGATGTTTGATACAACCTCCCTGCTGAGTGCTTTAAAAACTGTGTACAAGTGTGCCTAGAAGAAGCGATTATGTTTTGAAGATAAAGAGTGTTCATAGCAAATATTGATTTGATTTAAATTTCTTTTTTCATTCACTTTGCATTTTGTTACTTTTATTTTTGAAAGCAGCTTTTTTCCACAACTGCCTAAAACGTTTGTATGGTATTGTATATAATATATGTATGTATATATCATGGCTGCAACACTTGCCACCATCTATTAAAATTACTATCCCAGATCCATTATACCAGCAAATATTTAAAGGGAATCTGTCACACAATTTTGGCCCTATAAATAGCGGCCACCGCCATCAGGGGCTTATCTACAGCATTCAGTAGTGCTGTAGATAAGCCCCCAATGTCACCTGAAAGATGAGAAAAAGAGGCTATATTATACTCACCCAGGGGCGGTCCTGGTTCAATTAGGGTCCGATGGGCGCCGCAGGTCCGGTGCCTCCTATCTTCATACGATGGCGTCCTCTTCTTTGCTTCTGTTGCGGCTCCGGTGCAGGTGTACTGATTTGCCCTGTTGAGGGCAGCGTAAAGTGCTGCAGTGCGCAGGCGCTGGGCCTCTCTGACTTTCCCTGCGCACTGCAGTACTTTGCCCTCAACAGGGCAGAGAATTACACCTGCGCAGGAGCTGCGGCAGGAAGACAAGAAGAGGACGTCATCGAATGAAGATGGAAGGCCCCGATCCACGACGTGCATCGGACCGGACTGCACTGGACCGCCCCTGGGTGAGTATAATCTAACTTGCTTTTCCTATCTTTCAGGTTACATCGGGGGCTTATCTACAGCATTACAGAATGCTGTAGATAAACCCCTGATGGTGGTGGCAGCAGTTTATAGGGCCAAAATTAGGTGACAGATTCCCTTTTAGGTGATCTTCCAGGACCCTGAATAACCAGCCAAATGACAGACCCATAGTTTCATTCCTGGTGCTGGACATTGTTTTTAGTCACTTACATGGGACTGAGCTGTAATGCTAGGTACAACTGTTAAAGGGAACCTGTCACCTGAATTTGGACTGGTTTTCGGTCATATGGGTGGAGTTTTCGGGTGTTTGATTCACCCTTTCCTTACCCGCTGGCTGCATGCTGGCTGCAATATTGGATTGAATTTCATTCTCTGTCCTCCGTAGTACATGCCTGCGCAAGGAAAGAGAAGCATAATAATAATAAATAAAACTCTGGTACAATGACCAGGTCAGTAATCTGTGACTAGTTGACTGGAGGCCTGTTCTTCTTTTGATTAGCTGGCATGATGTCATGTGTGCTTCATGCTGCAATAATGATGTCGCACCAGTCCGGCTAATCAAAAGAAGAGCTGTGAATGCCGGGCAGTAAGGAAATTCGCTAGTCTTCCATCCAACATTACTAACTTGAGCAATGGACTGGAGTCCTGCAAATTAATTATCTTGTCTCTAATTCTCTAATTGTAGAACGTTTTAAACACATCTATACATATTTTTTCAAGCAGTCAACACCATAATATATATATATATATATATATATATATATATGCTAGCTGAAGAGCCCGGCGTTGCCTGGGCATAGTAAATATCTGTGGTTAGTTATAGCACCTCACTTCCCTTATTTTCCCATCACGCCTCTCATTTTCCCAATCACATCTTTCATTTTCCCCCTCACATCTCTGATTTTCTCCCTCACACCTCTCATTTTCTCCCTCACTCCTCTCATTCCCCCCTAACACTTGTCATTTCAACCTCACATCTGTCATTTTCTGATCACTCCACTATTTTTCCTCACTTCTCTCATTTTGCACTCACACCATTTCATTTTCACCTCACACCTCTCATTTTCACCTCATCACCTCAGTATATACATGTTTGTCATCTCCCTTAAATATAGTATACATCTGTATGTCATCTCCTGTATATAGTATATACCTGTATGTCATCTCCCCTGTATATAGTATATACCTGCTGTGTGTCATCTCCCCTATATATATATACCTGAATGTCATCTCCTTCTATATATAGTATATACCTGTATGTCATCTCCTCCTGTATATAGTATATACCTGTGTGTCATCTCCCCTGTATATAGTATATATCTGAGTGTCATCTCCTCCTGCATATATTATATACCTGCATGTCATCTTCTATATATAGCATATACCTGTATGTCATCTCCTCCTGTATATAGTATATACCTGTGTGTCATCTCCCCTGTATACAGTATATATCTGAGTGTCATCTCCTCCTGCATATAGTATATACCTGCATGTCATCTTCTATATATAGCATATACCTGTATGTCATCTCCTCCTGTATATAGTATATACCTGTATGTCATCTCCTCTTATATATATATATGTACCTATATGTCATCTCCTCCTCTATATAGTATATACCTGTGTGTCATCTCTCCTGTATATAGTATATATCTGTGTGTCATCTCCCCTGTATATAGTATATACCTGTGTGTCATCTCCTCCTGTATTAGACCTCGTTCACACGTTATTTGCTCAGTATTTTTACCTCAGTATTTGTAAGCTAAATTGGCAGCCTGATAAATCCCCAGCCAACAGGAAGCCCTCCCCCTGGCAGTATATATTAGCTCACACATACACATAATAGACAGGTCATGTGACTGACAGCTGCCGTATTTCCTATATGGTGCAATTGTTGTAGTTTGTCTGCTTATTAATCAGATTTTTATTTTTGAAGGATAATACCAGACTTGTGTGTGTTTTAGGGCGAGTTTCGTTTGTCAAGTTGTGTGTGTTGAGTTGCGTGTGGCGACATGCATGTAGCGACTTTTGTGAGATGAGTTTTGTGTAGCAACATGCGTGTAGCAACTTTTTGTGTGTCGAGTTACATGTGACAGGTTAGTGTAGCAAGTTGTGTGCAGCAAGTTTTGCGCATGGCGAGTTTTGCGCGTTGCGAGTATTATGTGTGGTGCCTTTTGAGTATGTGCAAGTTTTGTGTGAGGCAACTTTTGCATGTGTTGCAACTTTTGTGCATGTGGCAATTTTTCCGCGTGTGCAAGTTTTGCGTGTGGCGAGTTTTTCATGAGGAGAATTTTGCACTTGTGGCGAGTTTTGCAAGAGCCTAGTTTTTGCATGTGGCGAGTTCTGCGCGTGGCGAGTTTTGAGTGGCGACTTTTGTGTTTTGACTTTTATGTGGCGAGGTTGGTGTATTTGTGGTGAAATGTGTGCTGAGGGTAATATGTGTTCAAGCACGTGGTAGTGTGTGGCGCATTTTGTGTGTGTTCATATCCCCGTGTGTGGTGAGTATCCCATGTCGGGGCCCCACCTTAGAAACTGATCGGTATATACTCTTTGGCGCCATCGCTCTCATTCTTTAAGTCCCCCTTGTTCACATCTGGCAGCTGTCAATTTGCCTCCTACACTTTTCCTTTCATTTTTTTCCCATTATGTAGATAGGGGCAAAATTGTTTGGTGAATTGGAAAGCACGGGGTTAAAATTTCACCTCACAACATAGCCTATGACGCTCTCGGGGTCCAGACGTGTGACTGTGCAAAATTTTGTTGCTGTAGCTGCGACGCTTCCAACACTTTTCCTTTCACTTTTTCCCCATTATGTAGATAGGGGCAAAATTGTTTGGTGAATTGGAACGCGCGGGGTTAAAATTTCACCTCACAACGAAGCCTATGACGCTCTCAGGGTCCAGACGTGTGACTGTGCAAAATTTTGTTGCTGTAGCTGCGACGCCTCCAACACTTTTCCTTTCACTTTTTTCCCCATTATGTAGATAGGGGCAAAATTGTTTGGTGAATTGGAAAGCGCGGGGTTAATATTTCACCTCACAACATAGCCTATGACGCTCTCGGGGTCCAGACATGTCACTGTGCAAAATTTTGTGGCTGTAGCTGCGACTCCTCCAACACTTTTCCTTTCACTTTTTTCCCCATTATGTAGATAGGGGCAAAATTGTTTGGTGAATTGGAACGCGCGGGGTTAAAATTTCGCCTCACAATATAGCCTATGACGCTCTCGGGGTCCAGACATGTGACTGTGCAAAATTTTGTGGCTGTAGCTGCGACGGTGCAGATGCCAATCCCGGACATACATACACACACACATACACACACACACACATACACACATTCAGCTTTATATAGTAGATATATACAGTACATAGAGAAGTATACAGTGTATATATTTTGTCATAGGTATTGCTGATTCCCTGTGACGAGAGGGAACCCTTTCACTGCAAAGAAGTATTGATGTTCAAAGATGAATTTTTTTGTATTATTCCATAGACTATATATATATATATATATATATATATATATATATACACACATATATATATATATATACACAGTATATATGTTTTGTTTGAGACATTTTTCATGGCACCAACATTGAATTACTACAAAATAATTTCATGTTTTCTAGCATTAAATAGGAAAACAGGAATAAAAAGTGAATACAATATAATGTTCTTTGGATGGCTATTTATTTATTTCTACATCATCTGAGCTTTTTGTGGGGGACAATTGGTAATTTTAATTGGAGCCATTTTGGGATATATATATAACTCTCTGATCTCTTTTGATACAATTTATTGGAAGACCTGATGAACGAAAAATATTGGCACAATTTTTTGGTTTATGGACTTTTTCTTGAGCCTATCCACCGCTCTGTGAGTGTGCTTTCTTGCAAGCGCTCAGAGGTTTTGCCTGTTATGCAGCACGCTTCAGGGCAATTTTTTGAGCAATCAGTGAGTGTTCGGGACCAGGCCTCCCACTGTTTTGCAGGACATTTAGTAAAGAAAAAAATATATAGCAAAAGTGGACTCTTTAAATATCTAATATCCTTGATAATATATGATTGTGTTCCATTTGTAATTTACTTTATATCTGGCATAAGATTTTTAGCCACTGATGCACACTTCAGGGCGCTGTTAGCAAACACACATCCCAAATAAGCGAGGACTTTTGTGTTTGATCCAAAGTAAGCTACAACTTTTTGATTTATCGTGAAACTGAGCAGCCGAGTTGACAGTCATAATTGCTATGTTTTAGCTAATGTCACGTGCTAGATGCCTGAAAGGTGTTGGTACTGGATCACATAGAATGGCCAATGATGATTCATATATTTTTAATAGCTGCAACATTTTAATAAACATCCACCTCCCAAAGCACAGGATTTTTTTTCAAATTGCCTTTTGCCTTAAGCCATGTAGCAACCCAGCTGTGAGTTTTTCTTTTTTTCTTTTTTTTAACAAGACAACAATCTAAATCATCAGATGACTTGGTATATAGAGAATAAAACTGCATCTATTATAACTATACTTCAAAAAGAGAAGAAAAACTCTTACTACAAGTTATTAGATCTAGAAACATATTTGACATATGATATTCTGTTTTGCTGTTGAGACTGGCGGAACATTAACTTCAAAGTTTCAGGGTACGGTCCAACTTAACAGCCACTTTGTAGGAAAAAAAACATGCAAGTCCTGACAGTTGTCAAATTACCCATTAACACTGATTGTTAATTGATGACGTCCATGCGGTTTTGTGGGTAAACCACACAGCTATTATCAATCATCCATCAAGTCAATGGGAAAACAGCTCCTTGGCAATCAGACAGCCACTACGTGCGACCATACTCTAAAGTTGAAACTTGAAATAAAACTTTTGCTAAATTTTTTAAGGATCACCTTTTTTACCCACTGAAAGTATGGAATAAGGTCTAGAGGTACCTTCACACTGAACGATATCACTAGCGATCCGTGACGTTGCAGCGTCCTGGCTAGCGATATCGTTCAGTTTGACAGGCAGCAGCGATCTGGATCCTGCTGTGCCATCGTTGGTCAGAGCAGAAAGTCCAGAACTTTATTTCGTCGCTGGATCTCCCGCAGACATCGCTGAATCGGCGTGTGTGACGCCGATTCAGCGATGTCTTCACTGGTAACCAGGGTAAACATCGGGTTACTAAGCGCAGGGCCACGCTTAGTAACCCGATGTTTACCCTGGTTACCAGCGTAAACGTAAAAAAAAAGAACACTACATACATTCCGGTGTCTGTCCCCCGGTGCTGTGCTTTCCTGCACTGGCTGTGAGCGCCGGCCAGCCGTAAAGCACAGCAGTGACGTCACCGATCTGCTTTACGGCTGGCCGGCGCTGACAGTGCAGAGAAGCAGAGCGCCGGAGGACAGACACCAGAATGTAAGTATGTAGTGTTTGGTTTTTTTACGTTTACGCTGGTAACCAGGGTAAACATCGGGTTACTAAGCGCGGCCCTGCGCTTAGTAACCCGATGTTTACCCTGGTTACCAGGGGACCGGCATCGTTGGTCGCTGGATAGCTGTCTGTGTGACAGCTATTGTGAATTCTGTGGCCAAGCTCCCTCCTGTGGTCGTGAGTGGTACTTCGGCTGGTTCTGTCTGTGGGCTTCCTTTGGTGGATGAGAGTGGTACTGCGGCTTCTGAGTTTCCTTCCTCAGGTGATGAGGTTAAGTCGTTAGGTGCTGCTCTATTTAACTCCACCTGGTGCTTTGATCCTGGCCTCCAGTCAATGTTCTAGTATTGGTCTTGCTTCCTCCTGGATCGTTCCTGTGGCCTGTCTATCCTGCATAGCTAAGTTCTGCTTGTGTTACTTTTGTTTGCTATTTTTTCTGTCCAGCTTGCTATATTGGTTTTTCTTGCTTGCTGGAAGCTCCGAGACGCAGAGGGAGCACCTCCGTACCGTTAGTCGGTGCGGAGGGTCTTTTTGCCCCTCTGCGTGGTTGTTTGTAGGTTTTTGTGTTGACCGCAAAGCTATCTTTCCTATCCTCGGTCTATTCAGTAAGTCGGGCCTCACTGTGCTAAATCTATTTCATCTCTGTGTTTGTATTTTCATCTTTACTCACAGTCATTATATGTGGGGGGCTGCCTTTTCCTTTGGGGAATTTCTCTGAGGCAAGGTAGGCTTATTTTTCTATCTTCAGGGCTAGTTAGTTTCTCAGGCTGTGCCGAGTTGCATAGGGAGCGTTAGGCGCAATCCACGGCTACCTCTAGTGTGGTGTGATAGGATTAGGGATTGCGGTCAGCAGAGTTCCCACGTCTCAGAGCTCGTCCTATGTTTTTGGTAATTGTCAGGTCACTTTGTGTGCTCTGAACTTCATGGTTCATTGTGGTTCTGAATTACCTGATCATTAACAGTACTGGAGGCCCAAAGTACTAATGCTTCTCAATAGAGGGAAAAGAGAAGTTCTGAGACCATTTTTTTTTCTTTGCACTGTGTTCTGTCTTTCTTTTCCCCTTTACATCAGGGTGGTTCAGAACACAGTTGTGGACATGGACATTCAGGGTCTGTTCTCTTTGATGGATAATCTCGCTATAAATGTACAGAACATTCAAGATTTAGTGGTTCAGAATCCTATGTTAGAACCTAAAATTCCTATTCCTGAGTTATTTTCTGGAGATAGAGCTAAGTTTTTAAATTTTAAAAATAATTGTAAACTATTTCTGGCTTTGAAACCCCGCTCCTCTGGTGACCCAGTTCAACAAGTTAGGATCATTATTTCTTTATTACGTGGCGACCCTCAAGACTGGGCATTTTCCCTTGCACCAGGAGATCCTGCATTATGTAATGTTGATGCGTTTTTCCTGGCGCTCGGATTGCTGTATGAAGAACCTAATTCAGTGGATCAGGCAGAGAAAAATTTGCTGGCTCTGTGTCAGGGTCAGGATGAGATAGAGATTTATTGTCAGAAGTTTAGAAAGTGGTCCGTGCTCACTCAATGGAATGAATGTGCGCTGGCAGCTATTTTCAGAAAGGGTCTCTCTGAAGCCCTTAAGGATGTCATGGTGGGATTTCCTATGCCTGCTGGTCTGAATGAGTCTATGTCTTTGGCCATTCAGATCGGTCGACGCTTGCGTGAGCGTAAATCTGTGCACCATTTGGCGGTATTATCTGAGCATAAACCTGAGCCTATGCAGTGCGATAGGACTTTGACCAGAGCTGAAAGGCAAGAACACAGACGTCAGAATAGGCTGTGTTTCTACTGTGGTGATTCCACTCATGCTATCTCCGATTGTCCTAAGCGCACTAAGCGGTTTGCTAGGTCTGCCACCATTGGTACGGTACAGTCGAAATTTCTTTTGTCCGTTACTTTGATCTGCTCTTTGTCTTCCTATTCTGTCATGGCATTTCTGGATTCAGGCGCTGCCCTGAATTTGATGGACTTGGAGTATGCTAGGCGCTGTGGGTTTGTCTTGGAGCCCTTGCAGTGTCCTATTCCATTGAGAGGAATTGATGCTACGCCTTTGGCCAAGAATAAGCCTCAGTATTGGACCCAGCTGACCATGTGCATGGCTCCTGCGCACCAGGAGGATATTCGCTTTCTGGTGTTGCATAATCTTCATGATGTGGTCGTGTTGGGGTTGCCATGACTACAAGTCCATAACCCAGTATTAGATTGGAAATCTATGTCTGTGTCCAGCTGGGGTTGTCAGGGGGTACATGGTGATGTTCCATTTCTGACTATCTCATCATCCACCCCTTCTGAGGTACCAGAGTTCTTGTCTGATTACCGGGATGTATTCGATGAGCCCAAGTCCAATGCCCTACCTCCGCATAGGGATTGTGATTGTGCTATCGATTTGATTCCTGGTAGCAAGTTTCCTAAGGGTCGACTGTTTAATTTATCTGTACCTGAGCACGCCGCTATGCGGAGTTACGTGAAGGAGTCCTTGGAGAAGGGTCATATTCGCCCGTCATCGTCGCCATTGGGAGCGAAGTTCTTTTTTGTGGCCAAGAAGGATGGTTCGCTGAGACCTTGTATTGATTACCGCCTTCTAAATAAAATTACGGTCAAATTTCAGTACCCCTTGCCGCTGTTGTCTGATTTGTTTGCTCGGATGAAGGGGTTCTAGTTGGTTCACCAAGATAGATCTTCGTGGTGCGTATAATCTTGTGCGTATTAAACGGGGCGATGAATGGAAAACAGCATTTAATACGCCCGAAGGCCATTTTGAGTACCTGGTTATGCCATTTGGGCTTTCTAATGCTCCATCAGTGTTTCAGTCCTTTATGCATGACATCTTCCGAGAGTACCTGGATAAATTCCTGATTGTATACTTGGATGATATTTTGGTCTTCTCGGATGATTGGGAGTCTCATGTGAAGCAGGTCAGAATGGTGTTCCAGGTCCTGCGTGCTAATTCTTTGTTTGTGAAGGGGTCAAAGTGTCTCTTTGGTGTTCAGAAGGTTTCATTTTTGGGGTTCATTTTTTCTCCTTCTACTATCGAGATGGGCCCTGTTAAAGTTCAGGCCATTTATGATTGGACTCAGCCAACATCTCTGAAGAGTCTGCAGAAGTTCCTGGGCTTTGCTAATTTTTATCGTCGCTTCATCAATAATTTTTCTAGTATTGCTAAACCGTTGACTGATTTAACCAAGAAGGGTGCTGATGTGGTCAATTGGTCTTCTGCTGCTGTGGAAGCTTTTCAAGAGTTGAAGCGTCGTTTTTCTTCTGCCCCTGTGTTGTGTCAACCAGATGTTTCGCTTCCATTCCAGGTCGAGGTTGATGCTTCTGAGATTGGAGCAGGGGCTGTTTTGTCACAGAGAAGTTCTGATTGCTCGGTGATGAAACCATGCGCCTTCTTTTCCAGGAAATTTTCGCCTGCTGAGCGAAATTATGTTGTTGGCAATCGAGAGTTGCTAGCCATGAAGTGGGCATTCGAAGAGTGGCGTCATTGGCTTGAAGGAGCTAAGCATCGCGTGGGGGTCTTGACTGATCACAAAAACTTGACTTATCTCGAGTCTGCCAAACGGTTGAATCCTAGACAGACTCGTTGGTCGCTGTTTTTCTCCCGTTTTGACTTTGTGGTTTCGTACCTTCCGGGCTCTAAAAATGTGAAGGCGGATGCCCTGTCTAGGAGTTTTGTGGCCGATTCTCCGGGTTTGCCTGAGCCGGCGGGTATTCTCAAAGAGGGGGTAATTTTGTCTGCCATCTCCCCTGATTTGCGGCGGGTGCTGCAAAAATTTCAGGCTAATAGACCTGACCGTTGCCCAGCGGAGAAACTGTTTGTCCCTGATAGGTGGACGAATAAAGTTATCTCTGAGGTTCATTGTTCGGTGTTGGCTGGTCATCCTGGAATCTTTGGTACCAGAGATTTGGTGGCTAGATCCTTTTGGTTGCCGTCTCTGTCGCGGGATGTGCGTTCTTTTGTGCAGTCCTGTGGGATTTGTGCTCGGGCTAAGCCCTGCTGTTCTCGTGCCAGTGGGTTGCTTTTGCCCTTGCCGGTCCCGAAGAGGCCTTGGACACATATCTCTATGGATTTTATTTCGGATCTCCCCGTCTCTCAAAGAATGTCGGTCATTTGGGTGGTTTGTGATCGCTTCTCTAAGATGGTCCATTTGGTGCCCTTGTCTAAATTGCCTTCCTCCTCTGATTTGGTGCCATTGTTTTTCCAGCATGTGGTTCGTTTACATGGCATTCCAGAGAACATCGTTTCTGACAGAGGTTCCCAGTTTGTTTCGAGGTTTTGGTGAGCCTTTTGTGCTAGGATGGGCATTGATTTGTCTTTTTCCTCGGCTTTCCATCCTCAGACAAATGGCCAGACTGAACGAACCAATCAGACCTTGGAAACATATCTGAGATGTTTTGTTTCTGCTGATCAGGATGATTGGGTGTCCTTTTTGCCTTTGGTTGAGTTCGCCCTTAATAATCGGGCCAGCTCGGCTACTTTGGTTTCGCCGTTTTTCTGCAATTCTGGGTTCCACCCTCGTTTCTCTTCAGGGCAGGTTGAGTCTTCGGACTGTCCTGGTGTGGATACTGTGGTGGATAGGTTGCAGCAGATTTGGACTCATGTAGTGGACAATTTGACTTTGTCCCAGGAGAAGTCTCAACGTTTCGCTAACCGCAGGTGCTGTGTGGGTCCCCGACTTCGTGTTGGGGATTTGGTTTGGTTGTCATCTCGTTATATTCCTATGAAGGTTTCCTCTCCTAAATTTAAGCCTCGTTTCATTGGTCCATATAGGATTTCTGAGGTTCTTAATCCTGTGTCTTTTTGTTTGACTCTTCCAGCTTCTTTTTCCATCCATAACGTGTTCCATAGGTCATTGTTGCGGAGATACGTGGCACCTGTGGTTCCATCTATTGATCCTCCTGCTCCGGTTTTGGTTGAAGGGGAATTGGAGTATATAGTGGAGAAGATTTTGGATTCTCGTGTTTCGAGACAGAAACTCCAGTATCTGGTTAAGTGGAAAGGTTATGGTCAGGAAGATAATTCCTGGGTCTTTGCCTCTGATGTCCATGCTGCCAATCTGGTTCGTGCCTTTCATGTGGCTCATCCTGGTCAGCCTGGGGGCTCTGGTGAGGGTTTGGTGACCCCTCCTCAAGGGGGAAGTACTGTTGTGAATTCTGTGGCCAAGCTCCCTCCTGTGGTCGTGAGTGGTACTTCGGCTGGTTCTGTCTGTGGGCTTCCTTTGGTGGATGAGAGTGGTACTGCGGCTTCTGAGTTTCCTTCCTCAGGTGATGAGGTTAAGTTGTTAGGTGCTGCTCTATTTAACTCCACCTGGTGCTTTGATCCTGGCCTCCAGTCAATGTTCTAGTATTGGTCTTGCTTCCTCCTGGATCGTTCCTGTGGCCTGTCTATCCTGCATAGCTAAGTTCTGCTTGTGTTACTTTTGTTTGCTATTTTTTCTGTCCAGCTTGCTATATTGGTTTTTCTTGCTTGCTGGAAGCTCTGAGACGCAGAGGGAGCACATCCGTACCGTTAGTCGGTGCGGAGGGTCTTTTTGCCCCTCTGCGTGGTTGTTTGTAGGTTTTTGTGTTGACCGCAAAGCTATCTTTCTTTATCCTCAGTCTATTCAGTAAGTCGGGCCTCACTTTGCTAAATCTATTTCATCTCTGTGTTTGTATTTTCATCTTTACTCACAGTCATTATATGTGGGGGGCTGCCTTTTCTTTTGGGGAATTTCTCTGAGGCAAGGTAGGCTTATTTTTCTATCTTCAGGGCTAGTTAGTTTCTCAGGCTGTGCCGAGTTGCATAGGGAGCGTTAGGCGCAATTCACGGCTACCTCTAGTGTGGTGTGATAGGATTAGGGATTGCGGTCAGCAGAGTTCCCACGTCTCAGAGCTCGTCCTATGTTTTTGGTAATTGTCAGGTCACTTTGTGTGCTCTGAACTTCAAGGTCCATTGTGGTTCTGAATTACCTGATCATAACAGACAGCTCTCCAGCAACCACACAGCGACGCTGCAGCGATCGTGATCGTTGTCTAGATCGCTGCAGCATCGCTAAATGTGATGGTACCTTTAGTTACTAGACTGATTTCTAGTAGCACGACCATGCAAGATTAAAAACTACTCTGAACTAAAAAAAAAATCCAGACCCATAGATAGATAAGGGGGACAATTCATCAAAAATTGTATTCCAGAAAAGTGGCGAAAAAATCACGTTACGCAAAAACTTTTGCCATTTTCACATCAGTTTCAATCAGCTTTGCCGAAATGAGCGGATATGGGGAGGAACCAGGAGGAGGCGCAGCCATACCCGCCTGATCAATTCAGTAAAAGTGATGGTGCCTATAAGATGTGATGAATTCATTAAGTAATGTGCGCATCTTCATGAATTTAGCATCTTCTACTCTATTAAAGACTGGCGTAGTTCAATTGTGTGTGACCCGATTCTTGATGAATCCACCCCATGATGTTTTTGGAAGCAATTAGCCCTGTTTTTCGAATTCTACTTTTCTAAATTTGCCCACTGATAAATCCTATGTTAGGAAATACTGTATACTACTGCGGTCCCTTAAAAGTTGACGAGCAAGGGGATACAAATACGGTTACATGGGCTAGTCCTACGACGATAAGATAAATGGTCCTGGTTTTTTTTCTGTAAATCCTTTAGAAACAACGCCTATGAATACGCAATTTAATAGTGCATGACATTGGGAAATATTTAGCAACTGGAACTAGCCTTCCTGTATATTAAATATCAGTCTGTATATCAACATCTTGAACATTTTTCTGGACCATTTATACTCACAGATAAATTGGAACAATCTCGTAAAGGGAAATAGTTTGGAGGTTCTCAGCGAGGTGCTTTTATCTTTTCACATTACTGTTTGATCAGTGTGGCATGCTTTATGGTATATTTACAGTTTTATTTTACATTCATCAACTTCTTCTAAAATAAAAACGGAATCAATTAACATGAATATTACCTTCCGTAAAGCAGATTGTTTTTTTTTCCCAGGCAGACCTTTGCACACAGCTAAGTCTTCAAAGACTTTGTGGGTTATGACATTCTCCTAAATGTGCTGAGCTTTCTTTAACCTTTCATAAAACATTGCGATCTTTATGGACTGTATCATATTGTGCAATAATGTGCTTTATTGTCCACAGAATAAGCTTTTCTTAAAGATAATTGGAAATCTGGAAATGGCTGCTATCTGCTGATTTTTTAATACATTATTTCTGAAATGGGGCTACTGCAATAATGACCATATCTGCTCAAGATATAGGATTTGTCTTGGCAGAGAAAATTGATCCATTTCACCTCTGTCTAATGGAAATTTTTATCTGGGATTGTCTGTTTATGTAAATGAACGTTCCTTGGAAAAGAGATGTTAAGCGTTTTCTAAATCAAGGAGAGAGTTTACTTTAAATTAAAAAAAAGTGGATTATTGTATCCTATAAATTATATTTCCATAAAAACAAAAATGTAGTTTTTTTTTTGTTTGTGCAAATAAAGGAATTTATTAAAAAGGTTTGCCCAGAATCAACACTTATTTCCTATTTACAGGATATATGTGTCCGATCACTAAGGGCCCCAATGTCCAAACCACCCCCCCACTGATCATCAAAAGGTCATATGCCCTTTGTTTTAATTAGCACAGCACAAAGCGATTATTAGCAGTCCCATAGACATATGAAGCAGCACTGCACGTGGTCGACCAACACTTTATTTCAACAGAGGAAATTGTACTCCATTGCTGTGATTAGTAGAGGTCCCAGGGGTTGATGGAGTCAAAGCATTTGTCATCAGACATTTATTACCTCACATGTGAATAGGTGATGTGTCAGTTCTAGGAAAACCACTTTAACAATATTTAAACATAAAGCATTTATATAGATAATCAAAAATTAATGTCATTTTTTTAGACCTCTAGTCAAACAGATATTGAATCAATCTGAAGGACTCCATGAACTGATAATTATTTATGCCAAATTTTTGCATCTCATACATCAATAAATACTACCAATGGTGTGGATAAATCCTTAACCCCTTCATGACCCAGCCTATTTTGACCTTAAAGACCTTGCCGTTTTTTGCAATTCTGACCAGTGTCCCTTTATGAGGTAATAACTCAGGAACGCTTCAACGGATCCTAGCGGTTCTGAGATTGTTTTTTCGTGACATATTGGGCTTCATGTTAGTGGTAAATTTAGGTCAATAAATTCTGCGTTTATTTGTGATAAAAACGGAAATTTGGCAAAAATTTTGAAAATTTCGCAATTTTCACATTTTGAATTTTTATTCTGTTAAACCAGAGAGATATGTGACACAAAATAGTTAATAAATAACATTTCCCACATGTTTACTTTACATCAGCACAATTTTGGAAACAAATTTTTTTTTGTTAGGAAGTTATAAGGGTTAAAATTTGACCAGCGATTTGTCATTTTTACAACGAAATTTACAAAACCATTTTTTTTAGGGACCACCTCACATTTGAAGTCAGTTTGAGGGGTCTATATGGCTGAAAATACCCAAAAGTGACACCATTCTAAAAACTGCACCCCTCAAGGTACTCAAAACCACATTCAAGAAGTTTATTAACCCTTCAGGTGCTTCACAGCAGCAGAAGCAACATGGAAAAAAAAATGAACATTTAACTTTTTAGTCACAAAAATTATCTTTTAGCAACAATTTTTTTATTTTCCCAATGGTAAAAGGAGAAACTGAACCACGAAAGTTGTTGTCCAATTTGTCCTGAGTACGCTGATACCTCATATGTGGGGGTAAACCACTGTTTGGGCGCACGGCAGGGCTTGGAACGGAAGGAGCGCCATTTGACTTTTTGAATCAAAAATTGGCTCCACTCTTTAGCGGACACCATGTCACGTTTGGAGAGCACCCGTGTGCCTAAAAATTGGAGCTCCCCCACAAGTGACCCCATTTTGGAAACTAGACGCCCCAAGGAACTTATATAGATGCATAGTGAGCACTTTGAACCCCCAGGTGCTTCACAAATTGATCCGTAAAAATGAAAAAGTACTTTTTTTTCACAAAAAAATTCTTTTAGCCTCAATTTTTTCATTTTCACATGGGCAACAGGATAAAATGGATCCTAAAATGTGTTGGGCAATTTCTCCTGAGTACACCAATACCTCACATGTGGGGGTAAACCACTGTTTGGGCACATGTAAGGCTCGGAAGGGAAGGAGCGCCATTTGACATTTTGAATGAAAAATTATTTCCATCGTTAGCGGACACCATGTCGCGTTTGGATAGCTCCTGTGTGCCTAAACATTGGCGCTCCCCCACAAGTGACCCCATTTTGGAAACTAGACCCCCCAAGGAACTTATTTAGATGCCTAGTGAGCACTTTAAACCCTCAGGTGCTTCACAAATTGATCTGTAAAAATGAAAAAGTACTTTTTTTTCACAAAAAAATTCTTTTCGCCTCAATTTTTTCATTTTCACATGGGCAGTAGGATAAAATGGATCATAAAATTTGTTGGGCAATTTCTCCCGAGTACGCCGATACCTCATATGTGGGGGTAAACCACTGTTTGGGCACTCGGCAGGGCTTGGAAGGGAAGGCGCGCCATTTGACTTTTTGAATGGAAAATTAGCTCCAATTGTTAGCGGACACCATGTCGCGTTTGGAGAGCCCCTGTGTGCCTAAACATTGGAGCTCCCCCACAAGTGACCCCATTTTGGAAACTAGACCCCCCAAGGAACTTATCTAGATGCATATTGAGCACTTTAAACCCCCAGGTGCTTCACAGAAGTTTATAACGCAGAGCCATGAAAATAAAAAATAATTTTTCTTTCCTCAAAAATGATTTTTAGCCTGGAATTTCCTATTTTGCCAAGGATAATAGGAGAAATTGGACCCCAAATATTGTTGTCCAGTTTGTCCTGAGTACGCTGATACCCCATATGTGGGGGTAAACCACTGTTTGGGCGCACGGCAGGGCTCGGAAGGGATGGCACGCCATTTGGCTTTTTAAATGGAAAATTAGCTCCAATCATTAGCGGACACCATGTCACGTTTGGAGAGCCCCTGTGTGCCTAAACATTGGAGATCCCCCAGAAATGACCCCATTTTGGAAACTAGACCCCCAAAGGAACTAATCTAGATGTGTGGTGAGGACTTTGAACCCCCAAGTGCTTCACAAAAGTTTATAACGCAGAGCCATGAAAATAAAAAAAAAAAATTATTTTCTCAAAAATGATCTTTCAGCCTGCAATTTTTTATTTTCCCAAGGGTAACAGGAGAAATTTGACCCCAAAAGTTGTTGTCCAGTTTCTCCTGAGTACGCTGATACCCCATATGTGGGGGTAAATCACTGTTTGGGCACATGCCGGGGCTCGGAAGTGAAGTAGTGACGTTTTGAAATGCAGACTTTGATGGAATGCTCTGTGGGCGTCACATTGCGTTTGCAGAGCCCCTGATGTGGCTTAACAGTAGAAACCCCCCACAAGTGACCCCATTTTGGAAACTAGACCCCCAAAGGAACTTATCTAGATGTGTGGTGAGCACTTTGAACCCCCAAGTGCTTCATAGAAGTTTATAATGCAGAGCCGTGAAAATAATAAATACGTTTTCTATCCTCAAAAATAATTATTTAGCCCAGAATTTTTTATTTTCCCAAGGGTAACAGGAGAAATTGGACCCCAATATTTGTTGTCCAGTTTCTCCTGAGTACGCTGATACCCCATGTGTGGGGGTAAACCACTGTTTGGGCACACGTCGGGGCTCAGAAGGGAAGTAGTGACTTTTGAAATGCAGACTTTGATGGAATGGTCTGCGGGCGTCACATTGCGTTTGCAGAGCCCCTGGTGTGCCTAAACAGTAGAAACCCCCCACAAGTGACCACATTTTAGAAACTAGACCCCCCAAGGAACTTATCTAGATATGTGGTGAGCACTTTGAACCCCCAAGTGCTTCACAGACGTTTACAACGCAGAGCCGTGAAAATAAAAAATCATTTTTCTTTCCTCAAAAATGATGTTTTAGCAAGCATTTTTTTAGATTCACAAGGGTAACAGGAGAAATTGGACCCCAGTAATTGTTGCGCAGCTTATCCTGAGTACACTGATACCCCATATGTGGGGGTAAACCACTGTTTGGGCACAAGTCAGGGCTCGGAAGTGAGGGAGCACCATTTGACTTATTGAATACGAGATTGGCTGGAATCAATGGTGGCGCCATGTTGCGTTTGGAGACCCCTGATGTGCCTAAACAGTGGTAACCCCTCAATTCTACCTCCAACACTAACCCCAACACACCCCGAACCCTAATCCCAACTGTAGCCATAACCCTAATCACAACCCTAACCACAACCCTAATTCCAACCCTAACCCTAAGGCTATGTGCCCACGTTGCGGATTCGTGTGAGATATTTCCGCACCATTTTTGAAAAATCCGCGGGTAAAAGGCACTGCGTTTTACCTGCGGATTTTCCGCGGATTTCCATTGTTTTTTGTGCAGATTTCACCTGCGGATTCCTATTGAGGAACAGGTGTAAAACGCAGCGGAATCCGCACAAAGAATTGACATGCTGCGGAAAATACAACGCAGCGTTTCCGCGCGGTATTTTCTGCACCATGGGCACAGCAGATTTGGTTTTTCATATGTTTACATGGTACTGTAAACCTGATGGAATACTGCTGCAAATCCGCAGCGGCCAATCCGCAGCCAAATCCGCACCGTGTGCACATAGCCTAATTCTAAAGGTATGTGCACACTGCGGAAAACGCTGCAGATCCGCAGCAGTTTCCCATGAGTTTACAGTTCAATGTAGACCTATGGGAAACAAAAATCGCTGTACACATGCTGCGGAAAAACTGCACGGAAACGCAGCGGTTTACATTCCGCAGCATGTCACTTCTTTGTGCGGATTCCACAGCGGTTTTACAACTGCTCAAATAGAAAATCGCAATTGTAAAACCGCAGTGAAATGCGCAGAAAAAAACGCGGTAAATCCGCCATAAATCCGCAGCGGTTTAGCACTGCAGATTTATCAAATCCGCAGCGGAAAAATCCACAGAGGACCAGAATACGTGTGCACATACCGAAACCCTAACCCTAGCCCTAACCCTACCCCTAACCCTACCCCTAACCCTACCCCTAACCCTAACCCTAGCCCTACCCCTAGCCCTACCCCTAACCCTACCCCTAACCCTAACCCTACCCCTAACCCTAACCCTACCCCTAACCCTACCCCTAACCCTAACCCTATTCTAACATTAGTGGAAAAAAAAAATTTCTTTATTTTTTTATTGTCCCCACCTATGGGGGTGACAAAGGGGGGGGTCATTTATTATTTTTTTTATTTTGATCACTGAGATATAATCTATCTCAGTGATCAAAATGCACTTTGGAACGAATCTGCCGGCCGGCAGATTCGGCGGGCGCACTGCGCATGCGCCCACCATTTTGGAAGATGGCGGCGCCCAGGGAGAAGACGGACGGGACCCCGGCAGGATCGGTAAGTATGATGGGGTGGGGGGGACCACGGGGGGGGATCGGAGCACGGGGGGCGGAATCGGAGAGCGGCAGGCGTGGAACGGAGCACGGGGGGCGTGGAACGGAGCACGGGGGGGCTGGAACGGAGCACGGGGGGGTGGAACGGAGCACGGGGGGGGTGGATCGGAATGCAGGGGGGTTATTGGAGCACGGGGGGGTGATTGGAGCACGGGGGGGAGCGGACAAGAGCACGGGGGGGAGCGGAGCACTGGATGGAGGGGAGCCGGAGCAGTGTACCGGCCAGATCGGGGGGCTGGGGGGGCGATCGGTGGGGTGGGGTGGGGGCACATTAGTATTTCCAGCCATGGCCGATGATATTTCAGCATCGGCCATGGCTGGATTGTAATATTTCACCCGTTATAATAGGTGAAATATTACAAATCGCTCTGATTGGCAGTTTCACTTTCAACAGCCAATCAGAGCGATCGTAGCCACGAGGGGGTGAAGCCACCCCCCCTGGGCTAAACTACCACTCCCGCTGTCCCTGCAGATCGGGTGAAATGGGAGTTAACCCTTTCACCGGATCTGCAGGGACGCGATCTTTCCATGACGCCACATAGGCGTCATGGGTCGGATTGGCACCGACTTTCATGACGCCTACGTGGCGTCATGGGTCGGGAAGGGGTTAATTTGTAGCAAAATATACTCTGCCTAAAATACACAATTGCCATGGATGGCACAGGCTCTTTCCAGCCACCTGACTAGGATGGCTGGGACCTGTAGAGCTGTCCAGTTTAGCAGTAAGGCCGGGATCACACACAGCGAGATACGGCCGAGTCTCGCAGGTTAAAACCAAGCTCTGGTGACGGCACTCCAGAGAGGAGCGTGTGGCCGCATAGCAATACATGGAGCCGCACGCTCCGCTCCAGAGTGCCGGTGCCAGAGCTTGTATTTAACCTGCGAGACTCGGCCGTATCTCGCTGTAGTGTGACTCCGGCCTAAGAGTGTGTGTGCTGTCCAAGTGGACTTGTAGTCAAATGTCAAAATATTATGGCTGTTTGTTTAGTATGATAGGATATGGTGTTCATTTTGCACTATGTGGTAACAATTTGGAATATGTATGTTATCTAAAGTTACTGTATTATGCATGATCCACTCTTGGGACTATGCTGTTGTATATTGAAAAGAAAATTTGTTGCACCATTGAAGGGTGATATACCACTATTGATTTTTGTAGTCTTTCTGTTTTGTAATGATGGATTTTGAAATATGCACTTTTTAAAATAAGTTAATAAATAATCATCACATGGTTCTATACTTGACCTCATTTTAGCTTATAAATGTGGGTGTTGTAGAAGAAATACCATTTGTTTGAATTTGGCTAGGCTGGTGCTATGTGTGGACATTCGACGTGAGGGCTGCCTCCAGTAATTTCAAGGCCCATACTAGCAACATTTTCAGGCCCTCTTGAGACTCCTCCCAGACTTCACCCCAGCTCTGCCTCCACCTCTCAAACCTTCCACAGTCCCACCTCCCACTCTTAGAAATACTCCACTTCTACATCATGTCATCACACATTAAGAGTTCCCATCAAACACCATATCACATACATAACCATCAGTTTTTGATCTGGTGAAAATATTTTTTAAGCCGCCACCATGACAAGGTAGATTCTTTAGGTCAGGACCTACTCTACTCTAACCTATTAAACATTTCCTAAAATACCCAATACTCTTCTTATGTATATTTTTAAATATTTTTCTTTAAGGTAATGTGTCACATACATTTTTTAAAATGATCAATAATACCATATACAAGGAACAAATACCGTCACAACATGGCCGGACCACATATTATCACCACATAATGACTGAATAATACCACATACAAGGAACAAAAACCATCACACAATGACCAGACCACATATTACCACCTCATAGTGACTGTATTCTACAACATACAAGGGACAAATACCACCACACCGTGACCAGACCACATATTACCGCTACATAATAAATGAATAATACCACATACAAGTAGCAAATATAGCCACACCATGACCAGACTACATATTACCACCCCATAGTGACCGAATACTACAATGCAGCTCATTATAAAGAATGCTAATATATTACCTTAAGTGCCATTATACACAGGAGCTCTTTACATAGTATACAGAGTATAGTGTCAGTGTACAGGTAATAGTGTGACTCACCAGTGACATTATACACAGGAGCTCTGTATATAGTATACAGAGTATACTGTCAGTGTACAGGTAACACACTGACTTACCAGTGAGATTACACAGGAGCTCTGTATATAGTGTCAGTGTACAGGTAATACAGTGATCACCAGTGACATTATACACAGGAGCTCTGTATAAAGTGTATAGTGTAAGTGCACAGGTAACACACTGACTTTCCAGTGACATCTCTAGTTGAAGTCCTTCATCTTCGCTTTTCTTCATCCAGCGCAGACCACCATCACTTCTTCCAGCCAGGTCTCGCCTCTGCAGAAAATAACACACAGTTATCTAGAGTACCAGTGCCAGAGCACATTCCCCACTTTTTCCCCAGTTTCTACACTACGTCAGATGAAGAAAAAACAATATAGTGCCACCCTGCACAGTAACAGGATACCCCCTCAGTTCATTATTTGCTCTCACCCAGTCTCAATTCATAATCATTTGTTGCACCCCACCCCCAGTCTCAATTCTTAATCATTTGCTGTCTCTCACCCCCAGTCTCAATTCATAATCATTTGTTGTACCCACACCCAGTCTTAATTCATCATGATTTGCCGTACCCACTCTCCAGTCTCAATTCATCATTATTTGTTGTTCCGAAGCACAAACAGTCTGTCTCTATGATGAAGAACATGTTGGTGCTTTTGAGCAGCCTGTGGGCAGCTCTTTCCTTGGTTTCTTTGACCTAGTGCACCAAGATAACTCTGCCTACAGTCCCGCCTCGGAGCACGGACATATCATTAGCTGAAACCACAAGAAGGATTTCTTCACCCAAAGTATCATTTTAATCAGTATAACACTGCCAACCTAACAATGCCTGTAGTTTATTTAGCAAACTCCTGCTGGCAGGTTTAAGCTGTGGTGCTCGTTAAGGGTATGTGCACACGCTGCAGATTTTGCTGCGGATCCGCAGCGGATCTGCAGCTGCGGGTCCGCAGCGGTTTCCCATGCGTTTACAGTATAATGTAAACCTATGGGAAACGAAATCCGCAGTGCACACGCTGCGGAAAAAAATGCGCGGAAACGCAGTGGTTTACATTCCGCAGCATGTCAATTCTTTGTGCGGATTCTGCTGCTGGTTTACACCTGTTCCAATAGAAAACTTCAGGCGTAAACCCATAGCGGAATCCGCAATAGAAACCGTGATAAATCCACAGTAAAATCCGCAGCGGTTTTGCACTGCAGATTTATCAAATCCGCTGCGGAAAAATCCGCAGGCCTCACAGATACGTGTGCACATACCCTTAGAGGTTAAGACTTCTACAAATCCCGTGAACAGCTAGACTAAGATAGATGTTTTTCATCACATAAACCCAGAATTGTCTCTGGAAGGCCAGATTGCTAGACAGAAATAAAAGGGAATCTGTCATCATATCTCACCTATCTAAACTATTAATATGGGCATACAGGTTATACAATGCTGAAAACAGTCTTACCTCTATGCCTCATATCAGATGTGTTGTTGCTGAGAAATCCTCTTTTATAACTTTATATAAGTGACTTCTTCCATGCTGTGAGGCGGATGGTGTTTGGAGATAAATCTGCCATTTGTGGTTCAAAACTACTGTTTGTGTGCTCAGCAGGACTTCAAAGAGAAGAAGCACTATTTGATTTCTGGAGCTCCATTTTGTCTGAAATTGATTGTGGTCACCATGCTGAATTTGCAGAGCCTCTGAGGTGCTGAAACAACCAAAACCCCACTCAAATAACCCCATTTTGGAAATTGCACCCCTCAAGGATTTTATCTAGGGTGTAGTGCCCTTTGTGGAGTCAAATGTGTGTCATAAAAGTTGATAAAATTGGGACTTCAAAATTAAAAATTACTATATATTTTTTCCAACTAAATGTTGTTTTAGCCACAATATTTTTCATTTTACATGGGGCAATAGGAATAAATGGACCCCACACTTTTTTATGCAATTTCTCCCAAATATGGGAATACCCAATATGCGGTCAGAAAGTACTTTTTTGTGCACGCAGCAGGACTCAACATGGAAGAATCACTATTTGGCTTTTAGAGTGCAAAACTAGCCATAATTGTTTGTGGGTGTCAGCAGAAAAAAAAATTGTGACATTTGGTGTTTACATGCCAGTGCTGGCCAGTTATGCTAAATTTATGAAAAGGGTACTCTAGAAATATCCTGCAGTCCCTGACTGGACTAAATACGTGGTAGTGGTGCACACAAGTTTGCAGATGTGATTCTTACTCAATTATGTGCATTGTACTACAGCGATCTCCTTCATTAAGACTAGTGTACCCAATGCCAGTCTTAATGAATTGTCCCCAAAATGTTTCATCTTTACTATTGCTAATAAGAATTAAGTTCCCCATAAAATATTACATTGCAGTAATACTCTCTTTATGGTCATATAATTATACTGTTTGGGAACAGTTCCACCACTCCTCTTGGGCTATCTGCACAAAAGCTGTTCTACCCTGTATGCACACATGGATTTTTCCTCTCTGAACCCTGTTCACACAGGTTATATACAGATGATCAGGTTTTTAAATACATCAGATAGGGATTGCATACATTAGTTAGGACTGCTCTGATAAGGGTATACCGTGAAGATTGGTAGAGCAGCTTAGTATACATTTTTTGCAAAAAACGTATCAACCAAATACCCTGTTTTTTACATCTTTTACTAGCACTTGCGGATTACTGCAACATTTTTTCAAACTGAGTGTTTTTGGTTTTACTATTCTCTTTTGTGTTTGGGAACATGGCCTGGCTCAGAAAAGAAAAAACGTCATTTGGCTTTCGGGGTGCAGAGATTCCAGGAATAGTTTGTGGGCACCATTTGCAGCTCCCCTAAAGTGCCCAAATAGCAGAAGTCCCCCAAAAGTGATCCCATTTTGCAAGGTACCTTCAGGGAACTCATCTACTTTGGGAGTCCCCAACAGACATAGGGCTCCGCTGAACAAGTGCATATTGGCGTTCTTCCTCCATTCCATCTTGCTGGTGAGTGTTTTTTCCAGAATAAATGTAAGCTGGATTACATAGCGGATTCCACACGTGTCCCTACAAATATATTTTGTTGCCGCTTCAAAGTGTGCAAATCTGCTCTAAATGTTGGAGTGTCAACAAGGGAATAACCCACTTTTGTTCACTCATTCATAGGTTGTGTTTGTAAGTTTTGTAAGTTATGTTTTCCCTTGTCCAATCTGTCACATTCATGACAGTAAGAGGAAATATGTTAAAAATTGTGGTTAACTAATGGAGGTGATAGTCAAGTGATAAAGTTAAGATACTGTTCTAGGATTCTATAATACTCTTCTTATTTTAAAATTATATAAAAGACACATCTGTATCCTACTCCATCAAAAACCAAACAATAAAAACAGAATTTTGATATTTTTAAACGCGTGTAGTTGGAGTACTTGACACTTGCCATTAATATTTATTTGTTTTGATCCGCAATAAGAATTGAGGATCATGCATCCTTTGTGATTAAGACTAGATTTACATACAAGGAAGAGAGGGCTATTTCTCAAAAATGGAGAGGCACTGGAATTAAAAAATAGAAAGAAATCTCCAGTTTTAGGGCTCCCTCATCTGTGCAAGAAAAAAAAAATCGCTCTGGTGTTGATCCAGAAGAGAAGAACGAGTGTCATGCGAGTATAATAATAATAGTAATCTTTATTTATATAGCGCCAACATATTCCGCAGCGCTTTACAATTTAACAGTTCATATACAACAGTCATAACAAAGTTAAAGATGGGGACGGGAATAGGCGAAGCTAAATGAAAGCCCCCCATGACTGCTGTTGGCTATGAGAGGGTTTCAAAAAAGGCTTTTTGCGGGGTTTAAATGGGATTGGTGGTGGTAAGAAAAGGGGCGTGTTTAGGGGCAATTGTAAAGAAAGATGCGGAAAAACTGTCACTTTCAATGAGAGAATCTGAGAGCAAGCTGGAAAATCTGAGAGGAAGTTAAATTTGAGAGGAAGATTCGTGAGTTTTACCTTATTGAGTCAGTGGATGATCTGATGGATAGGCTCCTGGACATGGCCCACTCTCGGCGTGGGGGGTGGCTGCCGGAGGAGCTGTATACTATCCTTGGGGCCTCCGGTTCACAGGAGTCGAGCAGGAAGGGCAGGAGGACAAGACCCCCGGAGAGACTGTCGCCGGACATCGTGGCGGGCAGCAGGTGCAGGCTCAGGAGCCCCTCCAGCGACCCTGCGGACAGCTGACAGCGGGCGCAGTCGCGCGGCTTCGCCCCGACGTGCCCACCCCGGCAGGAATCAACCAAACTGGCCTGCGGGCGCAGGGCAGCGGAGTCGGAAAAAGAGGCGCGCACGCTGGACCGGAAGTGCGGCCTTCACCGGGTTCACAGGCTGCTGGAGACGGGCAGCTGAGACAGGAAGAGCAGGCCGCATCTTCTTGGTGGCTTGCACGGATGACGTCATGGGCCCGCGGCACAGCACTCCAAGGGCACCAGTCTCCTCTGATGACGTGGAGGTCAGGGGAATGGGCCAGGGGCCTCAAGAAGAAGAGGGGGATTCTGACTTGGACAGTGACTGCCGAGAGGATCTAAGGTGTCTGGAATCCGGATTAACAGCTGGCGGGGACACAGCACCCATACAGCCTGGTGAGCATGATTATGTGTGTGATTTGTCACCCACAGGGGCTGCTTTACAAGATGTTGTGGGTAGGAGGGCCCCAGGGTCAGAGGGTCAGCTGTTAGCTAGTTATAGCGGGGATGGGGATCGGGGCCTTCGAAAAATTTTGATTAGTATTGCACAGGTTTTGCAAAGATTGGAGAGTGGGGTACTGGGCAATGCGGGGGCGCAGGGCACAGCAGCGACAACGCCAGTGAGGGCATGGTTTCCGGGTGTAACGGTTGGATCACAGCCTGCGAGCGAGCCGCCAGTATCAGTTGTAGGTGAGTGGGCCTCAAGTTCGGCTGTATCCGTGTCCATACAAACTGAAAAAGAAAAAGGGGATGCGATTAAGTTGGACGATCGAGCAAAGGGCAAAGTGTATGTGTGTTTTGAGGGCCCTTTGGGAGCCCATTTTAAGAAGGAGGTAAGCGTGTAGTGCTTGGTAAGGTGGAAGGGGCCCTGATGTGCCCACATAGATGTCTGGATTTGTACTGGCGCTTGTAGGCGCGAAGGGTGGGTCCATTGCTGTGTCATGCAGGTGGAGCATTTCTGTCCCGATTCCAATTTATTGCCATTTTGAATAAAGGGTTACAAGAGTTGGGATTGCCACCCGATATGTACGGTTCTCATTCTTTTAGGATCGGGGCTGCATCAGAGGCGCATAGGAGGGGTTTAGGGGCCGAGGCAATTCGGCAGATTGGTAGATGGCACTCTGATCATTATTTAACTTATGTGTGTTAGTACTATTGAGGGGAGATGGGGGCAGTTATGGTCATTGCTTTTTCAAGTGAATGGTTTTTGTGTTGCTCCCCTTTCTTAGCCTGGATCTTCGGACATTCGTTGGTGCACTGGGGGGCCGTACGGGCAGACGTGAAGCCCGACGGTAGGCAATTAGGCTTCGGTAGGGATCAAGTTGTCATTCGTTGGCTGGGTTTTAGAGGCATGGTCTGGGGCAGGGTTTAAAGTGAATTTTCGAGAGCTTCTGGTTTGGATAGAGCTCCTGATATTTGGGTCGTGCACTTGGGCGGTAACGATTTAGGAACTAAGCCAATCAGAGAATTGATTAGGCATATTCGCTTTGATTTTCTAAGATTGTGGATGTCGTTTCCGGGAGTGTGGACAGTTTCGTCGGATATTGTTCCTAGAAAGACGTGGAGGACGGCCAGATCATTTAAGGGAATTAAGGGCGAGGGTTAAGTTGAATAGGGCCGTGTCGAGTTTTGTGTCTAGGAATGGTGGCATAAGTGTGAAACACTTCAAACTGGAATCCGGGGTTGGCAATTTTTGGAGGGATGATGGGGTGGATTTGAATAATAATAATAATAATAATCTTTATTTTTATATAGCGCTAACATATTCCACAGCGCTTTACAGTTTGCACACACATTTGAATGACATAGGGATTGATTTGTGGGCACTCGCAATACAGGAAGGTGTTGAGAGAGCATTGGCGGTGTTGGGGAGCTCACGAGCCTGAGGTGGTCAGGGCTGTTCTTGGTTGGCGGGGGGCGGGGTTCTTGGAGTTGAGGCTGATTCATCAAGGAAGGAATTTTGAGGAAATTCTGGACAGTTAAAATGAGGTGCGGTTGATCTGGCATTCGGCTATGGGCTCTGGATGGGGTATTACCCTGGGATCTTTTTGCTGGTTAATCTTCCCTGAATGGGTTGTTTGGTGCCCTCGAGCTGGTGGTTTACGGCTGAGGGTAACATGGTCGTTGAAGTTCATTGGTTATTGCCAAATACAGTTAGGGCAAGAAATATTTGGACAGTGACACAATTTTCGTGAGTTGGGCTCTGCATGCCACCACATTGGATTTGAAATGAAACCTCTACAACAGAATTCAAGTGCAGATTGTAACGTTTAATTTGAAGGGTTGAACAAAAATATCTGATAGAAAATGTAGGAATTGTACACATTTCTTTACAAACACTCCACATTTTAGGAGGTCAAAAGTAATTGGACAAATAAACATAACCCAAACAAAATATTTTTATTTTCAATATTTTGTTGCAAATCCTTTGGAGGCAATCACTGCCTTAAGTCTGGAACCCATGGACATCACCAAACGCTGGGTTTCCTCCTTCTTAATGCTTTGCCAGGCCTTTACAGCCGCAGCCTTCAGGTCTTGCTTGTTTGTGGGTCTTTCCGTTTTAAGTCTGGATTTGAGCAAGTGAAATGCATGCTCAATTGGGTTTAGATCTGGAGATTGACTTGGCCATTGCAGAATGTTCCACTTTTTGGCACTCATGAACTCCTGGGTACCTTTGGCTGTATGCTTGGGGTCATTGTCCATCTGTACTATGAAGCGCCGTCCAATCAACTTTGCAGCATTTGGCTGAATCTGGGCTGAAAGTATATCCCGGTACACTTCA
Organism: Ranitomeya imitator; assembly: GCF_032444005.1. NCBI lineage: Eukaryota > Metazoa > Chordata > Amphibia > Anura > Dendrobatidae > Ranitomeya > Ranitomeya imitator. Next base: position 870,671,597 of record NC_091282.1, read on the forward strand.
GAATTCATCCGGCTACTCTTGTCTGCTCTTATGTCATCAATAAACACAAGTGACCCAGTGCCATTGAAAGCCATGCATGCCCATGCCATCACGTTGCCTCCACCATGTTTTACAGAGGATGTGGTGTGCCTTGGATCATGTGCCGTTCCCTTTCTTCTCCAAACTTTTTTCTTCCCATCATTCTGGTACAGGTTGATCTTTGTCTCATCTGTCCATAGAATACTTTTCCAGAACTGAGCTGGCTTCTTGAGGTGTTTTTCTGCAAATTTAACTCTGGCCTGTCTATTTTTGGTATTGATGAATGGTTTGCATCTAGATGTGAACCCTTTGTATTTACTGTCATGGAGTCTTCTCTTTACTGTTGACTTAGAGACAGATACACCTACTTCACTGAGAGTGTTCTGGACTTCAGTTGATGTTGTGAACGGGTTCTTCTTCACCAAATTAAGTATGCGGCGATCATCCACCACTGTTGTCATCCGTGGACGCCCAGGCCTTTTTGAGTTCCCAAGCTCACCAGTCAATTCCTTTTTTCTCAGAATATACCCAACTGTTGATTTTGCTACTCCAAGCACGTCTGCTATCTCTCTGATGGATTTTTTCTTTTTTTTCAGCCTCAGGATGTTCTGCTTCACCTCAATTGAGAGTTCCTTTGACCGCATGTTGTCTGCTCACAGCAACAGCTTCCAAATGCAAAACCACACACCTGGAATCCACCCCTGACCTTTTAACTACTTCATTGATTACAGGTTAACGAGGGAGACGCCTTCAGAGTTAATTGCAGCCCTTAGAGTCCATTGTCCAATTACTTTTGGTCCCTTGAAAAAGAGGACGCTATGCATTACAGAGCTATGATTCCTAAACCCTTTCTCTGATTTGGATGTGGAAACTATCATATTGCAGCTGGGAGTGTGCACTTTCAGCCCATATTACATATATAATTTTATTTCTGAACATGTTTTTGTAAACAGCTAAAATAACAAAACTTGTGTCACTGTCCAAATATTTCTGGCCCTAACTGTATAAGCCAGATTTTTTAGCTCCAAGAACCCTACCCTCATGTAGAGTTTATATCAAATTATTGATATGCATTTGTTATATGTGATTGTTTGTTAATAAACTGGCCGCTGTGGCCAATATTATCCAAAGAATTGTTGAATAATGTTTTTATTTCATCGGGGTGTATGTTTTTATAGGTTCTGGTCAATTAATGGGGTATATGTCAAAGAAAGAAACCCGTATTGCCATACGCGGTCAAGATGGGGGCGGGAATAGGCGAAGCTAAATGAAAGCCCCCCATGACTGCTGTTGGCTAGGAGAGGGTTTCAAAAAAGGCTTTTTGTGGGGTTTAAATGGGATTGGTGGTGGTGGTAAGAAAAGGGGCGTGTTTAGGGGTAATTGCAAAAAAAAGTGCGGGAAAACTGTCACTTTCAATGAGAGATGCCCTCGAGGTGCCCTCGAGCTGGTGGTTTACGGCTGAGGGTAACATGGTGGTTGAAGTTCGTTGGTTATTGCCAAATATAAGCCAGATATTTTAGCTCCAAGAACCTTCCCCTCATGTAGAGTTTATATCAAATTATTGATATGCATTTGTTATATGTTATCATTTGTTAATAAACTGGCTGCTGTGGCCAATATTATCCAAAGAATTGTTGAATAATGTTTTTATTTCAGGGGGTGTATGTTTTTATAGTTTCTGGTTGATGAATGGGGTATTTGTCAAAGAAAGAAACCCGTATTGCCATACGCGGTCATGATAATACAATAATTAATGCAAAGATAATGATGACCCTGCTCCTCAGAGCTTGCGATCTCCAATGAGGTGGGGGGGACAAAGTACAGTAGCCTATTTACAATAATGGTCCAGTCATCTTGAGGAAGTGTGAGGTAGATAAAGGCTGCATGAACTGCTCACCAGCTAATATTTGTAGTGCTTTTGGGAGCGATGGAGTTTGATGGAGTGTTATGATCAGAGAAGTAGAGAATGGACTATATATAAAAGGACTTTGATTAGGGAACGTGATAAGCCGCCCTAAACAGATGTGATTTTAGGGAGCGTTTAAAACGATGTAAGTAGAACATGCAAATCGGGAGAAGTGTTGGTGTTCGGAGTGGGAGGTATGGATTAGTGCAGATGTTAGTCGAAGGTCACTTGCGGAGCGTAACGAGCAGGTAGGTTGATAAGCAGAAATGAGGGAGGAGATGTAGGGGGGTGCCGCACTGTGGAGTGCATTGTGGGCAAGAATAAGCAGTTTGAATTGCATTCTATAATGTATCAGCAGCCTGTGCAATGACTGGCACAGAGCGGAGGCATCCGAATACCGATTAGCCAGATAGATGACCCTGGCTGCTGCATTAAGAATAGACTGGAGAGTGGAAAGTCAAGTGAGTAGGAGGTCAATTAATAGACCTCTAATGGATTTGCCATTTCTGGGGTGGCTGATGGCAGGTCTTATTAGGCTGGGAAGAGGCCAATATCTATGGTCCTTTCCAGCCTATTAATATCAGCTTGCAGTTGCCTGTTTAGCCATTGCTGGTTATTAAAAATTGGGGGGACCACACATTTTTTTTTAGGGTACTCCCTTTTTAATAACCAGTAAAGCAGTAAAGGCTAAGCAGAAAGCTGTGAGCTGGTATTAACCCCTTCATGACCCAGCCTATTTTGACCTTAACCCCTTCATGACCGGGGGATTTTTCGTTTTTCCGTGTTCGTTTTTCGCTCCCCTCCTTCCCAGAGCCATAACTTTTTTATTTTTCCGTCAATTTGGCCATGTGAGGGCTTATTTTTTGCGGGACGAGTTGTACTTTTGAACTACATCATTGGTTTTAGCATGTCGTGTACTAGAAAACGGGAAAAAAATTCCAAGTGCGGTGAAATTGCAAAAAAAGTGCAATCCCACATTGGTTTTTTGTTTGGCTTTTTTGCTAGGTTCACGAAATGCTAAAAATGACCTGCCATTATGATTCTCCAGGTCATTACGAGTTCATAAACACCAAACATGACTAGGTTATTTTTTATCTAAGTGGTGAAAAAAAATTCCAAACTTTGCTAAAAAAAAAAAAAAAAAAATTGTGCCATTTTCCGATACTCGTAGCGTCTCCATTTTTCATCATCTGGGGTCGGTTGAGGGCTTATTTTTTGCGTGCCGAGATGACGTTTTTAATGATAGCATTTCGGTGCAGATACGTTCTTTTGATCGCCTGTTATTGCATTTTAATGCAATGTCGCGGCGACCAAAAAAACGTAATTCTGGCGTTTCGAATTTTTTTCCCGCTACGCTGTTTAGCGATCAGGTTAAAACTTTTTTTTAATTGATAGATCGGGCGATTCTGAGCGCGGCGATACCAAATATGCGTAGATTTGATATTTTTTTTATTGATTTATTTTGATTGGGGCGAAAGGGGGGTGATTTAAACTTTTATGTTTTTTTTATTTTTTTCACATTTTTTTAAACTTTTTTTTTAAACTTTTGCCATGCTTCAATAGCCTCCATGAGAGGCTAGAAGCAGGCATAGCACGATCGGCTCTGCTACATAGCAGCGATCTGCTGATCGCTGCTATGTAGCAGAATTGCACGTGTGCTGTGAGCGCCGACCACAGGGTGGCGCTCACAGCGACGGGCAATCAGTAACCATAGAGGTCTCAAGGACCTCTATGGTTACCATTCACAAGCATCGCCGACCCCCGATCATGTGACGGGAGTCGGCGATGACGTCATTTCCGGCCGCCCGGCCGGAAGCGGTAGTTAAATGCCGCTGTCTGCTTTTCACAGCGGCATTTAGCTAGTTAATAGGTGCGGGCAGATCGCGATTCTGCCCGCGCCTATTATGGGCACATGTCACCTGTTCAAAACAGCTGACATGTCCCGGCTTTGGTGCGGGCTCACCGTGGAGCCCTGCATCAAAGCAGGGGAGCCGGCATCGGACGGTATAGTACGTCCGATGCCGGTAAGGGGTTAAAGACCTTGCCGTTTTTTCCAATTCTGACCAGTGTCCCTTTATGAGGTAATAACTCAGGAACGCTTCAATGGATCCTAGCGGTTCTGAGATTGTTTTTTCGTGACATATTGGGCTTCATGTTAGTGGTAAATTTAGGTCAGTAAATTCTGTGTTTATTTGTGATAAAAACGGAAATTTGGCGAAAATTTTGAAAATTTCGCAATTTTCACATTTTGAATTTTTATTCTGTTAAACCAGAGAGGTATGTGACACAAAATAGTTAATAAATAACATTTCCCACACGTCTACTTTACATCAGCACAATTTTGGAAACAAAATTTTTTTTTGCTAGGAAGTTATAAGGGTTAAAATTTGACCAGCGATTTCTCATTTTTACAACGAAATTTACAAAACCATTTTTTTTAGGGACCACCTCACATTTGAAGTCAGTTTGAGGGGTCTATATGGCTGAAAATACCCAAATGTGACACCATTCTAAAAACTGCACTCCTCAAGGTGCACAAAACCACATTCCAGAAGTTTATTAACCCTTCAGGTGCTTCACAGCAGCAGAAGCAACATGGAAGGAAAAAATGAACATTTAACTTTTTAGTCACAAAAATGATTTTTCAGCAACAATTTTTGTATTTTCCCAATGGTAAAAGGAGAAACTGAACCATGAAAGTTGTTGTCCAATTTGTCCTGAGTACGCTGATACCTCATATGTGGGGGTAAACCACTGTTTGGGCGCACGGCAGGGCTTGGAAGGGAAGGAGCGCCATTTGACTTTTTGAATGAAAAATTGGCTGCACTCTTTAGCGGACACCATGTCAAGTTTGGAGAGCCCCCGTGTGCCTAAAAATTGGAGCTCCCCCACAAGTGACCCCATTTTGGAAACTAGACGCCCCAAGGAACTTATCTAGATGCATAGTGAGCCCTTTAAACCCCCAGCTGCTTCACAAATTGATCCGTAAAAATGAAAAAGTACTATTTTTTCACAAAAAAAATTCTTTTAGCCTCAATTTTTTCATTTTCACATGGACAACAGGATAAAATGGATACTAAAATTTGTTTGACAATTTCTCCTGAGCACACCGATACCTCACATGTGGGGGTAAACCACTGTTTGGGCACATGGTAAGGCTCGGAAGGGAAGGAGCGCCATTTGACTTTTTGAATGAAAAATTATCTCCATCGTTAGCGGACACCATGTCGCGTTTGGAGAGACCCTGTGTGCTTAAACATTGGAGCTCCCCCACAAGTGACCCCATTTTGGAAACTGGACCCCCCAAGGAACTTATCTAGATGCCTAATGAGCACTTTAAACCCTCAGGTGCTTCACAAATTGATCCGTAAAAATGAAAAAGTACTTTTTTTTCACAAAAAATTTCTTTTCGCCTCAATTTTTTCATTTTCACATGGGCAATAGGATAAAATGTATCCTAAAATTTGTTGAGCAATTTCTCCCGAGTACGCCGATACCTCATATGTGGGGGTAAACCACTGTTTGGGCACACGGCAGGGCTCGGAAGGGAAGGCGCGCCTTTTGACTTTTTGAATGGAAAATTAGCTCCATTTGTTAGCGGACACCATGTCGCATTTGGAGAGCCCCTGTGTGCCTATGCAATGGAGCTCCCCTACAAGTGACCCCATTTTGGAAACTAGATTCCCCAAGGAACTTATCTAGATGCATACTGAGCACTTTAAACCCCCAGGTGCTTCACAGAAGTTTATAATGCAGGGCCATGAAAATAAAAAATAATTTTTCTTTTCTCAAAAATGATTTTTTAGCCTGGAATTTCCTATTTTGCCAATGGTAATAGGAGAAATTGGACCACAAATGTTGTTGTCCAGTTTGTCCTGAGTACGCAGATACCCCATATGTGGGGGTAAACCACTGTTTGGGCGCACGGCAGGGCTCAGAAGGGAAGGCACGCCATTTGGCTTTTTAAATGGAAAATTAGCTCCAATCATTAGCGGACACCATGTCGCGTTTGGAGAGCCCCTGTGTGCCTAAACATTAGAGATCCCCCACAAATGACCCCATTTTGGAAACTAGACCCCCAAAGGAACTAATCTAGATGTGTGGTGAGCACTTTGAACCCTCAAGTGCTTCACAGAAGTTTATAACGCAGAGCCATGAAAAAAAAAAATTCTTTTCTCAAAAATGATTTTTTAGCCCGCAATTTTTTATTTTCCCAAGGGTAACAGGAGAAATTTCACCGCAAAAGTTGTTGTCCAGTTTCTCCTGAGTACGCTGATACCCAATATGTGGGGGTAAACCACTGTTTAGGCACATGCTGGGGCTCGGAAGTGAAGTAGTGACGTTTTGAAATGCAGACTTTGATGGAATGCTCTGCGGGCGTCACGTTGCGTTTGCAGAGCCCCTGATGTGGCTAAACAGTAGAAACCCCCCACAAGTGACCCCATTTTGGAAACTAGACCCCGAAAGGAACTTATCTAGATGTGAGGTGAGCACTTTGAACCCCCAAGTGCTTCACAGAAGTTCATAACACAGAGCAGTGAAAATAATAAATACGTTTTCTTTCCTCAAAAATAATTTTTTAGCCCAGAATTTTTTATTTTCCCAAGGGTTACAGGAGAATTTGTACCACAAATGTTGTTGTCCAGTTTCTCCTGAGTAAGCTGATACCCCATGTGTGGGGGTAAACCACTGTTTGGGCACACGTGGGGGCTCAGAAGGGAAGTAGTGACTTTTGAAATGCAGACTTTGATGGAATGGTCTGCGGGCGTCATGTTGCGTTTGCAGAGCCCCTGGTGTGCCTAAACAGTAGAAACCCCACACAAGTGACCCCATTTTGAAAACTAAACCCCCAAAGGAACTTATCTAGATATGTGGTGAGCACTTTCAACCCCCAAGTGCTTTACAGAAGTTTATAACACAGAGCCGTGAAAATAATAAATACGTTTTCTTTCCTCAAAAATAATTTTTTAGCCCAGAATTTTTTATTTTCCCAAGGGTTACAGGAGAAATTGGACCTCAAAAGTTGTTGTCCAGTTTCTCCTGAGTACGCTGATACCCCATGTGTGGGAGTAAACCACTGTTTGGGCACACGGCAGGGCTCAGAAGGGAAGGCACGCCATTTGGCTTTTTAAATGGAAAATTAGCTCCAATCATTAGCGGACACCATGTCGCGTTTGGAGAGCCCCTGTGTGCCTAAACATTAGAGATCCCCCACAAATGACCCCATTTTGGAAACTAGACCCCCAAAGGAACTAATATAGATGTGTGGTGAGCACTTTGAACCCTCAAGTGCTTCACAGAAGTTTATAACGCAGAGCCATGAAAATAAAAAAAAAAAATTCTTTTCTCAAAAATGATTTTTTAGCCCGCAATTTTTTATTTTCCCAAGGGTAACAGGAGAAATTTGACTGCAAAAGTTGTTGTCCAGTTTCTCCTGAGTACGCTGATACCCAATATGTGGGGGTAAACCACTGTTTAGGCACATGCTGGGGCTCGGAAGTGAAGTAGTGACGTTTTGAAATGCAGACTTTGATGGAATGCTCTGCGGGCGTCACGTTGCGTTTGCAGAGCCCCTGATGTGGCTAAACAGTAGAAACCCCCCACAAGTGACCCCATTTTGGAAACTAGACCCCGAAAGGAACTTATCTAGATGTGAGGTGAGCACTTTGAACCCCCAAGTGCTTCACAGAAGTTCATAACACAGAGCAGTGAAAATAATAAATACGTTTTCTTTCCTCAAAAATAATATTTTAGCCCAGAATTTTTTATTTTCCCAAAGGTTACAGGAGAATTTGTACCACAAATGTTGTTGTCCAGTTTCTCCTGAGTAAGCTGATACCCCATGTGTGGGGGTAAACCACTGTTTGGGCACACGTGGGGGCTCAGAAGGGAAGTAGTGACTTTTGAAATGCAGACTTTGATGGAATGGTCTGCGGGCGTCACGTTGCGTTTGCAGAGCCCCTGGTGTGCCTAAACAGTAGAAACCCCACACAAGTGACCCCATTTTGAAAACTAAACCCCCAAAGGAACTTATCTAGATATGTGGTGAGCACTTTCAACCCCCAAGTGCTTTACAGAAGTTTATAACACAGAGCCGTGAAAATAATAAATACGTTTTCTTTCCTCAAAAATAATTTTTTAGCCCAGAATTTTTTATTTTCCCAAGGGTTACAGGAGAAATTGGACCTCAAAAGTTGTTGTCCAGTTTCTCCTGAGTACGCTGATACCCCATGTGTGGGAGTAAACCACTGTTTGGGCACACGTCGGGGCTCAGAAGGGAAGTAGTGACTTTTGAAATGCAGACTTTGATGGAATGGTCTGCGGACGTCATGTTGCGTTTGCAGAGCCCCTGGTGTGCCTAAACAGTAGAAACCCCCCACAAGTGACCCCATTTTGGAAACTAGACCCCCCAAGGAACTTATCTAGATATGTGGTGAGCACTTTGAACCCCCAAGTGCTTCACAGACGTTTACAACGCAGAGCCGTGAAAATAAAAAATCATTTTTCTTTCCTCAAAAATGATGTTTTAGCAAGCAATTTTTTATTTTCTCAAGGGTAACAGGAGAAATTGGACCCCAGTAATTGTTGCGCAGTTTGTCCTGAGTATGCTGGTACCCCATATGTGGGGGTAAACCACTGTTTGGGCACACGTCGGGGCTCGGAAGTGAGGGAGCACCATTTGACTTTTTGAATACAAGATTGGCTGGAATCAATGGTGGCGCTATGTTGCGTTTGGAGACCCCCTGATGTGCCTAAACAGTGGAAACCCCTCAATTCTAACTCCAACACACCCCTAAACCTTATCCCAACTGTAGCCGTAACCCTAATCACAACCCTAACCCCAACACACCCGTAACCCCAACACACCCCTAACCCTAACCACAACCCTAATTCCAACCCAACCCTAGCCCTAAGGCTATGTGCCAACGTTGCGGATTCGTATGAGATTTTTCAGCACCATTTTTGAAAAATCCGCGGGTAAAAGGCACTGCGTTTTACCTGCGGATTTACCGCGGATTTCCAGTGTTTTTTGTCCGGATTTCACCTGCGGATTCCTATTGAGGAACAGGTGTAAAACGCTGCGGAATCTGCACAAAGAATTGACATGCTGCGGAAAATACAGCGCAGCGTTTCTGCGCGGTATTTTCCGCACCATGGGCACAGCGGATTTGGCTTTCCATATGTTTACATGGTACTGTAAACCTGATGGAACTCTGCTGCGGATCCGCAGCGGCCAATCCGCACCGTGTGCACATAGCCTAATTCTAAAGGTATGTGCACACGCTGCGGAAAACGCTGCGGATCCGCAGCAGTTTCCCATGAGTTTACAGTTCAATGCAAACCTATGGGAAACAAAAATCGCTGTACACATGCTGCAGAAAAACTGCACGGAAACGCAGCGGTTTACATTCCGCAGCATGTCACTTCTTTCTGCGGATTCCGCAGCAGTTTTACAACTGCTCAAATAGAAAATCGTTGTTGTAAAACCGCATTGAAATGCGCAGAAAAAACGCGGTAAATCCGCCATAAATCCACAGCGGTTTAGCACTGCGGATTTATCAAATCCGCAGCGGAAAAATCCGCAGAGGACCCGAATACGTGTGCACATACCGAAACCCTAACCCTACCCCTAACCCTACCCCTAACCCTACCCGTAACCCTACCCCTAACCCTAACCCTAACCCTACCCCTAACCCTAACCCTAATCCTAACCCTACCCCTAACCCTACCCCTAACCCTACCCCTAACCCTACCCCTAACCCTAGTTCTTACCCCAACCTTAGTGGAAAAAAATATTTTTTTTATTGTCCCTACCTATGGGGGTGACAAAGGGGGGGGGGGGTCATTTACTTTTTTTTTATTTTGATCACTGAGATATAACCTATCTCAGTGATCAAAATTCACTCTGGAACGAATCTGCTGGCCGGCAGATTCGGCGGGCGCACTGCACATGCGCCCGCCATTTTGGAAGATGGCGGCGCCCAGGAAAGAAGACGGACGGTCCCCGGGAGGCCAGGTAAGTATAAGGGGGGGGGGAGATCAGGGCACGGGGGGGGGGGGGCGTCGGAGCACGGGGGGGTGGATCGGAACATGGGGGGGTGGATTGGAGCACGAAGTGGGGGATCGCTGTGCGGGCGGGTGGATCGGAGCACGGGGTGGGGGGATCGCTGTGCGGGGGGGGATCGCTGTGCGGGGGTGTGATTGGAGCACAGGGGGAGCGGGCAGGAGGACGGGGGAGCGGAGCACAGGACCGAGGGGAGCGGACCACAGATCGGGGGGCTGGGGGGGCGATCGGAGGGGTGGGGTGGGTGCACATTAGTGTGTCCAGCCATGGCCGATGATATTGCAGCATCGGCCATGGCTGGATTGTAATATTTCACCATTTTTTTAGGTGAAATATTACAAATCGCTCTGATTGGCAGTTTCACTTTCAACAGCCAATCAGAGCGATCGTAGCCACGAGGGGGTGAAGCCACCCCCCCTGGGCTAAACTACCACTCCCCCTGTCCCTGCAGATCGGGTGAAATGGGAGTTAACCCTTTCACCCGATCTGCAGGGACGCGATCTTTCCATGACGCATATGCTGCGTCATGGGTCGGAATGGCACCGACTTTCATGACGCAGCGTATGCGTCAAAGGTCGGGAAGGGGTTAATAGGCTGGGAAGTTCCATAGATATTGACCCCTTACCAGTCTAATAAGACCAGCTTACAGCTGTCTGCTTTCCCTTAGCTGGTTATTAAAATACCATTTTTTCATTTTTTATTTATTAGCTAAATACAAGTACAGAAAACTACACAGACACTATACTAATTATATATCTCACTGACGTATTTCTATCTATCTATATATCTATTCTACCTATTCTATTCTGATGATTCGAGCTGTGAATTTACTGTACCTGACTGATGAAATGTCAGGTTTACTTTAAGATGTGTGTGTAAAAATCAGACAGCACACGCATGGTCTGTGTGTCTTGCAAATTTTTTCTCGCACCCATTGACTTGCATTGGCGAGTTTCGTCCGATATGTGTGGCCACTTGCAGCATGCTGCAATTTTTCCTCATCCAGATTCAAAGTAAGAAAAACAAATTGCACAAAAGCACAGAATCATTGAATAACATTAGTCAAAGTGCAATATGATTTTATATCGCACTGTACTTGTCCAATTTATATACAGATGAGAATGACCCCTTACAATAACAATAACAGGTAATAATTTCATATTTATGACTAGAGACATGTATTCTTTAACTTAAGTTTTTGACCTTGTCATTTAGTATAATTTCAACCTCTTTTCTCCATACTCACCCTGAAGAATGAATACAAATTTTGAGAAGGAAATGTCTTGAGTTTTTGTGAAAATGTAGAGTTGTAATAGAAATAGTGTAATTTAAGCCCTTTTTGGCACAGGTACACGATAAGAGTAAGTTAGGTCTTAGGGATAGTCAATCTTTTTTATACCTGGAACCTATTTTATATTGGCTCATAAAGTGTTAAGGAACCATGGCTGTAAGAATGGGAATAAATCTATAAGGCTCACTTGATTTACAACACTAATAAAGTGTAATAGTAAAGACTGGCTTCTGTAATGCTAGTAGTTGTTCCAACAGCCCCAGACTAAAGGCCCCGTCACACATAGCGACGCTTAAGCGATCCCGACAACGATACGACCTGTCAGGGATCGTTGCTGCGTCGCTATGTGGTCGCTGGTGAGATGTCAAACAGTGAGATCTCCCCAACGACGCAGCAGCGATGCGGCGAACTGTAGCGACCTGTAGCGACCTGTAGAACGATGCTATTTCATGATGATTCAATGGGACGTCCTGTCAGCGAGGTCATTGGTAAGGTGTCAAACACAGCGATGTGTGCTACCCAGCGGGACCTCAACGATCAAAAAATGGCCCAGGCCATTCCGACACGAACAGCGATCTCACAGCAGGGGCCTGGTCGCTGCTACGTGTCACACATAGCGAGATCGCTACTGAGGTCGCTGTTGCGTCACAAAACTTGTGACTCAGCAGCGATCTCGCTAGCGATCTCGCTATGTGTGACGGGGCTTAACTTTTTTGTGTTGCTGTTGGTAATTACAATAAAACACTTGGCGCATATATGTCAAATCTAAGAAAAAACTGTCATTCGTTTTACAGATGTGAATATAGCATATTCAAAACGCATTGTTCTTACTGTTCAGTGGCTGATTTCATTTCACGCGCCTTCTAGAGCGTCCCACCAACATGGAATAGCATCTTAGCTTTACCGTGCTTGTAATTTGTCGCTAATCAGCTGTCAGTGCTGCTGCAATGATGTGAGGTTCATCTCTTGCTGAGGGTAATAGCCTTAAAAGTCACAGAGTCAATGTCAATGGGATCGCTCCAATTCAATCAGAGAGCTGAATGAGGGATGGCACCTGCTGACATTAGCACTCATTTTGAGCTCAAGCATCTGGGCCCTAGTAAATAACCATCAATGGGTGGGTCCGGGGGACAGGTCATTAGCCCCACGAAAAATAAATATCGCATCCCTTGATGGCTGCAAGTAATTTAGCTCAGACGAGGAAATTTCACCCTAGATTAAGTATGATGAGCCAATATCAGTCAGAGGAGGCCAAACAGTGAGAGCTTGATGAGATAGAGGAATATTTATATTCAGCTGGCTGAAAGCAAGATGAGCTTAAAAGAAGAGGTAGTTATGGCTTGCATTTTTTTTTTCCATGTGTGGACAGCGTGCAACTATTATTCTGTATTGTGCAGTTCAAAATATTTATGAGCATGTTACTTCTTTGGCCAGAGCAACGTCGGCTAATAAAGCAAAGGGTTGGCATAAATCAGCCTGCCAATGTCTGCCTGCAGGGTTGCTTCAGTCAGGCCCCCTGCCTAGGATAACAAAATGTTGCTTAATTGTTTTGGAGGACTCTAAGGAAGTCCTCCCATTTATGAGTAAAATGCACTTCTGTGTATGTGAGTGCTACGTGACACTTACATGTGTCTGTTATTTGTTTCCTTATGCAGTCCATCAAATCTCCAGTGTCAGTATCATTGCTCTATGTGCTTACAATGGAACTATTACCTTCTCCATAAAAAGCCTCGCAGCTCATCTTTATTTCATCATCTAAATCAGCAGGGCTTTTGTCCTCTGTTGAATTGATAAAGGCGAGACAGAGGCCGTCCAACTGTGGACCTCAGATTTTAATCTAAGCATATGGTACTTCAAAGCTTCTGACAAAAGAAAGATACAGGGAATTTAAACAATTATGGAATTCATGAGTGTTATTCTGATTTCCAATGCATTGAATAAAAAGATAATATCAATGAGAACAAAATGTACATTCTAAAACAAACATTGTGCAAATAGCATTAAAAAAAATGGAAAACGTTAATATAATTTTAAAAAATGCTAATTTTCAATATTTTTTGCAGCCATAAGTAGTTATAGTAGTATGGTGTGTCATGTTCTGTTTGCTAGTAGTAGAAATGAGTGAATCATTTGGATTTCGAATTTACCTACTTTGATGAATTTTCACCCACAATTTGATTAGCAGTGAATATATTTCCACAAATTTCCTTACTGGAAAGCTTGAAATTGCTTTTAAAATACACATGGGGAGAGACCATAAGAGCTTATACTTTACAAGAAAGAAAGAGAGGACTCCGCTGACCAGAAGAGCTTACACTTTACCAGCAAGAGAGAGAGCACACCCCTGACTTTATAATCTTACCCTCCACATTAGAGAGAGGACTCTGCTGACGATTCTAGCTTATAATTTACAGAAGAGAGAGAGAAAGAGAGTAGCACGCTGACCATAAGATCTGAATTTTAAGGAGAGGACCCTGTAGACCTTAGCACTAGGACTACTGGACTCGTGACCCCGCCTAGAACTACTGAAAGGAGTCATTTTGACTCCTTGCTTGTTTTCATTTATTTTTAGAGTTTCATTTGTGGTTATTTATTAATATTTATATTTTTTGTAATGTATTATTATTGTGAGATCCAACAGTAATGCTTTTGATTGTTTTTTTTCTGCTTTTCTTATTTTTCTACAGAAAATAACAATAATTATAATAGACGTTTTTCAAACATTTTTTTTTATTCAAGTGCACACATATAAACAACAACTGAAGAACAAAAAGCAGAGAAAATGTAGGTGGAGGAGCATAAAAATGAAAATATGGCGCAGAATTCACCTTCTAAACATTTGGTGTTTCGCATTTTAGGCATTGCCTTTGATTTATGGCAGTACATTGCCCACACAAAGACTTACCACAAGTCTTACAATTGCCGACAGATCTATTTTTCTTGCACTTTTCTTTGATCTGGCAAAATTTTGTTTGAACCATCACTTCTGAACATGTAGAAACTTGGGACGTGGAACCCTTTTCCCTATCTGTGACATAAGGACCACTCAACTCTCTCACAAGCGTTTGCAAAAATGCCTTGCGTGACATTTTTTGGTGGGTAATCTCCTTGAATATTATACATGCATTTATACCCGCAAAGTCTAAGGCATTTTCAAATGCATGAACAGGTCATCTCCTTGTGGATGTTCGTGTGGTATATTTTCGTGCCATCTGATCCACTACATCTACTCCATATTTTGTTTCATTGTAAAACTTTACCGTTTCTGGAGTTTTTTTAGCGGAATCAGACGCAACAACAACATCTGGATGGACGGAACTCAAAATGACAACATTTTTGTTGGGCTTTCCTTGATATACTGTAAGTGTAAAATTGTCTTCATTTCTAAACACTTTAGTGTTGTACAATTCCTCTTTCATGGATTTTATTTCTTTAGGCACTTCTCGCCTTATCTTATTCAGTGTTCCCACGATGGTTGTTCCTTTGCTTTTTAGCTGTTTAGCTAATTTTAATTAAGTTAAATAATTATCGGTTGTAACATTGCGACCTTTTTTCAAAAACGGGTCCAATAACTTCATTACCACATGGTCAGCTAAACGGTCCTCAGCACGGCGTGTGTCATCTTTGCCTAGATAAGGGAAGCCATTTGCCAGATATTTGCTCTCCTTATCAACAGCTAGCCAATATTTGTGGCCATATTTATCTGGTTTGGAAGGCATGTACTGCGTGAATGGACACCTAGTTTTGCTTGGGAAAAGTTGCTCATCCACCGTTATGTATGGGCCAGGTTTGTAACACGCAATACAATTTTCAATAAACCTGTCCCACACAGTAGAAAATAGAGCAAACTTGTCCGTTTGCAGTCTCTCCGATCGAGTAGATTTCTCATCAAATCTGAGAAACCTCATAATTTCAACAAAGCGGTCCCTAGACATTGTCGCTTTGCAAAACGGTATTCCCCAGTCATTACACCAAATACTGCTAATCGAGTGACGGTTCGTGCCAGATATTCCACGAGCATAGAATATCGCAATGAATGCATCTAGCTCCTCATCAGATAGAGTAAACTGTAAATTATTGTTCCTGCATGCTTCTGCAAGCGTACAGTTCTTTATATGTGTCAATATATATGAATCAAAAAATAAACGCCATGCGCTCAAAGGACTATCGATAATGATATTTCTTCTGGCGTATCCTGTAGGGCCAGGTGCTTCTCGAAGAATATTTTGGCTGTCACGCCTACCAGGCAAGTGTTGTCCAATTTCAACAGGTTTCCATTGAATACCATCCGCTGAAACTAGTATTCCTTCAGATTTGCCTTCTCTGGTGTTTGTTGTTGCATTACCTTCGCCGCCATCGTTATCTGTTGTTCTTTCATTTCTGGGACGTTTTGCTGATTTTTTCTGTCCACGACCAGGAGGATGGTCACGAGGCAACATAACTGCATGAGCCCGATCCCCAGTTGATGTGCTTGGAATATCTGGAAAAAAGTTGATGAATATTTAGAATTTTTGTTTTGTAAGGGTCCGTGCACACTGGCTGGATTAGCGGCGGAATATCCGACCAGATATTCTCACCACAATCCGGCCCGTACCTGCCCGCTCAGGTACAGAGCGGAGTTTCATACCTGAAGCTCCGCTCCGAACCCTGGGCTGGAGCCGCTGTCTGGGACGGAGCCGTGCTCGCGCGTAAGCAAGCGCTGCTCTGTCCCTGACAGCGGCTCCAGCCCGGGGTTCGGAGCGGAGCTTCAGGCATGAGCGGGCAGGTACGGCCTGTATTGCGGCAAGAATATCCAGATGGCTATTCAGCCAGAATTCTGCTAGTGTGCACAGGCCCTAACTCAGTGTGTGGAAGAACAAATAAATACACATAACTACTTACCTTCTGGATTTGTTCCTTCTGAGTCTTCAGATTCACTTGATATGTTCTGAGGAATGAAATCTTCATCACTGTCAGAATCAAATACATGTTCCTGCAATTCGGATTCCGATTCATCCTCCGGTATGGATTGCAAAGGAGCCAGAATATCCTGAGGCTTTATCAAACGTCTTCTCTCCATATTCCTCACAAATTCCATAATTCTATATAGTTCCCTGCTGAAAAATAGAAATGAAATGAAAACTAAAAGAAATAATAACTGTTCTGCCACCTTCAAAAGTAGGTGGGCTGAATCAGTTGACAGACAGCTAAACTATTTCATAACAATTCATACCTGTATGAGTCTTCAGAGCTCGTATGTCTGCGTCTGTTCTCTTTGTCTCTTCAGCTGAACTGAAAGTAAAGTTACTATCCAGAATACTGTCTCCTGCTAGGACCTTAGAAAAACACCACCCTTCATTAGCATAAGATAAGAGCCTAGAGTAAACAAGCTATTTTGTTCAGCATTACACAGTAATACAAGCAGGTAAAACACAAGGAAAATGTGAAAAGTTGACATGTAAATTGAACTACATCTATATGAACATCAGGGTAAATAAGACAGAGTAAAAAAATTATGCACAAAACTTTATAGCAACCTTTAGTGACAAAAGGACCTCAAAATATAGTAGGGAGTCAAAATGACTCCCTTCAGTAGTTCTTGGTAAATTTTGAAAAAAACGCGCACATTTTTTACCAAAATTATTTATTCTCACAAAATCTTTTTTCACATCATATTTGAGGAAAAGTCACCGAGTTTCAAGCCGGAATTCTGAAAAATGTAGTCACAGAAGAGAAATAAAAAATGAAAGGAGTCAAAATGACTCCATCAGTAGTTCTAGTGTTAAAAGCTTACACTTTACAGGCCAAAGAGAGGACACCGCTGATCGTAAGATCTTACAATTTTAAGGACACGGAGAGGACTGGGCTGACTATAAGAGCTCACACTCTACAGGAGAGAGAGAGGACCCTGCTGACCATAAGAGCTTACACTTTACATGCGAGTAACAGAGGACCCCGCTGACCATAAGAGCTTACACTTTACATGCGAGTAACAGAGGACCCCGCTGACCATAAGAGCTTACAATTTTCCAGGCAGAGAGATGACTCTGCTGACCTTAAAAGCTTACACTCCACCGGAGAGAGAGGACAATGCTGACCACAATCGCTTACACTTTACAACTAAGAGAGAGAGGAGCCCACTTACCATAAGAGCTTATACTTTACAGGTCAGAGAGAGAGAGAGAGGACACCGCTGATCATAAGAGATTACAATTTTAAGGCGAGAGAGAGAATTGGGCTCACCATTAAAGCTCACACTCTACAGGACAGAGAGAGGACTCTGCTGACATTTAGAGCTTACACTCTACAGAGTAGAGAGAGACTTACTTAGTGACTCTGTAGATGGAAAACAGCTCTGCTGTACAAACTGTGCTCCACTGTACAAGGTATGGTATTCACTAATATGTCATAGCTGCAGCGAATTATGGGGAGGTCTGTGCAGCAATGAGTCATGAGTAAGACTGCCTAGTTTAGTCGAAATGTGTCGACTGGGGTCATGTCGACCATGTACATTTTTCTTTTGTATGCACTATAATTTCTTTTGAAAAAGAAAAGGAAAATCCAGTCCTGTTGAGCCGGACTCCAATTTTTTCTATTTTCCTTGATGTGAGGCCAGGGCGAGGCCCGTGTCTGGGCCCCAGGTGGATGCGCATGGAGCAACTGGGTGAGCTGGAATCAAGTTTCTATAAATGCAAAATGATGTTAGCCAACTCTCTAATGCTTCAGCAGTGTGGGAAACAGTCCAGCGCAATTATTTTTTTGTGACCCGCAAATTGAAATTCAAAATGTTTGAATATATGTGTAACTGACAATTTCAAGAAAGTAGTAGCCTCAGAGCTTTTATGGAAGTGCATAGAGGATGTTTAGCCTTGCACCTTTGTCAAGTGCCTTGTATATACAGATATAATGCTCTAGAAGCAAAACTTCATTTCTACAGTATCCAGGAACATTCGGGGCTTGAGGTATTTAGAACATAAACCATATTAAAAAATGGGGCCATATATGATTGTGCAAATGGTGTTGAACTTTAAGAAATAATTGTGTAGATGTGGAATGAAATAACAATAAGGAGTAATGCAAAAAATGTCTCCCCACTCATCATACTTTAAGACTATTTAATGTCTAAAAAAAACAGCAACAGTCCTGCTTAAAGTGAAGTCCAAACATTATGTGATACTAACCATAAAATGATAAGCTTGACACTCCTCTTTTAGCAGAATAGCTGATAGAATCAATATTACATTTTTAAAAACTCAAAAAGAAAAAATAAATAACCTAATATTTCGTGGAAGTGGGGATTGGCTACATCTTTATTCAGCAGTTAAAAATGAGTCTTCTATTTGAAACATTACACTGTCCTACAGCCAAACTGGTTCAGAGACGAAAACAGTTGAACTTAACTAATTTTGCGGTGCTGAAAACTAATATGATGCTTATATTTGCTGATTGGCTCTAATTTTCAAGATCCAGAAGAGGTTGTAATTACCTATAACACCTTTCATACGGGCTTATAGAAAAATGGTGTCTTTATTATTTCATCATCATTATTGCATTGCTAGTAGCTGGTCTATTACATCGTCTATATAGTCTATTAAGCCTTCAGTATTCTATCTTCTTAGGGTGATGAATTGAAAAACGCCAACTCAGGTCTGATGCATTATCCTAATTACAATTGCATCACCTGCATTTATAAATGCTCTCTGAGTAAGGTGTGCAGTATGCCTCGTTCTTGCATTAACAAGGTGCATAGTTTTTGCTGCTGATGCAGAGAAGTCACTTTTGCGCCACAAAGGCAAAACTTGACTACCATGATAAGGAAAGCCTACCACCTTTATTTTGGCTGCAGAATAGGACATCATGACAAGAGTTGGGCTCCACACATATGCTACAATAGATGTGCATCACATCATACCTTGTGGTTGCATGGGA
The DNA here is from genome assembly GCF_032444005.1 of Ranitomeya imitator. Classification (NCBI taxonomy): domain Eukaryota; kingdom Metazoa; phylum Chordata; class Amphibia; order Anura; family Dendrobatidae; genus Ranitomeya; species Ranitomeya imitator. Next base: position 870,690,785 of record NC_091282.1, read on the forward strand.
AGAGGCAATCTACGCCTTTTTCAGTCCCAATGATATGGAGAGAGACAACCAATCACACTAACAATTGCTATTTCTGCATGGTGCCCCCCAATAGGAAAGGAGTTTCAAGAAAGAAGAAGTGTACTTTACAGTATCCAAATATTCCATCTGCAATATGCTGAGTACCACATACAGAATATCTGCCAGTTCCAAAAGTACTGGAGACATTTTCAATGGAGTCAAGTGAGGAAGAAGAAGGTGCTTGGTGTCATGAAGCACACTCACAACCCAGACTTTCTGTCACCAATCTCAACTGTGCCACACCTTATAACACAGTTATAATGATCTTGTTAGAGATTTGGGTCTGACCAAGAGTAAAGCTGATCTCTTAAGGTACCGTCACATTTAGCGATGCTGCAGCGATCTAGACAATGATTCCGATCGCTGCAGCGTCGCAGACAGCGTCGCAGACAGCTCTCCAGCGACCAACGATGTCGGTTCCCTGGTAACCAGGGTAAACATCGGGTTACTAAGCGCAGGGCCGCGCTTAGTATCCCGATGTTTACCCTGGTTACCAGTGTAAACGTAAAAAAAAACAAACACTACATACTTACATTCCGGTGTCTGTCCTCCGGTGCTGTGCTTTCCTGCACTGTCAGCGCCGGCCAACCGTAAAGCAGAGCGGTGACGTCACTGCTGTGCTTTACGGCTGGCCGGCGCTCACAGCCAGTGCAGGAAAGAACGATATCGCTAGCCAGGACGCTGAAACGTCACGGATCGCTAGCGATATCGTTCAGTGTGACGGTACCTTTTGGTTCCAGGCTACAGCAGTGGAATCTCTTAACAGACGATGTTCAGATTTCTTTCTTCCCCAACCGTGATAAAGATCTTGTCCAATACTTCTTCATGGAAGGAGATCTTGTGGCATGCAACAACATCAACAGTTAAAGGTAACTCATAATCCAGAGAATGAGGCTCTTCATGGATTCATCCAAAACAAGCCTAAAAGCCGTCTTGTTGCATAATGGCAATGCGTACATTCACTTACAGTTATGCAGTCCACATGAAATAAACCTATGACAACATGAAACAGTTCTTGAGGTGCCCGAACTATGACCAACATTTGTGGCCCTCTTACTTGGTCTCCTGGGTGGATACACAAAGTACTGCTGCTTTCTGTGTGAGCGGGATAGTCGTGCATAATAAAATAAATAATAAAAAAAACTAGCCACTCCGACATTCACTTCATCCATGGAGTAAAATTGTCCAGCATCCAGCACTTGTTGAACCACATAAGATTTTGTTACCACCATTGTATATCAAGTTGGGCCTAATGAAGAACTTTGCAAAGGCAATGGATAAAAAGGCAAAAGCATTTAAGTATCTCATTGATACATTTCCAAGGTTGAAAGACGCAAAGATAAAAGGAACGAGTCTTTATTGGACCTCAGATTCGTAAGCTTCTTGAAGATGAAGAGTTTCTCTCTTTGTTGCAGGACAAGGAAAAAGGAAACTCAAGAGCAGATAACTATAAAGAGTTGGTGGAAAATCTCAAAATATATAAGGAACTTGGCTGTAACATGTCTTTAACTCTGCATAAGGCGCAATAGGCCTGACAGGCACAGCTCCAACCTTTTTGTTCCCCCCCATTCCAAGATGGCAGGAGATCCCATCCCACCCAGTACCTTCCTATCTTTAGGTACTGCTTGAAAGACTCCCACCCAGTTTTACCCTTGTCCTTGCAGAGAGTAAGTGTGACCTCCCTGGCCTCTCAGGCTCATTGAGCCTGAAGGTTCTCACTTTTGAAGGTTTGTACCTACTGGGGTTTTTTCATCACAGTTGTTTATTTTTCTATTTTTATGAATGAATAATGCAAGTTTGCAGATGTTCCAGAGAAATAAGTAGGGTTTTTTTACAAATAAGAGGGTTTTCTTAGAAATGGCCTCTCAGCCACTATGTGGCCGGAACAGTAATAATAATCTCTAATATGATATGATAATATTATCTGCCAACCTTGCTTTTCTCTATGCCAATGCATTTCTTCTGCTGAACTTTTAATGTCTGAATTTGAGTGAATATGATCAACTTAGCCTTACAATTAAGTTTTTTCTTAATTTTAATGTTTAGTAATAATTATGTCCTGAAATCTGGAGGTTATTTGGCAATAGTTGTGAATTTTGGGTACTTTTTGTTTTATTATGTTTATTTTTAGTAATTGGTTTTTGTTTTGCATCAGATTTGGTGTACTCACTTTTAATAGGTTGACTAAGGGTGTTTGATCACCAGAAACGCGTTGATATCGCATTTTATTCTTTGCAATGGCTGATGTTTTTATCCTCCACTGAACACATTTTTCAAGTGAATAAAGAAAAGAGTTTTTTCACTATCTCGTTGAGCTGGATTCCTCATTTCTTCCCTGACTTCTCTACGCCTTGACACAGCGGTTCCGTGCTCTGAGTTTCCAAGGATGTCGATCATGGTGAGCTGGACTTTGTTCGATTTCTACTCACTTTTAATACATCCCTATGAAGGTCACTGCTGACTGATAATTAGATATTATAGGTGGTTTTGCTAACCTGTGCCTGCCAGGTGCACTGCGCCTAAAGTCAGGAGTGCCAGAGATGCATCTGACCCAGGATTAAAGATTGATATCTTATATTTGAATCTAGACTTTTTTCACCAAAATGCAGAGCAGTGAGCGACAAACATGGTGAGAGATTCCACTCAGATATTGCTGATATGGAGAAAGGATATCAAGGAAAATGGAATCCATCAATGCTTGCAGATGAACATTGGACAAATATAAGAGATGATATAATGCAGGAGCACAAGAGACAAGCAAGAAAAAGTTTTCACTGAATGAGGACCAAATTTTGTAGTACAATTTCTGTAACTGTTTAAAATTCGCAATAGTGTTAGACATGTTACAGTTATTTGAATTGTTGCTCAGTTTCTACTAAATAAATATTAGAAAATTGGCATTACAAAATATTCTGCATCTTTATATTTGCAAAAATAACAATTTTTCGCAATAGTGAAACCCACAATATGAGTATTCACAAGTTTTGAACCAAAAAAATTGGACAATCCCTTTAAAGTTGTGATCGGAACAGCACAACTCTCAAAGGTGGCATCAAAAGAAATCAACATCACATAGTCTGAAAAATTCTTGTACATCTGTAAAAATATGAGCAAACTATCAACTGTTTATACAGTAATATACATGAATATTTTAATCTTGTATACAATTAGCCCAAAAACTGGGTAAGTAAGAGTAAAGTCCCCCAGATAGACTTTAGTTAACAAAATATTCATCCTCTAGATTTCTTGACCTATTTTCCCATACAGATGAGCACTTGCTCTGTGTCCTCTATGAGAAAGCCGCTGCCTGACTTCTATTGTTGAGACTTAGAGGCAGATTAACAGCAGCCAGGTCACTGAGCAATTTAGAAGATGTGACCCCCCCAGGTACCAGAAATGAGGGGAGATAGGGACTAGTTTAGCGCACCACAGTTCCCTTCCTGACAGCGGAGGTTGGCACCCTAGGTTGAAACGGTATGGCGCCCCTGCTCCTCATTGACTGCCCCTAAGTAGTCCCACCACTACTCTAACTGACCAGGCATCCTCCATAGGTGATCAGATAATATATATTGAACATATATGAATATATACAACATAGATACTAGTTGGCTGAGGGGTATATCATCAATATTTTCAACAATCTGACCAGAAAAAAAACCATATATGATGTCCTTGTCAAACAAATAATAACTATTCAGATCATAAATGAACAAGTGGCAGTGCAATTTAAACCACAAAACATCCATATACCCTATATGGCCTGAACAATTGTGTACTTAGCTTAATAGCATATTTGTCTGACTAGTTTCCACCCTCTTTTGGTCATTTGGGGAATTCCTTCAATCAGAACAAGAAAATTACGCTATAAGCCATACTGCAATGAATATAACAGTTCACAGGCCCAGGCAATATGCCACACAGCCACCTGTATTCAGTATGAGCCTCCACATAGCCTTCTATATACAGTATGAGCCCCCACATAGCCCCCAACATACAATATGAGCCCCACACAGAGCTCCTATATACACTATAAGCCCATACATAGCTCCCAATATACAGTATGAGCCCCCATATAGCCTCCTATATACAATATGAGCCCCCACAAAGCTCTCCTATATATGTGACGCCCAGGAGACCGGGGTACCCAGCACCGGACCAATGGGGTCTGTCTCTTGAGGGGGATGTCACGGGTGGCTTGACCCGGTGCTGTGGTCTCAGGCAATGCACAGTGTAAGGGGTATCGTGAGGGAACAGGCACTTACTTGATCAGCAGCAGGTTCTCCCAGCGGTGATGATCCCGATCCTGGATAGATGGCTATTGTCCAAATGAAAGACTGAGGCACTGAAACGTTTAACCAGTTTACTTCAACATAAAGGGATTTACAACCAGTCCTGTCACCGGAGTCTGTATGGGAACTCTGAGTTACTTTGACCCTGCCAGGGTCTTCGCCTCTTATTGTATGCAGTTTCTATGTGGCCCTGCTGCTGTATGTGAACTGGCTGCCGGCCCAATCTGTCCCCTCCGGGTCCTGGTTCAACGGGCAACCCGAGTCCATTTATCGGCTTACCCCCTCCAGGAGTACCGCTGAACTCTGTGTCTGTTGCTGCGTCCGGCCCTAGTGAAGCTGATATCACCTCACGTTTTTCCGGTTGCTGTATTATATATAATGAATACAGCCACGGATCCGGTATCCGTCTTTGCGCCTGTTCTGGGTAGTGATTAATGCTACCTGGTTCTCACAATGTCCTTTTTCTCTGTCCCTTTTCTCCTCAAGCCGGTGATTTGGGCCTGGAAACCGTCATAGGGCTGTTAGAAATTCAGCTGTATGACCTCTCACTTTCAGCTCCTTAGCCCAACTGCCAGTTCTTCTCTCAGACCAGAATGGATCAAGGGGAGTCTCTGGAGCTCCCCCTTCTGGCCGGAGGTGGTAGTGCAGTCTTGCTATTTTAGTATTTGTAATCAGTGTCAGTAACTCTTTTTGTGGCAAATACCCCTAGGGGTGCCACATTTACAGTATGAGCCCGCACATATCTCCCTATATACAGTATGAGCTCCCATATTATTATTATTATTATTTATTTATATAGCACCATTGATTCCATGATGCTGTACATGAGAAGGGTTTACATACAAGTTACAGATATCACTTACAGTAAACAAACTAACAATGACAGACTGATACAGAGGGGCGAGGACCCTGCCCTTGCGGGCTTACATTCTACAGGATTATGGGGAAGGAGACAGTAGGTTGAGGGTTGCAGAAGCTCCGGTGTTGGTGAGGCGTTGGCTTCGGTAGTGATGAGGAGGCAGCGGGGTCAGTGCAGGCTGTAGACTTTCCTGAAGAGATGGGTTTTCAGGTTCCGTCTGAAGGATCCGAATGTGTTTGATAGTCGGACGTGTTGGGGCAAAGAATTCCAGAGGATGGGGGATATTCGGGAGAAGTCTTGGAGGCGATTGGATGAGGAGAGAACAAGTGTGGAGGAGAGAAGGAGGTCTTGGGAGGACCGGAGATCAAGTGAGGGAAGATATCGGGAGATTAGTTCAGAGATATATGGAGGAGACAGGTTGTGGATGGCTTTGTAGGTCAGAATTAGTAATTTGAACTGGATACGCTGAGGGAATGGGAGCCAGTGAAGAGATTTGCAGAGGGGGGAAGCATAGGAGTAGCACGGAGAGAGATGAATTAGTCAGGCAGCAGAGGTACAAGGGTGTTAGCAGGGAGGCCGCAGAAAAGGATGTTGCAGTAGTCAAGGTGGGAGATGATGAGGGCGTGCACAAGCATCTTAGTAGATTGACGGTTGAGGAAAAGACGGATTCTGGAGATATTTTTGAGCTGGAGGCGACAGGAGGTGGAAAGAGCTTGGATGTGCGGTTTGAAGGACAGGGCAGAGTCGATGGTTACTCCGAGGCAGTGGACTTCCGGTACGGGGGAAAGCATGATGTCATTGATTGTGATAGATAGGTCAGGTAAGGAAGACCTATGGGCTGGAGGAAAGATGATGAGTTCAGATTTGTCCACATTGAGTTTGAGGAAGCGAGAGGAGAAGAAGGAGGATATGGCTGATAGGCACTCTGGGATCCTGGAGAGCAGAGCGGTGACGTCTGGGCCAGAGAGGTAGATCTGAATGTTATCAGCATAGAGGTGGTACTGGAATCCATGGGACTTTATGAGTTGTCCCAAGCCAAGTGTATAGATTGAGAAGAGTACGGGGCCTTGGTGGACTCCAACAGAGAGAGGGTGGGATGAGGAGGTAGTGTGGGAGTGAGAGGCGCCGAATGTGCGGTTGGAAAAGTACGAGGAGATCCAGGATATGGCGAGGTCTTTGATGCCAAAGGAGGAGAGGATCTATAGTAAGAGGCAGTGGTCAACCGTGTCGAAAGCAGAGGACAGGTCTAGGAGGAGGAGTACAGAGTATTGTCCATTAGCTTTGGCGGTAAGTAGGTCATTAGTGATTTTGGTCAGGGCTGTCTCAGTTGAGTGATGGGGCGGAAACCAGACTGTAGATTGTCAAAGAGCAAGTTAGATGAGAGGTGGGAGGAAAGTTCAGAGTGGACATGCTGCTCCAGGAGTTTGGAAGTGAATGGGAGCAGCGATATTGGGCAATAGCTGGACATAGCAGTTGGATCGAGGGTTGGCTTTTTAAGGATAGGCATGATTGTGGCATGTTTGAAAGCAGAAGGGAAGGTGCCAGAAGATAGTGATAGGTTGAAGAGGTGGGTTAGGGATGGGATAAGTGCGGTGGTGAGGTTGGGGAGGAGGTACGATGGGATGGGGTCGAGCGCACAGGTGGTGAGGTGCGATTTGGAGAGGAGACAAATAAGCACCCCTTCAGTGATGTTGGATAGGGAGGTTATGGGGTTTGGGCATTGGTCTGGTATACAAAGCGGTTGTGGTGGTTGGACAATGAAGACTTGCCTTGTCTGGTTGATCTTATTTTTAAAGTGTGTGGCATATAGCTACCTATATACAGTATGAACCTGCCCATAGCCTGCATATATTGTATGAGCCAGCACATAACCCCCTATATACAGTATGATCACCCACATAGCTCCCAATGAACAGTAAGAGCCCCCATATAGCCTCCTACATGTATATACAGCATGAGCCCTCACATCAGCTCAAACCAAACAATTCCTAATACTCTCATGCTCATTTCGAATAATGAGTATAATGGGAGTCATTGGGAAAGCTAAGCTTTTTCCAGTAGACCCTACAAAGATGTTTGGGGTCTGTGAAAATGTTCAAATGGATGAGATAGGTGCTGAATGGAAGGAGACCAGCATGGGGAAGACCCCTGGAAGCATCTCTGACTCCCAGATCACTGTTGAGAACAATGGTGTCACACTTTTACTCCACTTAACCCCTTAGTGACAGAGCCAATTTGGTACGTAATGACCGAGCCAATTTTTACAATTCTGACCACTGTCACTTTATGAGGTTATAACTCTGGAACGCTTCAACGGATCCCGCTGATTCTGAGATTGTTTTTTCGTGACATATTGTACTTCATGTTAGTGGTAAAATTTCTTCGATATTACTTGCGATTATTTATGAAAAAAATGGAAATATGGCGAAAATTTTTAAAATTTTGCAATTTTCAAACTTTGTATTTTTATGCCCTTAAATCAGAGAGATATGTCACGAAAAATAGTTAATAAATAAAATTTCCCACATGTCTACTTTACATCAGCACAATTTTGGAAACAAAATTTTTTTTGTTAGGGAGTTATAAGGGTTAAAACTTGACCAGCAATTTCTCATTTTTACAACACCATTTTTTTTAGGGACCACATCACATTTGAAGTCATTTTGAGGGGTCTATATAATAGAAAATAACGAAGTGTGACACCATTCTAAAAACTACACCGCTCAAGGTGCTCAAAACCACATTCAAGAAGTTTATTAACCCTTTACGTGCTTCACAGGAACTGAAACAATGTGGAAGGAAAAAATGAACATTTAACTTTTTTTTGCAAACATCTTAATTCAGAACCATTTTTTTATTTTCACATGTGTAAAAACAGAAATGTAACCATAAATTTTGTTACGCAATTTCTCCTGAATACGCCAATACCCCATATGTGGGGGTAAACCACTTTTTGGGCGCACCACAGAACTTGGAAGTGAAGGAGCGCCGTTTGACTTTTTCAATGCAGAATTGGCTGGAATTGAGATTGGACGCCATGTTGCGTTTGGAGAGCCCCTGATGTACCTAAACAGTGGAAACCCCCCACAAGTGACACCATTTTGGAAACTAGACCCCTTAAGGAACTTATCTAGATGTGTGGTGAGCACTTTGAACCCCCAAGTGCTTCACGGAAGTTTATAACGTAGAGTCGTGAAAATAAAAAATCGCTTTTGTTTACACAAAAATGATCTTTTCGCCCACAAATTCTTATTTTCACAAGGGTAACAGGAGAAATTAGACCACAAAAGTTGTTGTGCGATTTCTCCTGAATACGTCGATACCCCATATGTGAGGGTAAACCACTGTTTGGGCACACCGCAGAGCTTGGAAGGGAAGGAGTGCCGTTTTACTTTTTCAATGTAGAATTGTCTGGAATTGAGATCGGACGCCATGTTGCGTTTGCAGAGCCCCTGGTGTGCCTAAACAGTGGAAACCCCCCACAAGTGATACCATTTTGGAAACTAGACCCCTTAAGGAAGTTATCTAGATGTGTGGTGAGCACTTTGAACCCCCATGTGCTTCACAGAAGTTTATAACGTAGAGCCGTGAAAATAAAAAATCGCATTTTTTCTACAAAAATGATATTTTTGCCCCCAAATTTTTATTTTCACAAGGGTAACAGGAGAAATTAGACCACAAAAGTTGTTGTGCAATTTCTCCTGAGTACGTCGATACCCAATATGTGGGGGTAAACCACTGTTTGGGCGCACCGCAGAGCTTGGAAGAGAAGGAGTGCCGTTTTACTTTTTCAATGTAGAATTGTCTGGAATTGAGATCGGACGCCATGTCGCGTTTGGAGAGCCCCTGATGTGCCTAAACAGTAGAAATCCCCCACAAGTGACCCCATTTTGGAAACTAGACCCCCCATGGAACTTATCTAGATGTGTGGTGAGAACTTTGAATGCCCAAGTGCTTCACAGAAGTTTAGAATGCAGAGTCGTGAAAATAAAAAATATTTTTTTTTCCACAAAAAAGATTTTTTAACCCCCAAGTTTTTATTTTCACAAGGGTAACAAGAGAAATTGGACCCCAAAAGTTGTTGTCCAATTTGTCCTGAGTATGCTGGTACCCCATATGTGGGGGTAAACCACTGATTGGGCGCACAGCAGAGCTCGGAAGGAAGGAGCGCCATTTTGGAATGCAGACTTTGATAGAATGGTCTACGGGCGTTATGTTGCGTTTGCAGAGCCCCTGATGTACCTAACCAGTAGAAACCCTCCACAAGTGACCCCATTTTGGAAACTAGACCCCCCAAGGAACTTATCTAGATGTGTGGTGAGAACTTTGAATGCCCAAGTGCTTCACAGAAGTTTAGAATGCAGAGTCGTGAAAATAAAAAATATTTTTTTTTCCACAAAAAAGATATTGTAGCCCCCAAGTTTTTATTTTCACAAGTGTAACAGGAGAAATTGGACTGCAATAGTTGTTGTCCAATTTATCCCGAGTACGCTGATGTGCCATATGTGGGGGTAAACCACTGTTTAGGCGCACGGCAGAGCTCGGAAGGGAAGGAGCGCCGTTTTGGAATGCAGACTTAGATAGAATGGCCTGTGGGCTTTATGTTGCGTTTGCAGAGCCCCTGATGTACCTAAACAGTAGTAACCCCCCACAAGTGACCCTGTTTTGGAAACTAGACCCCCCAAGGAACTTATATAGATGTGTGGTGAGAACTTTGAATGCCCAAGTGCTTCACAGAAGTTTATAATGCAGAGTATATATATATTTTTTTTTCCACAAAAAAGATTTTGTAGCCCCCAAGTTTTTATTTTTACAAGGGTAACAGGAGAAATTGGACCCCAGAAGTTGTTGTCCAATTTATCCCGAGTACGCTGATGCCCCATATGTGGGGGTAACCCACTGTTTGGGCGCACGGCAGAGCTCAGAAGGGAGAGAGCACCATTTGACTTTTTGAGCGCAAAATTGGCTGTCGTGTTTAGAGACCCCCTGATGTACCTAAACAGTGGAAACCCCCCAATTCTAGCTCCAACCCTAAACCCAACACACCCCTAACCCTAATCCCAACCTGATCCATAATCCTAATCACTAACCCTAACGATAATCACAACCCTTACCCCAAAACAACCCTAATGTCAACCCTAACCATAACCCTAATCAAAACCCTAAATCCAACACAACACATTCAACCCTAACCTCAAACCTAACCATAATCCCAATACACCCCCAATCACAACCCTAACCTTAACCCTAATCCCAAACCTAACCCTAATCCCAAGCGTAACCCTAATGCCAACCCTAACCCTAATACCAACCCTAATTCAAACCCTAACCCTAATCCCAACTCTAACCCTAACCTTAGCCCCAACCCTAGCCCTAATTTTAGCCCCAACCCTAACCCTAGCCCTAAGGCTACTTTCACACTTGCGTCGTTTGGCATCCGTCGCAATCCGTCGTTTTGGACAAGAAACGGATCCTGCAAATGTGCCCGCAGGATGCGTTTTTTGCCCATAGACTTGTATTGCCGACGGATCGTGACGGATAGCCACACGTCGCGTCCGTCGTGCACTGGATCAGTGTTTTGGCGTACCGTCAGCACAAAAAAAGTTCAATGTAACTTTTTTTGTACGTCGCATCCGCCATTTCTGACCGCACATGCGTGGCCGTAACTCCGCCCCCTCCTCCCCAGGACATAGATTGGGCAGCGGATGCGTTGAAAAACTACATCCGCTGCCCACATTGTGCACAATTTTCACAACGTGCGTCGGTATGTCGTGCCGATGCATTGCGACGGCCCCGTACCGACGTTAGTGTGAAAGAAGCCTAACCCTAAATTTAGCGCCAACCCTAACCCTAAATTTAGCCCCAACCCTAACCCTAAATTTAGCCCCAACCCTAAATTTAGCCCTAACCCTAAATTTAGCCCCAACCCTAACCCTAAATTTAGCCCTAACCCTAGCCCCAGCCCTAACCCTAGCCCTAACCCTAGCCCTAACCCTAGCCCTAACCCTAACCCTAACCCTAGCCCTAACCCTAGCCCTAACCCTAACCCTAGCCCAAACCCTAGCCCTAACCCTAGCCCTAACCCTAACCCTAGCCCTAACCCTAGCCCTAACCCTAGCCCTAACCCTAGCCCTAACCCTAGCCCTAGCCCTAACCCTAGCCCTAACCCTAACCCTAACCCTAATTTTAGCCCCAACTGCTCTTCTCCTGCCGGCCGGCAGATGGAGACAGATGGCGGGCGCACTGCGCATGCGCCCGCCATTTTCTTTTGCCCAGAAGATGCCGGCGGCCAGGAGGAGCAGCAGGAGGACCCAGGGACACCGGTAAGTATGATAGGGTCCCCGAATCCCCCTATTTTTCTGTCCTCTGATGTGCGATCACATCAGAGGACAGAGAATTACACTTTGCTTTTTTTTTTTTTTTGCGGTTGCCGGTAAACAGTTAATTACCGGCGATCGCAAAACAGGGGTCGGTAAAATCGACCCCGATCATGCTCTTTGGGATCTCGGCTACCCCCGGCAGCCGAGACCCCAAAGATTCTGCCGGGGCCGGCCGGCGGGCGCACTGCGCATGCGCCCGCCATTTTAAGGATGGCGGAGCCCACCGGGAGCCACGAGGAGCACCGGGGGAGATAGGTGAGTATCGGGGGGCTATCTGGGACCCCCTTTCTCTGTCCTCTGATGTGCGATCACAGCGGAGGACAGAGAAATTAAAAAGAGATCACGTTTTTTTTTTTTGCGATCGCCGGTAAACGGTTAATTACCGGCGATCGCAAATGCGGTGTCGGTAAAAAAAACCCCGAATCATGTTCTCTGGGGGACCCCGGAGAAAATCCGACTCTGGGGGGCGCTATTCACTTTTTCCACAGCGCCGTTAATTAACGCTGTGGTTTAAGTACCCTTAGCGGCCGCCGTTGAAAGGCGTATCGGCGGTCGCTAAGGGGTTAAAAGAGTGGCAAAAAACATTCCAAACTGAGGAGAAATTACATTTTACTGGAAAAAAAGGTAAACATTTTTTTCCTATATAATGGCTTGTATGCAAAGCAAAATTTAAAAAGGATGTAAAAAATCTATAATTTAAGTAAACCAAAATTGATTTTTTTAATAAATCAAGTAGTTGGTGAAAAATATAATACAGATAAGGATATGTGCACACATTGAGTAAAATTTCTGCACTATTTCTGCATCTCTTGGTAGGAAAAACACAGCTGCAAAAGCACCAGCGCTTGTCCACGTGTCGGTGCTGGACACGTGCTGGTACAAGGCAGGGACACCACACCAAGAGAAAAAGTGGCAGCTAGGGACCTAGTACTGAGGGAGATCTGCCACCATGAGTCAGCGGAAATCCTCCGTGTCTACCAGCTGAAATGGCAACATTTCCATTGCAAGCAGCATTTTGGCCTGTGGGTGGGTAGCTGGGAACTTTCCTGATGCCTGTATGGCTGAGAAATGTAGCCCAGGAAAATGTTTCAGTGATTTTTGGGTGTGTTATATAACACAAAAAAGGAGCTAAAAATGTAATACTTGATGGATCAAAATATATTCAATTTTTTCAGCTGCCACAGTAAGAAACTAAAAAATGATAGTGTTGGCCCTCTTAAAAATAGTCTGGGTGAAATGGTGGATGAGGATGAGGAAAAAGCCAATATGCTAAATGACTTTTTTCCATCAGTATTTACACAAGAAAATCCCATGGCAGACAATATGATCAGTGATAACAAAAATTCCCCATTAAGTGTCACCTGCTTAACCCAGCAGGAAGTATGTCGGCGTCTAAAAATCACTAAAATTGACAAATCTCCGGGCCCGGATGGGATAAACCCCCTAGTACTGCAGGAACCAAGTACAGTCATTGATAGACCATTATTTTTAATCTTTAAAGACTCCATAATAACAGGGTCTGTACCACAGGACTGGCGTATAGCAAATGTGGTGCCAATATTCAAAAGGGGGAAAAAACTGAACTCGGAAATTATAGACCAGTAAGCTTAACTTCTACTGTGGGTAAAATCCTGGAGGGTAAGCTAAGGGATGCTATACTGGAGTATCTGAAGAGGTATAACCTCATAACCCAATACCAACTGTTATGACCTGGTGGTCAGGACAATAATGGACCTGGTGGTTAAGAGCACACGGAAAGACCTGATAGTTACTGATAATAAAGGACGAGCTCTGGGACGTGGGAACTCTGCTGACCGCAATCCCTAATCCTATCAAACACACTAGAAATAGCCGTGGTTGCGCCTAACGCTCCCTATGCAACTCGGCACAGCCTAAGGAATTAGCTAGCCCTGAAGATAGAAAAATAAAGCCTACCTTGCCTCAGAGAAATTCCCCAAAGGAAAAGGCAGCTCCCCACATATAATGACTGTGAGTAAAGATGAAAATACAAACACAGAGATGAAATAGATTTAGCAAAGTGAGGCCCGACTTACTGAACAGACCGAGGATAGGAAAGGTTACTTTGCGGTCAGCACAAAACCTACAAAAAGACCACGCAGAGGGCGCAAAAAGACCCTCCGCACGACTCACGCTGCGGAGGCACTCCCTCTGCGTCCCAGAGCTTCCAGCAAGCAAGACAACAATAAAAATAGCAAGCTGGACAGAAAAATAGCAAACCAAAGAAATACAAGCTGGAACTTAGCTTCTGCTGGGAAGACAGGTCACAAGAACGATCCAGGAGTGAACTAGACCAATACTGGAACATTGACAGGTGGCATGGAGCAAAGATCTAAGTGGAGTTAAATAGAGCAGCCAGCTAACGAATTAACCTCGTCACCTGTGGAAGGAAACTCAGAAACACCCACCAGAGGAAGTCCATGGACAGAACCAGCCGAAGTACCATTCATGACCACAGGAGGGAGCCCGACAACAGAATTCACAACAGTACCCCCCCTTGAGGAGGGGTCACCGAACCCTCACCAGAGCCCCCAGGCCGACCAGGATGAGCCAAATGAAAGGCACGAACCAGATCGGCAGCATGAACATCAGAGGCAAAAATCCAGGAATTATCTTACTGACCATAACCCTTCCACTTGACCAGGTACTGGAGTTTCCGTCTCGAAACATGAGAATCCAAAATCTTCTCCACCACATACTCCAACTCCCCCTCAACCAACACCGGGGCAGGAGGATCAACGGATGGAACCACAGGCGCCACGTATCTCCGCAATAACGACCTATGGAACACATTAAGGATGGCAAAAGAAGCAGGAAGGGCCAAACAAAATGACACAGGATTGATAACCTCAGAAATCTTATACGGACCAATGAAACGAGGCTTAAACTTAGGAGAGGAAACCTTCATAGGAACATGACGAGACGACAACCAAACCAAATCCCCAACACGAAGTCGGGGACCCACACAGCGCCGGCGGTTAGCGAAACGTTGAGCCTTCTCCTGGGACAATGTAAAATTGTCCACCACATGAGTCCAAATCTGCTGCAACCTATCCACCACAGTATCTACACCAGGACAGTCCGAAGACTCAACCTGCCCTGAAAAGAAACGAGGATGGAAACCAGAATTGCAGAAAAACGGCAAAACCAAAGTAGCTGAGCTGTCCCGATTATTAAGGGCGAACTCAGCCAACGGCAAAAAGGACACCCAATCATCCTGATCAGCAGAAACAAAGCATCTCAGATATGTTTCCAAAGTTTGATTAGTTCATTCGGTTTAGCCATTTGTCTGAGGATGGAAAGCCGAGGAAAAAGACAAATCAATGCCCATCCTTGCACAAAAGGATCGCCAAAACCTTGAAACAAACTGGGAACCTCTGTCAGAAACGATGTTCTCCAGGATACCATGTAAACGAACCACATGCTGGAAAAATAATGGCACCAAATCAGAGGAGGAAGGCAATTTAGACAAAGGTACCAAATGGACCATCTTAGAAAAGCGATCACAAACCACCCAAATGACCGACATCTTTTGAGAGACGGGGAGATCCGAAATAAAATCCATAGAAATATGCGTCCAGGGCCTCTTCGGGACCGGCAAGGGCAAAAGCAACCCACTGGCACGAGAACAGCAGGGCTTAGCCCGAGCACAAGTCCCACAGGACTGCACAAAAGAACGCACATCCCGTGACAAAGACGGCC
Source organism: Ranitomeya imitator (assembly GCF_032444005.1). NCBI lineage: Eukaryota > Metazoa > Chordata > Amphibia > Anura > Dendrobatidae > Ranitomeya > Ranitomeya imitator. The sequence continues at coordinate 870,706,093 of NC_091282.1, forward strand.
ACCAAAAGGATCTAGCCACCAAATCTCTGGTACCAAAGACTCCAGGATGCCCAACCAACACTGAACAATGAATCACAGAGATAACTCTACTAGTCCATCTATCAGGGACAAACAGTTTCTCCGCTGGGCAACGGTCAGGTCTATCAGCCTGAAATTTTTGCAGCACCCGCCGCAAATCAGGGGAGATGGCAGACAAAATTACCCCCTCTTTGAGAATACCTGCCGGCTCAGGAACACCCGGAGAGTCAGGCACAAAACTCCTTGACAGGGCATCAGCCTTCACATTCTTAGAGCCCGGAAGGTACGAAACCACAAAATCAAAATGGGAGAAATATAACGACCATCGAGCCTGTCTCGGATTCAACCGTTTGGCAGACTCAAGATAAGTCAAATTCTTGTGATCTGTCAAGACCACCACGCGATGCTTGGCTCCTTCAAGCCAATGACGCCACTCCTCGAATGCCCACTTCATGGCCAACAACTCACGATTACCAACATCATAATTACGCTCAGCAGGTGAAAACTTTCTAGAAAAGAAAGCACATGGCTTCATCACCGAGCCATCAGAACTTCTTTGTGACAAAACAGCCACTGCTCCAATCTCAGAAGCATCAACCTCAACCTGAAACGGGAGCGAAACATCTGGCTGGCACAACACAGGGGCAGAAGAAAAATGACGCTTCAACTCCTGAAAAGCCTCTACAGCTGCAGAAGACCAATTGACCACATCAGCACCCTTCTTGGTCAAATCAGTCAACGGTTTAGCAACAGTAGAAAAATTAGCGATGAAGCGCCGATAAAAATTAGCAAAGCCCAGGAACTTTTGCAGGCTCTTCACAGATGTCGGCTGAGTCCAATCGTAAATGGCCTGGACTTTAACAGGGTCCATCTCGATAGTAGAAGGGGAAAAAATTCACCCAAAAAATGAAACCTTCTGAACTCCAAAGAGACACTTTGACCCCTTCACAAACAAGGAATTCGCACGAAGGACCTGGAACACCATTCTGACCTGCTTCACATGAGACTCCCAATCATCCGAAAAGACCAAAATATCATCCAAATACACAATCAGGAATTTATCCAGGTACTCTCGGAAGATGTCATGCATAAAGGACAGAAATACTGATGGAGCATTGGAAAGCCCGAATGGCATAACCAGGTACTCAAAATGGCCCTCGGGCGTATTAAATGCTGTTTTCCATTCATCGCCTTGCTTAATACGCACAAGATTATACGCCCCTCGAAGATCTATCTTGGTGAACCAACTAGCCCCTTTAATACGAGCAAACAAATCAGACAGCAACGGCAAAGGATACTGAAATTTGACTGTAATTTTATTAAGAAGGCGGTAATCAATACAAGGTCTCAAAGAACCATCCTTCTTGGCCACAAAAAAGAACCCTGCTCCTAACGGTGATGACGACGGGCGAATATGGCCTTTCTCCAAGGATTCCTTTATATAACTCTGCATAGCGGCGTGTTCTGGCACAGGTAAATTGAACAATCAGCCCTTAGGAAACTTACTACCAGGAATCAAATTAATTGCACAATCGCAATCCCTATGAGGAGGTAGGGCACTGGCTTTGGGCTCATCAAATACATCCCTATAATCCGACAAAAACTCTGGAACTTCAGAAGGAGTGGAAGACGAAATAGACAAAAATGGAACATCACCATGTACCCCCTGGCAACCCCAACTGGACACAGACATAGATTTCCAGTCCAATACTGGATTATGAACCTGTAGCCATGGCAACCCCAAAACGACCACATCATGCAGATTATGCAACACCAGAAAGCGGATATCCTCCTGATGTGCAGGAGCCATGCACATGGTCAATTGGGTCCAGTACTGAGGCTTATTCTTGGCCAAAGGCGTAGCATCAATTCCTCTCAATGGAATAGGATACTGCAAGGGCTCCAAGAAAAAACCACAGCGCCTAGCATACTCCAAGTCCATCAAATTCAGGGCAGCGCCTGAATCCACAAATGCCATAACAGAATAGGATGACAAAGAGCAAATCAGAGTAACGGACAATAGAAATTTAGACTGTACCGTACCAATGGTGGCAGACCTAGCGAACTGCTTAGTGCGCTTAGGACAATCGGAGATAGCATGAGTGGAATCACCACAGTAAAAACATAGCCCATTCCGACGTCTGTGTTCTTGCCGTTCAGCTCTGGTCAAAGTCCTATCACATTGCATAGGCTCAGGCCCATGCTCAGATAGTACCGCCAAATGGTGCACAGCTTTACGCTCACGCAAGCGTCCATCGATCTGAATGGCCAAGGACATAGACTCATTCAGACCAGCAGGCATGGGAAATCCCACCATGACATCCTTAAGGGCTTCAGAGAGACCCTTTCTGAAGATTGCTGCCAGGGCACATTCATTCCACTGAGTGAGCACAGACCACTTTCTAAACTTCTGACAATATATCTCCGCTTCATCCTGACCCTGACACAGAGTCAGCAAGATTTTCTCTGCCTGATCCACTGAATTAGGTTCGTCATAAAGCAATCCAAGCGCCAGGAAAAACGCATCAACATCACGCAATGCCGGATCTCCTGGCGCAAGGGAAAATGCCCAGTCTTGAGGGTCACCACGTAACAAAGAAATAATGATCTTTACTTGTTGAACAGGGTCACCTGAGGAGCGAGGTTTCAAGGCAAGAAACAATTTACAATTATTTTTGAAATTCAAGAACTTAGATCTATCACCAAAAAACAAATCAGGAATTGGAATCCTAGGCTCTGACATCGGATTCTGAACCACAAAATCTTGAATGTTTTGTACCCTTGTAGTGAGATTATCCATCCAAGAGGACAGACCTTGAATGTCCATGTTTACACCTGTGTCCTGAACCACCCAGAGGTAAAGGGGAAAAGAGAGACAAAACACACTGCAAAGAAAAAAAAATGGTCTCAGAACTTCTCTTATCCCTCTATTGAGATGCATTAGTACTTTGGGCCACCTGTACTGTTATGACCTGGTGGTCAAGAAAATAATGGACCTGGTGGTTAAGAGCACACGGAAAGACCTGATAGTTACTGATAATAAAGGACGAGCTCTGGGACGTGGGAACTCTGCTGACCGCAATCCCTAATCCTATCAAACACACTAGAAATAGCCGTGGATTGCGCCTAACGCTCCCTATGTAACTCGGCACAGCCTAAGGAACTAGCTAGCCCTGAAGATAGAAAAATAAAGCCTACCTTGCCTCAGAGAAATTCCCCAAAGGAAAAGGCAGCCCCCCACATATAATGACTGTGAGTAAAGATGAAAATACAAACACAGAGATGAAATAGATTTAGCAAAGTGAGGCCCGACTTACTGAACAGACCGAGGATAGGAAAGGTTACTTTGCGGTCAGCACAAAACCTACAAAAAGACCACGCAGAGGGCGCAAAAAGACCCTCCGCACCGACTCACGGTGCGGAGGCGCTCCCTCTGCGTCCCAGAGCTTCCAGCAAGCAAGACAACAATAAAAATAGCAAGCTGGACAGAAAAATAGCAAACCAAAGAAATACAAGCTGGAACTTAGCTTCTGCTGGGAAGACAGGTCACAAGAACGATCCAGGAGTGAACTAGACCAATACTGGAACATTGACAGGTGGCATGGAGCAAAGATCTAAGTGGAGTTAAATAGAGCAGCCAGCTAACGAATTAACCTCGTCACCTGTGGAAGGAAACTCAGAAACACCCACCAGAGGAAGTCCATGGACAGAAGCATGCGAAGTACCATTCATGACCACAGGAGGGAGCCTGACAACAGAATTCACAACAACCAACATGGGTTTGCCAGGGACCGTTCCTGTCTGACAAATCTGATCAATTTCTATGAAGAGGTATGTTCCGGACCGGACCAAGGGAACCCAGTGTATATGGACTCTTCAAAAGCTTTTGACACGGTGCCACACAAAAGGTTGATACATAAAATGAGAATAATGGGGATAGGGGAAAATATGTGTAAGTGGGTTAAGAGCTGGCTCAGGTATAGGAAACAAAGGGTGGTTATTAATGGAGCACACTCGGACTGGGTAGCGGTTAGCAGTGGGGTACCACAGGGGTCTGTATTGGGCCCTCTTCTTTTTAACATATTTATTAATGACCTTGTAGGGGGCATACAGAGTGGAATTTCAATATTTGCAGATGACACTAAACTCTGCAGGGTAATCAATACAGAGGAGGACAATTTTATAATACAGGATGATTTATGTAAACTAGAAGCTTGGGCTGATAAATGGCAAATGAGCTTTAATGGGGTAAATGTAAGGTCATGCACTTGGGTAGAAGTAATAAGATGTATAACTATGTGCTTAATTCTAAAACTCTGGGCAAAACAGTCAATGAAAAAGACCTGGGAGTATGGGTGGATGACAAACTCACATTTAGTGGCCAGTGTCAGGCAGCTGCTACAAAGGCAAATAAAATAATGGGATGCATTAAAAGAGGCATAGATGCACATGAGGAGAACATAATTTTACCTCTATACAAGTCACTAGTTCGACCACACTTAGAATACTGTGTACAGTTCTGGTCTCCGGTGTATAAGAAAGACATAGCTGAACTAGAGCGGGTGCAGAGAAGAGCGACCAAGGTTATTAGAGGACTGTTGGGTCTGCAATACCAATATAGGTTATTACACTTGGGGCTATTTAGTTTGGAAAAATGAAGACTAAGGAGTGATCTTATGTTAATGTATAAATATTTGAGGGGACAGTACAAAGACCTTTCTGATGATCTTTTTAATCATAGACCTGAGACATGGACAAGGGGGCATCCTCTACGTCTGGAGGAAAGAAGGTTTAAGCATAACAACGTGGATTCTTTACTGTAAGAGCAGCGAGACTATGGAACTCTCTGCCGTATGATGTTGTAATGAGTGATTCATTACTTAAATTTAAGAGGGGACTGGATGCCTTTCTTCAAAAGTATAATGTTACAGGGTATATACACTAGATTCCTTGTTAGGGTGTTGATCCAGGGAACTAGTCTGATTGCCGTATGTGGAGTCGGGAAGGAATTTTTTTCCCCAATGTGGAGCTTACTCTTTGCCACATGGTTTTTTTTTGCCTTCCTCTGGATCAACATGTTAGGGCATGTTAGGTTAGGCTATGGGTTGAACTAGATGGACTTAAAGTCTTCCTTCAACCTTAATAACTATGTTACTATGTTACCAAAAAACTACAGCCATATATTTGCCAATGGATTGAAGAACTGAAATAAATTCACTTTTTGATGATATTCTAAATTTGTGAGAAGCACCTGTACATAGTCACCTTGCTTCCGTTCCCCCGGCACTCTGCTCCAGTCCCCGAGGCTATACTTCTGCATGTGGCCATTGCGTACATACTGGTGCGCACTGGCTGATGACATAATCGCGCTGCACAACATAGCAGAGGCAACAGAAACTCTACTATAGCTGCGCTTCCATTCTGTATCATCGGCAGTGGAGCTCCATGACAACTCACCACCAGGATATGTGCGCTCTATTGGCGGAGCAGAAAGCATAATTATTATAATCTGGTCATGGCCCCCCCCGCAGCCTCGGGCACCAGGTGGTAGCCCAGATTGCCCTCAATATAATCCGCCTATGTGGAGGCTTATCTCTTACAGAACAAAAGAATTTGCAGTCCAAAATCAGGCATGCTGGATCCTTGTCTCCCAAGACAGTCATCTAACCATTAGTCTCTATATCTGCGGACTCACCGATGTTGGCCTATGAGGGCCTTAAGAATGAAAGTAAAACTTGTGATACATTTTTTACTGTAATATGTTCTGTATATGTTCCTCCAACTGTAAACTAAGTACATTGTGGCATTTTTTTTCCTACAAAACACATTGCACACAAAAGATGTCTTGTTAGCTAAAGAATCATTATACTGGGATTCAGAAAATGCACCAGAGCTCATCATTTTAATCAGTTGGGATCTGAACAAAAGTGCTTTTACTGGATAAAATATCAATAAAACCAATGTTCTGCAGCACATAAAATTGTGTCTTGGAGAATTAAAATCAGTAATGCTGTGGGTTATTTTTTTTTCTTTTTTGAGATCTTAATAGGGTCATATTTTTGAAATAACATTAATGCCCTTTAGAGTTTATATCCCCCAAAGAATAAATGTGCCTAGGTTCACTTATTGGCTATCTTGAAAAATCTAACAATGCAGACAAGCAAAAACTGATTAATAGTATATCTGTTTTCATGTGTAGTATAATATTATAAAGAGAACCTCAATAAAAAAATACATTATTTGACCCCTGACTGAAAAAAAGCCATAGTGTAGCTATGATTGGCATCTGAAAGCAGTTCAAAAGGTTAAGGTAATTTTAGTGAAGAAAATATTGTGATAAAAGCATTCATCTACTGAAAATGTCAGGAAATTAATTTGGTTCTGAAATTACACAGCCTGGCAAGGGCATAATATTTTTCATTTTATTATTGAAATATTACTTCATAAACAATAGTTGTGGATAGTTGAAAACAAAAAGTAAAAATTGAGTAAAATACATCCTTGTATTCTTCGGGAGCTTAGCACAGACTTTGTAAAGCAACCACTTTTGATCTTTAGACTTAAAGATCAAAAGATATTTAGAGATAAATTATTCTTTTCATAAAACAGGCAGTGATTTCTATAGCTACGTATTAAAATTTATAATTAGAAAGTATCTTAAAGAGTTGCCTAATCTTTCCTCCCATGCTTCCAGGCTTTCTGCTTGCTGAGAGGAAGTTGGTCTGCTGATCAGTAATAGTTTAGACCAGCGGAATGGTTAGGCCATTAGTTTGAACTGTGTACTTTGCCATGCTGTAGGCAATGATAGCTTTTCTCCTGCAGCATCGGAGGAACGCACAGGCATTGAAGGTGGTCCGATCCAGCAGTCTAGTCAGCTTCAGATCTGTGCAAATTGATTGCAAGCAAGTGCTCCTTGCCTAGGTGACCAACTACTTCTGATAGACAATACCTATAAATCAGTGGAGTAGGAAGGAGTGCAGCGGACTTGCGCTGGGAACGGGAGAGGTGAGCATTTTACTTTTTTTTTTCTTTGTCTGACTCTGTCTGTCTGGGGGCAATGCTGGAGACCCTGGGGCAGATTTCTGGACAGACTGGGGCAGATTTCTGGACAGACTGGGGCAGATTTCTGGACAGGCTGGGGCAGATTTCTGGACAGACTGGGGTAGATTTCTGGACAGACTGGGGCAATGCTGGACACTGGGGCAGATCGCTGGACACACTGGGGGCAATGCTGGACACACTGGGGGCAATGCTGGACGCACTGGGGCAATGCTGGAGACCCTGGGGCAGATTTCTGGACACACTGGGGGCAATGCAGGACACACTGGGGCAGATTGCTGGACATACTGGGGCAGATTGCTGGACACACTGGGGGTAATATGCTGGACACACTGGGGCAGATTGCTGGACAACCTGGGGGTAATATGCTGGACACACTGGGGGTAATATGCTGGACACACTGGGGCAGATTGCTGGACACACTGGGGGCAATATGCTGGACACACTGGGGCAATGCTGGAGACCCTGGGGCAGATTTCTGGACACACTGGGGGTAATATGCTGGACACACTGGGGCAGATTGCTGGACACACTGGGGGCAATATGCTGGACACACTGGGGCAATGCTGGAGACCCTGGGGCAGATTTCTGGACACACTGGGGGCAATATGCTGGACACACTGGGGCAATGCTGGAGACCCTGGGGCAGATTTCTGGACACACTGGGGGCAATGCTGGACACACTGGGGGCAATGCAGGACACACTGGGGCAATGCTGGACACACTGGGGCAGATTGCTGGACATACTGGGGCAGATTGCTGGACACACTGGGGGTAATATGCTGGACACACTGGGGCAGATTGCTGGACACACTGGGGGCAATATGCTGGACACACTGGGGCAATGCTGGAAACCCTGGGGCAGATTTCTGGACACACTGGGGGCAATATGCTGGACACACTGGGGTAATGCTGGAGACCCTGGGGCAGATTTCTGGACACACTGGGGGCAATGCTGGACACACTGGGGGCAATGCAGGACACACTGGGGCAATGCTGGACACACTGGGGCAGATTGCTGGACATACTGGGGCAGATTGCTGCACAAACTGGGGGTAATATGCTGGACACACTGGGGCAGATTGCTGGACACACTGGGGGTAATATGCTGGACACACTGGGGCAGATTGCTGGACAACCTGGGGGTAATATGCTGGACACACTGGGGCAGATTGCTGGACAACCTGGGGGTAATATGCTGGACAACCTGGGGGTAATATGCTGGACACACTGGGGCAGATTGCTGGACAACCTGGGGGTAATATGCTGGACACACTGGGGGTAATATGCTGGACACACTGGGGCAGATTGCTGGACACACTGGGGCAGATTGCTGGACACACTGGGGGCAGGACTTGAGGCATGGGCAGAATGTAGATACGGGGCATGATTGGAGACACGGGGCAGAATGAAAGACATGGGGCAGGATTGGATCATGGGGCAGGATGGATACGATGGAGACTGATGGGGCAGGATGGGGAGATCATATGGTGTAGAATGGATACTCATGAGGGCAGGATGGGAGAACATATGGCTGGAGCCAGGAATGAGATAAACGGGGCCAGGGTGGGGAATAGTATTACCATAGGGGCTAATTAAGGGATGTTATTACTGCAGTGATGTATTTAATTTATTTTTTGAGTATACTGTTTTAAATGGGGGGGCGGTCCTGTTACTGTGCAGAGTGACACTATATCACCTTTTTTTCTTCATGTGGTGTAATGTAGAAGTTGTTAAAAATTAAGTAATGTGTTCTGCAAGCGGAGCTCGAGATAACTGTGTTATTTCCTGCAGAAACGAGTGCTGGCTGGGAGAAATGATGGCGGTCTGTGCTGGATGAAAGATGAATGAAGGACTTCATCTAGAGACGTCACTGGTGAGTCAGTGTTACCTATACACTGACACTATACACTATATACTATATACAGCGGTCCTGTGTACAATGTCACCAGTGATCACTGTATTACCTATACATTATATACAGAGCTCCTGTGTATAATACCACCAGTGATCTTTGTATTACCTCTACACAGACACTGCATACTAAGTACAGATCTCCTGTGAATACTGGCACTTATGGTGATAGTATTGTGTTTTTTTTTTCTTTATTACTGATCAGTATTGTAGTATTCAGTCACTATGTGGTGGTAATATGTGGTCTGGAAATGGTGTTGTGGTATTTGTCCCTTGTATGTGCTATTTGGTCACCAAGTGGTGGTAATATGTGATCTGGTCATGGTGTGGTGAGGCGGTATTTGTCCCTCGTATATAGTATTATTCGGTCACTATGTGGTCTGGTCATGGTGTGGTGGTGTTTCTTCCTGTATGTGATATTATTGGTCTTGGTATAGTGGATTCTGTTGTGTATGGCAGTCATTTGTTCTCTCTGATATTAATTAATTAAAAGTCACAGGTTTGGCATGTGGGGGTGACACCATTAGGCCCAGTTTAAGTTCTACAAAACAGGAAAACTATTTTTAGTAAACTTTATGAGTATTGAGCGGGGGGGGGGGGGAGGGGGTGGCGCCAAACTCGGGAGCAGCCCCGGGCGGCAAAAGCTCTAGCTACGCCTCTGCTATAAATTACTTCTTAAACCAAATTAAATACTTAACAATCCACATATGTTGATCTGTGAAAATGAAATAAAAAATTCCAACAACACTTTGTTTTGGCCCCAAATTTTTTCATTTTCACAATAATAGAAGGAGAAATTGGACCCCAAAATTTGCTGTGCAAGAACAACAATACCCCATTTGTGGTTGAAAACTACTGTAAGGAGGTTGCTTTCCCTGCTCCTTACCTGGAACCACTTAGTCGGACAGCTGGGTTGTGGGGGGAGGACTTTCTGCCCTGGACAGAGGGGATCATGTGACTGCTGGGGCAGAGAGGAGGAGAGAGGGGTGTGGTCAGAAAAGATCAGGAGAGCAGAGCGTGTGAGACAGAGGGGACAGCGTGCCAGAGAGAGAGCAGGCTGCAGCGCCGCGCTCCCCGAGAAAGAGTGCTCCCTGTGAGGGCACTGAGGCTGAGCTACCTGCCGTAGTGAAGACTGGATGTGAGAGTGTGGACTTGGAAGCCTCCATAATCAGAGAAGACGTATCCCCTGACAGTGACCTGAACGCGCAGCCCCGGTGACCGTAGTGACAAGCAGGACCCCTGAGTGTGACAAGTAAACTGCTCAGTGTGTGTGTGTAGCATTGCTACTGCAGAAAGACTGCCAGGCTAATATACAGAGACTGTGCAGCAGAGTGGCTGTGTTACTTCCTGCTTCCAGCTTCACTGGGAGAAAAGACTGCAAAGACTTAACCCTGGAGTCTCTGGTTCCCAGGAGACAGAGGAGAGACTTCTCATCACTACAGAAATGCAAACATGTGGATGCTAAATGTGGTAGGCACAATGTGAGGCTCAGAATGTAGGGGGACATTTGAATTTGGGAGTCCAGAATTTCCTGGATTTCTTTTGGGGTACAAGGAGCCATAGTGTTTTTTTAGAGCCTTTGTGCTTCCAGTAATCTGGATTCCTCCTATATTTACATTGACAGATGACAGACCTGAGAGGGGACTTGCTATTTTTGTGGATTGAGTTGAAGCTGCTGGGAACATTTTACATAATGCTTGGGATGACATTTACCCTACATTCTACGCTGAGCAGTTTCATTGGGGTTTCCATCTAAATCTCTGAGTGACGTAATTCAGATGAAACCCCAATGGATCCATCTACTATATAGTTGTCTAAGGGTCACTTCCATCTGTCTGGCTGTCTTTCTGTCTGTCATTGATATCCATTGGTCGCGGCCTCTGTCTGTCATGGAAATCCAAGTCGCTGGTTGGTCGTGGCAAAATGCCCATGACCATTGCCACGACCAATCAGCGACGGGCACAGTCCGGCGGCAAAATGGCCTCTCCTTCCTCCCCGCAGTCAATGCCCGCTCCATACTCCCCTCCAGTCAGCCCTCACACAGGGTTAATGACAGCGTTAATGGACCGCGTTATGCCGCGGTGTAACGCACTCCATTAACGCAGCTATTAACCCTATGTGACCAACTTTTTACTATTGATGCTGTGTATGCAGCATCAATAGTAAAAAGATCTAATGTTACAAATAATAATAATAATAATAATAAAGAAAAGGTTATTCTCACCCTCCGACGTGGTGCGCTTGTGACGGTCAGCTGCAGCCGCAGATGCGACCCAGCTCATAGACGCCCCCAAGCCGACCAACCTCAGAAGGCGTGGGGCGCGCATCCCCCGGGGACGCAATACGGACCCTTTAAACTGCAGAGGGGGACCTGGGCCTATCCGAACTAGGGGGATGGCAGAGACCGGGGTTCTGTGGCAGCTGAGCATGTGGACAAAGAAAGAAACACGTAGGACTTGATTACACCGATACTTCAGGTAAAGAGAAAGTAAAGTTTACTAAAGTAAAGTCACGCAGTACATAAACAAAACATGACGATGTCAGGCTCCCGATTCCACACCTCAGAAGGGTACCACCCAGTGGACCCCAAGGCACCAACGGATCACCGAGGCACTCATAGGCGGGACATCAGGACCCAGGCAGGACATCAGGGTACACAAGGACATCAGGGTGCGGGCAAGACATCAGGATACAAACAGAACATCAGGACATCTGGACTCAGGAAAGACCTCAACACATCAGGACACAGGCAGGGCATCAGGACACAAGGGAACAGACAGGATATCAGGACATCAGGGTCCATGAGGTCATCAAGACACAGGCAGGACATCAGGGAACCGACAGAACATCAGGACATCTGGACCCAGGGTCACCGGCAGACTTCAAACAGGAGTCGTTCTATTCCGGACATCCGAAAAGACCTACAGGCACCACCAGAGTCATCCGGCTCCCAGCTCCAGACAGCGGTCATCAGGTTCCAGACTGCGGTCATCAGGCTCTGGGCATCGGACCTAGGAAGGAACTCAAGCGTGATGGTGCAAACACCGCCGTACTGGACATGGGCCAGACGGGGTAAACACCGCCTGGTAGTCAGAGCACAGAGTAGTAGATGCTCAGCAGAAACACCGGTTTCAAGAGACTCAAAGTCACTGTGAGTGAGGCTCCAGATGCAGAGGGATTCCAGGAACATTATCACAGCCGACACAGTTCAGACAGGTACAGGATCAAGGATTCGGGCCTGGATATACCGTCTCCAGGACAGGCGCCAGAACAGGACAAAACAGGAATCAAGGCAAGGACTTTGGTACCAAAACATAGACGGGAGAGGTGCAGGAACGCAAACACACATAGCAAAATTCAGGAGCTTTGTGAGTTTAGCTTAGGCCCTGCCCATAGGGCAGGGGAACTTTATACATGAGCTGCACCTCAGCAATTGGCTGGGGACAGCATTTCAAGTACACACCCTAACCCTGATAAAAGCAGGGGAGGTGTGGCCGCACACACCCTAAGCACAAACAGAAACCATCACAGCACACACAGTGCAGGATCTGAGGCTCAGGGCACCTGACTGAAACCGCATGCACTGACCCACGTGGAAAATCATGCACCAGCTGCAAATGACCTCACAACCCGCAGACAGCTTCACAGCAGCAACCAGGGACAGCACATGAGAAAGGTATGCAGCAGGGCAAATACCTAAACACCCATGTACGACTGCGCAGCAGAGCAGGGAACAGAGAAGGCCCCATAAAGGTAACAGCTAACAGTATCCGTGCTCAAATTAGGGGGAAAAGAGTAAAGGGTTAAAGCAAACATATGCATTGTAACGCCGAAAACCAGATACAGACAGAACGGCATGATAGCGCTGTCCTCGGCAGAGCAAGCGGCAGGTTCCGGGGCCAACGTGCTATGCGAGAAGGACCTTCCATGATGTCACAGTCATGTGACCGCGATGACATCACAGGTCCTGCGCTCATACCAATCCTGGGACCGGAAGTTTCCGCGTACACCGCACACAGGCGCCAGGACTACAAGGGGCCTTCGGAAGGTGAATATATGTTTATTTTTTTATTTTAAGTCTTTTTTAACCACTATATACTAAGTGGGCTGTGTTACATACTGCGTGGGCTGCGTTATATACTACATGGCTGCTATGTACTACATGGGCAGTGTTATATACTATGTGGGCAATGTTATATACTGCGTGGGCTGCGTTATATACTACATGTCTGTTATATACTACATGGCTGCTATATACTACGTGGGCAGTGTTATATACTATGTGGGCAGTGTTATATACTGTGTGGCCTGTGTTATATACTGGATGGCTGCTATATACTACGTGGCCAGTGTTATATACTATGTGGGCAATGTTATATACTGCGTGGGCTGTGTTATATACTGTTTGGACTGTGTTATATACTTCGTGGCCACTGTTATATACTGCGTGGCCTGTATTAACGCATCGGGTATTCAAGAATATGTCGTGGCCTGTGCTATATACTATGTGGCTGCTATATCCAGTGTATACACAGGTGCTTCTCACAAATTTAGAATATCATCAAAAAGTTAATTTATTTCAGTTCTTCAATACAAAAAGTGAAACTCATACTGTATATTTCAAACAGAGTGATCTATTTCAAGTGTTTATTTCTGTTAATGTTGATGATTATGGCTTACAGTCAATAAAAACCAAAAAGTCATTATCTCAGTAAATTATAATGCTTTATAACACTAACTTAAAATATGATTTTAAAATACGAAATGTTGGCCTACTGAAATGTATGTTCAATAAATGCACTCAAAATTTGGTCGTGTCTCCTTTTGCATCAATTACTGCATCAGTATGGCGTGGCATGGAGGAGATATTAGAATTATATTATATTTATATTCTTTTCAGATAAAAAATAGTTTTACAATTTTGTTTTTCCTTTTCTTTTTTTAATTTTTGATGCACGAGCATTGCAATGGCTTATGGCTGCACTGACACAAGCCTTGCCATAGGCTGATGACCAGGATGCCATCATGGTGACATCGGGTCACAATGACAACGATCGAGTCACCTTTGATGACGTCGATCAGAGTGCAGAGGGGGCTCCCTCTCTCTGCAGGCCTGCTAAATGCTGCGATCATCAGTGATTGCAGTATTTAGGGGGTTAAATTGTGGGCACTACTGTCAGAATCAGCCAGGTACGGACTGGGGCTAAAATTCAGCCCTGGCATTTGAAATCACACAGGCTCATGTTGTCCCCATCCCCAAGCTCCAGATGGGATATATTACTAATATTACCCTGGATGGAGGAAAGCAAGATTTACCACAAGACCAATATTTCTAATGATACCCGTGGTCTGCTGGGGTAAGTGACGGAATCAGCGACTTTGTGCTCCATCATAACTCTTAAGGGTATCTTGAGAACACCGATTCTTCTAACAATGTAGCAGACAAGGCAGCCCACGATCAGACAGGCCCTTCTGGCATTTGCCAGAATTGCCAGATGGCCAGTCCGGCCCTGGAATCAGCTGACACCTGGCGGCATCAAACACGCACAGCCTAATACAGCCAAGGTCGTTAAGTGGTTAAAGAAAAAAATTTAAAACACCCCATAAGGCCCAGAAAGAAAGGAACAGTGTGGAAAGTGGTACATCCCATAATGGTGTAATGTGATGAAAAAGTGTATACAGCGGCTTGGGAAAGTAATCACCCCCTTGGCTTTTTTCCTATTTTGTTACATTATAGCCTGTGTTTAAATATTTTTGTAATCCGATTTGTGTGTGATGCATCAGCATGAGTTGGTGAAGTGAAGTCAGAATAATATAGGCTTAAGTTAAATTAAATAACTCAAAATTTGCATGTGCAAATTTTGTTTTGAAGTTCCTACATTTTTTTAATGCAAGCAATTACCCTCATAATTCACATGCTTAGTGAAAGGAAGTTCACCTGTGTGCAATCTAATTATCACACAAATGTAAATATACCCTTTCTGAAAATCCACAGAGTCTGCAACACCATTAAGCAAGAGGCACCACTACCCAAGCAACACCATTAAGACTATGGAGATCTCCAAACAAGTCAGGGACAAAGTTGTTGAGAAGTAAAAGTCAGGGTTGGGTTATAAAAAAAAAATCCCAATCTCTGATGATCCCCCGTAGCACCATCAAATCCATTATTATCAAATGGAAAGAACATGGCATCATGACAAATCTGCCAAGTAAGGGGCACCAACCAAAACTCTCAGCCCAGGCAAGAGGGCATTAATCAGAGAGGCAGCACAGAGACCAAATGTAACCCTGAATTCAGGAGCTGAAGAGTTCTCAAAGAAATACTGGGGATCTGTCTATACAACCACAATAAGCCGCACACTCCAAAGAGGTGGCATTCATTGAAGAGTAGGCAAAAAACCCTTTACTTACACACAAAAACTGTAAGACTTGTTTTGAGTTTGCCGAAAAATGAACCAACACAATTCATCACCCCAAGAACACAATGCTCCCAGTGAAACATTGTGGTGGCAGCATCATGCTGTGGGGATGTTTTTCAGCAGCAAGGACAAGGAAAATGGTCCGAGTTGAGGGTAAGATGGATAGTGCAAAAAAATGGATATTCTTGAACAAAACCTGAACTGGGACAGAAGTTCACCCTCCAACAAGACAATGACCCAAAGCATACTGTAAAAGTAACACTTGAGTGGTTTAAGGGGAAACGTGTAAATGTTTTGAAGTGGCCTAGTCAAAGCTCAGACCTTAATCACAATAAAAAGAAAACTACATGTTCCCCGTTGTGGGCATGTTCTTTATATTAACTGATGCAAATCAGGAAAGAAGGGTTCATTTCAAACTCTGTGCTAGCTTAAGTTCATGATAGTGAGAAACAATGTAAGAATTCAAAACACGATTAAGCAACTGAGCATTGTTATAAACATAATTTAAAATAATTAAGAAGAGAGAGCTCCTGGCAATGTCCAGCAGTACGAAAGCAAAAGTACCCTTGACAAAGCCATAATTAATGGACCAAAAAAACAGACCACACTTGCCCAATACCCTGATGCACGTTTTGCTTATAGTTTAATCAGGGGATCTGATAGACTGAAGAAATGGCCTGTAACCTAGGTATAATGCGGTAAATTATAAAGTTAAAAATTCCTCCAAAATGGAGTGTAAGTAAGAGGTAAAGTGCAAAGTTAGTTAATTTTACAAGTACTCTGCAAATTTACTCATTTAAAGAGAATCTGTCAGTAATTGTTTGGACGACAAACTAGCATGATCTATGTAAAGTCCCTGTAATGTTGATGACTTCCATAATTTTGTTTTATAAGTCTGTGTCTCGATTTTATGGGTACATTTTCATGTAAATGAGAGCGGGGGTTTTGACCTCTATTTACAACTTTCTGTCCACTCTGCCTCATTCCCGGCTGCCTACAGCCTACTCTCAGTAATTGTTATCGGTGACCTGGTCCCCCGCCCAAGATCTCGATCATCATCAAGACCTTGCTGCACGTGTCATGCCTCCAGGAAGGAAGGGGCTTGCTCTATATTTCTATAAAACAAAGGTACGGACTTATAAAACAAAGGTATACTATAGGTATAGAACATGCAGCAAATCATCTTCACGGTTCAAGGAAGGGAGTGAAAGTAGGAGTGCGACAGGCAAGACGACGACGATCGTTTCGCGTTAATACCAAGCGCTTCCACGGCCGTGGAAGCGCTTGGTATTAGCGCGAAACGATCGTCGTCGTCTTACCTGTCGCACTCCTACTTTCACTCCCTCCCTTGAACCGTGAAGATGATTTGCTGCATGTTCTAATAAAGGACGTTTGAATTGCCACTGATTGGTGAGTGCTATTGCGTTTTTTCTATTTTTTTATTTACATGGACACTTTGTTTCACGCAAGCACCGCCTTTCACCTGATCGGACTACCTTTTGTTGGGAAACTCTTCACATTGAGTTTATAATCTCTGCAAAGTCGAGCTGTGCCGCTTACTTTTTTTCTTTTTCTGGTCTATACTATAGGTATACATAGAGGACGTTAGTCTGGGGTCCGAAAACATGCTGACAGGTTCCCTTTAACCCTGCTGTTGTCTTCGGTCTGGGGAGATCGATTTTGAACTTTGGTATTTTTGGGGGTGTTGAAGATGCGGTTCTGAAACTTGTGGTTGATTGACTTAAATGAGGATGGGTTGGTCGGCCATGGGTTTCAGAGCCGCATCTTGAATATTTTAAAGAATATTGAAGTTCAAGGTCGGTCGTTTTTGACCGAAGACAACAGCAGGGTTAAGAAGTTGAAACAGTTCCTTAAATGCTTCTTAAGTGATCATATAAAAGAATACAATGTAGTTAGCAATGAGAAACACAGTTCTCTATAATATGTTTCTTCTTTCTGCCAATATGCATATTTTGTTGAGCTTATAAACATTGGTGGAATGTAGATGTGAATGCACCCACTTTATGACTATAGTGTTGTCATCTGTCATATGTTAAGCTGTCTCACCTACTTTTTACTGTATATAAACTAGCTACAATTTTACAACAAGAAGATAAGGAAAAGTATACCAAACAGTATATTTTTTTTACAATGTGAGTCACTGACAAATGCATATGTCTGGCAGCACACTCAAATTCAAGGTTCAGACGAGTTTAAGAAAAATTGTCTGATGTTCATCCAGAAAAAACTAACAATTTTTCTTCTGTATTTCCATCCATATGCTATTCTCATGTTGTTGTTTTTTACATCTATATGCCATACATGTGTTCCTATTTTACATCCGATAATCCGTATTGTATCTCTGTTTGTAAACCAGCAACCAAATATTGTTTTCTTGGGTAAGAATTGCAATGTATCCATAAAAATCAGATGCTTTCTGGATGACCCATATTGGATCCTCTTTCTTTTGCGTCCCCACAGACTCCAATAGGCGAGTCTCATCTAAAAAAACGGAAGAGAAGAGTGCATGCTGCCTATTGAATATCCTTGGTCCTACTGCAGTTCGGGTTAGGTTAGTTTTTTTTACAAACAGCACTCGGACTTATACGGTCAGGTGACCATATCCAAAAGATGATTTAAATTAATCTAACATGATGTATATAGTATGCTATGCATAAAATATATACCGTGCATATTATGCTCTATCTAATAAGCAGCATTAAAACATCATTGTATTTATATTTTTACCTTAGAAACTTTTACAATGCTGACAAATAATGTGCTAATTATTTACTTTCAGTACATTTGTGTCTTTTGACACCAATTATTTTTGTATCTTCGTATCACCATTTTCATTTTGCTTGAAGCAATGATAAATGATATTTACTGGGCTCTGCTGTCTATCTTCACTGTTTGTGAATGAACAGGAAGCTAAATGAACAAACAGTTGACAATGTCCTGATGGGAAAGATGATGAATTGATTGCCATTACAGCAGAGATTACCAGATGACATTCAGAATTTTCATATTAACACAATTTGTCGTCTATCATTCATTAAGATGATTAGAGACCAGAACCCCTAATTAAGCCTGTCGGGGTCAAACAACTCCTATTGCAGGTCTATGCATTGTGTCTCACTTTGTCATAGATAGGGTTGGGCTACTGGTGACATGCATGTGCAATAATTTCACAGCAGTCATTTAGACTGACATAGTTAAAAAATGCATGCCTGAATTTTTGCAAATTACTATTGCTTGTTGGAATGATCTGCACATCCGATTTATATCACTGGCAACAAAAGAAAGAAAGCCTGAGGAATTGTGGACACATATTTTTTTTAATTTATTTTACTCACTTATATAGCGCCATTAATTCCATAGCGCTTTACAGACATTATCGGCACTGTGCCCATTGGGGATCACCAACTAAATTCCCTATCAGTGTGTGTGGGAGGAAATTGGAGGAAACTCATGCAAACACGAGAACATACAAACTCCTTGCAGATATTGTCCTTGGATGGATTTGAACCCAGGACCCCAGCAATGTAAGGCTACAGTGCTAACTGGAGATGAGCGAACTTGTTTGGAAAACGTTCTCCAATCTAAAATTCAGCACAAACAATTTGGATTTGTGTTTGGATTCCCAAGCATTTATATTCTCAGTGGACAGGTAAGGATTATTGTGGTTTGTTATTTTAATTCTGTACCAGGTGACCATAGATTCTGGGACTGAGTGATTACGTGAGTATGTGTTCATTTAGATTCATTACAGGTGTCTGTGCCATCTTTTTAATTAATGGACTTTATTCTGGCTGTGTGTTTATTTACAATATAACTAAAGGATTAGTAATGGATAGGTATCTTATAGACGCCTCTCCATTACTAAGCAGTGCGCTTGATGTCACCTGACAATACAAAGGTGACATCAACCCCACAAATATGAACCCCACGTACAGCCGCCATAGGGCAAGTGGGAAAAGCTGAGCAAAGTGCCAGAATTGATGCATCTAAGCCTTTTTTGGGGTGGCTGCAGGCTGCTATTTTTAAGATGGGGAAGCCAATATTCATAGCCTCTTGCCAGAGTGGGAATACCAGTCCCCAACTGTCAGAGTTAGCTTGGCTGGTTGTCATGCTGTTTTTTTTAATTATTTATTTAAATAATTTAAAAAAGAGTGTGGTGACCCCTCTATTCTTGATAATCAGCCTTGCTGAAGCTAACAGATGAGGGTTGCAGCCCGCAGCTGTCAGTTTTGCATGGCTGGTTATCAAACATACAGGGGAACTCACGTCATTTTTTTAAAATTATTTATTTATATCGGAATTGATGGGTCAACAGATGACACTTTTCCTGGTGTCTGCCCCTGATTTTAGTTTTTTTGTTAGCTTTTTTGCCCCCTGAAGGTGTTGTGTATGCGTTTTGTTTTGCCTCCTATAGAAGCCAATGGAGTTCATGTTTGGCCAACATTGGGATGTTTGCCGATCCAAACCGAATCGAACCTTAAAAGGTTCGCTTATCTCTAGTGCTAACCAATGAGCCACCATGCTGTCCTAAATACTATTATACTGAAGAAGCCAGAAAGACAATAAGCAAGAATCAAAAGTGACCTCCCACAGCAATGGTTAACAGAATAGTCCCAAAAGATCATCCAAGAAAGACGAATGTCAAAAGCTACAGGTATCAAGCAGGATGCAGACATCGGTAAAATGCTGAAGAAAGCCATTTGAGCCGAGAAATAAATTTATTACCAGAAGATATGTACAGAGATAAAAAGCGAACATCTGAGATGCAGCACCAGGTAGGCATTTTGTCAGCCGGTGACGGTCTGAAGTAAGGAAGAGGGGCCTCAAACTGTCCCTGGAGCTAGGACCCTAACTATCCCTATCCCGGGGGTACTCTTAAAGGTAGAGAGGACCGAGTCTCTGATGTTACTATGCTTCTGTAAAAACTCCAATCTGTCCCCTCCCCCAAGTCATGAGGCAGAGGACAGAAGTGATTGGTAAACCAGAAACAAAGACCAGACAGGGATAACAGAAAACCTCTATCATACAAAAGCACTATCCAACAATAGGGAGAAAGATAGGGACAAGGAAGTGGAAAATAAATGGGAAAAGGGAATGGGGGATAAACAAACACATACAACAGCAAACTACAGAACACTACAACTCCCTCTCCAACCTTTAACTACTTAGCTTTAGCACACAGCACAAAAAGATAAATCTCCAATAGCAATAACAAACTCCTATACAGCAAAGCGTCTCCTATGTGCAAGGAAGCAGAGCTTTCACTGGCAGTACAGAGAGGGTCTGGCCCGCCTTACTTTTGATACAGATTTGTTTCACTTCAGTATAACTGAAAAGGGAATTGGATTACAGACCGGAGGTCTAAATAAGAGCGACTTGTATAAACCTTTAAAATAATAAATCTTTATTAGTTACTGTTTAAAAAACAGGAAAAATAGCTATCTCAAGCAGACATAATGCATACACTATAGATATCTATAGCTATAGAAAGAAATATAAAGATTCGCTACCAAGACCCTAGTCAGGGACTTGTTCTCACTTCCTGCCTACCTGCAAAGGTTGGCACCCTACATAGGACAACAGTGGTAACCCCGCTTCTCAGCGGCTGTCCCTGATGTCCCTATTACCCCCTAAGGTTTGAGGAGAAAGCAGGAAATAAAAGAACAAGTCCTATCCTAATTGACCCATAATTGAGACCACATAACGGTACTACTACTATAAATGGTGTGTATTGTTGGTAACCACCAAAATAGGCCAATAGTAAAAGTAGGCTATTCCAAATCAATAAAATGTCGAGATTCTCCAATTTTTGGGGATATACCCACATACAATGATCCTACAAGTCGATGGGTATCAATTTGGATTCTCCACATTTCAAAAATAATTGTCCCACAGCACTAAAGTGCCATCAATTTCCACAGAGTAGAAACACTATAATAGGCCTCTGACACACCTTTTACTACAGGCAACCCACCAGGTGGCGACCAAACTTGGAGTCTCCACATTTCAAAAAATAATTGTCACACAGCACTAAAGTGGCATCAATTTCCACAGAGTAGAAGCAGTAAAATAAGCCTCTGACACACCTTCTGCTACAGGCAACCCACCAGATGGAGATCCAACTTGGAGTCTCCACATTGAAATTTTTTTTTTGTAACAGCAGCAGTAGCAACAGCAGGCACAGAAGACACCACAAAGATGGCACAGACTTCAATAACACAAGAACAATACATTACACTAAAAACAACACCATCGCCTAGTCTGCCCAATCTGCAATCGGGGGTGCAAAGGTCAATGGAGATCCTTGACCTGTAAATTTTGATAAAAGTTAGGCAGTCTACACTTCAAGAGAACAGCTGAATGTTTTGAGAGAATGCTAGCTGCCGGGGGAGACATGCGAGCTCAGGCCACTCTTCCATTTTTGACAACCAAAATGTAAAAGGATCCAAACCCACCCTGATGGCATTGATATTGAGCTCTAGATACTCCTGCACCATCTTCTGCAGTCATGCACAGGCTGGTCTAAAAAATGTGTTAAGCGACTCACAGAAAAAACTAATGCCACTTAACCTGCTGCTGCTGCTAATGTTTAGGCGATGACGCCTTGACGTAACCGGGGTTGGACATCTACAACTGGGATGGACGGTGTGTGCCTCCCTTCTGTCTTGAGGAAAACCACTCTTAAGATTGTCTACAAATGTATTTTGATACTCCAGCATACGTGCATCCCTTTCCAGGGGAAGAAGCATCTAGATAAATTAACTTTTGTACCGTGGATCTAACAGAGTGGCAACCCAGTAATCAGTACAATTTGTACCCTAAGAATGCAGGCATCATGTTGAAGAAAGTGCAGCAAGAAGGTGCTCATGTGTCGGACGCTTCCATGAGGTCAAAAGTCCATGCTGTGTGGGTGGCGGGGTA
Source organism: Ranitomeya imitator (assembly GCF_032444005.1). Taxonomy (NCBI): domain Eukaryota; kingdom Metazoa; phylum Chordata; class Amphibia; order Anura; family Dendrobatidae; genus Ranitomeya; species Ranitomeya imitator. Next base: position 870,728,445 of record NC_091282.1, read on the forward strand.
ACACTCAACGTTGCTTCCCCTGTCCTTTTTTAGACAACCACAGACAACAGATAGCATATCATTATTCTCTTAATCTCTTGACTGTTGCGCGTGCATCACCTCGTCCTCAATTTGTTCCTTGGCTCCTGTATCTTCACTAACAGTTTGTCTGGGACCATGAGCCCCCGTTGATCGCTGTAAGCCACCCACGCATGGTACCCATCTGTGCGACAGCAGTCTGGAAATGTAAGATATTGTTATCCCTTGCGCATCCTTCTCTTCTTCCATCTCTTCCTCTGCGACCATCACCTCCTCATGCAGACTTTTCAAAGTGTGCTGCAGCATGTGGATGACCGCAATAGTGATGCTGATGATGGCATCATCTTCACTTACCATCTTAGTAGCAATTTCAAAATTGTGCAGAAAGGTGCAATGGTCCTTCACCTTTGCCCATTCCGCAGGCGTGATTTGCACCACATCCGGACTGCGTTGGCCCAGGCTATGCAAAAGGACATACTGCGCCAGGGCTTGTCGCTGTTGCCACAGCTGCTGCAACATGTGCAGAGTGGAATTCCACCATGTCAGAACATCGCTATTCAAACTGTTAACTGGTAGGTCAAAAAATCTCTACAGCGATGGAAGTCAATGACCTTCAGGGTGGGATAGTGGCATAGTAATGGAGAAATTGATGTACCACCCGGTTGAGGATATGAGCCATGCAAGGCATGTGTGTGAGGTTGCCATGGCATAGAAACGCCACCAGGTTTGCACCATTATCACACACGGCCTTTGGGTGATGTTGTCAGCGACATGCTGATGTAGGGCAGGCACAGCTTTCTTAGAGAAGCAATGGTGACTGGTGAACTGGTAATGGGGTACTGCGGCGGTCATTAACTTTTGGAAACCGTCTGTATCCACAAGGCGGAAAAAGGCAACATTTCCATGGCCAACAGATTGTAGATAGTGGAATTCAAGCTCTTAGCTTTGCCATGTGTAGGAGCAGAGGTGTATCTAGATGTTCTGGCACCCGGGGCAAGAATTCATTTTGGCGCCCCCCCCCCCCCCAGAACATATGCGATTTGCACAGTTAGTCATGTACTGATGAGCCGCTCTCCCTAATGCTCTCAATATTCAGTGAAAAACTGAGAGAAGCAGAAGAGAAGCTCAATGTCACAGGACCACAAGTATGAAAGTCACATATGAGTGAAGTGTCCATGTGATGACTACTGAAACCTGCAGAGCTGAATCCTGACATTGCAGGCCTCTGAATTGTCACAACGAATGCACTGCACACTTTTAGGATTCTCACTTGCCGGTGGACAGTCATGTCAGCACAAGCATGTGATTTGTATACTTCTGCGCACATTCCGACTAGATGTTCCCGGCCTCACTCAGTTCATTTTCATTGACTGAGACCACACATGTCTAGTCAGCAGGGTCGGACTGGGACTAAAATTCAGCCCTGGCATTTGAAGTCACACAGGCCCACTTGTCACATGATGACTGTATAATATCTTTGTACACTTGCAGGTTACAAGAAGTGAGGGGAGTGTAACACGACTATATAACATTTAATCACAGCTGTTTCCAGCATTACAGCTCAGTCCTATTTATTGCTTTTAGTTGCAGTACCAATGAAAGCCGCTACTTTACCTACATAACTGGATCTCGTAGATAATGAAGGGATGAGACGACCAAAGGCTATGGAACTTCATTCTGATGATACAGCCCCCAATAGAATATAATATAGCCCCTCCATAGAATATAATACAGCACCCCATAGAATGTAATACAGCCCCCATAGAATGTAATACAGCCCACCTCCTCATAGAATATAATACAGCCCCCATAGAATGTAATACAGCCCCCCATAGAATGTAATACAGCCCTCCCCCATAGAATGTAATACAGCCCCCCATAGAATGTAATGCAGCCAGCCCCCATAGAATGTAATGCAGCACAGCCCCCATAGAATGTAATGCAGCCAGCCCCCATAGAATGTAATACAGCCAGTCCCAGTAGAATGTAATAAATTCCCCCCATAGAATGTAATACAGCACAGCCCCCATAGAATGTAATACACCACAGCCCCCATAGAATGCAATGCAGCACAGCACCATAGAATGTAATAAAGCCCCCCATAGAATGTAAAAAAGCCCCCCATAGAATGTAATACAGCACAGCCCCCATAGAATGTAATACAGCACAGCCCCCATAGAATGTAATACAGCCCCCCCAATAGCCCCACAATCCAGTTATCACTCATCAGTATTTGAAAAAAAAAAACACTCTCCTCACCTCTCCTCGTCCCCCGCGCTGCTCCCGGCTCCGGTCTCAGCAGCTGCAAACTGCCCGCCCGACACCCAGCAGGTACGCGATGATATGACATCATCGCGCTCCCGCAGTGTTAGAGGCAGAGCAGAGAATGATGGGAGAGGGAGCGACATGTAAACATCTCTGCATTTTTCTCTGTGACTTTTTTCAATTTTTTGGAACATTTTTAAGTCCTCTTTTGGTGTCGGTGAGCTTTTATTCCATGTTTAGCGTTAGGGCTGGCAAAATGTAAGGACCCTTGACGCGGGTTGCCAGCTTACGTATTGAGGCCCCAATATAAACTAATACCTTACATACATTGATATGTGATTTTTTTGCACTTTATCTTGCAGGGTGCAGTCGGACCAAGATGGCTCTGTAAACTGTTGGCCCCTGTTCGCACAGCATGCATTTTGTAGCACTGGGCGGCCCGCATATATGTGCGTTAGTAATAGGCTGTAAACCAGATGCTCTGCATTGCCTGTGTGAACAACGCCACATACAGACTATTATCGCTTATCTTTCTGTGCACTAATGCCAAACAGCCAACAATTGATTGAAAGTGGTTGTTTCATCGGTATTTTTTGCACCTGTGTGTTTGCTATCATTAATCAGGTCCGCTGCACCCTGCAGTGCATTTGGTTGGAGGCTTCAGCAGGTAAACATCTCTGCATTTTTCTCTGTGACTTTTTTCAATTTTTTGGAGGATTTTTAAGTCCTCTTCTTGTGTCGGTGAGCTTTTAGACGCTCTCTCCTCTATCATTGCATTCAACTGTACCGGCATCATAGACGCCGGTATAGTTGAATGCGGGGGCGCTGGCGGGGGGGTGAGTCGGCGCTGGCGGACTGCCACTGGCCCTTCTGGCATTTGCTAGCACGTGACCACATGTATGTAAATGTATGTAAATCGCCAGAATCCTGACAGCGTGCAGTGTGCACTGTGAGAATTCAGAAGTCTACAGTCACTAAGAATGACTGCAGACTCATTACAAACCTGGACATCCCCTTCAATGCTCCTAACATAAATAAAAACATGAGAATTTGTCAGTATCACAAATAACATTTACATCCAGGTAGCTTATAGATGACGTTGTCTCTGGAGTCGTTCTTCTTTTCTTCATCTTGTCCAGACTCCATGATGAGTTTTCTAATCCACAGCCATCTCTGCAGACTTCCATCTTCTCCTCTCTTTTGCAGAAAATCTCCACATGATGCCCTTAAAGATAGAAGTGTCATTATAATGCTCCTGAATAAAAAAAATTGCCCCTCACTATATTGTCTGCACAAAATATGACCCCCACATACTGTCCCCTCCTGGCTGTGCCCTTACACTGTCCCTCCATGCTACGCCCTGTTGTGAATTCTGCTCTTGGGTTCCCTCTAGTGGTTGTAGGTGGGAATGCAGTTGTCTCTGACTCGCAGTCCCGGCCAGGTGTATCGGATGATTACAATTCTGACTGGGATATTTAGGTGTGCAGGATCCTTTAGCCCTTGCCAGTTGTCAATGTTCCTTGTGAAGTGTTGGATCACTTTCTGGCTTCTCCTGCTTGCTGCCAAATTCAGCAAAGATAAGTGTTTGGTTTTTTGTATCTGTGGCACACTGCTGTGTGCTTGTTTCAGTTTTATTCCTGCTCTGATTGTAGGATTCACTGGAGTTGCAGATTTACGCTCCTACACCTTTTAGTTAGATGTAGGAAGTTTTTTTGTATTTTCTGCTGTAGATGATTTTGAAGGGTTTTAATACTGACCGCACAGAACTCGGTCCTATCCTGTCCTATCTAGCTAGAGTGGCCTCCTGTGCGAAATCCTGTTTTTCTGCCTGTGTATGTTTTTTTCTCTCCGACTCACCGACAATATTTGTGGGGGGCTGTCTATCCTTTGGGGATTTTCTCTGAGACAAGATATTATTCCAATTTCCATCTTTAGGGGTATTTAGTCCTCCAGCTGTGACGAGGTGTCTAGGTGTGTTAGGTACACTCCGCGGCTACTTCTAGTTGCGCTGTTAAGTTCAGGATTGCGGTCAGTATAGTGCCACCTTCTCCAGTGAAAGTTCTCATGCAGCTCCAAGGTCACCGGATCATAACAGTACAACTGGCCCACAATGAGTTAAATGCATCTCAGAAGAAAGGAAGGAAGCTCTTGAGCCACTTTTTTTTCCAGTCTGTTTTGTGTTCTCTTCCCTCTTAATATCTGGGTGGCTGAGGAGCCTGGTGCAAGCATGAATGTTCAGGAATTAGCTTCTCGTGTAGACCAGCTTGCTGCTAGGGTGCAAGATATTTCTGATTATATTGTTCAGACTCCTCCTTTAGAGCCGAAGATTCCTACTCCTGATTTGTTTTCTGGTGACAGGTCTAAATTTTTGAGTTTTAAAAACAACTGTAAACTGTTTTTTGACCTGAGACCTTGATCCTCTGGTGATTCCATTCAGCGGGTAAAAATCGTAATCTCCCTGCTGCGTGGCGACCCGCAGGATTGGGCGTTTTCCCTGGAATCTGTGAATCCGGCTTTGCTTAATATTGACTACTTTTTTCAGGCTTTCAGAATATTATATGATGAACCTAATTCTGTGGATCAAGCTGAGAAGACCTTGTTGGCCCTGTCTCAGGGTCAAGAGGCGGCAGAATTGTATTGTCAGAAATGTTGTGAATTCTGTGGCCAAGCTCCCTCCTGTGGTCGAGAGTGGTACTGCGGCTTATGAGTTTCCTTCCTCAGGTGACGAGGTTAAGTCGTTAGGTGCTGCTCTATTTAACTCCGCCTGGTGCTTTGATCCTGGCCTCCAGTCAATGTTCTAGTATTGGTCTTGCTTCCTCCTGGATCGTTCCTGTGGCCTCTCTATCCTGCATAAGCTAAGTTCTGCTTGTGTTATTTTTGTTTGCTATATTTTCTGTCCAGCTTGCTATATTGTTTTTTTCTTGCTTGCTGGAAGCTCTGAGACGCAGAGGGAGCACCTGCGTACCGTTAGTCGGTGCGGAGGGTCTTTTTGCCCCTCTGCGTGGTTGTTTGTAGGTTTTTGTGTTGACCGCAAAGCTATCTTTCCTATCCTCGGTCTATTCAGTAAGTCGGGCCTCACTTTGCTAAATCTATTTCATCTCTGTGTTTGTATTTCATCTTTACTCACAGTCATTATATGTTGGGGGGCTGCCTTTTCCTTTGGGGAATTTCTCTGAGGCAAGGTAGGCTTATTTTTCTGTCTTCAGGGCTAGTTAGTTTCTCAGGCTGTGCCGAGTTGCATAGGGAGCGTTAGGCGCAATCCACGGCTACCTCAAGTGTGGTGTGTTAGGATTAGGGATTGCGGTCAGCAGAGTTCCCACGTCTCAGAGCTCGTCCTTAATTTTTGGTAATTGTCAGGTCACTTGTGTGCTCTGTACTTCTATGTCCATTGTGGTTCGGAATTACCTGTTCATAACAGTACTGGAGGCCCAAAGTACTAATGCTTCTCAATAGAGGGAAAAGAGAAGTTCTGAGACCATTTTTTTTTCTTTGCACTGTGTTCTGTCTCTCTTTTCCCCTTTACATCAGGGTGGTTCAGAACACAGGTGTGGACATGGACATTCAAGGTCTGTTCTCTTTGATGGATAATCTCGCTATAAATGTACAGAATATTCAAGATTTAGTGGTTCAGAATCATATGTTAGAACCTAAGATTCCTATTCCTGAGTTATTTTCTGGCGATAGAGCAAAGTTTTTGAATTTTACAAATAATTGTAAACTATTTCTGGCTCTGAAACCCCGCTCCTCTGGTGACCCAGTTCAACAAGTTAAGATCATTATTTCTTTATTACGTGGCAACCTGTTATGTTTGCTAATGACAGGTGTTATGAAGGCAATCCAGAAACACAGTGTGCTTAGCGATCAGAGCGCACACAGTGATCTGACAAATACCCAAAAATACAAGAACGAGCTCTGAGACGTGGAAACTCTGTAGACTGCACACCTGATCCTATCCTAAACACAACTAAAAGCGGCTGTGGATTGTGCCTAACAACTACCTAGGCAACTCGGCACAGCCTAAGAAACTAGCTAGCCTGAAGATAGAAAAATAGGCCTGACTTGCCCCAGAGAAATTCCCCAAAGGAAAAGGCAGCCCCCCACATATAATGACTGTGAGTAAGATGAAAAGACAAAACGTAGGGATGAAAGAGATTCAGCAAAGTGGGGCCCGATATTCTAGGACAGAGCAAGGAGAGTAAAGCGAACTTTGCAGTCTACAAAAAACCCTAAAGCAAAACCACGCAAAGGGGGCAAAAAAAAAACCACCGTGCCGAACTAATGGCACGGCGGTACACCCTTTGCGTCTCAGAGCTTCCAGCAAAACAAAAGACAAGCTGGACAGAAAAAAAGCAACAAAAAAGCAAAAAGCACTTAGCTATACAGAGCAGCAGGTCACAGGAACAATCAGGAGAAGCTCAGATCCAACACTGAAACATTGACAAGGAGCAAGGATAGCAGCATCAGGCGGAGTTAAGTAATGAAGCAGTTAACGAGCTCACCAGAACACCTGAGGGAGGAAGCTCAGAAGCTGCAGTACCACTTGTGACCACAGGAGTGAATTCAGCCACAGAATTCACAACAGTACCCCCCCCTTGAGGAGGGGTCACTGAACCCTCACCAGAGCCCCCAGGCCAACCAGGATGAGCCGCATGAAAGGCACGAACAAGATCGGAAGCATGAACATCAGAGGCAAAAACCCAGGAATTATCTTCCTGAGCATAACCCTTCCATTTAACCAGATACTGGAGTTTCCGTCTAGAAACACGAGAATCCAAAATCTTCTCCACAATATACTCCAATTCCCCCTCCACCAAAACCGGGGCAGGAGGCTCAACAGATGGAACCATAGGTGCCACGTATCTCCGCAACAACGACCTATGGAATACATTATGTATGGAAAAGGAGTCTGGGAGGGTCAAACGAAAAGACACAGGATTGAGAACCTCAGAAATCCTATACGGACCAATAAAACGAGGTTTAAATTTAGGAGAGGAAACCTTCATAGGAATATGACGAGAAGATAACCAAACCAGATCCCCAACACGAAGTCGGGGACCCACACGGCGTCTGCGATTAGCGAAAAGTTGAGCTTTCTCCTGGGACAAGATCAAATTGTCCACTACCTGAGTCCAGATCTGCTGCAACCTATCCACCACAGAATCCACACCAGGACAGTCCGAAGACTCAACCTGTCCTGAAGAGAAACGAGGATGGAACCCAGAATTGCAAAAAAATGGAGAAACCAAGGTAGCCGAGCTGGCCCGATTATTAAGGGCGAACTCAGCCAACGGCAAAAAGGACACCCAATCATCCTGGTCTGCAGAAACAAAACATCTCAGATATGTTTCCAAGGTCTGATTGGTTCGTTCGGTCTGGCCATTAGTCTGAGGATGGAAAGCCGAGGAAAAGGATAGGTCAATGCCCATCCTACCACAAAAGGCTCGCCAAAACCTTGAAACAAACTGGGAACCTCTGTCAGAAACAATATTCTCAGGAATGCCATGCAACCGAACCACATGCTGAAAGAACAAAGGTACCAAATCAGAGGAGGAAGGCAATTTAGCCAAGGGCACCAGATGGACCATTTTAGAAAAGCGATCACAGACCACCCAAATGACTGACATCTTTTGAGAAACGGGAAGGTCAGAAATGAAATCCATCGAAATATGTGTCCAAGGCCTCTTTGGGACCGGCAAGGGCAAAAGCAACCCACTGGCACGAGAACAGCAGGGCTTAGCCCTAGCACAAATCCCACAGGACTGCACAAAAGTACGTACATCCCGTGACAGAGATGGCCACCAGAAGGATCTAGCCACTAACTCTCTGGTACCAAAGATTCCAGGATGACCAGCCAACACCGAACAATGAAGTTCAGAGATAAGTTTATTAGTCCACCTATCAGGGACGAACAGTTTCTCTGCTGGACAACAATCAGGTTTATTCGCCTGAAATTTTTGCAGCACCCGCCGCAAATCAGGGGAGATGGCAGACACAATGACTCCTTCCTTGAGGATACCCGCTGGCTCAGATAAACCCGAAGAGTTGGGCACAAAACTCCTAGACAGAGCATCCGCCTTCACATTTTTAGAGCCCGGAAGGTACGAAATCACAAAGTCGAAGCGGGCAAAAAATAACGACCAACGGGCCTGTCTAGGATTCAAGCGCTTGGCAGACTCGAGATAAGCCAAGTTCTTATGATCAGTCAATACCACCACGCGATGCTTAGCTCCTTCAAGCCAATGACGCCACTCCTCGAATGCCCACTTCATGGCCAGCAACTCTCGATTGCCCACATCATAATTACGCTCAGCGGTCGAAAACTTCCTGGAAAAGAAAGCACATGGTTTCATCACTGAGCAATCAGAACCTCTCTGTGACAAAACCGCCCCTGCTCCAATCTCAGAAGCATCAACCTCGACCTGGAACGGAAGAGAAACATCTGGCTGACACAACACAGGGGCAGAACAAAAACGACGCTTCAACTCCTGAAAAGCTTCCACAGCAGCAGAAGACCAATTAACCAAATCAGCACCCTTCTTGGTCAAATCGGTCAATGGTTTGGCAATGCTAGAAAAATTACAGATGAAGCGACGATAAAAATTAGCAAAGCCCAGGAACTTTTGCAGACTTTTCAGAGATGTCGGCTGAATCCAATCCTGGATGGCTTGGACCTTAACTGGATCCATCTCGATAGTAGAAGGGGTAAAGATGAACCCCAAAAATGAAACTTTCTGCACACCGAAGAGACACTTTGATCCCTTCACAAACAAAGAGTTAGCACGCAGGACCTGAAAAACCATTCTGACCTGCTTCACATGAGACTCCCAATCATCTGAGAAGATCAAAATGTCATCCAAGTAAACAATCAGGAATTTATCCAGATACTCACGGAAGATGTCATGCATAAAAGACTGAAACACAGATGGAGCATTGGCAAGTCCGAACGGCATCACTAGATACTCAAAATGACCCTCGGGCGTATTGAATGCAGTTTTCCATTCATCTCCTTGCCTGATTCTCACCAGATTATACGCACCACGAAGATCTATCTTAGTGAACCAACTAGCCCCCTTAATCCGAGCAAACAAGTCACATAACAATGGCAAGGGATACTGAAATTTAACAGTGATCTTATTAAGAAGGCGGTAATCAATACACGGTCTCAGCGAACCATCCTTCTTGGCTACAAAGAAGAACCCTGCTCCCAGTGGTGATGACGATGGGCGAATATGTCCCTTCTCCAGGGATTCCTTCACATAACTGCGCATAGCGGCGTGTTCGGGCACGGATAAATTAAATAATCGACCTTTAGGGAATTTACTACCAGGAATCAAATTGATAGCACAATCACAATCCCTATGCGGAGGTAGAGCATCGGACTTGGGCTCTTCAAATACATCCTGATAATCAGACAAGAACTCTGGGACCTCAGAAGGGGTGGATGACGAAATCGACAAAAATGGAACATCACCATGTACCCCCTGACAACCCCAGCTGGATACAGACATGGAATTCCAATCCAATACTGGATTATGGGTTTGTAGCCATGGCAACCCCAACACGACCACATCATGCAGATTATGCAACACCAGAAAGCGAATAACTTCCTGATGTGCAGGAGCCATGCACATGGTCAGCTGGGCCCAGTATTGAGGTTTATTCTTGGCCAAAGGTGTAGCATCAATTCCTCTCAATGGAATAGGACACCGCAAAGGCTCCAAGAAATACCCACAACGTTTAGCATAATCCAAATCCATCAGATTCAGGGCAGCGCCCGAATCCACAAATGCCATGACAGAAAACGACGACAAAGAGCATATCAAGGTAATGGACAGAAGGAATTTGGACTGTACAGTACCAATGACGGCAGACCTAGCGGACCGCTTAGTGCGCTTAGGACAATCAGAAATAGCATGAGTGGAATCACCACAGTAGAAACACAGACCATTCAGACGTCTGTATTCCTGCCGTTCAACTCTAGTCATAGTCCTATCGCACTGCATAGGCTCAGGTTTAACCTCAGGCAGTACCGCCAAATGGTGCACAGATTTACGCTCGCGCAAGCGTCGACCGATCTGAATGGCCAAAGACAAAGACTCATTCAAACCAGCAGGCATAGGAAATCCCACCATGACATCCTTAAGAGCCTCAGAGAGACCCTTTCTGAACAAAGCTGCCAGCGCAGATTCATTCCACTGAGTGAGTACTGACCATTTCCTAAATTTCTGACAATATACTTCTATATCATCCTGACCCTGGCACAAAGCCAGCAAATTTTTCTCAGCCTGATCCACTGAATTAGGCTCATCGTACAGCAATCCGAGCGCCAGGAAAAACGCATCGACACTACTCAATGCAGGGTCTCCTGGCGCAAGAGAAAATGCCCAGTCTTGAGGGTCGCCGCGCAAAAAAGAAATAATAATCAAAACCTGTTGAATAGGATTACCAGAAGAATGAGGTTTCAAGGCCAGAAATAGCTTACAATTATTTTTGAAACTTAGAAACTTAGTTCTATCTCCAAAAAACAAATCAGGAATAGGAATTCTTGGTTCTAACATATATTTCTGATCAATAGTATCTTGAATTTTTTGTACATTTATAACGAGATTATCCATTGAAGAGCACAGACCCTGAATATCCATGTCCACACCTGTGTCCAGAATCACCCAAATGTCTAGGGGAAAAAAAAAAAAAGTGAACACAGAGCAGAAAAAAAAAAAAAATGATGTCAGAACTTTTTCTTTCCCTCTATTGAGAATCATTAGTTAGGCTCCTTGTACTGTTATGTTTGCTAATGACAGGTGTTATGAAGGCAATCCAGAAACACAGTGTGCTTAGCGATCAGAGCGCACACAGTGATCTGACAAATACCCAAAAATACAAGAACGAGCTCTGAGACGTGGAAACTCTGTAGACTGCACACCTGATCCTATCCTAAACACAACTAAAAGCGGCTGTGGATTGTGCCTAACAACTACCTAGGCAACTCGGCACAGCCTAAGAAACTAGCTAGCCTGAAGATAGAAAAATAGGCCTGACTTGCCCCAGAGAAATTCCCCAAAGGAAAAGGCAGCCCCCCACATATAATGACTGTGAGTAAGATGAAAAGACAAAACGTAGGGATGAAATAGATTCAGCAAAGTGGGGCCCGATATTCTAGGACAGAGCGAGGACAGTAAAGCGAACTTTGCAGTCTACAAAAAACCCTAAAGCAAAACCACGCAAAGGGGGCAAAAAAAAACCCACCGTGCCGAACTAACGGCACGGCGGTACACCCTTTGCGTCTCAGAGCTTCCAGCAAAACAAAAGACAAGCTGGACAGAAAAAAAGCAACAAAAAAGCAAAAAGCACTTAGCTATACAGAGCAGCAGGTCACAGGAACAATCAGGAGAAGCTCAGATCCAACACTGAAACATTGACAAGGAGCAAGGATAGCAGCATCAGGCGGAGTTAAGTAATGAAGCAGTTAATGAGCTCACCAGAACACCTGAGGGAGGAAGCTCAGAAGCTGCAGTACCACTTGTGACCACAGGAGTGAATTCAGCCACAGAATTCACAACAGCAACCCTCAAGACTGGGCATTTTCCCTTGCGCCAGGAGATCCTGCATTATGTAATATTGATGCGTTTTTTCTGGCGCTCGGATTGCTGTACGACGAACCCAATTCAGTGTATCAGGCAGAGAAAAATTTGCTGGCTCTGTGTCAGGGTCAGGATGAGATAGAGATTTATTGTCAGAAGTTTAGAAAGTGGTCCGTGCTCACTCAATGGAATGAATGTGCACTGGCAGCTATTTTCAGAAAGGGTCTCTCTGAAGCCCTTAAGGATGTCATGGTGGGATTTCCTATGCCTGCTGGTCTGAATGAGTCTATGTCTTTGGCCATTCAGATCGGTCGACGCTTGCGCGAGCGTAAATCTGTGCACCATTTGGCGGTATTATCTGAGCATGAACCTGAGCCTATGCAGTGCGATAGGACTTTGACCAGAGCTGAATGGCAAGAACACAGACGTCAGAATGGGCTGTGTTTCTACTGTGGTGATTCCACTCATGCTATCTCCGATTGTCCTAAGCGCACTAAGCGGTTCGCTAGGTCTGCCACCATTGGTACGGTACAGTCGAAATTTCTTTTGTCCGTTACTTTGATCTGCTCTTTGTCTTCCTATTCTGTCATGGCATTTGTGGATTCAGGCACTGCCCTGAATTTGATGGACTTGGAGTATGCTAGGCGCTGTGGGTTTGTCTTGGAGCCCTTGCAGTGTCCTATTCCATTGAGAGGAATTGATGCTACGCCTTTGGCCAAGAATAAGCCTCAGTATTGGACCCAGCTGACCATGTGCATGGCTCCTGCGCACCAGGAGGATATTCGCTTTCTGGTGTTGCATAATCTGCATGATGTGGTCGTGTTGGGGTTGCCATGGCTACAAGTCCATAACCCAGTATTAGATTGGAAATCAATGTCTGTGTCCAGCTGAGGTTGTCAGGGGGTACATGGTGATGTTCCATTTCTGTCTATCTCATCATCTACCCCTTCTGAGGTCCCAGAGTTCTTGTCTGATTACCGGGATGTATTCGATGAGCCCAAGTCCAATGCCCTACCTCCGCATAGGGATTGTGATTGTGCTATCGATTTGATTCCTGGTAGTAAGTTTCCTAAGGGTCGACTGTTTAATTTATCTGTACCTGAGCACGCCGCTATGCGGAGTTACGTGAAGGAGTCTTTGGAGAAGGGTCATATTCGCCCGTCATCGTCGCCATTGGGAGCGGGGTTCTTTTTTGTGGCCAAGAAGGATGGTTCGCTGAGACCTTGTATTGATTACCGCCTTCTAAATAAAATTACGGTCAAATTTCAGTACCCCTTGCCGCTACTGTCTGATTTGTTTGCTCGGATTAAGGGGGCTAGTTGGTTCACCAAGATAGATCTTCGTGGTGCGTATAATCTTGTGCGTATTAAACGGGGCGATGAATGGAAAACAGCATTTAATACGCCCGAAGGCCATTTTGAGTACCTGGTTATGCCATTCGGACTTTCTAATGCTCCATCAGTGTTTCAGTTCTTTATGCATGACATCTTCCGAGAGTACCTGGATAAATTCCTGATTGTACACTTGGATGATATTTTGGTCTTCTCGGATGATTGGGTGTCTCATGTGAAGCAGGTCAGAATGGTGTTCCAGGTCCTGCGTGCTAATTCTTTGTTTGTGAAGGGGTCAAAGTGTCTCTTTGGTGTTCAGAAGATTTCATTTTTGGGGTTCATTTTTTCTCCTTCTACTATCGAGATGGACCCTGTTAAAGTTCAGGCCATTTATGATTGGACTCAGCCAACATCTCTGAAGAGTCTGCAGAAGTTCCTGGGCTTTGCTAATTTTTATCGTCGCTTCATCGCTAATTTTTCTAGCATTGCTAAACCGTTGACTGATTTAACCAAGAAGGGTGCTGATGTGGTCAATTGGTCTTCTGCTGCTGTGGAAGCTTTTCAGGAGTTGAAGCGTCGTTTTTCTTCTGCCCCTGTGTTGTGACAACCAGATGTTTCGCTTCCGTTCCAGGTCGAGGTTGATGCTTCCGATATTGGAGCAGGGGCTGTTTTGTCGCAGAGAAGTTCTGATTGCTCGGTGATGAAACCATGCGCCTTCTTTTCCAGGAAATTTTCGCCTGCTGAGCGAAATTATGATGTTGGCAATCGAGAGTTGCTAGCCATGAAGTGGGCATTCGAGGAGTGGCGTCATTAGCTTGAAGGAGCTAAGCATCGCGTGGTGGTCTTGACTGATCACAAAAACTTGACTTATCTCGAGTCCGCCAAATGGTTGAATCCTAGACAGGCTCGTTGGTCGCTGTTTTTCTCCCGTTTTGACTTTGTGGTTTCGTACCTTCCGGGCTCTAAAAATGTGAAGGCGGATGCCCTGTCTAGGAGTTTTGTGCCCGATTCTCCGGGTTTGCCTGAGCCGGCGGGTATTCTCAAAGAGGGGGTAATTTTGTAGGCCATCTCCCCTGATTTGCGGCGGGTGCTGCAAAAATTTCAGGCTAATAAACCTGACCGTTGCCCAGCGGAGAAACTGTTTGTCCCGGATAGGTGGACGAATAAAGTTATCTCTGAGGTTCATTGTTCGGTGTTGGCTGGTCATCCTGGAATCTTTGGTACCAGAGATTTGGTGGCTAGATCCTTTTGGTGGCCGTCTCTGTCGCGGGATGTGCGTTCTTTTGTGCAGTCCTGTGGGATTTGTGCTCGGGCTAAGCCCTGCTGTTCTCGTGCCAGTGGGTTGCTTTTGCCCTTGCCGGTCCCGAAGAGGCCTTGGACACATATCTCTATGGATTTTATTTCGGATCTCCCCGTCTCTCAAAGAATGTCGGTCATTTGGGTGGTTTGTGATCGCTTCTCTAAGATGGTCCATTTGGTGCCCTTGTCTAAATTGCCTTCCTCCTCTAATTTGGTGCCGTTGTTTTTCCAGCATGTGGTTCGTTTACATGGCATTCCAGAGAACATCGTTTCTGACAGAGGTTCCCAGTTTGTTTCGAGGTTTTGGCGAGCTTTTTGTGCTAGGATGGGCATTGATTTGTCTTTTTCCTCAGCTTTCCATCCTCAGACAAATGGCCAGACTGAACGAACCAATCAGACCTTGGAAACATATCTGAGATGTTTTGTTTCTGCTGATCAGGATGATTGGGTGTCCTTTTTGCCTGTGGCTGAGTTCGCCCTTAATAATCGGGCCAGCTCGGCTACTTTGGTTTTGCCGTTTTTCTGCAATTCTGGGTTCCACCCTCGTTTCTCTTCAGGGCAGGTTGAGTCTTCGGACTGTCCTGGTGTGGATACTGTGGTGGATAGGTTGCAGCAGATTTGGACTCATGTAGTGGACAATCTGACTTTGTCCCAGGAGAAGGCTCAACGTTTTGCTAACCGCAGGCGCTGTGTGGGTCCCCGACTTCGTGTTGGGGATTTGGTTTGGTTGTCATCTCGCTATATTCCTATGAAGGTTTCCTCTCCTAAATTTAAGCCTCGTTTCATTGGTCCATATAGGATTTCTGAGGTTCTTAATCCTGTGTCTTTTCGTTTGACTCTTCCAGCTTCTTTTTCCATCCATAACGTGTTCCATAGGTCATTGTTGCGGAGATACGTGGCACCTGTGGTTCCATCTATTGATCCTCCTGCTCCGGTTTTGGTTGAAGGGGAATTGGAGTATATAGTGGAGAAGATTTTGGATTCTCGTGTTTCGAGACGGAAACTCCAGTATCTGGTTAAATGGAAGGGTTATGGTCAGGAGGATAATTCCTGGGTCTTTGCCTCTGATGTCCATGCTGCCGATCTGGTTCGTGCCTTTCATGTGGCTCATCCTGGTCGGCCTGGGAGCTCTGGTGAGGGTTCGGTGACCCCTCCTCAAGGGGGGGGTACTGTTGTGAATTCTGTGGCCAAGCTCCCTCCTGTGGTCGAGAGTGGTACTGCGGCTTCAGAATTTCCTTCCTCAGGTGATGAGGTTAAGTCGTTAGGTGCTGCTCTATTTAACTCCGCCTGGTGCTTTGATCCTGGCCTCCAGTCAATGTTCTAGTATTGGTCTTGCTTCCTCCTGGATCGTTCCTGTGGCCTCTCTATCCTGCATAAGCTAAGTTCTGCTTGTGTTATTTTTGTTTGCTATATTTTCTGTCCAGCTTGCTATATTGGTTTTTTCTTGATTGCTGGAAGCTCTGAGACGCAGAGGGAGCACCTCCGTACCGTTAGTCGGTGCGGAGGGTCTTTTTGCCCCTCTGCGTGGTTGTTTGTAGGTTTTTGTGTTGACCGCAAAGCTATCTTTCCTATCCTCGGTCTATTCAGTAAGTCGGGCCTCACTTTGCTAAATCTATTTCATCTCTGTGTTTGTATTTCATCTTTACTCACAGTCATTATATGTGGGGGGCTGCCTTTTCCTTTGGGGAATTTCTCTGAGGCAAGGTAGGCTTATTTTTCTGTCTTCAGGGCTAGTTAGTTTCTCAGGCTGTGCCGAGTTGCATAGGGAGCGTTAGGCGCAATCCACGGCTACCTCTAGTGTGGTGTGTTAGGATTAGGGATTGCGGTCAGCAGAGTTCCCACGTCTCAGAGCTCGTCCTTAATTTTTGGTAATTGTCAGGTCACTTGTGTGCTCTGTACTTCTATGTCCATTGTGGTTCGGAATTACCTGTTCATAACACAGAAATTCAGAAAATGGTCTGTGTTGACTAAATGGAATAATGATGCTTTGGCGGCAATTTTCAGCAGGGAGCTTTCTGAATCCGTTAAAGATGTTATGGTGGGGTTTCCCACGCCTTCCGGTCTGAGTGATTCTATGTCTCTGGCCATTCAGATTGACCGACACCTGCGGGAACACAGAACTGTGCACGCTGTGGCGTTATCCTCAGAGCAAATTTCTGAGCCTATGCAATGTGATAGAATTCTGTCTAGAACGGAACGACAAGGTTTCAGACGTCAAAATAGGTTGTGTTATTATTGTGGCGACGCTTCTCATGTCATTTCTGTCTGCCCTAAGCGGACAAAGAGGATCGCCAGTTCAATTACCATCAGTACTGTACAACCTAAATTTATGTTATCTGTGTCCTTGATCTGCTCATTGTCATCATTTTCTGTCATGGCGTTTGTGGATTCAGGCGCCGCCTTGAATTTAATGGATTTTGAGATTGCCAAGCATTGTGGTTTTCCCTTGCAGCCTTTGCAGAACCCTATTCTTTTAAGGAGCATTGATGCTACACCCTTGGCTAAAAATAAGCCCCAGTTTTGAACACAGGTGACCATGCGCATGGCGCCAGCCCATCAGGAAGATTGTCGATTTCTGGTGTTGCATAACTTGCATGATGTTATCGTGCTAGGTTTTCCATGGTTGCAGGTACATAATTCTGTGTTGGACTGGAAGTCCATGTCTGTGACTAGTTGGGGTTGTCAGGGGGTTCACAATGATGTTCCTTTGATGTCAATCTCCTCTTCTTCACCTTCTGAAATTCCAGAGTTTTTGTCTGATTTTCAGGATGTATTTGATGAGGCCAAGTCCAGTTTCCTTCCACCGCACAGGGACTGCGATTGTGCGATTGACTTGATTCCAGGCTGTAAGTTTCCTAAGGGTCGACTTTTTAATCTATCTGTGCCTGAACATACCGCCATGCGGAGCTATATTAAGGAGTCTTTGGAGAAGGGGCATATTCGGCCATCTTCTTCACCGTTGTGAGCGGGGTTCTTTTTTGTTGCTAAAAAAGATGGTTCCTTGAGACCCTGTATAGATTATCGCCTCTTGAATAAAATCACGGTCAAGTTTCAATACCCTTTACCTTTGCTTTCCGATTTGTTTGCTAGGATTAAGGGAGCTAGTTGGTTTACCAAGATTGACCTTCGAGGGGCATATAATCTAGTTTGTATTAAGCAGGGTGATGAATGGAAAACTGCGTTTAACACGCCCGAAGGCCATTTTGAATACCTTGTGATGCCATACGGACTCTCTAATGCTCCATCTGTTTTTCAGTCCTTCATGCATGATATCTTCCGGACTTATCTTGATAAATTCTTGATTGTATATTTGGATGATATTTTGATTTTTTCCGATGATTGGGAGTCTCATGTGCAACAGGTCAGGATGGTATTTCAGATCCTTCGTGACAATGCCCTGTTTGTGAAAGGGTCTAAGTGTCTCTTTGGGGTGCAGAAAGTCTCTTTTTTGGGCTTCATTTTTTCTCCTTCGTCTATAGAGATGGATCCGGTTAAGGTTCAGGCCATTCATGATGGGATTCAGCCCACATCCGTGAAGAGCCTTCAGAAACTTTTGGGTTTTGCAAATTTTTATTGCCGTTTCATTGCTAATTTTTCCAGCGTGGTTAAACCCTTGACCGATCTGACAAAGAAAGGCGCTGATGTGGCGAATTGGTCCTCTGCGGCTGTCTCTGCCTTTCAGGAGCTTAAACGTCGATTTACTTCTGCTCCAGTGTTGCGCCAACCGGATGTTTCTCTTCCGTTTCAGGTTGAGGTTGACGCTTCTGAGATTGGGGCAGGGGCCGTTTTGTCTCAGAGGTATCCTGTTGGTTCTTTAATGAAACCGTGTGCCTTCTTTTCCTGTAAGTTTCCGCCTGCTGAACGCAATTATGATGTCGGCAATCGGGAGTTGTTGGCTATGAAGTGGGCGTTTGAGGAGTGGCGACATTGGCTTGAGGGAGCTAAGCACCGTATTGTAGTCTTGACCGATCATAAGAATTTGATTTACCTCGAGTCTGCTAAACGGCTGAATCCTAGACAGGCTCGATGGTCCTTGTTTTTTTCCCGTTTTGATTTCGTGGTCTCGTACCTTCCGGTTTCTAAGAATATTAAGGCTGATGCCCTCTCTAGGAGTTTTTTGCCTGATTCTCCTGAGGTCTTAGAGCCGGTCGGTATTCTGAAAGAGGGGGTGGTCCTTTCTGCCATTTCCCCTGATTTACGACGGGTTTTTCAGGAATTTCAGGCTGACAAACCTGACCGCTGTCCTGTGGGGAAATTGTTTGTTCCTGACAGATGGACTAGTAGAGTGATTTCTGAGGTTCACTGTTCCGTGTTGGCCGGTCATCCTGGCATTTTTGGTACCAGAGATTTGGTTGGTAGGTCCTTTTGGTGGCTTTCATTGTCACGTGATGTGCGTTCTTTTGTGCAGTCCTGTGGGACTTGTGCGCGGGCCAAGCCTTGTTGTTCCCGTGCTAGTGGGTTGCTTTTGCCAGTGCCAGTCCCTGAGAGGCCCTGGACACATATTTCGATGGATTTTATTTCTGATCTTCCGGTCTCCCAGAAGATGTCTGTTATCTGGGTTGTTTGTGACCGGTTCTCTAAGATGGTTCATTTGGTGCCCTTACCTAAATTGCCTTCCTCTTCAGATTTGGTTCCGTTGTTCTTTCAGCATGTGGTTTGTTTGCATGGTATTCCGGAGAATATTGTGTCCGACAGAGGTTCCAAGTTTGTTTCTAGGTTTTGGCGGGCCTTTTGTGCTAGGCTGGGCATTGATTTGTCTTTTTCTTCTGCATTTCATCTTCAGACAAATGGCCAGACCGAGCGAACTAATCAGACCTTGGAGACTTATTTGAGATGCTTTGTGTCTGCTGATCAGGATGATTGGGTGGCCTTCTTGCCATTGGCCGAGTTTGCCTTTAATAATCGGGCTAGTTCTGCTACCTTGGTTTCGCCTTTCTTTTGTAATTTTGGTTTTCATCCTCGTTTTTCTTCTGGGCAGGTTGAGCCTTCTGACTGTCCTGGTGTGGATTCTGTGGTGGACAGGTTGCAGCAGATTTGGGCTCATGTGGTGGACAAGTTGGTGTTGTCTCAAGAGGAGGCTCAACGTTTTGCTAATCGTCGTCGGTGTGTTAGTTCTCGGCTTCGGGTTGGGGATCTGGTCTGGTTGTCTTCCCGTCATGTTCCTATGAAGGTTTCTTCTCCTAAGTTTAAGCCTCGGTTTATTGGTCCTTATAGGATTTCTGAGATTATTAATCCGGTGTCTTTTCGTTTGGAGCTTCCAGCCTCTTTTGCTATCCATAATGTCTTCCATAGATCTTTGTTGCGGAAATATGTGGAGCCTGTTCCCTCTGTTGATCCTCCGGCCCCTGTGTTGGTTGATGGGGAGTTGGAATATGTTGTTGAGAAGATTTTGGATTCCCGTTTTTGGAGGCGGAAGCTTCAGTACCTGGTCAAATGGAAGGGTTATGGCCAGGAGGATAATTTTTGGGTTTTTGCCTCTGATGTCCATGCTGCTGATTTGGTCCGTGCCTTTCATCTGGCTCATCCTGATCGTCCTGGGGGCACTGGTGAGGGTTCGGTGACCCCTCCTCCAGGGGGGGGTACTGTTGTGAATTCTGCTCTTGGGTTCCCTCCAGTGGTTGTAGGTGGGAATGCAGCTGTCTCTGACTCGCAGTCCTGGCCAGTTGTATCAGATGATTACAATTCTGACTGGGATATTTAGGTGTGCAGGATCCTTTAGCTCTTGCCAGTTGTCAATGTTCCTTGTGAAGTGTTGGATCACTTTCTGGATTCACCTGCTTGCTGCCAAATTCAGCAAAGATAAGTGTTTGTTTTTTTGTATCTGTGGCACACTGCTGTGTGCTTGTTTCAGTTTTATTCCTGCTCTGATTGTAGGATTCACTGGAGTTGCAGATTTACGCTCCTACATCTTTTAGTTAGATGTAGGAAGTTTTTTTGTATTTTCTGCTGTAGATGATTTTGAAGGGTTTTAATACTGACCGCACAGAACTCGGTCCTATCCTGTCCTATCTGGCTAGAGTGGCCTCCTGTGTTAAATCCTGTTTTTCTGCCTGTGTATGTTTTTTCCTCTCCGACTCACCGCCAATATTTGTGGGGGCTGTCTATCCTTTGGGGATTTTCTCTGAGACAAGATAGTATTCCAATTTCCATCTTTAGGGGTATTTAGTCCTCCGGCTGTGACGAGGTGTCTAGGTGTGTTAGGTACACTCCACGGCTACTTCTAGTTGCGGTGTTAAGTTCAGGATTGCGGTCAGTATAGTGCCACCTTCTCCAGTGAAAGTTCTCATGCAACTCCAAGGTCACCGGATCATAACAACGCCCCCACTACTCAGTATCTATTCTGTGCCCACTCACTTTTCTCCCCCCATGCAGTCCTCAATTTTGTGCCCCATACTGTCCTCAGCTTTCTGCCCCCATACTGTCCTCAGCTTTCTGCCCCATACTGTCCTCAGCTTTCTGCCCCCATACTGTCCTCAGCTTTCTGCCTCCATACTGTCCTCAGCTTTCTGCCTCCATACTGTCCTCAGCTTTCTGCCCCCATACTGTCCTCAGCTTTCTGCCTCCATACTGTCCTCAGCTTTCCAATATGTCCTCAGCTTTCTCCCCCCATACTGTCCTCAGACTTCTGTCCCCATACTGTCCATAAATTCTTCGGGGTCTTCAGCTCTATTACCCCATCTGGAGCACTTACCACCAACCAGCGGTCAGGGCTTTCTTCAAGTGTACTCGCGTCTGAAGACACCAGTACAAATCCCCAGAAACTGACGCGCAGCAGTTTCTCTGAGCCGGATGTTAGTTTGACAGCCAGCTCAGAGAATGGCAGAGTCTCAGTGTGGGGGCGGGGAGCCTCCTTCTTGGACCGCGCATCAGGAAGCCCGATAGCGCCCCCTGTCGGCTGCGCTCGGGGCTCATGCCCTGGCTGCCCCCCCTAGATATGCCGCTGTGTAGGAGGAAACATTCTTTTACATGACCACAATTGCGGCCCGAGAGCTGGATGCTGTGCTGAGAGAGGGTGGAGTACGGAGAACAGGACAAACTGCTGGACTGTGAGTAAGGTGCAGGCGGCGGAGATGTTATGGTGAATTGAGAAAGATATGTTATGCTAGGTGACACAAAAGCAGCAGTTATGTCTACTTCCATAACAGCTGACCAGCTCTCACTCACCCGAACTGTGATGTGTAAACAATTGATGTTTCTGCAGCTGGAGACCTGTGTGTGAAGACTTGGAATGATGATGGAGGAGGAAGAATCAGCAGATGAGGTTGATGGGATGACCGGTGGTTAGTGAGACCTGCTAGTCTGCATTTTAGCACGACTAAGTCATGTTGATCGCTTATGTGCCGGTTCATGCATGTAGTTGTAAAATGATTGCAATTTTTGCCTCTACTGAGATTTTCTTTTAAAATTTGACAGATAACGTGAGTTGTGTCATCTTTTGCAGTCTCAAAAAAGGCCCAGGCTAGGCAACCCTTGCCACATCTGCGAGCTGCACATTTGCGACTGGTGCTGGCCACAGTTAGAGTTGGGGCTGAGGATGCAGTGCTTGTCATGGTTGAATCACTTCATGTCTGTGTGGGAAGCCACAACGTAACCACCTCATCTTTCTCCCCCTCCTCTGCTGTACTACACAGCTGCTTGCCTCTGGGTTCACACCAAGTTGGATCTACAACCTCATCGTCATCCTCTCTGTTCTCACACTCCTTACCCTCAAAGTCAACATCCTCCTCTTACTGTCCTGACACCACAGTACAGTCCGCGTGCATGTGTGGTATCTGAGTCTTATGAGGATCACCTCCACCCTTGTTGGTTAATGTCTGGTGACAAGGGTCTGGATACTGCTTGGACTCTTCTTCGTCTGGCTCCGGATCCAACATTATAAAATTTTGGGCACCGCTGCAGATGTTTTCCTCTGGATTCTCTGATTCTTTGGAGCAGACAATGATGTCCATGGAATACAATGTGTGAACAGCTCTTCAGAGTGGCCCATCTGAGGTACAGTCAGTTGGGTGTTTGGAAACTTTTGACTGTGGGGAAACAAGGGTGATTGGGGCGCCATCTCTGAGGTTGGACTGTGTGAAAGGGAATCGAATAGGCTGGCTAGTAACAGATATTGTCAGCGGTCTTTGGATAGGACTAGATGGTGTTTGATCAGTTGAGCTTTCATTCACATTAACACCTAACCCACGTACACATTGAACACCAAGCCTATCCCCCTTCCACCACGACCTCACTTTTTCCCACTCATGTTGTAAGTAGCCTTCCTCTCTTGTACCCTGCTGTTTAACAACCTTAGGCCCACAGCTGTCAGTCACCTGTCACTAAATGAACAATAAATATTTATTTTCTTGAATGGAGTGCCTGAAAAACACTGTTATGCTTAACGACTTTGTAAGTGGAAATCTGGCCTTCTGTTTCACAACTTTAGGCCCACAAGTTCCAGTCAGCTGTCACTAAATGTACAACCACTATTTATTTTCTTAGATGGTGTGCCTGAACAACACTGTTATGCCTAACGACTTTTTAAGTATAAATCTGGCCTTCTGATTTTCCACTGAAACACAGTTTTAGCACAAACGATTTGAAGTAGCTAATTGGGCCTTGTGGCTGCAACACTATATTAGGCCTTACAATTTTTAAATTGAAATCTGACCTTCTAGGTTGCCACTGAAACTAAGTTTTAACACAAATGACTTGAATTGGCCAATAGGCCTTGTGGCTGCAACACTATATTAGGCCTAAAAAATTTTATGCGGAAATCTGGCCTTCTGGTTTGTCACTGAAACACAGTTTTAGCACAAACTATTTGGAGTAGCTAATTGGCCCTCCAGGCTGCAACCCAATATTAGTCCTAATGATTTTAAGTGGAAATCTGGCCTTCTGATTTTCCACTGAAACACAGTTTAAGGACAAACGATTTGGAGTAGCTAATTGGGTCTCATGGCTGCACCACTATATTAGGCCTAACAATTTTTAACCCCTTCATGACCCAGCCTATTTTGACCTTAAAGACCTTGCCGTTTTTTGCAATTCTGACCAGTGTCCCTTCATGAGGTAATAACTCAGGAACGCTTCAATGGATCCTAGCGGTTCTGAGATTGTTTTTTCGTGACATATTGGGCTTCATGTTAGTGGTAAATTTAGGTCAATAAATTCTGTGTTTATTTGTGATAAAAACGGAAATTTGGGGAAAATTTTGAAAATTTCGCAATTTTCACATTTTGAATTTTTATTCTGTTAAACCAGAGAGTTATGTGACACAAAATAGTTAATAAATATCATTTCCCACACGTCTACTTTACATCAGCACAATTTTGGAAACAAAATTTTTTTTTGCTAGGAAGTTATAAGGGTTAAAATTTGACCAGCGATTTCTCATTTTTACAACGAAATTTACAAAACCATTTTTTTTAGGGACCACCTCACATTTGAAGTCAGTTTGAGGGGTCTATATGGCTGAAAATACCCAAAAGTGACACCATTCTAAAAACTGCACCCCTCAAGGTGCACAAAACCACATTCAAGAAGTTTATTAACCCTTCAGGTGCTTCACAGCAGCAGAAGCAACATGGAAGGAAAAAATGAACATTTAACTTTTTAGTCACAAAAATGATTTTTCAGCAACAATTTTTTTATTTTCCCAATGGTAAAAGGAGAAACTGAACCACGTACGTTGTTGTCCAATTTGTCCTGAGTACGCTGATACCTCATATGTGGGGGTAAACCACTGTTTGGGCGCACGGCAGGGCTTGGAAGGGAAGGAGCGCCATTTGACTTTTTGAATGAAAAATTGGCTGCACTCTTTAGCGGACACCATGTCACATTTGGAGAGCCCCCGTGTGCCTAAAAATTGGAGCTCCCCCACAAGTGACCCCATTTTGGAAACTAGACGCCCCAAGGAACTTATCTAGATGCATAGTGAGCCCTTTAAACCCCCAGGTGCTTCACAAATTGATCCGTAAAAATGAAAAAGTACTTTTTTTTCACAAAAAAATTCTTTTAGCCTCAATTTTTTCATTTTCACATGGACAACAGGATAAAATGGATCCTAAAATTTGTTTGGCAATTTCTCCTGAGTACACCGATACTTCACATGTGGGGGTAAACCACTGTTTGGGCACATGGTAAGGCTCGGAAGGGAAGGAGCGCCATTTGACTTTTTGAATGAAAAATTATCTCCATCGTTAGCGGACACCATGTCGCGTTTGGAGAGACCCTGTGTGCTTAAACATTGGAGCTCCCCCACAAGTGACCCCATTTTGGAAACTGGACCCCCCAAGGAACTTATCTAGATGCCTAGTGAGCACTTTAAACCCTCAGGTGCTTCACAAATTGATCCGTAAAAATGAAAAAGTACTTTTTTTTCACAAAAAATTTATTTTCGCCTCAATTTTTTCATTTTCACATGGGCAATAGGATAAAATGGATCCTAAAATTTGTTGAGCAATTTCTCCCGAGTACGCCGATACCTCATATGTGGGGGTAAACCACTGGTTGGGCACACGGCAGGGCTTGGAAGGGAAGGCGCGCCTTTTAACTTTTTGAATGGAAAATTAGCTCCAATTGTTAGCGGACACCATGTCGCATTTGGAGAGCCCCTGTGTGCCTATGCAATGGAGCTCCCCCACAAGTGACCCCATTTTGGAAACTAGACCCCCCAAGGAACTTATCTAGATGCATACTGAGCACTTTAAACCCCCAGGTGCTTCACAGAAGTTTATAATGCAGAGCCATGAAAATAAAAAATAATTTTTCTTTTCTCAAAAATGATTTTTTAGCCTGGAATTTCCTATTTTGCCAATGGTAATAGGAGAAATTGGACCACAAATGTTGTTGTCCAGTTTGTCCTGAGTATGCAGATACCCCATATGTGGGGGTAAACCACTGTTTGGGCGCACGGCAGGGCTCAGAAGGGAAGGCACGCCATTTGGCTTTTTAAATGGAAAATTATCTCTAATCATTAGCGGACACCATGTCGCGTTTGGAGAGCCCCTGTGTGCCTAAACATTGGAGATCCCCCACAAATTACCCCATTTTGGAAACTAGACCCCCAAAGGAACTAATCTAGATGTGTAGTGAGCACTTTGAACCCTCAAGTGCTTCACAGAAGTTTATAACGCAGAGCCATGAAAATAAAAAAAAAAAATTATTTTCTCAAAAATGAATTTTAGCCCGCAATTTTTTATTTTCCCAAGGGTAACTGTTATGGCTGGCAATCAGGCAACACAGCGTGCAGTAATCAGCGCACATACAGAGATCTGGCAATAACCAAAAACAATAGGACGAGCTCTGAGACGTGGAATCTCTGTAGACTGCAGTACCTGATCTATCCTCACACAACTGGAAGCAGCAGTGGATTGCGCCTATCCACTACCTATGCAACTCGGCACTGCCTGAGGAGCTGACTAGCCTGAAGATAGAAATACAAGCCTGACTTACCTCAGAGAAATACCCCAAAGGAATAGGCAGCCCCCACATATAATGACTGTTAGCAAGATGAAAAGACAAACGTAGGAATGAAATAGATTCAGCAAAGTGAGGCCCGATATTCTAGACAGAGCGAGGATAGCAAAGAGAACTATGCAGTCTACAAAAACCCTAAAACGAAAACCACGCAAAGGGGCAAAAAGACCCACCGTGCCGAACTAACAGCACGGCGGTGCACCCCTTTGCTTCTCAGAGCTTCCAGCAAAAGATAATAACAAGCTGGACAGAAAAAACAGAAAACAAACTAGAAGCACTTATCTAGCAGAGCAGCAGGCCCAAGGAAAGATGCAGTAGCTCAGATCCAACACTGGAACATTGACAAGGAGCAAGGAAGACAGACTCAGGTGGAGCTAAATAGCAAGGCAGCCAACGAGCTCACCAAAACACCTGAGGGAGGAAGCCCAGAGACTGCAATACCACTTGTGACCACAGAAGTGAACTCAGCCACAGAATTCACAACAGTACCCCCCCCTTGAGGAGGGGTCACCGAACCCTCACCAGAACCCCCAGGCCGACCAGGATGAGCCACATGAAAGGCACGAACAAGATCTGGGGCATGGACATCAGAGGCAAAAACCCAGGAATTATCTTCCTGAGCATAACCCTTCCATTTGACCAGATACTGGAGTTTCCGTCTAGAGACACGAGAATCCAAAATCTTCTCCACAATATACTCCAATTCCCCCTCCACCAAAACAGGGGCAGGAGGCTCCACAGATGGAACCATAGGTGCCACGTATCTCCTCAACAACGACCTATGGAATACATTATGTATGGAAAAGGAGTCTGGGAGGGTCAGACGAAAAGACACCGGATTGAGAATCTCAGAAATCCTATACGGACCAATAAAACGAGGTTTAAATTTAGGAGAGGAAACCTTCATAGGTATATGACGAGAAGATAACCAAACCAGATCCCCAACACGAAGTCGGGGTCCCACACGGCGTCTGCGATTAGCGAAAAGCTGAGCCTTCTCCTGGGACAAGGTCAAATTGTCCACTACCTGAGTCCAGATCTGCTGCAACCTGTCCACCACATTATCCACACCAGGACAGTCCGAAGACTCAACCTGTCCTGAAGAGAAACGAGGATGGAACCCAGAATTGCAGAAAAATGGAGAGACCAAGGTAGCCGAGCTGGCCCGATTATTAAGGGCGAACTCAGCCAACTGCAAAAATGACACCCAATCATCCTGGTCAGCGGAAACAAAACATCTCAGATATGTTTCCAAGGTCTGATTGGTTCGTTCGGTCTGGCCATTAGTCTGAGGATGGAAGGCCGAGGAAAAAGATAGGTCAATGCCCATCCTACCACAAAAGGCTCGCCAGAACCTCGAGACAAACTGGGAACCTCTGTCAGAAACAATATTCTCAGGAATGCCATGTAAACGAACCACATGCTGGAAGAACAAAGGCACCAAATCAGAGGAGGAAGGCAATTTAACCAAGGGCACCAGATGGACCATTTTAGAAAAGCGATCACAGACCACCCAAATGACAGACATCTTTTGAGAAACGGGAAGGTCAGAAATGAAATCCATCGAAATATGTGTCCAAGGCCTCTTCGGGACCGGCAAGGGCAAAAGCAACCCACTGGCACGTGAACAGCAGGGCTTAGCCCTAGCACAAATTCCACAGGACTGCACAAAAGCACGCACATCCTGTGACAGAGATGGCCACCAGAAGGATCTAGCAACCAACTCCCTGGTACCAAAGATTCCTGGATGACCGGCCAGCACCGAACAATGAAGTTCAGAGATAACTTTACTAGTCCACCTATCAGGGACGAACAGTTTCTCGGCCGGACAACGATCAGGTTTATTAGCCTGAAATTTCTGCAACACTCTCCGCAAATCAGGGGAGATGGCAGACACAATGACTCCTTCCTTGAGGATACTCGCCGGCTCAGATAACCCCGGAGAGTCGGGCACAAAACTCCTAGACAGAGCATCCGCCTTCACATTTTTAGAGCCCGGAAGGTATGAAATCACAAAATCAAAACGAGCAAAAAACAACGACCAACGGGCCTGTCTAGGATTCAAGCGCTTGGCAGACTCAAGATAAGTAAGGTTCTTATGATCAGTCAAAACCACCACGCGATGCTTAGCACCCTCAAGCCAATGACGCCACTCCTCGAATGCCCACTTCATGGCCAGCAACTCTCGGTTGCCCACATCATAATTACGCTCAGCAGCAGAAAATTTCCTGGAAAAGAAAGCACATGGTTTCATCACTGAGCAACCAGAACCTCTCTGTGACAAAACCGCCCCTGCACCAATCTCAGAAGCATCAACCTCGACCTGGAACGGAAGAGAAACATCAGGTTGACACAACACAGGGGCACAGCAAAAACGACGCTTCAACTCCTGAAAAGCTTCCACGGCAGCAGAAGACCAATTAACCAAATCAGCACCCTTCTTGGTCAAATCGGTCAATGGTCTGGCAATGCTAGAAAAATTACAGATGAAGCGACGATAAAAATTAGCAAAGCCCAGGAATTTCTGCAAACTTTTTAGAGATGTCGGCTGAGTCCAATCCTGGATGGCCTGAACCTTAACCGGATCCATCTCGATAGTAGAAGGGGAAAAGATGAACCCCAAAAATGAAACTTTCTGCACACCGAAGAGACACTTTGATCCCTTCACGAACAAGGAATTAGCACGCAGTACCTGGAAAACCATTCTGACTTGCTTCACATGAGACTCCCAATCATCTGAGAAGATCAAAATGTCATCCAAGTAAACAATCAAGAATTTATCCAGATACTCACGGAAAATGTCATGCATAAAAGACTGAAAAACAGATGGAGCATTGGCAAGTCCGAACGGCATCACCAGATACTCAAAATGACCCTCGGGCGTATTAAATGCCGTTTTCCATTCATCTCCCTGCCTGATTCTCACCAGATTATACGCACCACGAAGATCAATCTTAGTAAACCAACTAGCCCCCTTAATCCGAGCAAACAAGTCAGAAATCAATGGCAAGGGATACTGAAACTTAACAGTGATCTTATTAAGAAGGCGGTAATCAATACACGGTCTTAGCGAACCATCCTTCTTGGCTACAAAAAAGAACCCTGCTCCCAATGGTGACGACGATGGGCGAATATGTCCCTTCTCCAGGGACTCCTTCACATAACTGCGCATAGCGGTGTGTTCAGGTACGGACAAATTAAATAAACGACCCTTAGGGAATTTACTACCAGGAATCAAATCGATAGCACAATCACAATTCCTATGCGGAGGTAGGGCATCAGACTTGGACTCTTCAAATACCTCCTGAAAGTCCGACAAGAACTCTGGGATGTCAGAAGGAATGGATGACGAAATAGACAAAAATGGAACATCACCATGTACTCCCTGACAACCCCAGCTGGTTACCGACATAGAGTTCCAATCCAATACTGGATTATGGGTTTGTAGCCATGGCAACCCCAACACGACCACATCATGCAAATTATGCAGTACCAGAAAGCGAATAACTTCCTGATGTGCAGGAGCCATGCACATGGTCAGCTGGGCCCAGTATTGAGGTTTATTCTTGGCCAAAGGTGTAGCATCAATTCCTCTCAACGGAATAGGACACCGCAAAGGCTCCAAGAAAAATCCACAACGTTTAGCATAATCCAAATCCATCAGATTCAGGGCAGCGCCTGAATCCACAAACGCCATGACAGAATACGATGACAAAGAGCACATTAAGGTAATGGACAAAAGGAATTTGGACTGTACAGTACCAATAACGGCAGAGCTATCGAACCGCCTAGTGCGTTTAGGACAATTAGAAATAGCATGAGTAGAATCACCACAATAGAAACACAGTCTGTTCAGACGTCTGTGTTCTTGCCGTTCTACTTTAGTCATAGTCCTGTCGCACTGCATAGGCTCAGGTTTACTCTCAGACAATACCGCCAGATGGTGCACAGATTTACGCTCGCGCAAGCGACGACCGATCTGAATGGCCAAGGACATAGACTCATTCAAACCAGCAGGCATAGGAAATCCCACCATTACATCCTTAAGAGCTTCAGAGAGACCCTTTCTGAACAAAGCCGCTAGTGCAGATTCATTCCACAGAGTGAGTACTGACCATTTCCTAAATTTCTGACAATATACTTCTACATCATCCTGACCCTGGCATAAAGCCAGCAGATTTTTCTCAGCTTGATCCACTGAATTAGGCTCATCGTAAAGCAATCCCAGCGCCTGAAAAAATGCATCAACATTACTCAATGCAGAATCTCCTGGTGCAAGAGAAAACGCCCAGTCCTGTGGGTCGCCGCGCAAAAAAGAAATAATAATCAAAACCTGTTGAATTGGATTACCAGAAGAATGAGGTTTCAAGGCCAAAAATAGCTTACAATTATTTCTGAAGCTCAGGAACTTAGTTCTATCACCAAAAAACAAATCAGGAATCGGAATTCTTGGTTCTAGCATCGATTTCTGATCAATAGTATCTTGAATCTTTTGTACATTTACAACGAGATTATCCATTGAGGAGCACAGAGCCTGAATATCCATGTCCACAGCTGTGTCCTGAAGCACTCTAATGTCTAGGGGAAAAAAAAGACTGAAGACAGAGCTAAGAAAAAAAAATGATGTCAGGATTTCTTTTTTCCCTCTATTGGAAATCATTGGGGGGCTCCTTGTACTGTTATGGCTGGCAATCAGGCAACACAGCGTGCAGTAATCAGCGCACATACAGAGATCTGGCAATAACCAAAAACAATAGGACGAGCTCTGAGACGTGGAATCTCTGTAGACTGCAGTACCTGATCTATCCTCACACAACTGGAAGCAGCAGTGGATTGCGCCTATCCACTACCTATGCAACTCGGCACTGCCTGAGGAGCTGACTAGCCTGAAGATAGAAATACAAGCCTGACTTACCTCAGAGAAATACCCCAAAGGAATAGGCAGCCCCCACATATAATGACTGTTAGCAAGATGAAAAGACAAACGTAGGAATGAAATAGATTCAGCAAAGTGAGGCCCGATATTCTAGACAGAGCGAGGATAGCAAAGAGAACTATGCAGTCTACAAAAACCCTAAAACGAAAACCACGCAAAGGGGCAAAAAGACCCACCGTGCCGAACTAACAGCACGGCGGTGCACCCCTTTGCTTCTCAGAGCTTCCAGCAAAAGATAATAACAAGCTGGACAGAAAAAACAGAAAACAAACTAGAAGCACTTATCTAGCAGAGCAGCAGGCCCAAGGAAAGATGCAGTAGCTCAGATCCAACACTGGAACATTGACAAGGAGCAAGGAAGACAGACTCAGGTGGAGCTAAATAGCAAGGCAGCCAACGAGCTCACCAAAACACCTGAGGGAGGAAGCCCAGAGACTGCAATACCACTTGTGACCACAGAAGTGAACTCAGCCACAGAATTCACAACAGGTAACAGGAGAAATTTGACCCCAAAAGTTGTTGTCCAGTTTCTCCTGAGTACGCTGATACCCCATATGTGGGGGTAAACCACTGTTTAGGCACATGCTGGGGCTCGGAAGTGAAGTAGTGACGTTTTGAAATGCAGACTTTGATGGAATGCTCTGTGGGCGTCACGTTGCGTTTGCAGAGCCCCTGATGTGGCTAAACAGTAGAAACCCCCCACAAGTGACCCCATTTTGGAAACTAGACCCCGAAAGGAACTTATCTAGATGTGAGGTGAGCACTTTGAACCCCCAAGTGCTTCACAGAAGTTCATAACACAGAGCAGTGAAAATAATAAATACGTTTTCTTTCCTCAAAAATAATTTTTTAGCCCAGAATTTTTTATTTTCCCAAGGGTTACAGGAGAAATTGGACCACAAAAGTTGTTGTCCAGTTTCTCCTGAGTACGCTGATACCCCATGTGTGGGGGTAAACCACTGTTTGGGCACACGTGGGGGCTCAGAAGGGAAGTAGTGACTTTTGAAATGCAGACTTTGATGGAATGGTCTGCGGGCGTCACATTGCGTTTGCAGAGCCCCTGGTGTGCCTAAACAGTAGAAACCCCCCACAAGTGACCCCATTTTGGAAACTAGACCCCCAAAGGAACTTATCTAGATGTGTGGTGAGCACTTTCAACCCCCAAGTGCTTTACAGAAGTTTATAACGCAGAGCCGTGAAAATAATAAATACGTTTTCTTTCCTCAAAAATAATTTTTTAGCCCAGAATTTTTTATTTCCCCAAGGGTTACAGGAGAAATTGGACCACAAAAGTTGTTGTCCAGTTTCTCCTGAGTACGCTGATGCCCCATGTGTGGGGGTAAACCACTGTTTGGGCACACGTGGGGGCTCAGAAGGGAAGTAGTGACTTTTGAAATGCAGACTTTGATGGAATGGTCTGCGGGCGTCACGTTGCGTTTGCAGAGCCCCTGGTGTGCCTAAACAGTAGAAACCCCCCACAAGTGACCCCATTTTGGAAACTAGACCCCCCAAGGAACTTATCTAGATATGTGGTGAGCACTTTGAACCCCCAAGTGCTTCACAGACGTTTACAACGCAGAGCCGTGAAAATAAAAAATCATTTTTCTTTCCTCAAAAATGATGTTTTAGCAAGCAATTTTTTATTTTCTCAAGGGTAACAGGAGAAATTGGACCCCAGTAATTGTTGCGCAGTTTGTCCTGAGTATGCTGGTACCCCATATGTGGGGGTAAACCACTGTTTGGGCACACGTCGGGGTTCGGAAGTGAGGGAGCACCATTTGAATTTTTGAATACTAATAATAATAATAAGATTGGCTGGAATCAATGGTGGCGCCATGTTGCGTTTGGAGACCCCCTGAAGTGCCTAAACAGTGGAAACCCCTCAATTCTACCTCCAACACACCCCTAACCCTTATCCCAACTGTAGCTGTAACCCTAATCACAACCCTAACCACAACACACCCCTAACCACAACCCTAACCCCAACACACCCCTAACCCTAACCACAACCCTAATTCCAACCCAACTCTAAGGCTATGTGCCAACGTTGCGGATTCGTATGAGATTTTTCAGCATCATTTTTGAAAAATCTGCGGGTAAAAGGCACTGCGTTTTACCTGTGGATTTACCGTGGATTTCCAGTGTTTTTTGTGCGGATTTCACCTGTGGATTCCTATTGAGGAACAGGTGTAAAACGCTGCGGAATCCGCACAAAGAATTGGCATGCTGCGGAAAATACAACGCAGCGTTCCCGCGCGGTATTTTCTGCACCATGGGCACAGCGGATTTGGTTTTCCATATGTTTACATGGTACTGTAAACCTGATGGAACACTGCTGCGGATCCTCAGCCAAATCCGCACCGTGTGCACATAGCCTAATTCTAAAGGTATGTGCACACGCTGCGGAAAACGCTGCGGATCCGCAGCAGTTTCCCATGAGTTTACAGTTCAATGTGAACCTATGGGAACCAAAAATCGCTGTACACATGCTGCGGAAAAACTGCACGGAAACGCAGCGGTTTACATTCCGCAGCATGTCACTTCTTTCTGCGGATTCCGCAGCGGTTTTACAACTGCTCCAATAGAAAATCGCAGTTGTAAAACCGCAGTGAAATGCGCAGAAAAACCGCGGTAAATCCACGATAAATCGGCAGCGGTTTAGCACTGTGGATTTTTCAAATCCGCTGCGGAAAAATCCGCATAGGACCAGAATACGTGTGCACATACCGAAACCCTAACCCTAACCCTACCCCTAACCCTACCCCTAACCCTACCCCTAGCCCTAACCCTACCCCTAGCCCTAACCCTACCCCTAACCCTAACCCTAACCCTACCCCTAACCCTAACCCTACCCCTAACCCTACCCCTAATCCTAACCCTAGTTCTTACCCCAACCTTAGTGAAAAAAAAAAAATTCTTTATTTTTTTTATTGTCCCTATCTATGGGGGTGACAAAGGGGGGGGGGTCATTTACTATTTTTTTTATTTTGATCACTGAGATAGGTTATATCTCAGTGATCAAAATTCACTCTGGAACGAATCTGCCGGCCGGCAGATTCGGCGGGCGCACTGCACATGCGCCCGCCATTTTGGAAGATGGCGGCGCCCAGGAAAGAAGACGGACGGACCTCGGGCGGCCAGGTAAGTATAAGGGGGGGGAGATCAGGGCACGGGGGGGGCGTCGGAGCACGGGGGGGTGGATCGGATCATGGGGCGGGGGTGGATCGGAACACGGGAGGGAGGATTGGAGCACGGGGAAGGATTGGAGCACGGGGTGAGGGATCGCTGTGCGGGGGGGTGGATCGGAGCATGGGGGGGTCGCTGTGTGCGGGGGGGGGGATCGGAGTGCGGGGGGGTTTGATTGGAGCGCGGGGGGTGTGATTGGTGCACGGGGAAGCGGACAGGAGGACGGGGGAGCGGAGCACAGGACGGAGGGGAGCGGACCACAGATCGGGGTGCTGGGGGGGCGATCGGAGGAGTGGGGTGGGTGCACATAAGTGTTTCCAGCCATGGCCGATGATATTGCAGCATCGGCCATGGCTGGATTGTAATATTTCACCAGTTTTTTAGGTGAAATATTACAAATCGCTCTGATTGGCAGTTTCACTTTCAACAGCCAATCAGAGCGATCGTAGCCACGAGGGGGTGAAGCCACCCCCCCCTGGGCTAAACTACCACTCCCCCTGTCCCTGCAGATCGGGTGAAATGGGAGTTAACCCTTTCACCCGGCCTGCAGGGACGCGATCTTTCCGTGACGCATATGCTGCGTCATGGGTCGGAATGGCACCGACTTTCATGACGCAGCGTATGCGTCAAAGGTCGGGAAGGGGCTAATTGGAAATCTGGCCTTCTGATTTGTGACTGAAACACAGTTTTAGCACAAACTATTTGGAGTAGCTAATTGGCCCTCCAGGATGCAATCCAATATTAGTCCTAATGATTTTAAGTGGAAATCTGGCCTTCTGATTTTCCATTGAAACACAGTTTTAGCACAAACGATTTGGAGTTGCTAATTGGGTCTCTTGGCTGCACCACTATATTAGGCCTAACAATTTTTAACTGGAAATCTGGCCTTCTGATTTGCCACTGAAATACAGTTTAGTACAAACTATTTGGAGTAGCTAATTGGGCCTCGTGGCTGTACCACTATATTAGGCCTGATGATTTTTAAGTGGAAATATGGCATTCTGATTTTCCACTGAAACACAGTTTTAGCATAAAGGATTTGGAGTAACTAATTGGGCCTCGTGTCTGCACCACTATATCAAGCCTAACAATACTTATGTGGAAATCTGGACTTCTCATTTGCCAATTAAACACCGTTTCAGCACAAATGATTTATTTGAAGTAACTAATTGGGCCTTGTGGCTGCAACATTATATTAGGCTTAACAGTTTTTAAGTGGAAATCTGGCCTTTTGATTAGCCACTTATACACAGTTTTAGTTCAACTGATTTGGAGTAGCTAATTGGCCTTCTAGGCTTAAACCCAATGTTTGTCCTACCTGCTTGGATCAATGATCACTCAAGATGCATCGATGACACCGGAAGTCAATGGGAAAATAGTTATGTGCAAATGAACAATGAAGTAGCTGGAGAAGGAACATTTCACTTGCGAGGAAGATAAATAAACAAGACAGTAGAAGAATCAACGCCTTTAAAATGTGATGCTGGAGAAGGATGTTATCAATAACACTGTCACTTGATCACTGTGATGGAACACTAAGGGCTGCACCCCATCAATGATCAGTGCTTGGCTGCAGCAGTCTAGTGGCACAATAATGTCACTTGATCATTAGAAGATACTTCACTGCCATGAATGGCAAGAAGAACAAACAAATCATTCTTGGACCAAATCAAGCCAGACATGTCACTCAATGCAAGGATCACCAAGCTACATCTTGCCTATTTTGGCTACATCATGTGAAGAAAGCAATCCATGGAGAAGGACATTATGATTGGAAGAATAGAAGAAACAAGACTAAAAGGAAGGCCAGCAAGGGTTCCTAAGTACTGGATAACTCCTCCTAAATATCTTCACTGCCCATCATAAAAGAAAATCACTGCATATTTACCACCATTACTCTGTCAGTGAAGTATCTTCTAACGATCAAGTGACATTATTGTGTCATTAGACTGCTGCAGCCAAGCACTGATCATTGATGGGGTGCAGCCCTTAATGTTCCATCAGAGTGATCAAGTGACACTGTTATGTCACGTGAATGCTGCAGCCAATTGCGGTCGCTGTTCAGCGGCAACCTTTAGTAGTCCGTCTGAAGCAAAAGATAAAATAGTGAAGACTGCAGCTAATCTAATTTACCGTTTTGCTAACTTAAAGGGGTTGTCCACTACTGGGACAACTCCTTCTCAATCATCATAGTTCCTCTATATGAAATATTAGCAGCCATGCTCACCTCTGGTGTCGGCGCGTGCTCTCCTACGGCTCAAAAGACATAACAATGTCACGCGAGCCCACTGTTATGTCATGTGAGCTGTGCAACCAATTAGTTGCTGCTTTCCTCTCACTTCTTTAGGAAGTAACTGACATCCAGAGGAAGTCAGAGAGCAGCAACACACTCGCACCTCTTTCGGGCATCTTTTTGGCTACAGGGTTTAGATGACATGATAACTAGAGATGAGCGAATATTTCAATATTCGGTTAGGCTACGTTCACATTAGCGTTGCGCCGCTGTTGCGTCGGCGACGCAGCGGCGACGCAGCGGCGACGCGCCCCTATGTTTAACATAGGGGACGCGTGCGTTTTTTGGGTGGCGTTTTTCGCCACGTGCGTCGTTTCCGACGCTAGCGTCGGACGCAAGAAAATGCAACAAGTTGCATTTTCTGTGCGTCCGATTTTTGTCAAAAACGACGCACGCGTCGCAAAACGCGCGCGTTTTTGCGCGCGTTTGCGCGCGTTTTAACATGCGTCGCGCGTTGCGTCGCCGACGCAGGGCGGCGCAACGCTAATGTGAACGTAGCCTTAGGCTCACGATCGACCAAATTGCAATATTCACTGATATAATTGCCGAATATAGCCGAAGATACACTGCTGTATGACAGCGTGGGAAACACTGGCGTAGCGCTTCTGATCGGTGGTGAAATCATTCCCACCGGTCAGAGAGACACGGTTCCCACACTGTCAAAAGACAGCATGAGTGCTCAGCTGTGATCGAAGGTATAAAGTTTACCTCCGGTCACAGGTGTCAGCTGATGGGACTACAGCTCCCATCATCTGACACCTGCTGCCGCTAATAACAGTGGGAGCAGGATTGGCGAATGGGAATATTCATCAGCCACTCCTGCACTGTAAATAAATAATAATAAAATAAAACAGCGTGGGTTCCCCTGTATTTTTGATAAAAGCCAGGCAAGACTCACAGCTGGGGGCTGCAATCCTCAGCTGTCAGCTTCAGCAAGGTTGGCTATCAAGAATATAGGGGTCCCCACACAGTATTTTTTAATTATTTAAATAAATATTTTAAAAAACCGGCATGGGATCCCCCCCGATTTTTGACAACGAGCCTTGCTAAAGCACACAGCTGCGGGCTGGTATTCTAAGGCTGGTAAGGGGCCAAGGATATTGACCCCCAGCCTAAAAATAGCAGCCTGCAGCTGCCTAGAAAAGGCACAGCTATTAGATGCGCCAATTCTGGTGCTTTGCCCGGCTCTTCCCACTTTCCCTGTAGCGGTGGCAAGTGCGGTTCATATTTGTGGGGTTGATGTCACCTTTGTATTGTCAGGTGACATCAAGCCCACGGCTTAGTAATGGAGAATCATCTATAAGACACCTATTCATTACTAATCCTATAGTTGTAATGTAAATAAAGACACAACCAGAATAAAGTGTACATTTGTAATCGTGTGTGTGTTGATGAGTGCAAGTCATTCCTTAAAAACCCATCCCTTGTGTATGACTGTTCGCGTAAGGTGTATGGCTGCTATCTAGCGCCCGGCTGAAGTCACAGCGTTAACACACGAAACAGCGTCTACTGCTGTGACCGCCAGTACGGCGCCACGCGCCATTAGAGCGCTTATTTAGCCCAAGTCTGGTTAGTGACGTTCGCCAGTACGGCACAGCTCGCACTCTCGTGCTCAAAATTATTATTTCAGTTTACCTCTTACACCCAGTAGCGGTGCCGAGCGCAAGTAGTCTAGACGGACTCAAATCCCGAGTCTTGGGACTGAGTTCGGTGACTCCTTTTTTGTTAATTCATAGTTTTGA
This sequence comes from Ranitomeya imitator, assembly GCF_032444005.1. Classification (NCBI taxonomy): domain Eukaryota; kingdom Metazoa; phylum Chordata; class Amphibia; order Anura; family Dendrobatidae; genus Ranitomeya; species Ranitomeya imitator. The sequence goes on from NC_091282.1 coordinate 870,766,556, forward strand.
CGCCTTCAGTGTGAGTGTACAATTTTCATAGTCATGAAAATACAGAAAAATCTTTAAATGAGAAAGTGTCTAAACTTTTGTTCTGTACTGTACATATATATATATATATATATATATATATATATGTGTGTGTGTGTGTGTGTGTGTGTGTGTGTGTGTGTGTGTGTTTGTGTGTGTGTGTCACTGACATCTATATATATTATTATTATTATTTATTATTATAGCGCCATTTATTCCATGGCGCTTTACATGTGAGGAGGGGTATACATAATAAAACAAGTACAATAATCTTGAAAAATACAAGTCACAACTGGTACAGGAGGAGAGAGGACCCTGCCCGCGAGGGCTCACAATCTACAAGGGATGGGTGAGGATACAGTAGGTGAGGGTAGAGCTGGCCGTGCAGCGGTTTGGTCAATCGGTGGTTACTGCAGGTTGTAGGCTTGTCGGAAGAGGTGGGTCTTCAGGTTCTTTTTGAAGGTTTCGATGGTAGGCGAGAGTCTGATATGTTGTGGTAGAGCATTCCAGAGTAGGGGGGATGCACGAGAGAAATCTTGTATGCGATTGTGGGAAGAGGAGATAATAGGGGAGTAGAGAAGGAGATCTTGTGAGGATCGGAGGTTGCGTGCAGGAAAGTACCGGGAGACGAGGTCACAGATGTATGGAGGAGACAGGTTGTGGATGGCTTTATATGTCATGGTTAGGCTTTTGTACTGGAGTCTCTGAGTGATGGGGAGCCAGTGCAGGGATTGACAGAGGGGAGAGGCCGGGGAATAGCGGGGGGACAGGTGGATTAGTCGGGCAGCAGAGTTTAGAATAGATTGGAGGGGTGCAAGAGTGTTAGAGGGGAGGCCACAGAGCAGGAGGTTACAGTAGTCAAGGCGGGAGATGATGAGGGCATGGACTAGGGTTTTTGCAGATTCTTGGTTTAGGAATGTGCGGATCCGTGAAATATTTTTGAGTTGGAGGCGGCAGGAAGTGGAAAGGGTTTGGATATGTGGTTTAAAGGAGAGATCAGTGTCAAGGATTACCCCAAGACAGCGGGCTTGTGGGACTGGGGAGAGTGGGCAGCCGTTTACTGTAATGGATAGGTTCGTTGGGGAGATCGCGTGAGATGGGGGAAAGATGATGAATTCTGTTTTGTCCATGTTAAGTTTTAGAAATCTAGTGGAGAAGAAGGATGAAATAGCAGACAGACATTGAGGGATTCTGGTTAGTAGGGAGGTGATATCTGGTCCAGAGATGTAGATCTGTGTGTCGTCAGCATAGAGATGATACTGAAAGCCGTGAGATTCTATGAGCTGTCCCAGGCCAAAGGTGTAGATGGAGAAGAGCAGGGGTCCTAGAACTGAACCTTGCGGGACTCCGACAGATAGGGGGCGAGGTGAGGAGGTGGTGTGTGAGTGGGAGACGCTGAATGTACGGTCAGTTAGGTATGATGAGATCCAGGATAGGGCCAATTCTGTGATGCCAAGGGATGAGAGGGTCTGCAGCAGCAGGGAATGGTCCACTGTGTCAAAGGCAGAGGACAGGTCCAGGAGGAGGAGGACAGAGTAGTGTCGCTTGCTCTTGGCGGTTAATAGGTCATTGGTGACCTTAGTTAGGGCAGTTTCAGTGGAGTGGTGTGACCGGAAGCCTGATTGAAAGCGGTCGAAGAAGGAGCAGGAAGATAGATGGGAGGACAGTTCAGTATGGACATGTTGTTCCAGTAGTTTTGAGGCAAAGGGGAGAAGTGATATAGGGCGATAGCTAGATACAGAGGATGGGTCAAGAGAGGGCTTTTTGAGGATAGGTGTGATTGTGGCATGTTTAAAGCTTGAGGGGAAAATGCCAGTTGTTAGTGATAGGTTAAAGAGATGGGTTAGGGTTGGGATGAAGACTGTGGTGAGGTTTGGGATGAAGTGGGATGGGAGTGGGTCAAGTGCACAGGTGGTGAGATGCGATCTTGAGAGTAGAGTGGAGAGTCCGTCTTCTGTAATGGTGGAGAAGTTGGTTTTGGAGGTGGAGGGCTGGGTAGTTGGGAGGAAGGGTTCTGGGGGTTGTTTACTAAAATTGTCTCTGATGTTCTCAATTTTCTGCTTGAAAAATGAGGCGAAGTCTTCAGCTGAGATGAGTGGGGAGGGAGGAGGTGCTGGGGGACGGAGGAGAGAGTTGAAGGTGTTGAATAACTGTTTGGGGTTGTGAGACAGGGAGGATATGAGAGATGAGAAGTAGGTTTGTTTTGCTGTGGCGAGCATGGTTTTGAAAGCAGTGAGGGACTGTTTGAATGCGATGAAGTGCTCGATGGAGTGGGATCTTTTCCATCTGCGCTCAGCAGCTCTGGAAGCTCGCCTCAGTTCTTTTGTCATGCTGGTGTGCCAGGGTTGTCTGTTGATTTTGCGAGCTTTGGTATGTGTGAGAGGGGCAAGAGATTCCAAAGCTGCAGCTATTGTGGTGTTATATAGAGTGGCAGCATCATCCGCATTGTGTAGGGAGCTTATGTCTGTGAGAGGGAGGAGGGATTCAGAGAGTGAGTGAAGATCAAGGTGTTTAAGATTTCTGCGAGGGTGTGAGAGTTTGTGGGGTGGGGGTTGTAGACAAGGAGTGGAAAGGGAAGAGAATGTAAGTAGGTTGTGGTCAGAAAGAGGAAGAGGTGAGTTTGAGAGGTTAGATAGGGAGCAGAGGCGGGTGAGAATGAGGTCCAGTGTGTGACCATCTTTGTGGGTGGCTGTAGAAGACCATTGAGTGAGGCCAAAGGAGGAAGTGAGAGATAGAAGTTTAGTGGCAGCTGAGAGGGAAGTGTCAATGGGGATGTTGAAGTCGCCCATGATGATAGTGGGGATGTCAGCGGCGAGGAAGTGGAGTAGCCAGGTGGTGAAGTGGTCGAAGAAGGTGGTGGCTGGCCCTGGGGGACGGTAGATGACAGCCAGTTGGAGGTTGGAGGGGGAGTAGATGCGCACAGAGTGCACCTCAAAGGAAGGGAGGATAACAGAGGGTGGCAGTGGGATTGGGGTGAAGGAGCAGTTATCTGACAGGAGAAAACCAACTCCTCCGCCATGCTTGCTGCTGGGGCGGGGTGTGTGAGAAAGGTGGAAGCCACCGTAAGAGAGTGCCGCAGGGGAGGCTGTGTCAGAAGGGGTGAGCCAGGTTTCAGTGATGCCGAGGAAGGAGAGTTTGTTATTGATAAAGAGGTCATGGATAAATGGAAGTTTATTGCAGACAGAGCGTGCGTTCCATAGTGCTCCAGATAGGGAAATTGGGGGAGAGGGGGCAGGATGAATGGGTATGAGGTTACTGTGGTTGCGAGGACGTGTAGAGGATCATGGCAGGGGATTAGAAATGAGTGTGGGGATGTGATGAGGAGGGCCAGGATTTGGGGATATGTCGCCAGCAATGAGGAGCAGCAGACAGAGCGTTAGAAGGTGTGAGCTGGATAGGTCATGATGTGGCCGTGTGTGCCTGGCGAGAAAGGATTGTATGTGGAGGAATAGTTCTGTGGAGGAGGTGAGATGACTGGGGAGGATGGAGGGAGAAATGACTAGTTCTTTACTGGGTGGAGGGACTACAGGAGATAGGAAGAAATAGAGTAGTATGGGGGTGAATGTGAAAAGAAACCGAAACATTATAGTGGTTTTCTATTCCTTTACCTTCCAGTCAATTCCAGTCCAATTCTAGTCTAATTCATAGCAATTAAAAAACTGCAATTTAAAAATGCAATTTCTAAGATGGTCAGACACGTCTGGTCAGACTCATGGCTATGAATTTATGGGCACCTAAGGGCTCACAGCTGAGAGGGAGGATGTGGGCGTGTGTGTCTAGAGCACATGTTCACAGTTAAGCCAGGTCATAAAGAGGGGGTGGGGTAGATGGCCACTCAGGTATGCAAGCAAGAAGCAAGGGAAGTGAAATACGAATGGATAGAAAACAATGGGTAAGCAAAGCATACCAGGTGGGAATTATATGCAGTTCACATAAACACACATTGCAGGAAAGGCAGAGTAGATGGACAGCAGCATACCAGGTGGGAATTATATGCAGTTCACATAAACACACATTGCAGGAAAGGCAGAGTAGATGGACAGCAGCATACCAGGTGGGAATTATATGCAGTTCACATAAACACACATTGCAGGAAAGGCAGAGTAGATGGACAGCAGCATACCAGGTGGGAATTATATGCAGTTCACATAAACACACATTGCAGGAAAGGCAGAGTAGATGGACAGCAGCATACCAGGTGGGAATTATATGCAGTTCACATAAACACACATTGCAGGAAAGGCAGAGTAGATGGACAGCAGCATACCAGGTGGGAATTATATGCAGTTCACATAAACACACATTGCAGGAAAGGCAGAGTAGATGGACAGCAGCATACCTGTGGGTAGACAAAACAGCTTGATTAGAGGATACAGGTGGTGATGAGGATGATGAAAGTACAGCAGTGATGAATGCTCAAATGCCCCATGGAATTCTAGTCTAATTCATAGCAATTAAAAAACTGCAATTTAAAAATGCAATTTCTAAGATGGTCAGACACGTCTGGTCAGACTCATGGCTATGAATTTATGGGCACCTAAGGGCTCACAGCTGAGAGGGAGGATGTGGGCGTGTGTGTCTAGAGCACATGTTCACAGTTAAGCCAGGTCATAAAGAGGGGGTGGGGTAGATGGCCACTCAGGTATGCAAGCAAGAAGCAAGGGAAGTGAAATACGAATGGATAGAAAACAATGGGTAAGCAAAGCATACCAGGTGGGAATTATATGCAGTTCACATAAACACACATTGCAGGAAAGGCAGAGTAGATGGACAGCAGCATACCAGGTGGGAATTATATGCAGTTCACATAAACACACATTGCAGGAAAGGCAGAGTAGATGGACAGCAGCATACCAGGTGGGAATTATATGCAGTTCACATAAACACACATTGCAGGAAAGGCAGAGTAGATGGACAGCAGCATACCAGGTGGGAATTATATGCAGTTCACATAAACACACATTGCAGGAAAGGCAGAGTAGATGGACAGCAGCATACCAGGTGGGAATTATATGCAGTTCACATAAACACACATTGCAGGAAAGGCAGAGTAGATGGACAGCAGCATACCAGGTGGGAATTATATGCAGTTCACATAAACACACATTGCAGGAAAGGCAGAGTAGATGGACAGCAGCATACCTGTGGGTAGACAAAACAGCTTGATTAGACGATACAGGTGGTGATGAGGATGATGAAAGTACAGCAGTGATGAATGCTCAAATGCCCCATGGAATTCTAGTCTAATTCATAGCAATTAAAAAACTGCAATTTAAAAATGCAATTTCTAAGATGGTCAGACACGTCTGGTCAGACTCATGGCTATGAATTTATGTATATATATATACAGTTAGGGCCAGAAATATTTGGACAGTGACACAAGTTTTGTTATTTTAGCTGTTTACAAAAACATGTTCAGAAATACAATTATATATATAATATGGGCTGAAAGTGCACACTCCCAGCTGCAATATGATAGTTTCCACATCCAAATCGGAGAAAGGGTTTAGGAATCATAGCTCTGTAATGCATAGCGTCCTCTTTTTCAAGGGACCAAAAGTAATTGGACAATGGACTTTAAGGGCTGCAATTAACTCTGAAGGCGTCTCCCTCGTTAACCTGTAATCAGTGAAGTAGTTAAAAGGTCAGGGGTGGATTCCAGGTGTGTGGTTTTGCATTTGGAAGCTGTTGCTGTGAGCAGACAACATGCGGTCAAAGGAACTCTCAATTGAGGTGAAGCAGAACATCCTGAGGCTGAAAAAAAGAAAAAATCCATCAGAGAGATAGCAGACATGCTTGGAGTAGCAAAATCAACAGTTGGGTACATTCTGAGAAAAAAGGAATTGACTGGTGAGCTTGGGAACTCAAAAAGGCCTGGGCGTCCACGGATGACAACAGTGGTGGATGATCGCCGCATACTTAATTTGGTGAAGAAGAACCCGTTCACAACATCAACTGAAGTCCAGAACACTCTCAGTGAAGTAGGTGTATCTGTCTCTAAGTCAACAGTAAAGAGAAGACTCCATGACAGTAAATACAAAGGGTTCACATCTAGATGCAAACCATTCATCAATACCAAAAATAGACAGGCCAGAGTTAAATTTGCAGAAAAACACCTCAAGAAGCCAGCTCAGTTCTGGAAAAGTATTCTATGGACAGATGAGACAAAGATCAACCTGTACCAGAATGATGGGAAGAAAAAAGTTTGGAGAAGAAAGGGAACGGCACATGATCCAAGGCACACCACATCCTCTGTAAAACATGGTGGAGGCAACGTGATGGCATGGGCATGCATGGCTTTCAATGGCACTGGGTCACTTGTGTTTATTGATGACATAAGAGCAGACAAGAGTAGCCGGATGAATTCTGAAGTGTACCGGGATATACTTTCAGCCCAGATTCAGCCAAATGCTGCAAAGTTGATTGGATGGCGCTTCATAGTACAGATGGACAATGACCCCAAGCATACAGCCAAAGCTACCCAGGAGTTCATGAGTGCCAAAAAGTGGAACATTCTGCAATGGCCAAGTCAATCTCCAGATCTAAACCCAATTGAGCATGCATTTCACTTGCTCAAATCCAGACTTAAGACGGAAAGACCCACAAACAAGCAAGACCTGAAGGCTGCGGCTGTAAAGGCCTGGCAAAGCATTAAGAAGGAGGAAACCCAGCGTTTGGTGATGTCCATGGGTTCCAGACTTAAGGCAGTGATTGCCTCCAAAGGATTTGCAACAAAATATTGAAAATAAAAATATTTTGTTTGGGTTATGTTTATTTGTCCAATTACTTTTGACCTCCTAAAATGTGGAGTGTTTGTAAAGAAATGTGTACAATTCCTACATTTTCTATCAGATATTTTTGCTCAACCCTTCAAATTAAACGTTACAATCTGCACTTGAATTCTGTTGTAGAGGTTTCATTTCAAATCCAATGTGGTGGCATGCAGAGCCCAACTCGCGAAAATTGTGTCACTGTCCAAATATTTCTGGCCCTAACTGTATATATATATATATGTATTCTATGTGTATACTGTATATCTATTTAATCTATTCTATTTTAACCTGTCACTCTGTGATTTTACTGATCATGGCACATGAATTGCCGGTTTTTATTTTATCTTTTACCGAATGTTACCGACTTTTTCCGATTTTAAGAAAAATGCTCGTGTTACCGATCACGAATCTGAATGTACCATATTCGTGCCAAATTTTTGTTTGGCGCTCGTTTTCCGATCATATTTGCTCATTTCTAATAATAACATCACATGATTCCCCAGGGAGCAAATGCCAACATTGCTTGAATGGAACCAGTGCCAGAGGTGAGTATAGCTGTTATTACTTTTCATGGGGAAACTAGAGTGATTTATAATAGAATTACTTTTGAGACAACCTGCCATCAGTATTTTATACTACAAACTAATGGCATGTATGTAAACGTGTTTTAATGATTATTAAATCTTTACTTGTAGCATATTTTTTATGTTTTAGAGAAATGTATAGTTGAAATTGTATACTAATGAGTTGCAAATGCAGTGGGTGGGCAGTCACATTCAGCTGTCCTGCTTCTCTGCCTTTTCCTCACCCACTTCTTGCCTCCTATCTCTGACTTCGGGTAAATAAGGTCAGGTCAGATGAGAGTTATGGCGCAGTAATGATAAAAGGCCCAGCAGGGCAATGAAGGGGATGAGTTGGCACGCAAACCTGTAGCAGGATGAATGTGTGCTACAGCTAGTTGACTTAAAGTCACCATTATGAGAGACCAGTTATTTTTGTTAAAAAAGGAATCAAGAGACTAGATTAAAGTAAATGAGTCTGGAAACCTGATCTGAGTAAAAGAATAGAGTGGCCAAACTGTAGGGAAAACTCAAGACCAAAGTGAGTGAAGAGCCGAGAGAGCTAAGCCAAGTTAGCAGAGTCAAAGCCGAGAGAGAGAACAAGGCCGCAGCAGAAGGACAATCGTGCAAACCATCGCTTCTAGTGCAGATGTACAGTACAAAGACTTGTGGCCTAATGGGTAGAATTGTCGACTACCGTAAGGGCCAGTGTGACATTGTGTGTTGCCTAGGAAGTAACAAGGGTGACAAGCCTAGGAGTGACAGTGAGGTCCCTTTGGTTGGGATATTAGGACTAAGACATAACTGACAATAGCAGTTATTTAGTGGCAATAATAGTGAGCAATGCTAGCACAAAAACAGGATTCAAAGATCCTCCATAAATTCAGAAAAATAGCAAAAAGGGCAGGAGATGCTTACCTGCCTAGGCCTCCAAACAAATGCACTCAGGATGCAGTGGACCCATATGGTAAAGATGACAACACAGGTGCAGAAATACCGATGAGGCAGCCACTCACAACCTACCAAATTAATGGAGGGGGTGGCTGCTTGGCATATAACTGCACATTAGAGACTTGCATGTGGCGCTGTTCACACAATGGGAATGCACAGCGTCCAGGTTATAAGCCTATTAGTGAAGCCCTTCTATTAGCTCAGGCGGTCTGCCCAGCGCTATCCCATGTGAACAGACACCACAGTTTACAAGACAGAATGGGCCCAACTGCACCCCGAAAAAATGCAAAAAACACATATCTAAAAAAATATGTGAGGTATTAGTTTATATTCTGGTCAAAATATGTAAGTTGATGGTTCAAGTACCACTGTCTCTTCATTGTCTGTGCTGTTGCATCTGCATACCTGTTAACACACATATCAAATTACCAGTACGGTACCCGAACCATTCATTTGTGAACTATAAATAAATACATTAAATAATGACATGGGGTTTCTTCTATTTTTGGTAACCAGCACAGGCAAAATCATCAGCTGTCAGCTTTATCATGGTTGGTTATCAAGAATAGAGGGGTCCCACGTTGTTTTTTTAAAATTATTTTTGACAACCAGCCAAGTGAAAGTAACAGCTGAGGCTGCACCCAGCCTAAAAATAGCAGCCTGCAGCCACCCCAGAAAAGACGCATCTATTAGACTGGACTATTCCCACTTCCACTGCGGTGGTGGCAAATGAAATAATAGTTGTGGGGTTGTTGTCACTGTCAGCTGTTTTATAGCTGACATCAAGCCCACAGGTACGTAATGGTCTATAAGATGCCCCCATTACTAACCCCATAGTAAGACTGTAAAAAATACTGAGCCAGAATAAAGTCCTTTAATTTAAATGAATACACTGATACCTTTATTTGAAATGAAAATAAAAGAGCAAAGTTCACTCACCTTACACCTAATCCACTGATGCCCATATCACCTGTAAAAGACAGAAAACAATAAACAACCATAATACTCAATAGTGATGCGCGAATATACTCGTTACTCGAGATTTCTCGAGTACGCTCTGGTGTCCTCTGAGTATTTTTTAGTGCTCGGAGGTTTCGTTTTTCTTGCCGCAGATGAATGATTTAGATCTGTTAGCCAGCATAAGTACATGTGGGGGTTGCCTGGTGGCTAGGGAACCCCCACATGTACTTATGCTGGCTGACAGATGTAAATCATTCAGCTGCGGCAAGAAAAACTAAATCTCTGAGCACTAAAAAATAATCGGAGGACACCCGAGTGCGCTCAAGAAATCTCGAGTAACGACTATATTCGCTCATCACTAATACTCACCTTATCCCTAATCCACTGATGCCCATGCTCCATGGAAAAAGCAAAAAATAATAAACACTCATATCCCTCACTTGTCGATGTGAAGATAATCCATACTGTCCCACGGCGATCCAGATGATTTGAATAGCGGTCACAACAATGGTGCAACTGCTATCCCCACCAGCCGTCTCACACTGACAGGCGCGTAAATACTCCTGCAGTGTGTAAGCGCTGAGCTGCTGTGAGAAAGTTCACCGCAGTTGTGTTCACCTGCCCTTACAAAAACAGAGAAATCATTAAGAAATGAATGGAGCTGCAATATAAGACACAAACCAAATCACAAAACTGAAAAAAGTTTACAAAATGTAAATAATTTAAAAATAAATAGATCAATATAAAAATAAAATGAAATTAAAATTCTTAACAAGAAAACAAAACATTTTGAATGTATAGGTTCAATGACAGATGTAATAGATCATAATATTAAATATGGATTGAAGGTAAGCTATGAAGGTAGACATACTATGACCATAAAGACTCCAACAAGCTGCCAAATTTGAGAATTCCTTGTTAGTCATCATTATCAGCAAGCTGCAATTACATTAATAGTTGTGGAGGCACATTGACGGTGACACAAAGGGTAATGACTGAAATAAACTGACTTCCATGTGCATTTACTGTGGAGAATAACTGCATGTGGCAGAAAGCCAATAAATGAACATGGCCCTCATGGCTCTGATCAATGAACTTCTGTTTTTTTTCTTTACAGCAGTACACGGAGTTTAATGAAAAATCAATAGTTCTCTGTAATTCAAACTTACAGTCAGCAAGTTGAACAAGCTACTATTTCTTTCTCCATTAGAAAGTAGGAAGGTACAATTTAGCTGTAAAAGAAACACAGAAGGGAAATGCTAAAGATTTGTGGTGAAACTGTCTATTATTAACTGTCAGCTGAATTCAGACCTCCATACATCACATCTGCGATGCAATGTGCGATGCAATGACTGGTCGCGGGTCTCATGTCTCCTGACCTGAACTCGACAGCAGGCCTAAATCGGTCCCTCACCCACCTCTTAATTTGAACTTAAATTCAAAGTTGTAAATGCTGGCCCAGGTCCTGGCTCATAAACAGCCCATGCCTGACTGCTGCTGTGCCATTAAAAAATGTCTACTGTGGGTCAATTGAAGCCACTTTTTCTGGTGTCTGACAATAATTATTGGAAATGTTTAGACTCCAAGTTCGGTCTCCTTCATGTGTGTTGCCTGAATTTGGCAGGGCTCTCAGAGCACCAGGCCTACACCTGTCACTCATCCACCTGTTACTGATCAATGTTTATGATAGAAATGCTGGTCAAAGCCCTGTTCCATGCATTCATGCTGCACAATTATAGTATTTGTACTCTGGGTCAGTTGGGCAGTTGGAGAGTTGTGACAAGTCAGGAATCAAGGGCAATTTGGGCTGCCACCTCTGAGGACTGTACTGTATGTGATGTTAAGGTGGAGGAAGAGTAGGAGAGGCCACTTGATGCAATGCTTGCCATCCACTCGAGCACATGCTCTCTCTGGCTGTCATCTACAAGGCATTACGATGTGCGACTGCCAAAAAATTGTAGTTGAGTAGCCCATTTAGTAACAGAAGTTGTCAGTTGTCTTTGGATAAGACGATCTGGTGTTTGTTCACTAGAGAACAGCGGTACACCTTGTTGATGAGGGCCAGAAAGAGCATGTGCTTGAGTGGATGCAAGCACAGCTTCGAGTGGCCTCTCCTCCTCTTCCTCTTCCTCCACTGAAACATGACACACAGTATAGTCCTAAGAGGTGGCACCCCAATTACTCTTGCTTCCCCCGCATCACAACTCTCCAACCGCAAAACTGACGGTAGGGAAGCACAGATGGGTGAGTTTGCAAAGCTGTTCAAACATTCTATGCCATGGGCATCAGAAGTGTACTCCAAAGATTCACAGACTCAAGAGGAGGAAATCATCGGCACTAATGCCCCACATTTTTCTAGCTTGGATCAGGGGCAGGACGAAGTAGAGTCTGAGCAGCATCCTGACCCTCGTCACCAGAAGTTTACCACCAGGGGCAGAGGTGATCCAGATGAGACTCAGATATCTGAGGCTCACGTGGACTGTACTGTGCTGTCAGGACAGGAAAAGGAGGAGGATGATTGTCAGGGCGAGGAATGGGATAACACAGGATGATGATGAGGTTGTAGATCCCATTTGGTTTGAACCGAGAGGCATGCAGGTGAGCTGGTCATCTGAGGAGGTGGAGGAGGAGGAAGATGAGGAGGTTACGTTGTGTCCTATGGCGCAGATATAGAGTGATGCAACCACGATGAGCACTACATCCTCAGCCATAACTGTGACTGTGGCCATGAAGCGTTTGCGGGTCTGCAGTTTGTAGGGGCGGCATGGATTGCCTAGCTTGGGCCTTTTTTGACACCGCAAAGGATGAGCCAACTCACGTTATCTGCCAACTTTGCAAGAAAAAACTTAGTAGATGTAAAAAGTGCAATAATTTGACTACTACATGTATGAACCTCTACAAGTGCAATCAACATGCATTACTCTGACAATCTCACTGCAATAAAATGTGGACCAGCGGACCTCAACAACCATAAGCCATCCCATCAACCACATCTGCTGCTTCTTCCTCCTCATCTATTACCGTGCCAAGTATTTTCACACAGTTCTCTGACTGCAGAACCTCCACTTCTTTTCCCACTCCTGTCAGGCTGAGTGACAGCATGTCTGCTGTAACGGAAGAGAGCATGCCTGCTGGTTTTGACTGATCTCAGAGAACGAGCACACCACAACTTTATCAATCCACCATAACATCTTCGCCTGCACCTTACTGATGGTCAACAGTTTGTTTGTTTCACCGTACTCTGCCCTCTCTCAGCGCTGCAGTTGTGGTCACGTAAAATATTGTTTCTTCCTACACATGACAAAGCTAAGACGTTGAACTACACAATCTCCAATCTGTTGGCCACAGAAATGCTGCCTTTCTGCCTGATAGATACAGACAGTTTACGAAAACTGATGCCGACGCAGTCTCCCAGTTGCCCAGCCACCATTATTTCTCTAAGTAAGCTGTGTCTGCTCTACACCAGCATTTCACAGACATTGCCCGTTCTGTGACTAAATCTATGTCTGCCAGGGTGCATTTGACCACAGACACTTGGACAAATAAGCATGGCCAAGGGTGTTACATCTTGCTGACTGGGCACTAGGCGGCTCTGGTGTCTGTGGGGGCAGGTGTGGAAGGGGCTGCTCCACAAGTCTTTAAATCTCCAAGGCTGGCAGGACAAACGTCTGTATTTCACACTTCCTCTACTGCTTCTGCATCCTCCTCTATCTCTTCTAGGGCCTCCGTCTGCACCCTCAACCTCTGCCTTAATGAGACACACGTTCCAACAGTGCAAATCAAATACCCACAACCTCCGCACTGCGCAACCAGGGCTCACTGCAATCAGGCAGTGTTAAAATTATTATACTTTGGAGATTGCAGTCATACAGCTATTTCTGGGACAATATCCTCAGAAATAAGAATACAGAAAATAAATGGAAAATGTTTAAGAACATCCTAAATAGGCACTGTAAGCGGTTTATACCTTGTGGGAATAAAAGGACTAGAAATAGGAAAAACCCAATGTGGCTAAACAAAGAAGTAAGACAGGCAATTAACAGTAAAAAGAAAGCATTTGCACTACTAAAGCAGGATGGCACCATTGAAGCTCTAAAAAACTATAGGGAGAAAAATACTTTATCTAAAAAACTAATTAAAGCTGCCAAAAAGGAAACAGAGAAGCACATTGCTAAGGAGAGTAAAACTAATCCCAAACTGTTCTTCAACTATATCAATAGTAAAAGAATAAAAACTGAAAATGTAGGCCCCTTAAAAAATAGTGAGGAAAGAATGGTTGTAGATGACGAGGAAAAAGCTAACATATTAAACACCTTCTTCTCCACGGTATTCACGGTGGAAAATGAAATGCTAGGTGAAATCCCAAGAAACAATGAAAACCCTATATTAAGGGTCACAAATCTAACCCAAGAAGAGGTGCGAAACCGGCTAAATAAGATTAAAATAGATAAATCTCCGGGTCCGGATGGCATACACCCACGAGTACTAAGAGAACTAAGTAATGTAATAGATAAACCATTATTTCTTATTTTTAGGGACTCTATAGTGACGGGGTCTGTTCCGCAGGACTGGCGCATAGCAAATGTGGTGCCAATATTCAAAAAGGGCTCTAAAAGTGAACCTGGAAATTATAGGCCAGTAAGTCTAACCTCTATTGTTGGTAAAATATTTGAAGGGTTTCTGAAGGATGTTATTCTGGATTATCTCAATGAGAATAACTGTTTAACTCCATATCAGCATGGGTTTATGAGAAATCGCTCCTGTCAAACCAATCTAATCAGTTTTTATGAAGAGGTAAGCTATAGGCTGGACCACGGCGAGTCATTGGACGTGGTATATCTCGATTTTTCCAAAGCGTTTGATACCGTGCCGCACAAGAGGTTAGTACACAAAATGAGAATGCTTGGTCTGGGGGAAAATGTGTGTAAATGGGTTAGTAACTGGCTTAGTGATAGAAAGCAGAGGGTGGTTGTAAATGGTATAGTCTCTAACTGGGTCACTGTGACCAGTGGGGTACCGCAGGGGTCGGTATTGGGACCTGTTCTCTTCAACATATTCATTAATGATCTGGTAAAAGGTTTACACAGTAAAATATCGATATTTGCAGATGATACAAAACTATGTAAAGCAGTTAATACAAGAGAAGATAGTATTCTGCTACAGATGGATCTGGATAAGTTGGAAACTTGGGCTGAAAGGTGGCAGATGAGGTTTAACAATGATAAATGTAAGGTTATACACATGGGAAGAAGGAATTAATATCACCATTACACACTGAATGGGAAACCACTGGGTAAATCTGACAGGGAGAAGGACTTGGGGATCCTAGTTAATGATAAACTTACCTGGAGCAGCCAGTGCCAGGCAACAGCTGCCAAGGCAAACAGGATCATGGGGTGCATTAAGAGAGGTCTGGATACACATGATGAGAGCATTATACTGCCTCTGTACAAATCCCTAGTTAGACCGCACATGGAGTACTGTGTCCAGTTTTGGGCACCGGTGCTCAGGAAGGATATAATGGAACTAGAGAGAGTACAAAGGAGGGCAACAAAATTAATAAAGGGGATGGGAGAACTACAATACCCAGATAGATTAGCGAAATTAGGATTATTTAGTCTAGAAATAAGACGACTGAGGGGCGATCTGATAACCATGTATAAGTATATAAGGGGACAATACAAATATCTCGCTGAGGATCTGTTTATACCAAGGAAGGTGACGGGCACAAGAGGGCATTCTTTGCGTCTGGAGGAGAGAAGGTTTTTCCACCAACATAGAAGAGGATTCTTTACTGTTAGGGCGGTAAGAATCTGGAATTGCTTGCCTGAGGAGGTGGTGATGGCGAACTCAGTCGAGGGGTTCAAGAGAGGCCTGGATGTCTTCCTGGAGCAGAACAATATTGTATCATACAATTATTAGGTTCTGTAGAAGGACGTAGATCTGGGGATTTATTATGATGGAATATAGGCTGAACTGGATGGACAAATGTCTTTTTTCGGCCTTACTAACTATGTTACTATGTTACTATGTTACTATACAGCTGAAGAGTTGTGGACAACTCTCCAGGCCGAGTTTGAGCAATGGACGTCTCCACTGAACCAGGGAATGCCGTGTGCACTAACAGTGCGAACCTGGTTGCAGCCCTTAGGCCAAGGCAAGCTCACACACATGCCTTGCGTGGCTCATGTCCTCAACCTGGTGGTACAGTGATTTCTCCACCACTATCCTGGCCTGGGTGCGCTGCTGCAGAATGTATAGAAGCTGTGTGCTCACTTTCACCCTTCGCAACCCTCAGGTCATCAACTTGCATCAATACAGAGGTCTTTGTCCATGCCAGTTAGCAGGTTGATATGCGATGTGCCACCATGGTGGAATTCCACTCTGCACATGTTGCAGCAACCTTGCAAGCAGCAATGAGCCCTCATGCAGAATATCATGTCTTATTGCCTGGGCCAATGCAGTTTGGATGTTGCGCATATCACGTTTATGGAGTGTGCACAGATTACAGACCTCTGCACAATTCTACACAGTTTCGAAATGGCTACTAAGATGGTTAGTGCTGATGATGCCATCATCAGCATCACTATTCTGATTATCAACATGCTGGAGCAGACTTTGAAAAGCCTGTGGAAGGAGATGGTGGTCCCAGAAGAAAAGACAGAGGAGGATGCAGAAGAGATAACATTGGTTCAAAGTTCCAGACTGTTGTCACAAAGGCGGGTGCCAAGGGAGGGTGAATTACTGTGATCAAGGGGGGCTGGTGATACAGACAAGCTGTTGGTGAAGGTTCAAGAGCTGAGGAACAAAGGGAGGAGGAAGAGGTGATGGGGATCAACTGTGAGGAGATGAAGAGGATAATTATCCCTTCTCTTTTGTACGTGGTTAGCGGGAGGGGATGGATGAAACAAGCATCAGTGTTGAGCAGCCACCAACACAGCATGGGCTTGGACCTCATGGAAGAGCCCGACATATGAGTGCCTTCTTGCTGCACTATCTGCAACATGATCCCCGAAAAGTTATGATTTAAAATAGTGCTGACTACTGGAATGCCACTATGTTAGAGCCACGTTATAAGACAAAATTTTGCCAGATGCTTTCCGCCCTGGAAAGGGACCAGCAAATTCTGGATTATCGAAACAAGCTTTTACACAATTTTAAGAGAGGTTTTCACCAAGACAGTAGTGAGGCACAAAGTGTGCATCGCAGCTCTAGACTTCTAACCTCCGGCACGTCAATTCATCAATGCCAAAACATTAGCAGCAGCAGCAGTAGTTTAAATGGCAGAAACAATTTCTGTGAGCCCTTTGACACATTTTTTAGACCAGCTTGTGAACCAGCACAACAAAGTCCAAGTGGTTACATGTGGTGAAAGAATGGAGAGGATGGTATAGGAGTATCTAGAACTCAATATCAATACCATCAGGAAGGGTTTGGACCCTTTTACAATCTGGTCTTCAGAAATGGATGAGTCGCCTGAGCTCGCTTTTCATGCCTTGGAGATTTTATTATGCCCGGCAGAAAGCGTTCTCTTGGAACGTGTATTCAGCATTGCTGGTGGTGTCCTGAAAAATAAGCGTAGCCGGCTGTCCCCTGAAAGTGTAGACTGCATAACTTTCATCAAGATGAATAAGTCATGATTCTCCAAGGATTACTGCACCCCAATCGCAGACTGTACAGAATAGGAGATGTTTTAAATTTTAGTGTGCTGCATTGATGTTGCGAAATTGCAGCCTGTGATCACTTTAGTGGGGCTTCTGTGCCTACTATTGCTGCTGTTACAGACGTTAACACTAATTTTGTGGAAATGTGCACACTCTTAGTTCGGTCTCCATCTGCTTGGTAAGCTGTAGTGGAATAGATGTCGCTCCTCATTAAACTACTTCTACCCTGGTGAAATTGATGCAATTTTTTTGGTGTCTGCCACTAACTTTTGGAAATGTGGAGACTCATGATTGGGTCTTCATATGCTGGATTGGCTGTATGGGAAGGGATGTCACTCCCCATTATACTATTTCTACTCTTGTGAAATTGATGCAACTTTGGTGGTGTCTGCCCTTAATTTTTTTAAATTTAATGACTGTTAAATGGGTCTCCATCTGCTGGGTTGGCTTTAGTGGAAGAAGTGTCAGTCCATATTATACTATTTCTACTCTGGTGAAATTCATGCCACTTTGGTGGTGTCTGCCACTAATTTTTGGAAATGTGGAAACTCATGATTTGGTCTCCATCTGCTGAGTTGGCTGTAGTGGAAGAGATGTCACTCCCCATTATACTATTTCTACTCTTGCAAAATTGTTGCCACTTTGGTGGTGTCTGCCACTAATTTTTGGAAATGTGGAGACTCATGATTGGGTCTCCATCTGCTGGGATGGCTGTAGTGGAAGAGGTGTGGGTCCCTATTATACTATTTCTACTCTTGTGAAATTCATGCCACTTTTTTATGTCTGCCACTAATTGATGGAAATGTGAACACTCCTGGTTGGGTCTACATCTGCTGGGTTTGTTGTAGTGGAAGTGATGTCACTCTCAATTATACTTTTTCTATTCTGATGAAATTGATACCATTTTCATGTGTCTACCATTAATTTTAGGAAATTTGTAGACTTATGATTGGGTCTCTATCGGCTGGGTTGGCTGTAGTGGAAGAGGTGTCTGTCCCTATTATACTATTTCTACTCTCGTGAAATTGATGCCACTTTGGCTGTGTCTGCCCCTAATTATTGTAAAGTTGAATACTCCTGATTGGGTTTCCATCTGCTGGGTTGGTTGTAGTTTAAGGCCGGGATCACACATGTGAGAAATACGTCCGAGTCTCGCATGGTAATCCCCGGCCCTGCACCCGACACTCAGGAGTGGAGCATGCAGCTCTATGTATTGCTATGCGGCCGAACGCTCCACTCCGGAGTGCAGGCGGCAGGGCCGGGGATTACCATGCGAGACTCGGACGTATTTTTCCCATGTGTGATCCCGGCCTAAGACGTGTCAGTCCCTATTATACTATTTCTACTCTCGTGAAATTGATGATACTTTGGTAGTGTCAGTCCCTAATTTTTGAAAATGTGGAGAGTCCTGATTGGGTCTCTCCATCTGCTAGGTTGACTGTAGTGGAAGAAATATCGCTCCCCATTATACTATTTCTACTCTCGTAAAATTGATGCCACTTCGGTGGTGTCAGGCCCTAATTTTTTCAAATTTGAAGACTCCAAATTGGGTCTGCATCTGCTGGGTGGGCTGTAGTGGAAAAAATATTGTTCTCCATTATACTATTTCTACTATGGTGAAATTGATGCCACTTTGGTGGTGTCTGCCTCTAATTACTTTAAATTAGAAGACTCCTGATTGGGTCTCCAACTGCTGGGTTGACTGTAATGGAAGATGTGTCGGTCCCTATTATACTATTTCTACTGTTGTGACATTGATTTTACTTTGGTGGTGTCTGCCCCTAATTACCGTATATATTCGAGTATAAGCCGACCCGAGTATAAGCCGACCCCCCTAATTTTGCCACAAAAAACTGGGAAAACTTATTGACTCGTATAAGCCTAGGGTGGAAATGCAGCATTTACCGGTGAATTTCAAAAATAAAAATAGATCTTTATTGCCCCATAGCTGTGCCATATAGTGCTCTGCACCGTTCATATTTCCCCATAGCTCTGCCATATAGTGCTCTGCACCGTTCATATTTCCCCATAGCTCTGCCATATAGTGCTCTGCACTGTTCATATTGCCCCATATCTGCCCCATATAGTGCTCTGCACCGTTCATATTGCCCCATATCTGCCCCATATAGTGCTCTGCACTGTTCATATTGCCCCATATCTGCCCCATATAGTGCTCTGCACCGTTCATATTGTCCCATATCTGCCCCATATAGTGCTCTGCACCATTCATATTGCCCCATATCTGCCCCATATAGTGCTCTGCACTGTTCATATTGCCCCATATGTGCCCCATATAGTACTCTGCACTGTTCATATTGCCCTATATCGTGCTCTGCACTGTTCATATTGCCCCATATCTGCCCCATATAGTGCTCTGCACCGTTCATATTGCCCCATATCTGCCCCATATAGTGCTCTGCACTGTTCATATTGCCCCATATCTGCCCCATATAGTGCTCTGCACTGTTCATATTGCCCCATATCTGCCCCATATAGTGCTCTGCACCGTTCATATTGCCCCATATCTGCCCCATATAGTGCTCTGCACTGTTCATATTGCCCCATATCTGCCCCATATAGTGCTCTGCACCGTTCATATTGCCCCATATAGTGCTCTGCACTGTTCATATTGCCCCATATCTGCCCCATATAGTGCTCTGCACCGTTCATATTGCTCCATATCTGCCCCATATAGTGCTCTGCACCGTTCATACTGCCCCATAGATGCTCGGTATAAATCTGTGCCGCCGCTGCTGTTGCTGCAATAAAAAAAAAAAAAAGCCATACTCACCTTTCTTGATTGCAGCTCCCAGCGTCCGGTCCCGGCGTCTCTCTGCTCTGACTGATCAGGCAGAGGGCGCCGCGCACACTATATGCGTCATCGCGCCCTCTGACCTGAACAGTCAGAGCGCAGATAGACGCCGGGAAGACAGAGCGGCGCCCGGCGGCTGGAACGCGGACAGGTGAATATTACATACTTACCTGGTCCTGACGTCCGGCTCCCCCTGCCGTCCCACGGTCTTCTGTGCCGCAGCCTCTTCCTCTATCAGCGGTCACCGTTACCGCTGATTAGAGAAATGAATAGGCGGCTCCACCCCTATGGGAGGTGGAGCTGCTTATTCATTTCTCTAATGAGCGGTCCCACGTGACCGCTGAAGAAGGGAAGAAGCTGCAGCACAGAAGACCGTGGGACGGCAGGGGGAGCGTCAGGATCGCTGGGACTAGGTAAGTATGCCTCAGCGCCCTCTCCCCCTCACCCGCCGACCCCACCGCTACCGTGAGTCGAGTATAAGCCGAGAGGGGCACTTTCAGCCCAAAAATTTGGGCTGAAAATCTCGGCTTATACTCGAGTATATACGGTACTTTAAATTCGAAGACTCCTGATTGGGTCTTCATCTGCTGGGTTGGCTGTAATGGAGGAGATGTTGCTCCCCATTATACTACTTCTACTCTTGTAAAATTGATGCCACTTTGGTGGTGTCTGCCACTAATTGTTGGAACTGTGTAGAGCCCTGATTGGTCTCTCAAGCTGCTGGGTTGGCTGTAGAGGAAGAGATGTCACTTCCCATTATACTATATCTACTCTGGTGAAATTGATGCCACAATTTTGGTGTCTGCACTAATTGTTGGAAATGTGAACACTCCTGGTTGAGTCTACATCTGCTGGGTTGGCTGTGGTGGAAGAGATATTGCTCCCCATTATACTATTTCTACTCTGGTGAAATTGATGTCACTTTGGTGATTTCTGCCCCAAATAATTTTAAATTTGAAGACTCCCGATTGGGTCTCCATCTGCAGGCTTGGCTGTAGGGGAAGACGTGTCGGTCCCTATTATACTATATCTACTCCTGTGAAATTGATGCCACTTTGTTGGTGTCAGCCACTAATAGTTGGAAAAGTGAACACTCCTGGTTGGGTCTACATATGCTGGGTTGGCTGTAGTGGAAGAGATGTTGCTCCCCATTATACTATTTCTACTCTGGTGAAATTGATGCCGCTTTGTTTTTTCTGCCACTAATTGTTGGAAATGTGAACACTCCTGGTTGGGTCTACATATGCTGGGTTGGCTGTAGTGGAAGAGAAAACTTGTTGTAAGAACAGCGAGCACTCACCATCTTCTTTTGTCCAAACTTTATTATGGCATATTAACAATAACAGGTACGATCAGGGAAGAATGTGCTGACACAAGATGACGGCCGTTTCGCGCTCCTGCACGTCCACGGGTCCACTGTCTATTGTTAATATGCCATAATAAAGTTTGGACAAAAGAAGATGGTGAGTGCTCGCTGTTCTTACAACAAGTTTTCATGCACGTTTGGAGTTTTTCCAGGCTGGAGCACCGCTTTTCAGATAAGGGCTAGATTGCGCTAAAAGACATTAAGCGAGCTGGTGCAGATGATTCAACCAGCTGTTGGTGCTCCTTTTTTTTTTTTTTTTTTTAGATTTGTAGTGGAAGAGATGTTGCTCCCCATTATACTATTTCTATTCTGGTGAAATTGATGCCACTTTGGTGATTTTTGCCCCCAATTATTTTAAATTTGAAGACTTCTGATTAGGTCTCCATCTGCTAGGTTGCCTGTAGTGGATAACGTGGCAGTCCCTATTATACAATTTTTTAAATTGATGCCACTTTGTTTGTGTATGTCACAAATTTTTGGAAATGTGTACATTCCTAGTTGGGTCTCCAATGGCTGTAGTGGAATAGGTGTCGGTCCCCATTATGCTACTTCTACTCTATTGAAATTGATGCCGCTTTGGTGGTGTCTACCACTAATTTATGGAAATGTTATAGACTCCTGGTTGGGTTTCCTTCATGTGTGTTGCTTGTAGCAGTAGAAATACATACCATGAGATACGGCCTTCCCAAAACCCTGTCTGATGACAAATGCACACTTAGCAGGATGCAGCAGGCCTCCACTGATAAAGGCTAGGGGCGGCACAAGTGCAAACTACTTGAAAAAAACACCAAAAAAGGACACATTCAAGAAAAAACACCAAAAAACAGGCAAAGATGCTTACCTGTCTAAATAGGCCTCAATACAAATGCACAAGCAGGGTGCAGCGGACCCAAACAAAATAGCAAGCGCACAGGAGCAATACCTAATGAAACAGCCAGCCTTCAATAAGGGTTTGGCCGTGTGGTACACCAATGCACTAAGATAAAATACTCTGTATGTGGCGTGTTCACACAAGGAATACAAAGCGTCTGGCCACAGCCTATTAATGACGCCATATGGCGGGCTGCCCAGTGCTAAAATGCATCCCGTGCGAACAGAGGCCACAGTGTACAGAACAATTTGGGCCCAGCTGCACCCTGCAAAAAATATACGTGCAAAAAAAACATATAAATATATGTAAGGTATTAGTTGATTTTAGGGCCATAATATGGAAGCTGGCAACCCACGCCAAGGGTCCTTACGTATTGCCAGTCCTACTCTAACATGAAAAACACCAAAAAAGGACACATTCAAGAAAAAACACCAAAAAACAGGCAAAGATGCTTACCTGTCTAAATAGGCCTCAATGCAAATGCACAAGCAGGGTGCAGCGGACCCAAACAAAATAGCAAGCGCACAGGTGCAATACCTAATGAAACAGCCAGCCTTCAATAAGGGTTTGGCCGTGTGGTACACCAATGCACTAAGATAAAATACTCTGTATGTGGCGTGTTCACACAAGGAATACAAAGCGTCTGGCTACAGCCTATTAATGACGCCATATGGCGGGCTGCCCAGTACTAGGCAGCCAACCCCTGCAATGTTTGGTTGGGGTGGGGGTGGCTGTTTTTATCAAGTAGTTTGCACTTGTGCCGCCCCTAGCCTTTATCAGTGGAGGCCTAATGCATATGTCATTAGACAGGGTTTTGGGATGGCCGTATCTCATGGTATGTATTTTTTCTGGGCTTATAGCAGTAGGACTCTAAGGCCGGCGTCACACTAGTGAGTTTTACGGACATATGAGAGGTACAGAAAATACAGATTGCACACGGTACAATGATTCTCTATGGCCCAGCTCCTATCTGCTGTATTTTACTGATCCGTATTATACGGTCTTCTATGGCCGTAGAAAATCGCAGCATGCTGCATTTGTCAGCGTATGGCGCAAAAAAATTGCCAATGAAAGTCTATGGGGGCGAGAAAAATATGGACTACACACGAACCAACAGTGTGAGTTGCGAGAAATATGCAGCGGTGTTCTATAGAAAAGCCGGCAATTCAGTGCGGTGTACAGTAAAATCACACTGACAGAATAGAATAGAATTGATAAAATAAATGTCTACACATAGTATAGGGGTATATATATATATTTATATATATATATATATATATATATATATATATATATATATATATATATATATACAGTACAGACCAAAAGTTTGGACACACCTTCTCATTTAAAGATTTTTCTGTATTTTCATGGCTATGAAAATTGTACATTCACACTGAAGGCATCAAAACTATGAATTAACACATGTGGAATTATATACTTAACAAAAAAGTGTGAAACAACTGAAATTCTGTCTTATATTCTAGGTTCTTCAAAGTAGCCACCTTTTGCTTTGATTACTGCTTTGCACACTCTTGGCATTCTCTTGATGAGCTTCAAGAGGCAACTTCAAGTTGGAAACTTGGGCTGAAAGGTGGCAGATGAGGTTTAACAATGATAAATGTAAGGTTATACACATGGGAAGAGGGAATCAATATCACCATTACACACTGAACGGGAAACCACTGGGTAAATCTGACAGGGAGAAGGACTTGGGGATCCTAGTTAATGATAAACTTACCTGGAGCAGCCAGTGCCAGGCAGCAGCTGCCAAGGCAAACAGGATCATGGGGTGCATTAAAAGAGGTCTGGATACACATGATGAGAGCATTATATTGCCTCTTTACAAATCCCTAGTTAGACCGCACATGGAGTACTGTGTCCAGTTTTGGGCACCGGTGCTCAGGAAGGATATAATGGAACTAGAGAGAGTACAAAGGAGGGCAACAAAATTAATAAAGGGGATGGGAGAACTACAATACCCAGATAGATTAGCGAAATTAGGATTATTTAGTCTAGAAAAAAGACGACTGAGGGGCGATCTAATAACCATGTATAAGTATATAAGGGGACAATACAAATATCTCGCTGAGGATCTGTTTATACCAAGGAAGGTGACGGGCACAAGGGGGCATTCTTTGCGTCTGGAGGAGAGAAGGTTTTTCCACCAACATAGAAGAGGATTCTTTACTGTTAGGGCAGTGAGAATCTGGAATTGCTTGCCTGAGGAGGTGGTGATGGCGAACTCAGTCGAGGGGTTCAAGAGAGGCCTGGATGTCTTCCTGGAGCAGAACAATATTGTATCATACAATTATTAGGTTCTGTAGAAGGACGTAGATCTGGGTATTTATTATGATGGAATATAGGCTGAACTGGATGGACAAATGTCTTTTTTCGGCCTTACTAACTATGTTACTATGTAAGAGGTAGTCACCGGGAATGGTCTTCCAACAGTCTTGAAGGAGTTCCCAGAGATGCTTAGCACTTGTTGGCCCTTTTGTCTTTACTCTGCGGTCCAGCTCACCCCAAACCATCTCGATTGGGTTCAGGTCTGATGACTGTGGAGGCCAGGTCATCTGGCGTAGCACCCCATCACTCTCCTTCTTGGTCAAATAGCCCTTACACAGCCTGGAGGTGTGTTTGGGGTCATTGTCCTGTTGAAAAATAAATAATTGTCCAACTAAACGCAAACCGGATGGAATAGCATGCCGCTGCCAGATGCTGTGGTAGCCATGCTGTTTCAGTATGCCTTCAATTTTGAATAAATCCCCAACAGTGTCACCAGCAAAGTCCCCCCCCCACACCATCACACCTCCTCCTCCATGCTTCACGGTGGGAAACCAGCATGTAGAGTCCATCCGTTCACCTTCTTTGCATCGCACAAACACACGGTGGTTGGAACCAAACAGATCAAATTTGGACTCATCAGACCAAAGCACAGATTTCCACTGGTCTAATGTCCATTCCTTGTGTTCTTTAGCCCAAACAAGTCTCTTCTGCTTGTTGCCTGTCCTTAGCAGTGGTTTCTTAGCAGCTATTTTACCATGAAGGCCTGCTACACAAAGTCTCCTCTTAACAGTTGTTGTTGAGATGTGTCTGCTGCTAGAACTCTGTGTAGCATTGACCTGGTCTCTAATCTGAGCTGCTGTTAACCTGCGATTTCTGAGGCTGGTGACTTGGATAAACTTGTCCTCAGAAGCAGAGGTGACTCTTGGTCTTCCTTTCCTGGGGCGGTCCTCATATGAGCCAGTTTCTTTGTAGTGCTTGATGGTTTTTGCCACTGCACTTGGGGACACTTTCAAAGTTTTCCCAATTTTTGCTGTCTGACCTTCAATTCTGAAAGTAATGATGGCCACTCGTTTTTCTTACTTAGCTGCTTTTTTCTTGCCATGATACAAATTCCAGCAGTCTATTCAGTAGGACTATCAGCTGTGTATCCCCCAGACTTCTGCACAACACAACTGATGGTCCCAACCCCATTTATAAGGCAAAAAATCCCACTTATTAAACCTGACAGGGCACGCCTGTGAAGTGAAAGCCATTCCTGGTGACTACCTCTTGAAGCTCATCAAGAGAATGCCAAGAGTGTGCAAAGCAGTCAAAGCAAAAGGTGGCCACTTTGAAGAACCTAGAATATAAGACATATTTTCAGTAGCAAGGTGATATTAACCCTTCATTACCCCATATCCCACTGCTACACGGGAGTGGGAAGAGAGAGGCTAAGTGCCAGAATAGGCGCATCTTACACATGTGACTTTTCTGGGGTGGCTGGGGGCAGATTTTTTTAGCCGGGGGGGGGGGGGGGGAGTCAATAACCATGGACCCTCTCCAGGCTATTAATATCTGCTCTCAGTCACTGGCTTTCCCACTCTGGCGGAGAAAATTGCGGGAGCCCACACCATTTTTTTCTGCGATTTAACCCTTTAATTTAATAGCTAGAGCCCCCGAATTTTACACCAAGACACTTCTTACATTACTAAAGAGGAATATGTAATAAAAGAAGGGATAAGAGATGGTTTACTGTATGTAAACCATGTCTCATATCATGTTGGGTTTGTGAAGGAGATAGGAAAAGTCGGCAATTGAATTACCGGCTTTTCTGCTATCTAGTGCTGTATGAAATATTAATCTAATAAGTCCAATTCAAAGTTATAAATGCTGACCCAGACCCTGATACCTCATGCATGGCTGATTGCTGCTGTGCCATTCTAAAATTTGTACTGTGGGTGAATTGAGGCCACTTTCCTGGTGTCTTCCTCTAATTTGATGTGTTTTGGCAGCTTTTGGGCCCATTTGCAGGTGTTATGCATGCGTTTGTTTTTGCCTCCCATTGACTTCAATGATGTTTGGCTATGTTTGGCGAATATTCCAGAATAATTTGGTGAATATTGCAAAATTGGCAAACGTAATCCGAACCGAACATTGAAGTATTCGCTCATCTCTACTCAAGACCTCTGGGGGGGGGGAAGGTGTTGGAAAGATTCTCGAGTTTCTTATTGACTTCCATTATACTCGTTACTCGGGTTGAGCACCCATGCATTACAATTTGCTTGACCTGAGTAACGAGCACCCAAGCATTTTAGTGCTAACTCATCACTAATAGAGATGAGCGGACCTTTTAAAGTTTGGTTCAGTTAGATTCGCAGAACATTTTACCTGAACCCCATTAAATTTTATGGGAGGCCAAGCTAAACAAATATACAACACATTAAAAAAGCTCCCCAAACAGCTAAAATTAGGGAGAGACACCATGAAAAGTGGAATCAATTGACCCATAGTAGAAATTTGCAAATTGCAGACCAGCAGTCAGCCAAAGGCCAAGCATAAGGTATAAGGGTCTGGGCCAGCATTTACAAATTTGAATTGAAGTTTCAATGAGGACCTGATGGATAATGGTGCAGTGTAATCCTTTTTAGCTGGGAGCCCTGATACCTCATGCAACACATCCAATATTTTTTCCAGTCACACTCTGATGGCACAAGCATTAGTTTCATACAGTACTATTAGTAGAAAAATATAAGGAAAGTAACACATTTAGTTGACTGATCAATTGACCCACAGTTGAAACTTTTCTAATGGCACAGAAGCAGCCACCTATGGGCCATGCATGTAAGCCTTTTTAGCTGGGAGCCACGATACCTCATGCAACACATCCATTTTTTTCAGCCACACTAAGAGGGCAGAAACATCGTTTTCATACAGTACCATTGGTAGAAAAATATGAGGAAAGTAACACAGGTATTCGATTGAAAGTAAGTGCAGACCTGCCTGTCTGGGAGCCCTACTTACACAGGCAACCCACCAGATGGAGACCCAACTTGGAATCTACACATTTCAAAAAATTATTGTCACACACCACTAAAGTGGCATCAATTTCCACAGAGTAGAGATAGTATAATAGGCCTAGGACACACCTTCTACTACAAGTAACCCACCAAATCGCAAAAAATTGTTTGTAACATCAGCAGTAGCCACAGCAGGCACAGAAACCACAAAACAGGTGTCATAGGCTGCAATAATATGAGATCAATGCATGACACTAAAAATGACACCATCGCCTAGTCTGCCCAGTCTTCGACTGGGGTGCAAAAGTCTTTGGAGATCCATGACTTGTTAATTTTGATGAAAGTTAGGTGGTCCACACTTTCATGGGACAGCCGGATATGCTTATCGGTCTCAGGATACCACCGGCAGTGTTGAAGACGCGTTCTGAGAGAACACTGGCTTCAGGGCATGACAAAACCTCCAAGGTGTGACAGGCGAGCTCAAGCCACTCTTTCGGTTTTGAATACCAAAATGCAAAAGGGTATAAACCCCCCTGATGGCATTGATATTGAGTTTCAGATACTCATGGACCTTCCTCTCCAATCATTCCCATGTAAGAATTGTACTCTGTTCGGCAGGTGCACAAGCTGGGCTAAAAAATGTGTGAAATGACTCACAGAAATTGGTTATGCCACTTACACTGCTGCTGCTGCTAATGTTTTTGTGATAACACCTTGATGTTCGCAGGGTTTGACATCTAGAACTGCACTGCACTCTGTGTAAGAACCAATGGTGAAGAAAGGCGCGGGGCTATTTTGCAGACAGAGAAGCGAAAACAATGGGGGAGTTACCTAGACATATTAAAAGCGGACGTCATAGTCACATGGGTAGTTCGCTCTACCGCCCGATATCCTGTGGTGTATGCACCATTTTTTCTTTCACACTTATAGTCACTTTCCATTGAACCAGTGATTAACTTTGTTTGGTATTACACTTTTAACTACCCATGTGACTATGACGTCCGCTTTTAATATATCTAGGTAACTCCCCCATTGTTTTTGCTTCTCTGTCTGAACCATAGCCCCGCCCCTTTCTTCACCTTTGGTTCTTACACACACACACCTCCCATTGCCATTGGTCCCTTTTCACTTCATATATTTCCCTCAATCTTCTTGATGCCATCCCCTGACGAAGGCAAACGCGCCAAAACGCGTGTTGGGGAGGACGCCATCCAGGTGCCAGGGCTTCATAGCTTCATTGTAAGTGACATACTACACTTTTACCACGTGTTATATATCCCTGTTACCTATCTGTATTATTCCTAAGTCACTATATACTGGCATATTCGCCCTCACTTGTTTCACTTGATTGCAGTGACTTATTGTTTTGGCTTTGCATGTTTACTTTGGTTCACACTATGCTTTCACTAATTTTATTCCTAATGTGATGTTTGTATTTGAAAATGGTTTTGCTATTTCACACCACTCAATTTATTCAGGGTCATATATGCGAGATATGTGACACTTTTTACACTCCCCTCCTTTTTATCTGTCAGCACAAACTCTTACATGATACACATGTATGTGTCTTAGTTTTAATCCTGGATGTGTTTCCCTTTCTTATAAATTTTACAAATCTGTGATAACTATTTGGTTTTTTGGTATTGTGGCCAGTAATCATTTTAAAATCTATTTTTTACGTGTATTTATTTTTCCCGGATTGTTTATTATCCTGTACTTGAATTTTATATTAATAAAAATTAACATTATTGGACTGTTTGGTCGGCTTTTGTTGCTTTAGTGTGCTGTTTAGATTTCAGTTTCCGACTGTCCCTATACATATCGAAATACTAGTCTTGCTTCTTGGTAGTATTTACGTTTTTTGTCATAATATTTGAAACCATTGTTTTGTTTTTACCATGCTGCATACTCCTTTGCTTAAGTATTTATCCACTGCACACTGTGTGCCTCATTATTGTTTTGGGTAAAACCACTCTTAAGATTGTCTGCAAGTGCATTTTGAGCATGCACGCATCCCTTTCCAAGTGTGGGAAGCATCTGGCAAAATTTATTCTTGCACCGTGGATCTAACAGAGTGGCAACCCAGTAGTCAGAACTATTTCTAACCCTAACAATATGAGCATCATGCTGAAGATAGTGCAACAAGAAGGCACTCATGTGACGAGCGCTTCTACGAGTTGCAAGTCCATTTTGGGTTGGTGGCGGGGTAACACTCAAGGTTACTTCCTCCATCCCCTCCCGCCATCCAAGGACATCAGAGAGGGGATCATTATCCTCTTCATCTCCTGACTGTTGTGCATTCATCACCTCTTCCTCCTCATCCTCCTACATTTGATCCTCAGTTCCCGCACCTTCACTAACAGTTTATCTGGTATCATAAGCCTCCCTCAATCGCTGCAAGCTACCCTCCCATTGCACCTGCCTGTTTGACTAAAGTCTGGAAATTTGAGATCTTGTTATCCCTTCCACATGCTCTGCTTCCACCTCCTCCTCTGGGACCATCACCTCCTCTCGTAGAGTATTTAAAGTGTGCTCCAGCATGTAGATGACCGTAATAGTGATGCTGATGATGGCATCTTCAGCGCTAACCATCTTAGTACCCATTTTAAAACTGTGCAGATGGGTGCAGAGGTCCTTCATCTGTGCCCACTCCGCAAGTTTGATTTGCATCATGTCCGTACTGCTTTGGCCAAGGGTATGCAAAAGTATGCAAAAGGACATAATGCACTAGGGTTCGTCGCTGCTGCCACAGTCGCTGCAACATTTGCAGAATGGCATTCCACCACGTCAGAACATCGCAAATAAAATGGTTAACCAGTAGGCCAAAATACCTCTGTAGTGATGCAAGGCGATGACCTGCAGGTTGCAATTGTTAGAAGTGGGCACACAGTGACCATGCTCTCTGCAGTAGCACATCCAGTGTGGGATAGTGGTGGAGAAATTAATGTACCAGCAGGTTGATGACGTGAGTCATGTAAAGCATGCTTGTGAGGTTGCCCCGGCGTAGGGCCACCACCAGGTTGCACCGTTATCACACACAGCCTTCCCTGGCTCCAGGCTCAGTGAAGACAGCTATTGCTCTAACTTGACCTGGATAGCTGTCCACATCTTTAGAGCTGTGTGACTGAAATCTCAAAAGCATATTAATTATATCAGTGCCTGATTGCAGTGAGCCATGGCTTCAAAATATGGAGGTGGGGAGAATTCTATCTGCAGTGTTGCTTCATGTGTCTGATAAAGGGAGAGGTTGAGGGCACAGGTGGAGGCCCTAGAGGAAGTGGAGGACTCAGAAGCAGTGGAAGAAGTTTTAGATACAGAGATTTGTCCCACAAGCCTTGGGGATTTAATGGATTGTGGAGGAGCAACTTGACCACCTGCCACCACAGCCACCAGAGTCACCCAGTGCCCAGTTAGCGAGATGTAAAGCTTCTTCCCATGTTTCTCATTCAGGTGTTATTGGTGAAATGCACTCTGGCAGACATCAATTTTTTCAGGGAATGGGTGATTCTGTCTGTGACATGCTGGTGTAGCACAGGCACAGCTTTCTTAGAGAAGTCATGAGCAACTTGTACTGGGGGACTGCGATGGCCATCAACTTTCTGAAACTGTCTGTATCCACCAGGTGGAAAGGCAGCATTTCCATGGCCAACAGATTGGAGATAATAATGGAGTTCTTTTATGTGACCACAACTGTGGGACTGAGTGACATTTCCACACTAAGGCATGTTGATCATGCATGTGCCGATTCATGCATATACTGTATTTGTCAATCCTTGCAGCCACTGCGAACTGCACGCTTGCCACTGGTGCTGGCAACAGTCAAAGTTGGGACTGAGGATACAGTGCTTGTTGTGGTTGCATAACTTTCTGTCTGTTTGGGAATAAGCAATGTGACCTCTGCGTCTTCCTCCTCCTCCACCACCTCTGCTGAGCTACTCAGCTGCGTACCTCTGGTTTCACACCAAGTGGGAATTACAATCTCATTGTCATTCTCTCAATTCTCACACTCCTCACCCTGAGAGTCACCATCCTCCTCTTCCTGCCCTGATACCACACTACAGTCCGCATGCGCCTCTGGTATCTGAGTCTCATCAGGATTACCTCCCCCCCGGTGGTTAACGTCTGATGACGATGGTCTGTATTCTGCTTGGACCTTACTTCGTTTGTCCCCGGATTTAACATGAAAAAATTTTGGGCATCGGTGCAGATGCTGTCCTCCTCTGGATTCTTTGAATCTTTGGAGCAGACCTCTGATGTCTATGGAATAGAATGTGTAAACAGCTCTGCAGGAAGGCTTATCTGAGGTTCCCCACAGCCATGATGTTTGGATATTTGTGATGAGGTGGGAAACAAAGGTGATTGGGGTGTCACCTCTGAGGATTGTATTGTGTGTGATGTTAAGGTGGAGGAAGAGGAGGAGAGGCCACTTGAGCAGCGCTTGCCACTAGAACACTCGCTTTGTCTGAGCCTCATCTGCAAGGCGCACCGCTGTGCATCTGCCAATGAAAGGGAGTTGAGTAGCCCATCCAGTAACATTTTGTCAGTAATCTTTGAATAGGACAAGATGGTGTTTTTTCAGTTGAGCTCTCATTAACATTAACACCTAATCCACGTACATGTTGAGCACAAATCCTATCCCCCTTCCATCATGACCTCATTTTTTCCCACTCATGTTGTATGTACCCTTCCCGTCTTTTAGCCTGCTGTTTCACATCCTTAGGCACACATCTGTCAGTCTGTCAGTCACACCTGTCACTGAATGAACAATCACTATTTAATTTCTTAGATAGTGTGCCTGAACAACACTCTTAAACCTAACAATTTTGATGAACAAATGTGGCCTCCTGATTCCTCACTGCAACACAGTTTTATCGCAAGCGATTTGGATTAGCAAATTGGATCTCCTGGCTGCACTCCAATATTAGGCCTAACAACTTTTAAATGGAAATCTGGACTTCTGATTTCTAATTGAAACACAGATTTATAAAAAAAAAATGTGGATTAGGAAATTGAGCCTCTTGGCTGCACCCATTATTAGGCCTAATAATTTTTAAGTGTGAATCTGTCCTTATTTCTCACAGAAACACAGTTTCATTACAATTTAGATAAGCAAATTGGGCTTAGTAGCTGCACCCCAATATTAGGCCTAAGTTAAAATCTGGCCTTCTGATTTCTCACTGAAACATAGTTTTATTACAAACAATTTGTATTAGCAAATTGGGCCTAATGGCTGCACCACTATATTGGGCCTAATGATTTTTAAGTGGAAATCTGTCCTTCTGATTTCTCACTGAAACACAGCTTTATCCCATGCGATTTGGATTAGCAAATGAGGCCTACTGGTTGCACCGCAATATTAGGCCTAATGATTTTTAAGCTGCAATCTGGCCTTCTGATTTCTCACTAAAACACAGTTTTATCCCAAATTATTCGGATTAGCAAACAGGGCCCCCTGAGACTGCAACACAGTTTTAGTCAAAGCAAAAAAGACCAGACACAAATGGGCATGCACACCTGTTTTAATACTCATATCAAGATAATAATAATATATATAGCTTTATTTGGACATCAGGACACAAATCTACAAACAATGAAAACAATTAAAAACAAATATACATCATGGCGGTCAACCCGCACCCCTCAATATTAAACTGTGACAACCTGTCAGTTTTCATAACCGTGTGTTTAATCAACATTAAAAAAATGACAGAATCGCAAATCAATAAATTTCAATAGTTTGTGAGAATAATTAATGACTAATAATTCATAGCAACTGTGACCGAACATCAAACCTGACCTATTCATTTCCAGAATGTGACCCAGTCGTCCCCTGCATTAATAGGTTAGATGTCAGTAAACTGAGTTTACAATTGCATGGTATGGAAGTCACAAAACACACACGCACACACATACACACACACACTAAAGACAGAAATGTCCATTTAAAGTGAATGCTTTTACAATGCTGACAGGAGGAAAGGACAAGGATATCAATAGGAATAAGCCAGTGAGCTGAAGAAAAAAGTCCATCGGCATATATACCTGAAGACACACAGGAAGCACCAAAAAACTGCCATGGTGGGCAGTACCTAAAGAAAAAGGGGTGGGTGGGAGAGCAACACAGTTTTGGCACAATCTAGTTAGATGCTGGAAGATCGATTTCACAGACGCCAAGATCCTATCTAGCTAACTGAAAAGTTCACTTTCAGCTGCAGCAGCAGTAGCAGGAGCAGCCTATCTGCCCTATGTCTGCCCAAGATGTCTGCTTTTTATATGGGACATGTGACTTTGGCAGTCAATCACAGAAGACCTTGTGACATGATGTTGTGGATGGTTTCTGCGCCCTGATTGGCTTCCGGAATGTACACACATTAAGTTATTAAAGAAAAAAAACACTCTGCAGCTCTTCTTACCTAGATACACCACCTCTGTTATGATCAGGTGACCTTGGAGCAGCATGAAAACTTTCACTGGAGTAGGTGGTAACTATACTGACTGCAAATCCTGATCTTAACACCGCAACTAGAAGTAGCCGTGGGGTGTGCCTAACAAATCCTAGACACCTCGACACAGCCAGAGGACTAAATACTCCTATAGATGGAAATAGGAATTCTACCTTGCCTCAGAGCAGAACCCCAAAGGGTAGGCAGCCCCCCACAAATATTGACTGTGAGTAGTAGAGGAAAAGACACACGCAGGCAGGAAACAGGATTTAGCAAAAGAGGCCACTCTAGCTAAAATAGGAAAGGATAGGACAGGATACTAAGCGGTCAGTATTAAAATCCTTCCAAAAATATCCACAGCAGAAAATACAAAAACTCCACCATCTAACTAAAGATGTGGAGCGTATATCTGCAACTCCAGAGAATCCAACAAGACTGAGAAAACACTGACACAGTCTAAGCTGGACAAGAGAAAACAAATGAATAGCACAGAATATAAGCACACAGCTTGTGTGCCACAGAAAAAGAAACAGACACTTATCTTTGCTGAATTGGCAGCTAAGCAGGAGAAGCCAGACAAGATCCAACACTTCCCAAGAAACATTGACAACTGGCAAGGACTGGCAAGTCCTGCAAACCTAAATACCCCAGTCAGAATTGCAATCAGCAGATACACCTGTCCAAGACTGCAGCCCAGGGACAACTGCATTACCACCTACAACCACCAGAGGGAGCCCAAAAGCAGAATTCACAACACACCTCCCCTCATCATACACGCCCCCAAGTACCTCCCTTTAATCATACAGCACCACTATCCTAGATAAAGTAATAACAAAAGCATCAGTGGAAACACGATGATTTACCGAACTGTGACCAAATTTTTTGCCAACTTTGAGCATAAATGCTCGGGAAATCGAACACGAATCCTAATGTGCTACATTCGTGCCGAATTTGAGATTGGCGAGCATTTTCTGAACATGTTCGCTCATCTCTAATCACTGATCACTGCGCCTGTGTGCCTTGTGAAGTCGGTTCAGTTCGTTGTTTACTAAAAGCAAAGTTGAACAATGCTAACATTTTTCTCTATACACGTTGCGATCTACCATAGTGATGAACTAAAGTCTCGAAATGCATCTCTGGTTGAGACAAGTGGTGATAGCTGCCACATTGACGAACAGGAGCCATCACACAATTATCCCACAAGACTTGCTCTAATATTTGAGGTTTTATGTTATATGTGGCTAAAAAAAAAATAGTTTTCAATCTGGCGGAGCAGATCTTAGCGACACCTGCTATTTCTTCGATTTACATAACTCAATGATTTGACCTTGGGTATGTAGTAATTTTCAAGTTTAGAAATTTATATCACTATATTTCAAAAAGTATAATCCTCTATTCAGATCATATTTATTTGTTATATGTGCTGTCTACCTTTGGAAAGAGAGAATCATGTCCGTGGGTACATGTGACATATCCATATGTTTATATTGGCTGAATAGATGCCGAAAGAGCATGCCTTTTTGTTGGAAGTTTAGTGTTAATTATTTTACAACTATATTGAAAAGTGAATTAAATAGAAGTGGAAATCAATGGGGGATGTAAATAGCTATCTAGCATGCAGTTGCTTAGATCATTGGCCATTGTTCATTGGGAGATCAATAGAGGTTGAACTGATTTTTGGTAGCGGTGTTAAAAATTTCATGCTGTACTGTATGTATTAAATATGACATTCACTGCTATTTCTATATTGCTATATCTATGTTTACATTTCTGATTCCATGGAGCATTAATGAGATAATTGCTTTACATGCAGGTAATCCCACGTTCTCTGCAGCATTTAATGGTGACTTGTATACCTTTTCAGTGCGAGAACATTTCTGGTCAAGCATGAATAAATCATTCTTTCCTCTGACACATGTGACTTGTAGCAGTGAGATTTAGCATTGACTTTTAAATCAAAAGGGATGTATTTCAGCTCCTTGTGATTTGTGACAATTTTGTTTTGTTTTATTCTTCTCGCTTTCTTAAAAAACGAAACTGACACAGATCAATACCTTTGATGGAAGGTAATAATCAGGCCTATTAAGTGACAAAGGTTTACTCTGTAACAGCTGTGCTGGCGGGAGAGGAGAGCTTGTCTGACTAATGAATCGTGAAACAATCAGGCAGTAGCCATTTGTGTTTAGATCTGTAAATATGGTGTGGTTCAAGTGCCAGACCATTGCCGGCACTCCAGCTGGGGGCACAGATGGTCCACATTCAAAGCAACACAAGTGTAAAGAAATTTTTTTTATTATGATTTTATTTCTTTTTCCCACATTGCACCTCTAAAACTAGCTCACATTGAAAACTTTTTCCAAAATCCATGAAATGGAAACCCTCACACATCCGTAAACATTGCAATATAAATGCAAACAGAATCATTATCAGTATATTATATTAGGATCTATCAAACTATCTATCTATGTAAGAAATGGAACTATTGGAACCCACATATATAAAATATAATTACCAAAACAGTATGAACTGCAATGTCTTAGAAATATGTCAGACCTATTTAAAAAGTGAAGCATAAAAATTAGTCCGCATGGTGCGCACCAAATGCATTTTGTGTGTAACATCCCTTTTAGCCGCCTTCATGGGCACGGTGTCCGGTAGTTCTCACCACAATATGGCACAGTGCCTCCAACCAAATCTTGCTGGGAGCTTTAGGGGGATACAGGAGGGTCTTCCTCTTCTGCCAGAGGTTGACTTGGGAAACCAAAGTCCATGCTCCATACATACTCACAATAAATGATATTAAAAGAACTAAACACGTTTATTGTACAGGGGTCAAACGTGTAAGTGAAAATGGGCATAGCAAAGAACAGTGAACAAAGGATATCACAGAAACACAGCAGATATGCAACCCTATTGATTGTAAAGGTTGTTTTTTCCAGCCAGCCTAGGTGTTGTGATAGCCCAGGGCAATCCCTGTGGGTACAACACTACAGCAATCACAAGCAAGTTCATTAATTCTACCTACCCTGCTGGTCCTCAGTTAAACATGGCACTTTCCCGTTAAGTGACAGCAAACACACTCCTAACTAATAACACATGCCTGAATAATGGCTGTAACAATGCCAGGAACACAGTCCAACAATGGGACCCATTTGCTGCGGATGTTGGTGCGCTTGCAGGAACCGCTGGTGCACTTTAATGTCATGGCCAAAACAAAATCCCTTCAGCAACAGTTCTCTTATTAACTCTTCAACAGTGGAACCACAGATCCCAGCAGTAGATACTCACGCCTTGATGTAGCAGGTGTGGGGTCATAGAAGAATCCAGATTGGGGCTGTAGGGTCCAGTTGCCCGCAACACAGAATGTAGTCTTATTCCCATAGATAAGCTAGGTGGTGGTGGACATGTCCTGGTAACCTACATGGTCTGGAGATGTGGTTCAGCTATAGGGTTATATTCTTCCTTCACACACTGAGCAGTCACACTATTAGCACTTACTCTGTGCCTATGTCGCCTGCTCTCTAGGATCAGAGGCTCACATGTCTGACATGGAGGATTGCACCCATGTCTCTGTCTGCTGCTAGTTCCACTCTTCTTCTCCAACTTTCTCAGCCAATCACTCCCTTCCTCTGCTACTCCTCCTCCCCTTTGATGCAGAGAGGAGCAATATCTGCTGGGAGTTGTAGTCCAGGGCAGCGCGGCAAGAAAGTTATTAATGTCTGATGCTGTGAATGTCTGTGTAATCTCAGAAATTTCTGGTGTGGCACCTTACGGGGAGAGTGATGTTACGTTTGGAAGCAATGAAGGATAACTTTAATCAGGTAACCACCATACACACAACATGTTCACACTCCAGGCCACAAAGGGGAGCTTTTGATCCTATTTACTAGGTGACTCCCCTATATATATTGTGGTTTGGAGGGAAAGAGAGGAGAGATTGTCAGAGAGACAGAAGGGAGCAGACCGACCTAGAGGGTCAGAAGGTCTGAAGGGGCTGTGTAGTCCGAAGCACTACAGATCCTGTAAAGAGACATACAGAAAGCCGAACATTGTTCAGTGAGCGAGCAGGAGAGTGAAGCACAGGGGAGTAACATCAGGGGAGCCGAGCTAAGAGCAGGCTGCCTCCCTCTGAGGCGCAGATAACTGGTAGCCGGAACACCGAGGTTGTAAGGACTCTACGACTTACATCAGAGACTGGCAGGACAGCTGAACTGCAAGTTACCTGTCCGCCTTAATACTCAGGAGGCACGGTGACACTTATAGAGCCCGGGGTGTGCTAGAGTCCCTGTATAAATGCTCAAGTCACTAGTCATACGGGTTATGTCCTATGCTATATGGGGGACAGAGAGAACAACTGTGAGGACCTTATGTGAAGCCATAGGCAGTAAGGGACTACAACACCACCATGCTAGAGGAAGGCTTTTAACTCCAGCTGATAAAGGGGACTCTGGATTCGCTTCCAGACCCTGCCTGCCCTGTGATCTGGTACCCTGGACTGTGGCTGCCTGAAGTCTTCAGTAAACCAAGTAAAAAGACTGCAAACCTGTGTTCTCGTTCTTTACTGCGCCATTCACCATCTTCCATCTACACACCGGGAGCCCTGGGGACACACTTCACCTGTGGGAAGTTATACCATCTAGCTGCCATAACATCACCCCAAAGAACCCCTTAAAGCAGCGTCGGTCCCCAAGGACCGAATACCACAGGTGGCGTCACGAACATAAACTCTATTTACCAAATCCCTTTAAAGACTTTCCCCTTTTACATGGGCGCCCAGGGCCACGGACCAGGTCGCCACCGTGACATCCCCCTGTGAACACCGGACCCAGTACCGGGTACCCCATGGCCCTGGCGGGCGGCTCACTGGACACACAGGTCTCACTGCAGGTGTTACATGTATATTACATACTTTTTCATATTTGAAAATGGTCAAGCAAAAAGGCATAACTAAGAATAGTCAAATAATTGTTTGAAGGGAATGTATCAACAGGTTTTAGTCATCTAATCTGAGAGCAGCATAATGTAGAGACTGTGGCGATATATAACTTACTGGGCTGCTAAATACAGTTTTGATAAAATCACTCTTTTATTAGCAGGAGATTATCATTAGAGAACTAGTAAACCTGCTGCCATATAGTCCTCCACATTCATGCGATCTGTACAACCCCGCCCCACCACTAACACTGTGTTACAAAGGTTTTGTCCCTCGGACAATTTTGAGTGTTCCTGATAGTTTTTTTTATGCTGATTTCAGAAATGACTTCAGATTTTTCCTATCAAGTAAGGTGTTTGAGAAATGATACGAAACATTATAATACCGTATTTTTCGGACTATAAGACGCACTTCCCCCCCAAAAAAATGTGATGAAAATGGGGGATGCGTCTTATAGTTGGAATGCAGGCTTACCGGTAGTGGTGTGGCAGCGGCAGAGGTGCGGGGATGATGAGGCGCAGTGAGCGGTATGGCGTGAGCGGGGTCCCTTCCACAGGTGAGGTGATGCAGCGGCCCGGTATCCAAGGTAAGCAGCAGAGACAGGTGAATCATGGCTTTATCTGTGGTGGCGGCCATCTTCCTGAGGCCGCGCGTGCGCAGATGGAGTGCTCTGCTTCCCAGGGCTTCAGGAAAATGGCCGCGGGAGGCCGCGCATGCGCAGATGGAGATCACGGCGGCCGTTTTTCCTGAAGCCGAGATCTAAATCTGCGAACTCGGGAAGCCCCGGGAAGCAGAGCACTTTATTTGCGCATGCACGGCCTCAGGAAGATGGCCGCCACCACCGATAAAGCCATGATTTACCCAGCTCTGCTGCTTACCTTGGATACCGAGCCACTGCGTCACCTCACCTTTGGAAGGGACCCTGCTCACGCCATACCACTCACTGTGCCTCATCATCCCTGCACCTCTGCCACCGCCACAGCACTGCTGCAACCCCCAATGGACACCAGGCTGTGGTGTTGCCCACCTAAACAGGAAGGGACCCTGCTCAGGTGCACGCCATATTCCCCACCGCATCACCGCACCTCTGCCGACACCATGCCTCCTGTGACCCTGCTCTGCCACCGCCAGCCCTCAGGTAACATACTGTAAATTCGGACAATAAGACAGACCCCCATCTTATAAAAAATCTTTTTTTCTGCAATTTTCACCCAAAATTTGGGGTGCGTCTTATGGTCCGGTGCGTCTTATTGTCCGAAAAATACGGTATTCTGTTATAACATTCTGTTAATGCATTTTCTACATTCTCACTTGGACTTTTTTCCAGCCAATCTTGGTGCTATTAGGGATGAACATGGTGAAAGATTTCACTAAGACATTGTGCTGATGGAGAAAGGGTACCAGGGAAAGTGGAGTACGTCAATGCTGGCTGACTATTGCTGGAATCTTATTCGAGAAGCATCTAACACGGATTATAAACAAAAGTCGTCAGCAAAACACTTTTGAACAAATGCTTTTGCTACTGACATCGATGCACATGTTTGTAGTGTCTCAGAGGTCATAATGTAGACTACAAACTGTTGTTTCTTAACCCCTTACTGCCAGCTGACGAAATAGTACGTCAGCTGGTAGTATCCCCTGCTTTGAGGAGTGCTCTGGCGGTGACCACACCTCAAAGCCGCTACATGTCAGCTGTTGAACCTAGCAAAAAAGCCCAACAAAAAACAAGTGTGGGATTGCACTTTTTTTGCAATTTCACCGCACTTGGAATTTTTTTTTCCATTTTCGAGTACACAACATGATAAAACCAAAGGTGTCATTCAAAAGTACAACTTGTCCCACAAAAAATAAGTCTTTACATGGCCATATTGACGGAAAAATAAAAAAGTTATGGCTCTGGAAAAAGGGGAGCAAAAATAGAAAACTCGAAAAAAGCTCCGGTCATGAAGGGGATAAAAATGTTACGTGATACAGACTTTTGGAGCACATACTCTTCTTCAGCATATCAAAATCTATAAGATACAATAAAATTTTCCCAGAGGACAAGAACTTCCCTGAAATTTGTTACGCAGTGTAATTAGCAGCTTTCTGTGTACACTGTGCATGGGCATAAAGCCGCCAATCAGTGGTGTAGGCGGGGTTATACCGAGCTCAGCATTCAGAGAACTGCTAGATCTGATGCAGATAAAACAACAACTTTATCAAAATAATAGCAATAAGCCCGGTAAGTGATACATTGGAATCAATGTCTCTGCCCCTACATCATGCTTCTTTCAGATGGAGATGTTTCCCAAACTGAGTGTTGCAGTTGAGTATTAGGCTGTGGCAGGTATTGAGGAGCTGGTGGTGAATCTGAAGAAGTCTGAGGTAGTGCATCCATGCGGGCTGAAAGATTTTGTAGAACTTGGACAAGTTCACATTGGGTGATAGCAAGTTGCTCCACCAGTCCAGACAGTTCATCCGTTGCTGCACCTTTAGAATCCATGGTTTTGGGATTCTTTTATGCACATTTGATGAGGTGAATTCTCAGAGCCTCGTGTCTGGGAGGGTACACAGACCCTGGGAGTTAATGCACCAAGCCGGAAGGAACGTGGTTAGACAGGACTTGGCACACTTTGGAATCCTTGGAGTAGAAGGTGGTGGATGCAGTGGAACTCAGCAGGGAAGTGAGTTAAAGCACATAGTGCACAGAAGGTGAAGCACACCAAACAAAGAAGTCTAGAGTCTCAATCCCAACACATAGGTATGTGTGTCAATGGACTTTAATTAGGTCTAAGGAAATAATGTCATTGATCCACCCTGGGCAATTTGCAAAAGACGACGTGGAGCACAACAGAGGGCAGGGGAGCCAGGAGTAGGAAGTGGAGTCTGGAATACCCTACCCAGGTGTGTAACAGTTATGACTTTTATTTCACTCTTAGTTATATTTACACATAGCAGATTTGTTGTAACATCTCTGCTACTACTGCCTGAATACAGGTGTTTTAGTGGCATGCACCTAGATTTCTGCAAGCCCTATTCAAATGAAAGAGGCTGGTAGACATATCGCCAGATGCTGCTTTTGGATTTTTGTTACTTTACCACCCTAATGCAGCGATCACCATTTTCCTGTTATGTGAATCTCTCTCATATTTGCTATATGTGATACCTAGACAGCAAAGCTGCAGCTATAGCATGCTATGGTTTGAAATGATTTGTGTGATTATACTTTTTCTAGTTTTAAGAACAGGGTTTCACATTAACTAATAAAATAAACAGTGATACAATTCATTGGGATTTCGTCGAAGGCACGCACACTTGGCTAGAGGGATGTTAACCTCCCTTTATAAAATTGAAATTGTTTGGGCAAGTATAGAAAGGAACAAGACAACGTCTTCCTGAATATTTATCTCTAGGGGTTTTACTGTGTATGACTCTCTCACCTTTTTATTTCATAAGGCTATAAAAATTGCATTTTTCTCATCGTTTGAAGCGGACTTTCAGGATACAGTCTGGGGACTGCAGCTGGTCTTTGAATGTGGAGCTACTCAGTGATACGTCTTGCTATCATCCTGACAATTTACTATCAAAGCGTCCTCACATAGAGTCTGACAGTCAGTGTGCACAGCAGGGGACAGCCGAGCTGGCCAACAATGGAAGAAGGACATTGGCATTCTCACTGGACTCTTGCTGAAATAATGCAGTGATATAATATTCTCACACTGGGACTATATGGGTTTTATGCTCAAGCAATTTTTGCATTATACATAGATGTTGAGACCGCTGTTCCTGTGGATAGGCCAGTGTGATATATTCTTTTGACAAAACCACAAGGGCGACAGTACAAACATTCTTCATGACAATAAATGAAGGAGCATGCTGCTAGTGGCTGCAGGGTAATTTTGATATTTGGGTTTTGCCTAGAAGCAAGCCATTTTGCTTCTAAACAAAAATTAAAATCAAATGGTGAAAACAAATTAAAAACTAAATAATTAGACACCTTTTAAAATATATAGAAAATTCACACATTTATCACAGGAAGGTTTAATTGTTGAAGCAAACATCTTGCTGCTGAATTTAGGTTGAAATTACACATTAGAGGCTACATACTATATACAGCAAAGAATGGTCCGATTAAATGTCATATCAGGATGATTGATTTTATATATAACAATTGCCATGATTTGCTTGTCATACATGGTGTCAGTTACTGCCTCCAAGCAACATTTGCATTGCAAATGGAATAAAATAGTATTTATTTAATCCAATAGTACTCAAACATAAAAAGATATACAGCTCTGGCAAAAATTAAGAGACCACCACATCAAAACCCTGCCCTGGACAGCCCAATCTCCAGACCTGAACCCCACTGAAAACCTCTGGAATGTAATCAGGAGGATGATGGATAGTCACAAGACATCAAACAAAGAAGAACTGCTTACATTTTTGTCCCAGAAGCAGTGTGAAAGACTGGTGGAAAGCATGCCAAGACCCATGAAAGCCGTGATTAAAAATCATGGTTATTCCACAAAATATTGATTTCTGAACTCTTCTTGAGTTAAAACATTAGTATTGTTGTTTCTAAATGATTATGAACTTGTTTTCTTTGCATTATTTGAGGTCTGAAAGCACTGAGGTTTTTTTATTTTGACCATTTTTCTTTGTCAGAAAAAATTCCAAAATTAATTGCTTGGAAATTTGGAGACATGATGTCAGAAGTTTACAGACTAAAATAACAATTTACATTTTACTCAAAAATATACCTATAAAGAGAAAAATCAGACAAACTGAATATTTTGCAGTGGGCTCTTAATTTTTGCCAGA
This sequence comes from Ranitomeya imitator, assembly GCF_032444005.1. Taxonomy (NCBI): domain Eukaryota; kingdom Metazoa; phylum Chordata; class Amphibia; order Anura; family Dendrobatidae; genus Ranitomeya; species Ranitomeya imitator. Next base: position 870,809,995 of record NC_091282.1, read on the forward strand.
GCTGTATATAACTCATTATTTGAGAACAACTAATGCTTTTGTGTATACTCGTATTTTCCATTCTTGAAAAGTGGATTCAGCCATGTATGAAGTTCACAGTCAAGATTTTTACTTGTCTTTTTGACCTGTGACCACTTTTTATATGAAGTCCTGGTGGTAACACAAATGTCTAAAAAGGTTAAGACCTGGCATTTTTTCCCTGGAGATGCATTTCTTTCATTGCCCTGTATAAAAAAAATTGCTATTGATCATGTCATTTTCTGTTGCAAACTGAACTCCTGAAGACCCAGGGTGACGCTATAAACTCTATTTATAGTGGAAAATGGTGTCTGTTGTTGGGTACAAATCATGGCATTCACCTCACAGAAGATACAATGCACAAGAACTATAGGTCACTAAAATTAGCCGCCTGCTTTTCGTATTTTAGTTCATTATATAATCAAGGGAATTACATGCAATACATAAATATAGGGTTACATTTCTAATCATTAGTATATGTATATACAGTGGGTAAGGAAAGTATTCAGACCCCTTTAAATTTTTCACTCTTTGTTTCATTGCAGCCATTTGGTAAATGTAGAAATTTTTGCAAATTTAATAAAAAAGAAAAACTGAAATATCACATGGTCATAAGTATTCAGACGCTTTGCTCAGACACTCTTATTTAAGTCACATGCTGTCCATTTCCTTGTGATCCTCCTTGAGAGGATTCTACTTCTTCAATGGAGTCCAGCTGTGTTTAATTAAACTGATAGGACTTGATTTGGAAAGGCAAACACCTGTCTATATAAGACCTCACAGCTCACGGTGCATGTCCGACCAAATGAGAATCATGAGGTCAAAGGAACTGGCCGATGAGCTCAGAGACAGAATTGTGGCAAGGCACAGATCTGGCCAAGGTTACAACAGAATTTCTGCAGCACTCAAGGTTCCTAAGAGCACAGTGGCCTCCATAATCCTTAAATGGAAGAACCAAACCTACAGATAAATAGTTTATGCCACACATTTTAAGGAAATATTCAAGCTTTATTTAGAAAAATTCATTATTTAAAAAAATATAAAAATGGGGAAAATAAAGGCAGAGACAACACCTGCAGGGCATGTTGTCACTAATGCCTAAACACAATTATTAAAGTACCTAGGGGTTTATAAAATTATTACATATGTCACCACATATTAGTATCTAGCCTATGTATAGCCAATGCTCAATAAAGTCTTTAGTTAGCCCAATGTTATTACATTGAATTCATATCAGACGTATATCACACAACCGCCTCCAAGATTTCTCCCGAATATCCTCCATCTTCTGGAATTCCATGCCTCAACACGTCCGACTATTCACCACTCTTGGATCCTTCAGATGGAACCTGAAAACCCATCTCTTCAAGAAAGCCTACAGCCTGCAATAACCAATCTGCCGCCTCGCCATCGCCAGAGACGCCGCCTTGCCATCGCCAGAGAAGATCTGCAAGGAAGAATGGCAGAGGATCCCCAAATCCAGGTGTGAAAAACTTGTTGCATCATTCCCAAGAAGACTCATGGCTGTACTAGCTCAAATGGGTGCTTCTACTCAATACTGAGCAAAGGGTCTAAATACTTATGATGATCATCTGATATTTCAGTTTTTCTTTTTTAATAAGTTAGCAAAAATTACTACATTTCTGTTTTTTTCAGTCAAGATGGGGTGCAGAGTGAACATTAATGAGAAAAAATGAACTTTTTTGAATTTAACAAATGGCTGCAATGAAAGAAAGAGTGAAACATTTAAAGGGGTCTGAATACTTTCTGTACCCACTGTATATGAAATGTGTGTGATGTTACTTGAACTCAGTAAAATAAAATGTGTCACCTTGGAAAATGCTATTTACCTGCAGATATAGGATTAATATATAGGTAAATAGTGTTACAATAATTCTTGATAGTCTGGTTATCGGGAGAAACTGAACGCATTTTTCTTTCTCAGGAGATGCCAGCTTTCAGTCATAGGGGTGGCGCAGGGTATCCCTTAAGTCAGCCTCTGACTGTCTGTATACTGAACTTAATGTCTGAACTGGTCATGATTTTTTTGACCCAAACGTACAGCCTCATTGGCATTGTGCAAATGAGGCTTTAACTTTTTGTCAGGAATCCCATGGTCATTCCTGGACAACGTTATCCATGGATTATGGATCTTCTGAACTAAGCCTTACTAATGCAATGAAAAGTGACCAGCAGCTTTTTTTATCTTCTTTTTCTATTGTTCCCTTTTGTTTTAAGTTCTGTACTATTTCCAGTGGTAGTCATACTCCCATGCTACTATTTCCTACTTTTTGCTAACATATACAAGAAGAAAGATGGGAGCGTGACTGCAGGATTAATTTTGGCAAAGCTTTTCTCTAGGCTATATCCATGGATGTACAGTAGCTCTTTAACTGCTAGAAAATTGTATATTAAAGGGGTTGTCTGACCCAATGATAGTGATAACCTGTCCTTAAGATATATCAATATCAGATTGACAGGGAGCTGAGGTGCAGTTTTGTGCAGCAGCCGCTAGACGGTGAACAGAGCTGTGCTTTTCAGCTCCGTTCACTATTTATATCCAGCTGCTGACTGTGCAGATAGCATTAAATCTGTGGGGGTTCTGGGAGTTGGACCTCCACCGACTCGATATTGATGACCTGTCAAAATCATAAGACCACAAAACTCCTTTAAAGACTCCCATACACATTAGATGGCTGTCAGCTAAACGATGCTTCGGCCAATCCTTTGGCTAACAGCCATCTCAGCAAACACTCCAGTACCAGGGCCAGGACCACTTGTTCAGCCAAACGTTCCTGTGTTCTCTAAGAGAATGCCTTTGACTGACTTGTTGGCCAGCAGCATAGATCTGGTAGAACAATGCAATCGGCAGTTCAAAATCGGACATGCCTAATCGACATCTTGCCCTACCATCAGTTGGCCTGTGCCCCATATTCATTGGATTGTCAGCTGGAACCATTGATATCAGTAGGTTCAGTCAACAGTAATCTAATGTGTATGGGGACCTTAAGACTAATTGAAAAGTTGCTTTTTCCCCCATATATATGTACTGGAGCAATCTAAATTTTTTTTGCAAATGTGAGCATACCATTCAAATGACACCTACTATAAATGCCACTTGGTAGACATGAAATGTACAAATGTGTAAAGTTCAGTGATAACTTGAAAATAATTAGGCCAAGGCATGCAATAAGATCAGAATTGGAAATATTATAAAGCCGCACTGTAACCACTTCTTTTTCTAACATAGCTGAGAGGTTAATTCCAGCTAGTGCTTACCTGTACAAAATAGAGTGGCATAAGATACAGCGATCAAAAACAGTGATGAGATTTTTTTTTTAAGCGGCATTAACCATCATGACCTAGCAAAATGAAGGGAAATGGTTTAACAGAACTGTCAGATTCAATATAGCTAATAAAAGCATGGATAAATGTTTATTACGTAGAGGAGACAGATCATTTCTGTACAGAAATTGAGGATGACCTTTACTGATAGCTCTTATCTGCCCAATATTCCACAGAAGAAAGAAATGCAAAATAAAACCATATCTTCTAATATTAATTCAAGAATGACAATCCGCTGTAGCTGAAGATACCAGTTGCTGATTTAGATTTAATATGCAAGGTTGTCACCCTTTGTATCTTTGATTTGGAATCATCTCAAACATGTTGCTCTCCACTTTCTCCAAGCTATTTCTGTGGCTGGAGAAATTATTAATATGCATTGTAATATACATTGCTATTCTTTCATATTCATATAAGTATGAAATGTTGAAAATATAAGTTGAAAATTTTAATAAGCACGTATAAGGTGCTCTTACTTTAATGGATCATTTACATGACCATATTACGGCTCTGTCCAAGCACCCTACATAAAAGGATTTTTCTGGAAATATCACCATCCACAAAGACAGGTCATCAATTTCTGATCAGTGGGTGTCCAACACCCAGTCTACAGCACTGATCATCTGTTATCTGCTCCACTGGTGGCTAGATCTAAACAATTTATCAATTCGGAATAGCGCGGCTCCATGCATTGTATAATGGTTTCTTTGCACTTTATAACCCATTCACTTGATTAGGAGAAATAAAGTCTAGTACAAGAGCAAGGCCACTAAACAGTGTGTGCAACTTCATTATTCCGGCTTCGTACACTGTTTAAATCCAGCTGCCACCAGAGGTGTTGGACCCTTTCTAATAATATCCCAATATGATAGGTAATCAATATGTTAGTCCTAGAAACCGATTTAACTTACTACAAGGTTGGAACCCATCCTAGAGAATATGGAAAGATACTTTGAATAAAAAGGCTGTCATGATCCAGTTCTGAGTTTGTGTTCAGCAGTCTTATCTCTGGACTGGTCATGTGGGAGTTAATCCCCTCTGCCTCACTTTGAAGCTGGCTGAGCTATTTAAGTCATCTGCAGTCTGTGGGCCAGTGTCAGCTATAGTTCATGCTGCACGGTTTGAGCACCTGACCTGGATACTTGTACTAGTGTTCCTTTTGCCTTTGACTGCCTGCACCCGTTTATGACTTGTTCTGACCTCTGGCTTGTACCCTGACTCCGTCTTACGTCTCACGTTTTGGTTACCACATTCCCGGTAGGCTCTGACTTCTTGCTTGTCCCCGACTATTCTCTGCTCGCCCCTTCTGTACCGCGCTGCTATCTCCGTGTATGACCTTGGCTTGTCTTACGTCTCTTTCATTACCTGTGACACCTGTGTTGTTGTTCAGTGTTGCTGTGCTGTGTGTACAACCTCTTTTCCTTAACCAGCACCCCATGGTGGAGGTTGCTCTATACTGCACTGCAGCAGCACATTACAAAGGCTTTTCTGATCTGCAGGATGGAATCTTGCCCTATCCTTGGCACTAAATGTACAACTCATCCACAGAGATGTAATATGTCTGTAAGGGTAAGTTCACATTTGCATATATGTGCACAGCGTATCATCTGTATGTGAAAATGCATGCAAAAACGTATACAAACGCATGATTACGCAGCATTTTTTTATCCGCATCAGCTTACGCACAACGCCAAAAAACGCTGCTTGTGCATGCATTTTTGCATGCGGTTGTGTTATTTATGCATATGCTTTCAATATTTCCAATGTTTTCCAGTAGCTTTTTGTTGACATCAGACACCCAATGGGCGTGTCTCATGGGATTTCTATATATATAGACACACTGCACTGATGAAACCATAGTCTTTGACTGCTGTATCAAGCTGCAAGATGGATCTTGACATGGACAGCTTCTATGAAGATCTGGATTTACAACTGAAATTGGCTGCTGCCTTTGCATTTGCTTGTGAAGAACAAAGAAGAAGTGAAAGACGGAGAAGACGTCGTCAATATTAGCAACTCCTAGAGCGCCGTGGAGCCTACCACTCCTTGTACACAGAGCTGCGGCAAAACCCTCAGAATTTTTTAGACTAGACCAGGATGACAGAACAGAGGTTTAATGACTTGTTGCAACGTTTCCAAGGATCAATCGCCAGGCAGGACACACATCTCCGTCAAGCATTTCCTGTTGAGGAACGGCTGTTGGTCACCCTGAGGTGCGTAATTTTGAAAAACAAACAGCTGTCTTTAGTATTATTGTAATAAAAGCCATGTACTGATTTTTTTCCCTCCTTTTCTAAAAGTCTTTTTTTTCCAGTTTTTATTTTAAAAAGCTATGTGCTCACTTTTTTCTCATTTTCTTTTCCGCAGATTCCTGGCTACTGGAGAGACATTATCATCCTTCCATTTTCAATTCAGGATTGGAGTCTCCACACTCTCTGAAATTATTGGAGACACCTGCCATGCTTTAGGTGAAGCTCTGTGTCCAGAATTCCTACCCCAACCCGCAACTGAAATCTTTGGGAAATGCTGGCAAATTCCAGGAAATGTGTAATTTTCATAACTGCTTGGGTGCTGTGGGCGGCAAAAACATTAGGATTATGAAACCATCTGGTATTGGAACTGAGTACTTCAATTATAAAAAAACTTTTCCATTGTTCTAATGGCGATTGCCGATGCTCAGTGTAGATTTGTCGCCATAGACATTGGCTCATTTGGACGGGGAAATGACTCACAAACTTTCAAAAACCTCGACATGGGCCAACGATTGTATGGTAATGATTTTAATTTCCCACAGCCACAACCTCTTCCCAACACTGAAGGACCACCAATGCCGTTTGTTGTGGTTGGGGATGAGGCCTTCCAAATGTGTGCCAACCTCCTAAAACCGTATTCAAGTTGGGACTTAAATCACACAGAAAAAATTTACAACTACCGACTGACAAGGGCACGAAGAACTGTGGAGTGTGCCTTTGGATTGCTGGTATGTAAATGGCGCATTTTGGGAACATCTATTAACCTAAAAATTGAAAGTATTGATGAGGTTGTGAAAGCACGTGTTCTTCTACACAACTACATCATGGCAAAAGAGTGGCCCAACTTAGAAACTAGGGAACCTGTTATACCTGTTACATTGCATGATTACAAAAGTCACCCTCTATGGACTACTGTGGAAGTTGCCCAGATTAGAGATACATTTACTGATTACTTTGTGTCTGAAAATGGACATGTGGAATGGCAAGACACAATGGGTTAAGCAGCTAAGTAAAATTTACCTGTAATTGTAAAATATATGTGTAATTTTCAAGTGTACATGTTATGTTAAAATGTACATGTTATGTTAACATGTACATGTAATTTTAAAATGTACCTGTTATATTAAAATTTACCTGTTCTATTCAAATGTACCTGTTATATTAAAATGTGGACCATTACAACTTACAAGTTCCCTCAAAAATACAATAGACAAATGTATGTTTTTTTGCGGTGGCGGCGCAACAATCAAAGAAAACACAAATTTTATTAACAATAATAACCAAAATAAGAGTGGTAAGGTTCGGGGTGGTGATTGGGTTTAGGGTCGGGGTGTATCAGAGGGTGAAATGTGGTGGACCTTGGGGTGTGGAACTGTGAGGATTGGGTGGTAATTGAGGAAGGGGTTACAGGGGAAAGGGAAACAAAGTGAAAGATTGGATCAGGGATGGGAGTGGACACATTGGGGAAGCAAGATAGGGAAACATTTGTAGGTGAGGGTGGAGGTGCTGGGTCCAATTTTGGGAAGGATTTCTGGCTCTGGGTCTTCTGGTTCTAACATGTTGCTTTTTCTCTCTCGGTCGGCTTCCAGGCAGTCAAGGCATTTGTTGACATCCTGTAAAAGTGTGTTCACATTGGTGAACCCACACTTCAGTCTATCACCAAGCACCCTAATCCCATCCTGGAAGACTGAGCTTAAATGCCTACCCTCTCCCAGGCCCTCTGCCGCTGATGAGAAGACACAGCAGAGAAAGAGGGCTGGGAGATGGGAAACCCAGTTGGACCGGCTGCCTCTTCCCCAGCCTGTGAAGCCTGCCATGTTGCTCCATCGCTGGTGTATGATTGGGACTGCGTCTGTTTGGTGGGTGGTCGATGAGGGGCCGCTTCAACAGAGGATGATCCAGGTTGTGTTGTGCTGCACCAGGTTTTGTGTGGAAAAGAAAAGAAACATATTAGTAAAAAAATACATGATGTGTTGTGCTGCGCCAGGTTTTGTGTGGAAATGAAAAACAAAAATGTTCAGAACAACTTGAAAAAAAAAAATATACTTACATTCGCATAGCAAGCACAAGCCTCAGGAAAGCAAGGTTCTTGTGGTATTTGTATTTTCTTAACCTTGGTACAGCACCACTTTTAGCTCGATTCTCCTCTCATGTCCTTGTTGAAGCGGTCCTTCATTGAACGCCGGCAGATTTTGATTTTCTTCACTGTGAAGGGAAAAAAAAGAAAACATTAATTGTAAAAAAAAATACATTAACATTTTCATTGCGGCATCAGACCACATTGCAATACTTACCAAAATAATTTCTGGCACGTGGAGTGGCACGGTCCCAATCAGCCAGCAGTGATGCTGCCACTGCTTCCCAGAGTCAATGAATCACCACATTGTCGGAGTGCTGATGGTCATGGGTGTCCCACAATGGTACTCGCTCTTGGACAAGGTTGATGATTTTCTCATTGTCAATATCTTGATTGGCTTCTTTCCATTGTGGAACCTACAGTATTGATCAAAAAGAGCAAAAAAATGTTTTAAGTAAAACTGAAAACAAATTCTATTACAACTCTGCTGAAAAGATTACTTACACCCGGTCTTTCCTCCTGAGACACATGGGCCCGACGACCCCAGGAAGCTTCATTTTTACTTGACTGCTCCTGCTCGTCCCCACTGTAAGGTACCTGTAAAGAAAATACATGTATCGTATTGCCAGTCAATACATACAAATCAGTAATCAAATTTGATTACATAGTCAGCGTCATGTCAGCTTTCGGAAGCTTCAGTGGAGGACATGCAGCAGTCAAGTGAAACACTAGAGAAAAGAACAGAGAAAAATGTAAGTATGTAAGTTGTTAAGAGTCAAACAATATGTTGGCAAAAAAAAATGGACACCAATACTTACATTACAGTCTGTAGTCCATCAGCACAGCAGTCAGCACAGGCCAGGGACAGACGGCAGCACTAGGAGACAAACACAGCACCAGGAGACAACCCAAGCACCAGCAGAGTCGACCAGTCTACAAGAAACGGAAAAGTCAGTGAGAGAGACACACATTTTCAAAGGTTCTATACTTACATAGCCAGTGTTGTCCTCACCAGGCCAGCAGCACCAGGAAAGATGCCAGCACCAGAGACAGATGGCAGTACCAGTAGAGATGACAGCACCAGAGACAGATGGCAGCACCAGGAGACAACCAGTCTAAAGGAACAGAAAGAAAAATTAAGAGAAACAGATATTTTCAAAGGTTCTATACTTACATAGCCAGTGTTGTCCTCACCAGGCCAGCAGCACCAGGAGAGACGCCAGCACCAGAGACAGATCGCAGCACCACACCATTTGTATCCAAATCCAGCTTTAAACGTCTCCAGAACAGTATCACAGACCTGCCTGTTGTGTTCCTTGTCCTTCATAATGCTCTCTGTGCTTCAAACAGAACCCTGAGACTATCACAGAGCAGGTGCATTTATACGGAAACTTTATTACACACAGGTGGATTATATTTATCATCATTAGGCATTTAGGACAACATTGGATCGTTCAGAGATCCACAATGAACTTCTGGAGTGAGTTTGATGCACTGAAAGTAAAGGGGCCGAATAATATTGCACGCCCCACTTGAATTTCCACAAAAATGTAAAATAACCAATAAATTTCACAATTGTGTTCCACTTGTTGTTGATTCTTCACCAAAAATTTACATTTGGTATCTTTATGTTTGAAGCATGATATGTGGGAAAAGTTTGAAAAGATCCAGGGAGCCGAATACTTTCGCAAGGCACTGTACATACCTCAAAATATAACATGTACAGTAGGGTAATAGTCAAAACATTTTTGCACAAATTTTTAGGTCTCACCCATGTGAATAATTCCCTTTGTTGTGATTGTAACATACACAAAATTTTGCAACATTGCAACATTGTTTACTTGAGCTCAATCATCACAAAACTAACAATTATTTGTAATAAATATCTTGCAGTAAAGTAAATGTACAATTTTACAATAGTTTCACGGTTTCACTTTTTTAATGAAACCCACTTTATTTGGTTCAGGATAGTCATGGCAATGCTTCTCTGCACACTGGAGAATAAACAGTCTTCTTGAGTGTTCAGTGATAAATGAATGTACTCATAAATCCAATGGAGCGTTCGGTGGCATCAGTCACGATTTTCAATTCGGTGACTTTTGAGGATGCATCGATGCAACTTGCATTAGTGTGCCACAGACCAGGATCTCTATGTTTGAAGCATGATATGTGGAAAAAGGTTGAAAAGTTCTAGGAAACCGAATACTTTCGCAAGGCACTGTATATATACTGTTTTACGTATATATATGACATTTGGCAGCCAAGTACACCCTCACACTCTAAAAGTCACACACTATTATTACAGCTGCACAGAGGAATGGGGTTTATATTTAGTGCCCTCCTTGACTTATCTCTCCATGATGGTACTCTGATGAACCATTAGATTGTGAGGGAAAGCGTGTCGCAAGAAATGCAGATCTTTAACATATAAGTTATTTTAATTTTCTTACTATTTTCCTCTTTTACCTGGTGATTGATTTTTTATGCTTATGTAGCATTAGATAATTTATGGATGCTGTTGTTTGTACATACTTGCATTTTTTTGCATTAGTGTTTTCATGTCAGTGCGTCATATAAGGAATAGATGTCTACCAAGGCACTTACCGGTTTTTTTTCAGACTATAAGGCGCATCGGACCATAAGACGCACCCCTGATTTGGGGGTGGAAAATAGCAGAAAAAAAGATTTTTATAAGATGGGGGTCCTTCTTATTGTCCAAATTTAAGGTATCTTACCTGAGGGCTGGCAGCGGGGTCACAGAAGGCATGGTCACCAATGGCAATGCTGCCATCTCCGGGTGCGATACTGCGGGTCCAGTGTCGGTGGTGAGGCAGATCATGGAGCAGAGTCCCTTACTCAGGATGCCGGTGGCAGAAATGTGGCGACGCTGCGGCCCGGTGTTCACAGCGAGCAGAGCCGAATGCATCACCAGTTTCTTCCTGAAGCTGTGGGCCGCCGGAGGCTTCAGGAAAATGGCTGCCGGAGGCCATGCATGCACAGATTGAGATCTCAGCGGCCATTTTCCTGAAGCCGAGTGCCGACGAGATCTCAATCGGCGCACACGTGGCCTCTGGCGGCCATTTTCCTGAAGCCTCCGGTGGCCCACGGCTTCAGGAAGATGGCTGCAGGAAAACCGATGGTAGTTCTGTAGTGATGAGAGCATGCCTAATTTACAGGTCATGTCTCCAGAAGCATGGGCTGGGCATAATGTACTGGGCACTACAATGGCAGTTTGCAATTATCACTCAGCAACATCCACTGTTGCTTGTTTCTTTAAAACACCCATGGAATCAAAATCATCACTACACCTGTAGATAAATTACCAAAGTGGTATAATTTCCAAAATGGGGTCACGTGAGGGGGGATTCTGCTTTTCTAGCACTTGGGAGCTTTGTATATGGAGTCCACAAACTATTATAGGAATATCTGCACTCCAGGCGGCAAATAGTGCTCCTTTCCCTCCCGAGTCTCTCCATATGGCTAAGTAGTACTGTACAGCCACATATGGGGTAATCCTACATTCAGAAGAAATTGTGGGACAAATTTTGATGCCATTTTTACCTTTTTCCCAGTGTGAAAATGTAACATTTGGGGCTAACACAATTTTGGTGGTAAAAATGTAAATTATTTTTTTTTTCACTGCTGAATGGTATAAATCCTGTGACATACTTGTGGTGTCAATATGATCACTGCATCCCTAGATGAATTCATTAAGAGGTTTATTTTGTAAAATTGGGCCACTTATGGAAGGTTCTGTTGTTCTGGCTTCTCAAGGGGCTCTTCCAATGTGACAAGTCGCACTCCAGCAAATGCAGCAAAATCTGCACTGTAACATGGCGCTCCTTCCCTTCTGAGCTTTGCACTGTGCTTCAAAAGTAGTTTTCAACCACATAAGGGATATAGGTAATCTCAGGAGAAATTTCAAAACAATATGTGGGGTCCATTTTCTCCCGTTACCCTTGTGAAAATTCAAAATTTGGAGCTAAAAAAGATTCTTCCAGGAAAAATTTGATGCATTTTCACAGCTTAACATTATAAATGTCTGTGAAGCACCCATCAATTTTAACCATCTTCCCTGTCCCTGCTGAAGAAAAGCAGACCCAAACCATGATTTTGCCACCACCATGCTTGACAGTGGGGGTGGTGTGTTCAGGATGATGAGCTGTGTTGCCTTTACGCCAAACATATCGTTTGGCATTGTTGCCAAAAAGTTTAATTTTGCTTTCATCTGACCAGAGTTCCTTCTTCCACATGTTTGGTGTGTCTCCCAGGTGACTTGTTGAAGATGATTGGCATTTGCCAGGGATCACTAAGATTATCAGATTTTACATTGGCTCACTTTGCCCTTCACCTATGAGAGCAGATTCACACAGAGCACATGTGACAAACCTGACAGAGTCTAGAAACACTGTGGAGAATGTTCTGCACCCTGTAACATATTCCATCCTGTCCGATTTGGCAGTGGGTCAGCAATGGCGTGGGTAGGCATTTCTTTGGAGGGTCACCCAGCCCTCTATCTCTATATGCTAGCCAAGTAACCCTGACGCAAACACACCTGGAACATTATGTCTTGTTCCATTTAAATTGCACCACAGACTGTCCAGGAGTTGACTAATGCTTTAATCCAGGTCTGGGGTCTTGGAGGAGATCCCTCAGGAGATCATCCGTCGCATCATCAGGAGCATGCTCAAGCATTGTAGGGAGGTCATACAGACACATGGAGGCCACACACATTTCCTTGTCTTGAGGCATTTCCACTGAAGTTGTATCAGCCTGTAATTTGATTTTGCACTTTGATTTTGAGTGTCATTCCAAATCCAGACCTCTGCGGAATTTTAGTTTTGATTTACATTGATCTTTTTTATGCTTTATTGTTCTCAACGCATTCCACTATGTAGATGTAGATTTGCAAATGGAATATTTCATTCAGTGATATCTATGGTGTGGTATCTTAGTGTTCCCTGTATTTTTTGAGCAGTGTATATATATTTTTTTATCTTCTTAGTTATGACTAGACTATTAAATCAGACAGGCTACGCAGAACATCCACAGCCCATCATAGTCTTATTTTATTGACCTAATTGATTTCAAGAATTAGATGAATTGACAATGAACAACTTTTTCCCTGAGATCTTTTGTATCGTGTTTAAATCAGCAGTGCATTTCGAAAATCCACCTTACCCTGGTATCTTTCTGAAAACCCTTGTGGATATTGCAGCAGCTGACAATTCGCCTCATCAGTGATTGACCAGATAAGCCTAACCCCATTTTTGCCTCACAAAATTACTTGAATAAGACCCTATTACGCTTTACATTTTTATCTAGGAATTAGATGAAGTAATATATAGTATGCACAGAAGATAGCACAAATGTATTCATCAGTCTTTGACCTGCTCCATTCATACATGGAACATGTTGACATGGTTTAGTGACATGGTGCCCAAGCAACAGTTATGTGGGGTAAATTGGATAGTGAAAGGGCTAAGGTTACACAGTTTGCCTCACTTCCCACTATTCACTCCTTAATTTGTAGAGGGAATTGTGACCTTTTGTCCCTATAAATCTCCTGGACTTGTGTTATTCCTGTATTACAGTCAAGTTCAAGTAATTGTTGAAAAGCAGAGAATGGTCATTTCTGGAAGCAATTTCAATAAATACTTAATTTACATATTAAGCAATGAACAATGTTTAAATAAAGAAAATATCGATTCATGAGCTTCTTTTTTGCTATTACTTGTTACTGTTTTTCTCAAGATGTTAAAGTCTACAGAACGGTATTATGGGGTTAAATAATCCAAATCTTAAGCATTATGTCTTCTTCATTCATAGTACAGGTCAGATACAAATCTTTGTGTACCTAAAACAGTTATTAAAATCTGTACATGTTTTGCCTCACATCAAGAGCTGCGAATCTAATCTTCTCCAAATGAGATGCCTTACAAACAAATCTTTTTAAGCAAAAATCTTATCGGTTTCAGTGAAGAAGAATAATGCTAATGGCAGTATAGAAATTCAGAGATTAAATGAGGTATGAATATTTGGAGGATAAGACAATTACCGCCTCAGAAACAATATATTTGTAAAGCTAATTTCTCCTGAATGGGAACAATTTCTGTACACTTGACCCCTTCTTCACTGCCCTGTCCATGCTTGAACTCTCCTTGAACTTCTTGAAAATCTGTCTGGTGGATTTGATATGGCCATCTCTTTTGCATCTGCTTATTTTAGCTCCTATTTCCACCCCTAAAACAGACATTAATGTGATTTAAGGCCAAGCCACCTGACATGGGTTAAGTTCTGTATCAACCTTTCATGCCCTGGAAATAATGTGAAAATCTCTGTTACTTTAAATGGTCTGACACATTCGGCACATTTTGGAATACATGAGGCTTTGGGAGGTCTTGAAGTTTAATATCTTTTTGTAGTATAAGGAAACTTTTAGATTAGGTTAATGATTTACACACAGGTTTGTCAAAATGCATTTGATCTAACTGATACAGGAAAGATATATATCTTAGTACCGTGTTAACCAGTAGATAGAAAAATATTTAGAATTGAGAGTCCTCAGTGGTTGATACCTTTTAATGGCTAACTGAAAAGATGGTAACAAATTGCAAGCTTTCGAGACTACTAAGGCCTCTTCATCAGGCATAAACTAAAAAAAATTCTGGAGAATCACATATTTATGCACAAAACATCACAGAAAAAAAAGCATGGATAAGACAGGTGACAAGAAGCAGAATTACCATGGGTGATAAACAGTTATGTCCATAAATATTGGACCAATTCTTAGATAGGGAATGTTTTATTGTCCTCTGATTGGGGTCTGGTTCTGTTGTGATGAACCCACATGGTTTGAAGGGCAAATTCCTTAGTTGATGTAAAAAGACATAAATCCATGCAACACATTCATTCCTGCACTAAGACTGTCAAAGGTTATCATCAGTTTATATTCTCATATTCTACTGTCTCTTTGAGATTTGAAGTTACCTTTTAAAACAAGTAATTTCATGTCCATAATGTTATGATCCGGGAGACAAAAATGTATTGCCACAGTTAGATCCATTCTTTTTTCTCTTATTGTATGGCGGTGAGAATTCATCCTTGTCTTCAGTTTTTGCCCTGTCTCCCCCACATACAGACCCCCAGTTGGACATTTAGTACAAATATTTAGTTACACCACATTAGAAGTGACGCACCTGAAAGTACCTGTTATCTTGTAGTCCTGATATGAATTGGGGATCTTTATCTTGTTCATGGTCATTATAAATGGACAGGTTTTACATTTTTTTCTGATTTCAAGGAAAGGTACCTGCAGCTGTTGGAGAGGACAAGGAGCTTTTGACAATGATGCTTCTTAAGGTACCGTCACACTCAGCAACTTTGCAACGAGAACGGCAACGATCCGTGACATTGCAGCGTCCTGGATAGTGATCTCGTTGTGTTTGACATGCAGCAGCGATTTGGATCCCGCTGTGCCATCGCTGGTCGGAGCTAGAAGTCCAGAACTTTATTTTGTCATCAGGTCGTCATGTATCGTCATCTTTGACATCAAAAGCAACGATGCCAGCAACGTTTTACATGGAGCTAACAACCAGTGAGAACGATAAGTGAGTCGCCATTACGTCACTGGATCGCTCCTGCACTGTTCTGGAGTTGCTGTGTTTGACGTCTCTACAGCGACCTAAACAGCAACGCTCCAGCGATCGGCTCGTTGTCTATATCGCTGCAGCGTCGCTGAGTGTGACGATACCTTTAGATTTGGGGGCTGCCTAAAACACAATAGTGGGGGGTCTGGGAAAATGGATTTCCATGCAGCTCCCCTTAGCACTTCCAGATTTGGATTGTAGGTGACTACTAGAGGTACCCGGTTATTTTCTTCTTTAGCTTTGTAATATAGCGGGTGATTCCTTGATATTCTGGTGGCTCTTGTAATCTGGTTTTCAATTGTTCTTGGACGGTAGCCCTGATTCAAAAAGGTCTTTCTGAGGCGACCAAGGTGTTCATCCCTATCTATTGGGTTGGAACATATACGATTGTATCTGATGGCTTGGCTGTAGACAATGGAGTTTTTTTATTTGTTTTGGATGGAAACTGTCCCATTTAAGGTATGTTGGACAGTCGATTGGCTTCTGATACAGGGATGTCTCTATTTTATTGTTCTGCAGCTTAATGATGGTGTCAAAAAAGTTAATTTCAGTACAGGAGTAGTTGAGTGTCAAGTTGATGGTGGGATGAAATTGATTAAACTGTTCATGGAACGTCTTTAGCTGTTACTCAGACTGCGTCCAGATGATTAAAATGTCATCAATGTAGCAGTAGTAGGCCAGAGGCCTGATGGGACATAAGGACAAAATGTCACTTTCAAGCTTGGCCATGAAAAGATTTGCATACTGTGGAGCCATTTTACTGTTACCTCCATAATTTTATTAGTTTAAGGGTTGTTTTATATGGCGTACCATGTGATTTCCCAGCTAGATATCAGTAGGAGATGCATAGCTTTATGATATGAAAACTTGATCACTAGTGGGGTTTTCGACACAGGATATCTGATGTAGTTGCCTGGTAAATATATTAATATCTGGCTGCTAATGTAATGGACTTTGCACCTTATTACTGTGACTATAATAAAATTACCTTTTGAATTGAAATTTTGTGAGTCTTGTAGTAATTGTAGAAATTAGACACTATACATTTACTGTATATAGATATATTCATTCTCTCTCTGTAAGTATATACTGTATGTATACACTGTATTTACATATATTCCTTACATATAAATATGTATACTGTATAATATCAGTACTGTGCAAAACTGTTGCAATGGAACTGCTTTCAAAAATAGAAGTGCCAATCTATATACATAATTGTCTAAGGTAGAGTTGAGCGACCTTGACCTTTTTAGAGTCGAGCCGGGTTTCGCGAAACCCGACTATCTCAAAAGTCGGGTCGAGTGAAATCGGCCGATTATGACGTAAAGTCGGGATCGACCGAAACACGAAACCCAATGCAAGTCAATGGGGCAGCATAGTCGGCAGTGAGTGGGGGCCAGGAAAACACCTAGAGTGCCCATTTTAATGTCAAAACCATCCATTCTTCTTAATGAAGCTTGTCAAGCGTAATTTACCTTATAATAATTGGAAGGCATTTGAAATTGGGGGTCATTTGGCTAAAGTTGTGGTGGGTAGGGCTGGTTCAAGTAATTAGTGGGCCCAGGAAATCTGGACCACGTCACGGCAGTGGAGCAGGGAGAGGTAAGTATTTCAACTTTGCAAGTGCTGTGAACCTGAGCAAGCAGGGGGGGCCCACTCGTTGGCATTGGCACTGGCACAGGGCCCCTCAAAGTACAGCGGTGTGTTTGCACGGCGGGGGCGCCTCCCACCGGCAGCAACACTTTTGCGTACTATGAGAGGCCCTGTGCCAGTGACGTCGCCAACTAGTATTCCTCCCCCCACCTGATGAAGGAACCTGCACTTTCATCTGCACCTTCCTCTTTGTCCCCGTGTAAGGTGGTATGGTATGCGGGAAGAGCAACCTGACTTTCAGCAGGGTCACAATGTTGTTGTATAGCGTGCACGGGGAATGTTGCGTTATGGGTCAATGTACCAGCAGACTCATCTATCACTGGCTGGGCAATGGGCAGGATGAGGAGGAAACACAGATATAGGCCCAAATAATAAAGTGGGCTAAATGCAGTTCAAAATTGGTAACACAGGAATAACCAGGGGGCATTGCAGTGGAGGACAACTGGAATGAGAGGCTGACACAGAGAGTAGGCCCAAATCAGTAAGTAGTCGAAATGCAGTTCAAAATTGGCAACCGTAGTAAACAGGCGGCACAGCTTTGTTCAGTGGAGGAGAACAGCAAGGAGTGGCAGACACCGATAGTAGGCCCCAACCCAACTAGTAGGCCAAATGCAGTCTAACATTAACAACTACTTAACGAGCGCCTGAAAACGGAATTTCAGGACAGGAAACCAGGAGAACAGCAAGGAGCGGCAGACACTGTTAGTAGGCCCCAAACCAACTAGTACGCCAAATGCAGTTGTTCCATTTAACCACAATTTAACGAGAGCCTGAAGATAGAAGCTCAGGAAAGGCAACCTGGAGAACACCTTGGAGTGGAACACACCATCTCTCTCCACCCGATACCCATTTTGTAGGCCTAATGCAGTGTAGTTTTCTACAACTACTAAACGAGAGTCGGAAGATCGAAGCAATGGTGAGGAAACCTGGAGAACACCTTGGAGTGTAACACACCATCTCTCTCCACCCCATACCCATTTTGTAGGCCTAATGCAGCCTACTTTCCGACAACTACTAAACGAGAGCATGAAGATCGAAGCTCAGGAAAGGCAACCTGGGGAACACCTTGGAGTGTAACACACCCTCTCTCTACACCACGGAAGGGCTGATTCTTAGGAAGGAAGGCTGTCGGAAAGAAGCAGGGCGCGTCCGAGGGTGATTATATTCTTATTAGGTATATACTCACCCTCGGACGCGCCCTGCTTCTTTATTTGTAATGAATGTTTATTTGCAATGTGGTTTTGACTTACTCTATTTTTTTGGTAAATAATGATTTTATTATTTTCATTGTTTTGCATCTTCTTGGCAATAATATAAAGAAGACGCGACAGGACAACACTCGGTGGATGCCATATCTGTGTTTTAAATTGAAAAAAACTTTCAGTTAACTACTTGCAGGAGAAAGTTATTGTAGCTGGTGGCCATTTTTAGTACTGTACCAGATTTTTGTTGTATGTGTTTGTTTTTAATGTTAAAATGTCTGCATTTGATATCTCTCCAGTATTTTCTTTTTTATAAGCAAAATACTTATTTTTATATTTTCTGATGTTGGTTCAAGGGGTACACGGGCAGCAGTAGACAGGTCAGTGGAGGCCTAGTGGAAGGAGGGACCGCAGACAGGCTTCGAAGCCCTAACATAATAAATTGGCCTGGCTGTAGGCAATTTACAATTGGTTCCAGGGGAACACGGGCGGCAGTAGACAGGTCAGTGGAGGCCTAGTGGAAGGAGGGACCGCAGACAGGCTTCGAAGCCCTAACATAATAAATTGGGCTGGCTGTAGGCAATTTAAAATTGGTTCCAGGGGAACCCGGGCAGCAGTAGACAGGTCAGTGGAGGCCTAGTGGAAGGAGGGACCGCAGACAGGCTTCGAAGCCCTAACATAATAAATTGGGCTGGCTGTAGGCAATTTAAAATTGGTTCCAGGGGAACCCGGGCAGCAGTAGACAGGTCAGTGGAGGCCTAGTGGAAGGAGGGACCGCAGACAGGCTTTGAAGCCCTAACATAATAAATTGGGCTGGCTGTAGGCAATTTAAAATTGGTTCCAGGGGAACCCGGGCAGCAGTAGACAGGTCAGTGGAGGCCTAGTGGAAGGAGGGACTGCAGACAGGCTTTGAAGGCCTAACATAAGAAAAATGTCAATACAATGGTATTGACAGTGCCAGGCATTGAAGGATGTCAGCGCATAGACTAAACATTGGTGGAGCTGTGAGAGAAAATTTTGCAAGTGGTAGAGCACTGTTTGACCTGGGGGGGGGGACTGTCTTGTGGCCGGCGGTACAGGCCCAGGGCCCCTCATATTACAACGGTGTGTCTGACGTTGGGTGCGCACCACCACCGCCAGACACTTTATTGTACTATGAGGGACCTAGTGGCAGTGCCGTCGACCAAAAGCGGGCACACCCACCTCTTCAGACAAACAGTACTCTCACGGGTGCTGGCGCCAAGTGGCGATACCACGGCCCCGTGTGGGGACTTTGGCCATTTAGGGAGGTGTTAACATGTCGGATGCTGGACAATCAGGTGCTGCAAATTACGAGATTGGAAAAGTCGTTCAGAATAGTCCACAGGCAAGACCTTTACATAGGAAAGCTAGGTGTCAGCCGGGCAAGGTGGGGCAAAAGATTTCGAAATCCAGTTGTGGTTCATTTTAATGAAGGTTAGATCATCTACATTTTGGGTAGCCAGACGAGTCCTTTTTTCTGTTAGTATTGAACCTGCAGCACTGAATACTCTTTCTGATAGGACACTAGCTGCCGGGCAAGCAAGCTCCTGCAATGCATATTCTGCCAATTCTGGCCAGGTGTCTAATTTTGATGCCCAGTAATCAAATGGGAATGACGGTTGAGGGAGAACGTCGATAAGGGATGAAAAATAGTTAGTAACCATACTGGACAAATGTTGTCTCCTGTCACTTTGAATTGATGCTGCAGTACCTGTCCTGTCTGCGGTCATAGCAAAATCACTCCACAACCTGGTCAGAAAACCCCTCTGGCCAACGCCACTTCTGATTTCTGCCCCTCTAACACCTCTGGTCTGCTGGCCCCTGCAGCTCGTGTTAGAACGATCACGGGCGCTGTGTGCAGGGAATGCCAGAAGCAAACGGTCAACAAGAGTTGATTGTTTGGTTGCTAATATTAGTTCCAAGTTCTCATGTGGCATTATATTTTGCAATTTGCCTTTATAGCGAGGATCAAGGAGGCAGGCCAACCAGTAATCGTCATCGTTCATCATTTTTGTTATGCGTGTGTCCCTTTTGAGGATACGTAAGGCATAATCCGCCATGTGGGCCAAAGTTCCAGTTCTCAAATCTGTGGTTGTGCTTGGTTGAGGGGCAGTTTCAGGCAAATCCACGTCACTTGTGTCCCTCCAAAAACCAGAACCCGGCCTTGCCGTGCCAACAATTTCCACTGGCCCCGGAAAAGCTTCCTCATTAAAAATATAATCATCCCCATCATCCTCCTCGTCCTCCTCCTCCTCTTCGCCCGCTACCTCGTCCTGTACACTGCCCTGGCCAGACAATGGCTGACTGTCATCAAGGCTTTCCTCTTCCTCAGCTGCAGACGCCTGATCCTTTATGTGCGTCAAACTTTGCATCAGCAGACGCATTAGGGGGATGCTCATGCTTATTATGGCGTTGTCTGCACTAACCAGCCGTGTGCATTCCTCAAAACACTGAAGGACTTGACACATGTCTTGAATCTTGAACCACTGCACACCTGACAACTCCATGTCTGCCATCCTACTGCCTGCCCGTGTATGTGTATCCTCCCACAAAAACATAACAGCCCGCCTCTGTTCACACAGTCTCTGAAGCATGTGCAGTGTTGAGTTCCACCTTGTTGCAACGTCTATGATTAGGCGATGCTGGGGAAGGTTCAAAGAACGCTGATAGGTCTGCATACGGCTGGAGTGTACGGGCGAACGGCGGATATGTGAGCAAAGTCCACGCACTTTGAGGAGCAGGTCGGATAACCCCGGATAACTTTTCAGGAAGCACTGCACCACCAGGTTTAAGGTGTGAGCCAGGCAAGGAATGTGTTTCAGTTGGGAAATGGAGATGGCAGCCATGAAATTCCTTCCGTTATCACTCACTACCTTGCCTGCCTCAAGATCTACAGTGCCCAGCCACGACTGCGTTTCTTTCTGCAAGAACTCGGACAGAACTTCAGCGGTGTGTCTGTTGTCGCCCAAACACTTCATAGCCAATACAGCCTGCTGACATTTGCCAGTAGCTGCCCCATAATGGGAGACCTGGTGTGCAACAGTGGCAGCTGCGGATGGAGTGGTTGTGCGACTGCGGTCTGTGGACGAGGTCTCGCTTCTGCAGGAGGACGAGGAGGAGGAGGAGGGGGTGCGAATGGCTACAGCCAACTGTTTCCTAGACCGTGGGCTAGGCAGAACTGTCCCAAACTTGCTGTCCCCTGTGGACCCTGCATCCACCACATTTACCCAGTGTGCCGTGATGGACACGTAACGTCCCTGGCCATGCCTACTGGTCCATGCATCTGTTGTCAGGTGCACCTTTGTGCTCACAGATTGCCTGAGTGCATGGACGATGCGCTCTTTAACATGCTGGTGGAGGGCTGGGATGGCTTTTCTGGAAAAAAAGTGTCGACTGGGTAGCTCGTAGCGTGGTACAGCGTAGTCCATCAGAGCTTTGAAAGCTTCGCTTTCAACTAACCGGTAGGGCATCATCTCTAACGAGATTAGTCTAGCTATGTGGGCGTTCAAACCCTGTGTATGCGGATGCGAGGCTAAGTACTTCCTTTTTCTAACCATAGTCTCATGTAGGGTGAGCTGGACTGGAGAGCTGGAGATCGTGGAACTAGCGGGGGTGCCGGTGGACATGGCAGACTGAGAGACGGTGGGAGATGGTATTGTTGCCGCCGGTGCCCTAGATGCAGTGTTTCCTACTACGAAACTGGTGATTCCCTGACCCTGACTTTTTTGGCCTGGCAAAGAAACCTGCACAGATACTGCAGGTGGTGCAGAAAATGGTGGCCCTACACTGCCGGAAGGGATGTTGCGTTGATGACTAGCTTCATTGGCCGAGGGTGCTACAACCTTAAGGGACGTTTGGTAGTTAGTCCAAGCTTGCAAATGCATGGTGGTTAAATGTCTATGCATGCAACTTGTATTGAGACTTTTCAGATTCTGCCCTCTGCTTAAGGAAGTTGAACATTTTTGACAGATGACTTTGCGCTGATCAATTGGATGTTGTTTAAAAAAATGCCAGACTGCACTCTTTCTAGCATCGGATACCTTTTCAGGCATTGCAGACTGAGCTTTAACCGGATGGCCACGC
This sequence comes from Ranitomeya imitator, assembly GCF_032444005.1. Taxonomy (NCBI): domain Eukaryota; kingdom Metazoa; phylum Chordata; class Amphibia; order Anura; family Dendrobatidae; genus Ranitomeya; species Ranitomeya imitator. The sequence continues at coordinate 870,832,298 of NC_091282.1, forward strand.
TGTCCTCCAACAGGTTTTGACTTTGCCACGCGTTTTGGGCAAGATACGGGCCCGGCAGATGGAACCTGTTGCGATGTTGATGCCTGCTGCGGCCCCTCCTCCTCCGCTTCAGAACTGCTGCCGCCTGCACCCTGTTCCCCCAATGGCTGCCAATCGGGGTCAAGAACTGGGTCATCTATTACCTCTTCTTGTAGCTCGTGTGCAACTTCGTCTGTGTCACCGTGTCGGTCGGTGGTATAGCGTTCGTGATGGGGCAACATAGTCTCATCAGGGTCTGATTCTTGATCAGCACCCTGCGAGGGCAATGTTGTGGTCTGAGTCAAAGGACCAGCATAGTAGTCTGGCTGTGGCTGTGCATCAGTGCACTCCATGTCAGATTCAACTTGTAATGGGCATGGACTGTTAACTGCTTCACTTTCTAAGCCAGGGACGGTATGTGTAAAGAGCTCCATGGAGTAACCCGTTGTGTCGCCTGCTGCATTCTTCTCTGTTGTTGTTTTTGCTGAAGAGGACAAGGAAGCGACTTGTCCCTGACCGTGAACATCCACTAACGACGCGCTGCTTTTACTTTTACCAGTTTCACGAGAGGAGGCAAAAGAGCTAGAGGCTGAGTCAGCAAGATAAGCCAAAACTTGCTCTTGCTGCTCCGGCTTTAAAAGCGGTTTTCCTACTCCCAGAAAAGGGAGCGTTCGAGGCCTTGTGTAGCCAGACGACGAACCTGGCTCCACAGCTCCAGACTTAGGTGCAATATTTTTTTTCCCACGACCACCTGATGCTCCACCACTACCACTACCCTCATTACCAGCTGACAATGAACGCCCCCGGCCACGACCTCTTCCACCAGACTTCCTCATTGTTTTAAAAACGTTACCAAACTAACGGTATTTGTTGCAGTCACACAACTTACACGGTGAGCTATAACTTCAGTATGATTTAGCTACCCCTTTACAGGTGGGTGAGACCACAACGAAAATCAGGCACAATGTTACACACTCTGTTGTTGGTGGCAACAAATGAGAGAGATGCCACACACGCAGGACTGTCACTGAAGCGCAAATGTAAATATTAATCTCCCACTGATTTGTGTTTTTTTTTTTAAAAAGGAGACTTTAGAAAAAAACAAAAAAAAAAATGATTTTTTAAGGAATAATTTATAAACCAAATAAAATGAAATGATTTTTTTCAGGGAGAATTTAGAAAACAAATAAAACATAAAATAGCCTTTCTAGGGCCCAGTGAGTGAGAGAGGACGCACACAGGAGTCAGGAGTGGCACACAAGCCCAGAGGCCAATATTTATCTCCCACTGATTGATTTAGTGATTTTTTCAGGTAGATTTTGGAACCCAAATCAAGCAAAAAAATTAATAGGCTTTCTATGGCCCACAATTGGAGAGAGAGAGATGGCACACCCAGGAGTCAAGACTGGCACACAAGCAGAAAGGGCAATATTAATCTCCCACTGATTTGATTTTTTTTTTTTTTTTTCAGGGAGACTTTAGAAAAAAAAATACAAAAAAATGAATTTTTCAGGAAGAATTTAGAAACAAAATAAAATAAAATGATTGTTTCAGGGAGAATTTAGAAAACAAATAAAAAAAAAATAGGCTTTGTAGGGCCCACTGAGTGAGAGAGGACGCACACAGGAGTCAGGAGTGGCACACAAGCCCAGAGGCCAATATTTATCTCCCACTGATTGATTTAGTGATTTTTTCAGGTAGATTTTGGAACCCAAATCAAGCAAAAAAATTAATAGGCTTTCTATGGCCCACAATTGGAGAGAGAGAGAGATGGCACACCCAGGAGTCAAGACTGGCACACAAGCAGAAAGGGCAATATTAATCTCCCACTGATTTGATTTTTTTTTTTTTTTTCAGGGAGACTTTAGAAAAAAAAAAAAATGAATTTTTCAGGAAGAATTTAGAAACAAAATAAAATAAAATGATTGTTTCAGGGAGAATTTAGAAAACAAATGAAAAAAAAAATAGGCTTTGTAGGGCCCACTGAGTGAGAGAGGACGCACACAGGAGTCAGGAGTGGCACACAAGCCCAGAGGCCAATATTTATCTCCCACTGATTGATTTAGTGATTTTTTCAGGTAGATTTTGGAACCCAAATCAAGCAAAAAAATTAATAGGCTTTCTATGGCCCAGAATTGGAGAGAGAGAGATGGCACACCCAGGAGTCAAGACTGGCACACAAGCAGAAAGGGCAATATTAATCTCCCACTGATTTGATTTTTTTTTGTTTTTCATGGAGACTTTAGAAAAAAAAAAAAAAAATGAATTTTTCAGGAAGAATTTAGAAACAAAATAAAATAAAATGATTGTTTCAGGGAGAATTTAGAAAACAAATGAAAAAAAAATAGGCTTTGTAGGGCCCACTGAGTGAGAGAGGACGCACACAGGAGTCAGGAGTGGCACACAAGCCCAGAGGCCAATATTTATCTCCCACTGATTGATTTACTGATTTTTTCAGGTAGATTTTGGAACCCAAATCAAGCAAAAAAATTAATAGGCTTTCTATGGCCCACAATTGGAGAGAGAGAGATGGCACACCCAGGAGTCAAGACTGGCACACAAGCAGAAAGGGCAATATTAATCTCCCACTGATTTGTTTTTTTTTTTTTTTTTCAGGGAGACTTTAGAAAAAAAAAATACAAAAAAAATGATTTTTTTCAGGAATAATTTAGAAACCAAATAAAATAAAATGATTTTTTCAGGGAGAATTTAGAAAACAAATAAAACAAAAAATAGGCTTTCTAGGGCCCACTGAGTGAGAGAGGACGCACACAGGAGTCAGGAGTGGCACACAAGCCCTGAGGCCAATATTTATCTCCCACTGATTGATTTATTGATTTTTTCAGGTAGAATTTAGAACCCAAATCAACCAAAAAAATAAATAGGCTTTCTATGGCCCACTATTTGTGAGAGAGATGGCACGCTCAGGACTGGCACACAAGCCCAAAGGCCAATATTAATCTCCCACTGATTGATTTATTGATTTTTTCAGGTAGATTTTGGAACCCAAATCAAGCAAAAAAATAAATAGGCTTTCTATGGCCCACTGAGAGATGGCACACACAGGAGTAAGGAGTGGCACACAAGCCCTGAGGCCAATATTTTTCTCCCACTGATTGATGTAGTGATTTTTTCAGGTAGATTTTAGAACCCAAATCAAGCAAAAAAATAAATAGGCTTTCTATGGCCCACTGAGTGAGAGATGACACAGACAGGGATGGCACTCTAGCAGAAATGCCAATCTTAATCTCCCACAAAAAAAAAAAAAAAAAGGAACTGTCCTTCAATTACTATCTCCCTGCAGTAATCTCAGCCAGGTATGGCAGGCAGCAATAAGGAGTGGACTGATGCACAAATTAAATAAAAAGTGTGGACAAACAAACAAGATAGCTGTGCAGAAAGGAAGGAACAAGAGGATTTGTGCTTTGAAAAAAGCAGTTGGTTTGCACAGCGGCGTACACACAGCAATGCAGCTATCAGGGAGCCTTCTAGGGCAGCCCAATGAGCTAAAGCGCTGAGGGGGAAAAAAAAAAAAATGTAGCTTCCACTGTCCCTGCACACCGAAGGTGGTGTTGGGCAGTGGAAATCGCTACAGCACAAGCGGTTTGGTGGTTAATGGACCCTGCCTAACGCTATCCCTGCTTCTGATGAAGCGGCAGCAACCTCTCCCTAGGCTCAGATCAGCAGCAGTAACATGGCGGTCGGCGGGAACGCCCCTTTATAGCCCCTGTGACGCCGCGGACAGCAAGCCAATCACTGCAATGCCCTTCTCTAAGATGGTGGGGACCAGGACCTATGTCATCACGCTGCCCACACTCTGCGTTTACCTTCATTGGCTGAGAAATGGCGCTTTTCACGTCATTGAAACGCGACTTTGGCGCGAAAGTCGCGTACCGCATGGCCGACCCCGCACAGGGGTCGGATCGGGTTTCATGAAACCCGACTTTGTCAAAAGTCGGCGACTTTTGAAAATGTTCGACCCGTTTCGCTCAACCCTAGTCTAAGGGGTACTTCCGTCTGTCCTTCTGTCTGTCACGGATATTCATTGGTCGTGGCCTCTGTCTATCATGGAAATCCAAGTCGCTGATTGGTCGCCACAAAACAGCCATGACCAATCAGCGACGGGCACAGTCCGGAAGAAAATGGCCGCTTTATACTCCCTGCAGTCAGTGGACGGCGCCCACTCCATATTCCCCGCAGTCAGTGGCCGGCGCCCGCTCCATACTCGCCGCAGTCAGTGGCCGGCGCCCGCTCCATACTCCCCACAGTCAGTGTCCCCAGCGCTCCGCTCCCCGCAGTCAGTGTCCCCGGCGCTCCGCTCCCCGCAGTCAGTGTCCCCGGCGCTCCGCTCCCTGCAGTCAGTGTCCCCGGTGCTCCCCGCAGTCAGTGTCCCCGGCGCCCGCTCCATACTCCCCTCCGGTCACCGCTAACACAGGGTTAATAGCGGCGGTAACGGACCGCGTTATGCCGCGGGTAACGCATTCCGTTACCGCCGCTATTAACCCTGTGTGTCCCCAACCTTTTACTATTGATGCTGCCTATGCGGCATCAATAGTAAAAAACAGTAATGCTAAAAATAGTAAAAAAAAAAAAAAACCTGCTATACACCCTCTGTTGTCTGCTCGCACCTGCCGCCATCTTCCTTTCCCAGCGATGCTTTGCGAAATTACCCAGAAGACCTAGCGGTCTCGCGAGACCGCTAAGTCATATGGGCAATTTCGCAAAGCATCCTGGGAACGCAAGATGGCGGCAGCCGCGCGCCCATCTGCACACCGCCGTTGGATCCCAGGAAACGGAGAGACGCAACGCTGAGGAGCCGCAACCAGAATGGTGAGTATGTTAAACTACAAGGGGCCCTCGGATCGTTAGGTGAGTATGTTTTTTATTTTTTACCTGTGACATACGTGGCTCAGTAATATACTACGTCACTGGGCAATATACTACGTGGCTCTGTGCTATATACTACGTCACTGTGCAATATACTACGTGGCTCTGTGCTGTATACTACGTGGCTGGACAATATACTACATGGCTCTGTGCTGTACACTACGTCGCTTTGCAATATACTACGTGGCTGGGCAATATACTACGTCGCTGTGCAATATACTACGTGGCTCTGTGCTGTATACTACGTCACTGTGCAATATACTACGTGGCTCTGTGCTGAATACTACGTCACTGTGCAATATACTACATGGCTCTGTGCTGTACACTACGTCGCTGTGCAATATACTACGTGGCAGGGCAATATACTACGTTGCTGTGCACTATACTACGTGGCTCTGTGCTGTATACTATGTGGCTGGACAATATACTACGTAAATGGGCAATATACTACGTGGCTCTGTGCTGTATACTACGTCGCTGTGCAATATACTTCATGGCTCTGTGCTGTATACTACGTGGCTGGGCAATATACTACATCGCTGTGCAATATACTAGGCTCTGTGCTGTATACTATGTGGCTGGGCAATATACTACGTGGCTGGGCAATATACTACGTGTCTGGGCAATATACTACGTAACTGGGCAATATTCTTCATGGCTGGGCAATAAACTACGTCGCTGGGCAATATACTACGTGGCTGGGCAATATACTACGTGGACATGCATATTCTAGAATCCCAGATGCGTTAGAATCGGGCCACCATCTAGTTGTTGATATTTGCCAGTTAACAAAATGCAAAGTGAATTAACAATAGAATTCTAATTCAAATTAATATTTGGTCTGACCACTAGAAATGAGCACATTTTTCAACTCAAATTCACATGCTTTGCCGAAAACAAAGCCTTATTATTTTCCAAGGGACTTAGTCCTATCTGAATATGGGAAAACAGATGCTATCTGCTGGTAACCAACACCACACTGCACTAACAGACATTTTAGACAATTTCAATTGTAAAAACGGTCAAAAAGTAATCCTTTTTTTGTGGGTACACAGGCCTGACTTTTGGTGTTTATACACAGGCATTGCAATTGGAAGAAGCAGTGACTTCCTCACATGCGTTGGTGCAAAATGTATTTTTGTTTGTGGAGTATCAAGAGCTTTGTTCTTTGCTAAATGAAGAAGTGATTTTTTACAAGCCATCAAAATATTATCCCTTTATTTTTGAGAGCGGGAATGGGTCAACTGTTTTGAATGTGAAGAAGTAATGACTCCCCAACCGGGAGAGAAAAAATTATCCCTTTTTTGGAAACCATAACAAGTTTGCTATTTTCAAAATTAATAAATGATTACCAAGCCTTTTCATCAAGCCCATCTAAAATTAATTATCCTTGCTTTATGGAGTAGGAAAACAGGTTAGCTGTTCTCAAAGTGAAGAAGAAAGGAGCAGCATTACATTAAAGCTATAGAACACACTGGACAAGTGCAGAAAATGTGTGTTAGTGTCCAGTGGACTGACTGAGTGTGGACCATTGGGACCAGAAGCAACAGAACTGTGTAAAAGACAGACAATTCATTGACAGGCAAGCAGTTGGTATAGCCGATCTAGTAATTTTCATCAGCCCAATACATGAATGGAAGTCGACACTAATCAATGGCTGAATAGTTTCGACAAATGTAGGGTTTTCTGTGTTTATTGAAACCTGATCTGCTTGGGAATGACAAGGCTAATTTCCATCCCTATACTGGAGGCTGAACATGACAGTATGTTATCAGGGAATAGTTGGGAGATCCCGCAAATATCTCCTCACTGTTGCCAGATGACCGTGAACAAGCACTCCGCCACCTCCAATCATCAAGAAAATAGAGCAATTGGCTGAAGATTGACGGACGATTCTGTGACTGTTATAACTACTAGGACCAATATTAGGGAGCTCACAGTGAACGTATAGCATATTCACATACAATTTTAACTCAATTTAATATATATATTAACCCATTAATCCAATGTGACGTACTATCCCATCGAGGTGACCTGGGACTTAATTCCCGGCGGAGGGGATCGTACGTCATAGGCGATCGGCTGCGCTCACGGGGGGGGGCGGCCGATTGCCGCCGGGTGTCAGCTGATTATTACAGCTGACATCTGGCACTATGTGCCAGGATCGGTCACGGATTGCTCCCGGCACATTAACCCCTGGAACACTGCGATCAAACATGATTGCAGAGTTCCAGCTGCATAGGGAAGCATCGTGCAGGGAGGTGGCTCCTTGCGTGCTTCCCTGAGACCCTAGATACAAAATGGCTGTGGGGCTCCTTCTGGGTCCTACAGTGAGGTGGTTTGCAAGCACCTGCTCAGAGCAGGCGCCGGCAAGCCTCCCTGCAGTGCCTGTCAGATCGCTGATCTGCCACAGTGCATTGCAAAGTGTCAGATCTGCAATCTGACACTATACTGTGATGTGCCCCCCTGGGGCAATGTTATAAAGTAAAAAAGACAAAAAAAATTTGGTTCCAACAAATGCATTTCTTTATCTAAATAAAAAAACAATAAAGTAGTCATATTTAGTATCGCCGCCGCGTTCATAACGACCAGACCAATAAAACTGTCCCACCAATTAACCCCTTCAGTGAACAACTTAAAAAAAACGAGGTAAAAAACAACGCATTATTATCATACTGCCAAACAAAAAGTGGAATAACACGCGATCAAAAAGATGGATATAAATAACCATGATACCTCTAAAAATGTCATCTTGTCCCGCAAAAAATGAGCCAACATACAGCATCATCAGCGAAAAAATAAAAAGTTATAGTCTTCAGAATAAAGCGAAAAATAAATATTTTTTATATAAAATAGTTTTTATCGTATAAAAGCGCCAAAACATAAAAAAATAAATGCGGTATCGCTGTAAGCATACTGACCCGAAGAATAAAACTGCTTTATCAATTTTACCAAACATGGAACGGTATAAATGTCCCCCCCAAAAGAAATTGATGAATAGCTGGTTTTTGGTCATTCTGCCTCACAAAAATCAGAATAAAAAGCGATCAAAAAAGGTCACGTGCCCGAAAATGGTACCAATAAAAATGTCAACTAGTCCCACAAAAAACAAGACCTCACATGACTCTGTGGACCAAAATGTGGAAAAATTATAGCTCTCAAAATGTGGAGACGCAAAAACTATTTTTTGCAATGAAAAGCGTTTTTTAGTGTGTTACAGCTGCCAATCATAAAAATCCGCTAAAAAACCCGCTATAAAAGTAAATCAAACAACCCTTCATCACCCCTTAGGGAAAAATAATATAATAAAAAATGTATGTATTTCCATTTTCCCATTAGGATTAGGGTTAGGATTGGGGCTAAAGTTAGGGTTAGGGCTACAGTTAGAATTGGGGCTAAAGTTAGGGTTAGGGTTGGGGCTCAAGTTAGGGTTAGGGCTACAGTTAGCGTTGGGGCTACAGTTAGGGTTGGGGCTACAGTTAGGGTTAGGGTTTGGACTACAGTTAGGGTTAGGGTTGGGGCTAAAGTTAGGGTTGAGGTTGGGGCTAAAGTTAGGGTTAGGGTTGGGGCTTAAGTTAGGGTTAGGGCTACAGTTAGGGCTACAGCTATTGTTGGGGCTACAGTTAGGGCTGGGGCTAAAGTTAGGGTTAGGGTTGGGCTAAAGTTATGGTTAGGGTTGGGGCTAAAGTTAGAGTTAGGGTTAAGTTAGGGTTTGGATTACATTTATGGTTCGGATTAGGGTTGTGGTTGGGATTAAGGTTAGGGGTGTGTTAGAGTTAGGGGTGTGATTAGGGTTGGGATTAGGGTTAGGGGTGTGTTGGGGTTAGGGGTGTGTTGGAGTTAGAAGTGTGGTTGGGATTAGGGTAAGGGGCATGTTCGGGTTAAGGGTGTGGTTAGGGTTATGGTTAGGGTTGGTATTAGGGTTAGGGGTGTGTTTAGGCTAGGTTTTCAGTTAGAATTGGGGGGTTTCCACTGTTTAGGCACATTAGGGGCTCTCCAAACACGACAATGCATCCGATCTCAATTCCAGCCAATTCTGCGTTGAAAAAGTAAAACAGTGCTCCTTCCCTTCCGAGCTCTCCCGTGCGCCCAAACAGGGGTTTACCCCAACATATGGGGTATCAGCATACTCAAAACAAACTGGACAACAACTTTTGGGATCCAATTTCTCCTGTTACCCTTGGTAAAATAAAACAAATTGGAGCTGAAGTACAGTAAATTTTTTGTGAAAAAAGTTAAATGTTCATTTTTTTTAAACATTCCAAGAATTCCTGTGAAACATCTGAAGGGTTAATAAGCTTCTTGATTGTGGTTTTGAGCACCTTGAGGGGTACAGTTTTTAGAATGGTGTCACACTTGGGTATTTTCTAACATATAGACCCCTCAAAGTAACTTGAAATGTGATGTGGTCCCTAAAAAAATGGTGTTGTAAAAATGAGAAATTGCTGGTCAACTTTTAACCCTTATAACTCCCTAACAAAAAAAGATTTGATTCCAAATTTGTGCTGATGGAAAGTAAACATGTGGGAAATGTTACTTATTAAGTATTTTTTGTGACATATCTCTGTGATTTAAGGGTATAAAAATTCAAAGTTGGAAAATTGCAAAATTTTCAAACTTTTCGCCAAATTTCTATTTTTTTCACAAATAAATGCAGGTAATATCAAAGAAATTTTACCACTATCATGAAGTAGAATATGTCAGGAGAAAACATTGTCAGAATCATCAGGATCCGTTGAAGCATTCCAGAGTTATAACCTCATAAAGGGACAGTGGTCAGGATTGTAAAAATTGGCCCGGTCATTAACGTGCAAACCACCCTTGGGGGTTAAGGGGTTAATATATGTGTGTGTGTGTATATATATATATATATATATATATATATAAATACACAGTATATATACACACTTTGGTACAGTCACTGCCTAGCTTCCCAATAACCCATGAAAAACTACCTGCCATCACCAATTGTTTATACAGGCTGATTGGATACCCGTATTGCATCGGCGTGCCATTTACACAGCAAGAAGGACTGAGCTATTCAATTTTAGATATTTGATCTGAAAATAGTAGGCAGTGTTTATAAAAATATACAAAGATGTTACAAAATGGACAAAACAATACAGTTACAATTACAGAAAATTAAAAGTCTAAACAGAAGAAATGTACTAAATGTGATGCTCTAGGATTCCTTCTGGCTTTTGTGAAGGGTAGATCTTTGTTTTTACATAGTAACATAGTAACATAGTTAGTAAGGCCGAAAAAAGACATTTGTCCATCCAGTTCAGCCTATATTCCATCATAATAAATACCCAGATCTACGTCCATCTACAGAACCTAATAATTGTATGATACAATATTGTTCTGCTCCAGGAAGACATCCAGGCCTCTCTTGAACCCCTCGACTGAGTTCGCCATCACCACCTCCTCAGGCAAGCAATTCCAGATTCTCACTGCCCTAACAGTAAAGAATCCTCTTCTATGTTGGTGGAAAAACCTTCTCTCCTCCAGACGCAAAGAATGCCCCCTTGTGCCCGTCACCTTCCTTGGTATAAACAGATCCTCAGCGAGATATTTGTATTGTCCCCTTATATACTTATACATGGTTATTAGATCGCCCCTCAGTCGTCTTTTTTCTAGACTAAATAATCCTAATTTCGCTAATCTATCTGGGTATTGTAGTTCTCCCATCCCCTTTATTAATTTTGTTGCCCTCCTTTGTACTCTCTCTAGTTCCATTATATCCTTCCTGAGCACCGGTACGATAAACTACGAACTACGATAAACTGCAGCTCACAGGACTGGCAAAGATTATAATTTGGCATTTGATTTTATTAACACAAGTTACCCCCACACAAATCTCTTCCGGTGACTCATAGCAAGGCTGGTCAGGGATGTGGCGCAGTCTTTAACAAATTATGGGATTCCAACATTTTATATCTTCTCCCCTGGAAGTCCCAAGCGAGACATATTGTTATGTTTCCTACCATGATTTAACGTTTATATAGATAGGAAATATGGCATGGATAGCATCATCTATCTGACCATTATTTAATTTAAAGGTATTATAGTCACCATACAATGGCATACCACGTATGCGTTATGATCACCACTTTGTCACAACTCTAAAAATATAAATTTCATATCTATCATATCTATGTCGTTGATAAAAACCTCAATATTCATAATAATTTGAATGGAACAAAGAAACTCACCTCAGTCTGTTTGCAGTTCTAATACACATGCAGGCAAGGGCCATAAATCTGTCACCCTCTGCATTCCTAGGCATGCTGGGAAAGGGGCTAATATCTGCTATCCATTTGCTAATCCTATTTAATTACCTGTTTGCAGAGGAGGTGGCTACAGGGCCCCAGACAAATCTAAAGGTACCTTCACACTGAGCGACTTTAGAACGATAACGATAGCGATCCGTGACGTTGCAGCATCCTGGATAGCGATATCGTTGTGTTTGACACGTAGCAGCGATCAGGATCCTGCTGTGAGATCGCTGGTCGGAGCTAGAAGGCCAGAACTTTATTTCGTCGCTGGATCACCCGCTGACATCGCTGAATCGGCATGTGTGACGCCGATTCAGCGATGTCTTTACTTGTAACCAGGGTAAACATTGGGTTACTAAGTGCAGGGCCTCGCTTAGTAACCCGATATTTACCCTGGTTACCATTGTAAATGTAAAAAAAATCAAACACTACGTACTTACATTCCGGTGTCTGTTGCATCCCCCGTCTTCAGCTTCCCTGCACTGTGTCAGCGCCGGCCGGCCGTAAAGCAGAGCACAGCGGTGACGTTACCGCTCTGCTTTACGGCCGGCGCTTACACAGTGCAGGGAAGGCGGGGGACGCGACAGACACTGGAATGTAAGTATGTAGTGTTTTTTTTTTTACATTTACAATGGTAACCAGGGTAAACATCAGGTTACTAAGCGCGACCCTGCGCTTAGTAACCCGATGTTTACCCTGGTTACCAGGGGACTTCGGCATCGTTGGTCGCTGGAGAGCTGTCTGTGTGACAGCTCTCCAGCGACCACACAACGACGAAACAGCGACGCTGCAGCGATCGGCATCGTTGTCTATATCACTGCAGCGTCGCTTAATGTAACGGTACCTTTAGAGTCATGAAAAGTTTAATAGATTCCTAAACTTGCTTCAGTTATCACTATGATAACTGTGAGATGTCTTATAGATTAGCAATTATATATATATATAACAGATGCCCTTAATAACTTGGCCTGTGCTTGTTATTAGTCCTATCTGCTGAGCCAGAAGGCCATGACATCGAAGCTCAAGATATATGCATGAGAAAGGGCTATGTTTGTAAAATTGGGTCCAGTTGAAGTAAACATCTGGTCCATCATGTGAAATATACTTTAGATGTTGGTGCTGCCCCAGCTACTTGTTGTAGCACTAATGCTATCACAGATTGGGGTGCATTGAGTTTGTGGTGAATGGAAAGGGGTCGCCGAGTGATTTGTGTGGTCGGCATGTACTGTATACATTTGACAGTATGCCAATTTGGACTTCCTTTTGGAAACTAGAAAAAAAATTTTGCTTTGATAGTGAGTGTCAATAGTGATTCCCTTGGTTGATGGTAAATGGCAACAATACATCTGTCATCCCACAAGAATTCTAGTATAAAACTTACCATGTTTACAAACACTACCGAGGGCCCTATTGGTTCATTTTCATCACCCTTCTGCGACAGTTAGTTGTCATGGCCAGCATTATTGTCAGCATTTTTACTCATTTCCTGCCTCATCTCTTCACTCCATTCCAAAGTACCTGCAGCTATTTTTCTGCACCTAAGTCAATATGTTTCTATGCATTTTTGAGTCACTTTTCATTGTTTCCATGTCAAAGGTATGTTTTTTTTTCAGCACTCCTTCCATCAAGGCCACATCTTGCCAGACTACTCTGAACAGTAGATGTATATAGCTTAGTTGCACTGGTTGCTGCTATTTCTTAGTTGATGGAACTGTTGGACATTTTCTGATTTCGAAGGGACGTATGCATGACGTAGTTTTCATCTGCTGCACTAAGTTTCCTTGACTTACCATTGCATCTATGATCCTCAGCATTACCTATTTCTTGGTTCTTCTTCAAAAGATCTTGAACAGCACATTCTAAAGTCTTTGTCTCTTTTGAAATATTTCCATGGGAGGGAACTTGCTGACTTTGTGTCTTGATCTTGTCGCTTTATTCAGTCTTGCCATGTCTTCCAGAACCTAACCGTTGTAGGAGTATTTAGCTGCTCCACACCCAGTACTAAGTCTCCTACACAACATTTTCAGTTTCAGTAATTGACTATGTTTCAACCTACATATGAAAATAATGATCATTGTAACCTGTTTGTTATAATATACTGCCATGCTCAATGCACTTCAACAAATCATCAAGATCTGCTGCTGATATCTCCCTTCGTAATTGAATACTAATAACATCTCAGATATGCTCGATTGGACACCACAGTTGCTCTTGGCTAAGTTGGCACATTTAGGTCATGTAGGCTGCTTTGAGTAGCATGAGCAACATGTGGACTGTCTTCGTGATGAACAACGATTTCTAGGACACTTTGAAGAAATGTCATCTTCCTGCACATGATGGAAGGGGGCAAAACTTTCTACTGCACATGCTCATAGATACTTCTGTCAGTGTTTAATTCCACAGTGATTACCTCCTTAGACAAAACAAGTGTGATTTGCTAATAAAATTAATTTAAGAATTTATGTTTAAGGAAATGTCCATTCTTTTTTTCTATTCCCCTAGAACAACAACAAAACTAGGAAAAACTCATATTCTTATTGTGTTTCAATATTCTGATGGTATGGTAAAAGTCTTATATTAAGTTTAACATACCTTACATAAAGGTAAAATTCAAATATTGAAGCTGTCGTGCTCACAGTTTCTTTTATCTAACTTGCTGAATAGTCTATTCAAACCAGATCAGCCGTGTGTTCACGCACATTAGCTTTGTGATTGTATTGACATTTAGACAGTGTCAGACCGGGGTAGCAAGGGCCCACAAGTAACCAACTCCGGGGCCCCATTTTTCAGCTTCATACAAATGTGACATTATCCTCAATCACAAATTTATATAACAATGAATTGGGTAGATTGTCAAATGACTAAGATGGATGCTGCCTTTGTCTGTACATAGTGATTAAAGTATATTGTGCTAAGTACTGTTCATATAAGAAAGTGATGGCCTACTCATGCACAGGAGCCCACCGGAGGATTTTCCTGTTCTCCCATGGGCCAAGCCTGCATGTAGATATCTTTTAATGTTTTTTTTCCAGCAGGGTAATTGTTAGGAACAGTATTTGCCTAGACTTGTTTTTCATGCTTTGTATTCTATGATCTGGAGAAAGGTATAGAGAATGTTCTGTGCTTCTAGACAAAGGTTAATGAACTGAACTTGCTCTATGGCCAATCACAGTAACTGCTGTCCTGTATAAACCCACAACTACATATTTCCTTCCTATGTCTTATTGTTATGTTTTCTGCTTGTTATTTCTCCAAAGTCTAGATCTCTCAAAGCATGTAGCCTAAACCTTTCAATCCCTACATTAATTGGTAAAATAGGGTTAATTCTCTCAAGACGTCCCAGGATTGCCAAAAGACAGTGGTCCGGGTTTTTGTGAAATATGATTTTACCTTTTCTACCTAAGACATGCCAAAATTTGCAGGAATAGTTTAATAAATTTTGGTACAGCTGGAAACTATGGCAACTATAGGAACCTCAACTATTGGATCTGTACCTGTATAATGGCACCAGATTATAAGTGACAAACTGGATTGTTTCATCTGGGCCTATATTATATACCATGAATCTGTGCTTTTGCCTTGTGTACTTGTGTATATATTGAGTTCTGGAGTTAGACCTTGCATCGATAGTCCAAAGACATCGAGACCTTGATTATTGCACATAACAATTCTGCAATGTGATCAGAAAATGTGTAAAAACAAAAAGCAGAGAGCCCCAAAAAAGGAAAGTTCTGTTTAATGTATGACAGGGTTATTCCAAGTTTCACAAGTTCATAGAGATAGGTGAGATCTTGCTGATTGCTGATAACAGGGCCCTGAAATATGATGTTGGAATGGAGTAGTGGTTGAGTCACTGTTTTGATTGACGTCTATGGGACTAATGTTAGCTAAGTACATCACTCCACTGTCTTCGGCAGGATCATGCCGCTCAATTCTAGCAGGATCTTTTAGAGCACTGTCCTCAGAATTTTGGGGACCCACAGACATCACTAAAGAGTTTGTCTACTTCTTTTACATTGATTACCTATCCTTAGAATAGGTCATCAATGTCTGATCGGACAGGGTCCGACACCCGGCACCCCCACCGTTCAACTGTTAATGGTGTCGTTGGCAGCCACTGGCCAGAAGTACAAATTGTCTAGCTGCTAAGTCTTCTGATAAGGGCCAGCGAAGGGTACTACACAACCGCCTCCTATTAACTTGAATAGGAAGTGAATGTGCAGTACCTAGCCTCAGCCACTACCAGTAGACGGAGCAGTTTGGCAAGCGTGTACGTCCGGCCAGCTGCTGCCTCTGCCAACACGATAACAGCTGATTGGGTGTCAGACCCTGGCCAATCAGATATTGATGACCTGTACTAAGGATAGACCATCAATGTAAAAGTAGTGGACAACCTCTGTAAGTTATTACCAATCCTGTGGATAAGTCATAGCTGTGCAAATAAAAATAAGAAAAAATGTTAACAAAAACATAATAAAAGTGCTCATTAAAGTCAGTATGGAATCATAATCATGTGATGCTGTAAACTTTCTATTGCTTTATTTCTGTAATTTCTAATGGTTCAGTTTACAGAGAATTGTAGCAACTGCACAGTATAAAAATCCTTTAAATGAGGACTTCTAGGATGTTTAACATGCAGTTCACAGTACAATGCAGATTGTGTATATATAAGATGATGAGCAACAAAGAGAAATATAATCTTCATTGCAATGCTTCCCTTAACAAGCACAAGGGAAAATGAATTGAAACATTTTCTTGATTGCGTTCATCGTCCTTCCTAGAAATGAATGAGCACGTTTCCCTGCTCCTACCCAGACAATTTCTCGCTCTTTCTCATTCCGCTTGCTAACCAAGTGTCACAAGATGGTAAAAGTGACAAGCTTAAGAAAATGAAGATCTCATTCTGTTTGAATATTATGTTAACCCCCGAGCCTCACTGCTTCATTTGTCAGCTTTTCCATATCTCTCTCCCCCGCCATGCCTGACCCTTTTGGTCTGATTATGTATGATCAATGTGCACATTTACAGTGGGGATCTTCCCATATATCCAGACCCTCGGCCTCTAGTCACTCAGGCAGATAATAACAGCGGTTCTACTCACTTGCCCATAACTACAAGCTTCATTAAATGGAAAGGATGTCACCAAATGTCCCTTTAGCCATCTTTTTTTTTTTTTTAAACCATGAGGCATGCAAAATAATGATCATGTTGTAAAATAAGTTCATTTATCGGCATCATTTTAATGGTGTTTCTCTTAATAAACAACTAATTGGAAGAAGAAGGTTGAACCAGTATAATGCTGTTTACAATACCAATACAATAATTAAAAAAAAATCCACTGTAATGTTATGTATAATTTAATCAGTTTCTTATTTTCAATGTTTTTATTTAGAACTGAAAATTGAATATGATTTGATTTCCTTATATACAAATGAAAAGTCAAAAGTGTAAACATCGTGTTGTATATAATAATGGTAATTTATTGGTAAAGGAACAAAAGCCCTAGAAATAAATGATAAAAGTACGCTGTTGATCTTAATTTTAAAATGAGGATTTTCTGGAAAATTTTGTAAATTTTTTAATACATTTTCTAAGATAAAGGACCACTCCAATGTTTTTTATGGCACCCTGTTTTGGTGATTAGTAAAGTAATATTTGCATTAAAAAACATACCTATTGCTGACTTCTGCTATTAAAAGCATTACTCTGGTCCTGCATCATGTAACCAGCTAAACTGCAGATTAAAATCAGGCTTGCCCACTTGACGTTTTACAACTTCTCAAAAAATCACAGACAGACAATATTTTTACGGACACATTGGAAAACCATTATGATTGTAAGTGATACATGTCTACAGACCATAATTCTGACATGTAGACATCAGCTGCATTCACTGTGAACTGTAAAATGATGATAATTACGATCAAAGTGATCTGTATAAGTTTCTTCTGCTTCCAAAAAATCACGATGCCTTACATATTTTTTATGGACTGGCCAAAAATGTGCCCTATTTTTATGAACTGTCCTGGAATTTCTATTCGGTTGGCTACACTGATTACATTTCAGTTTCTCAATGTAAATCTATGACACTCAGAATACAGTTCTAATAGGTAGAGATGAGCGGATCCGTGGAAGTTCAGGTTCTGCTACCCAACCCAAACTTTAATCCAAAGTGGTCCTTTAAGCGAATCCTCATTTAAAAAGAACCTGACAGATGATATGTGCTGCCCGATCCATGATCAGACACTGGCTGTATGATCTCAGCCAGGTACAGTATGTTTGATTCTGAAACACTGTGGTGGTCACCGAGCCACACATTGAAGACGAGCCTGCTCGTGCATACTCTCCATCCAGTCTCACTGAGCTAGAGCCAGTTTGCAAAGAAGTATGTGTAAAACTTTAAGTCTCTAGATATGCAAAGCTTGTAGAGACATTCCCCAAAAGACTTGCAGCAGTAATTGCAGCAAAAGTTGGTCCTACAAAGTATTTACTTAAGGGGCAAGAAATGCATGCCACAATTTTCAGATTTATATTCCTCATTATCTAATAACCCCAAAAAACGTTTTGACACCTTTCACTCCCTCCTCTGTCCAAAAACATAGGCCCCTATCACAGACATCTCTGCTGATGACCTGGCCTTCCACTTTACAGAGAAAATAGAGAAAATCCATCAGGAAATTATCTCCCACACACCAAGTGTCACAACTCCAATCCCTCCCCACATCTCCTCTGGCTGACTCTCCATATTTGATCCCATCACAGAAGTAGAAGTCTCTAGGCTCCTCTCTTCTTCTCATCTGACTACATGCCCTACTGACCCCATTCCCTCACATGTCCCCCAGTCTCTCTCTCCTGTCATCACTACCCACCTAACTACAATCTTCAATCTCTCACTCTCTTCTGGTATTTTCCCCTCCTCCTATCATTACTCCATTATTTAAAAGACCCTCTCTCGACCCATACTGCACCAATAACTGTTGAACAGTCTCCAATCTCCCCTTCATCTCTAAACTCTTGGATCATCTGGTCTACTCCTGCCTTACCTGTTACCTTTCCACTCACTATCTCCTAGATCCATTACAGTCCTGCTTCCGCCCCCTACATTCTACAGAAGCCACATTCATCAAAGTGGCTAACGACCTTCTGACAGCAAAACGTAATGGTGACCACTCTCTGCTCATTCTTCTTGACCTCTCTGCAGATTTTGACATTGTTGACCACCGTCTCCTACTCTCTATGCTCCAGTCAGTAGGAATAAAGGACACTGCGTTCTCCTGGTTCTCTTCCTATCTTTCTGACTGCTCCTTCAGTGTATCGCTTACTGGCTGTCTCCTATTCCTCTCACTGTTGGGGTTCCTCGGGGATCAGTGCTTGGCCACTTCTCTTCTCTCTCTACACGGCCCCAATTGGACAGACCATCAGCAGATTTGGCTTTCAGTACCATCTTTATGCTGATGACACACAGCTATTATTATTATTTATTATTATAGCGACATTTGTTCCATGGCGCTTTACATGTGAGGAGGGATATACATAATAAAAACAGGTACAATAATCTTGAACAATACAAGTCACAACTGGTACAGGAGGAGAGAGGACCCTGCCCGCGAGGGCTCACAATCTACAAGGGATGGGTGAGGATACAGTAGGTAAGGATAGAGCTTGTTGTGCAGTGGTTTGGTCGATCGGTGATTACTGCAGGTTGTATGCTTGCCAGAAGAGGTAGGTCTTCAGGTTCTTTTTGAAGGTTTCGATGGTAGATGAGAGTCTGATGTGTTGTGGTAGGGTGAGTAGGGGTGATGCGCGAGAGAAATCTTGTATGCAATTGTGGGAAGAAGAGATAAGTGGGGAGTAGAGAAGAAGATCTTGTGAGGATCGGAGGTTGCATGCAGGAAAGTACCGGGAGACAAGTTCACAGATGTATGGAGGAGACAGGTTGTGGATGGCTTTGTAAGTCATGGTTAGGCTTTTGTACTGGAGTCTCTGGGTAATGGGGAGCCAGTGAAGGGATTGACAGAGGGTAGAGGCCGGGAAATGGGGGGGACAGGTGGATTAGTCGGGCAGATGAGTTTAGAAGAGATTGGAGGGGTGCGAGAGTGTTCGAGGGGAGGCCACAGAGCAGGAGGTTACAGTAGTCGAGGCGGGAGATGATGAGGGCGTGGACTAGGGTTTTCGCAGATTCTTGGTTTAGGAATGTACGGATCCGTGAAATATTTTTAAGTTGAAGGCGGCAGGAAGTGGAAAGGGCTTGGCTATGCGGTTTGAAGGAGAGATCAGTGTCAAGGATTACCCCAAGACAGCGAGCTTGTGGGACTGGGGAGAGTGGGCAGCCATTTACTGTAATGGATAGGTTCGTTGGGGGGGTCATGTGAGATGGGGAAAGACAATGAATTCTGTTTTATCCATGTTAAGTTTTAGAAATCTAGCGGAGAAGAAGGATGAAATAGCGGATAGACATTCTGGTTAGTAGGGTGGTGATATCTGGTCCAGAGATGTAGATCTGTGTGTCATCAGCATAGAGATGATACTAAAAACCAGGAGATTTTATGAGCTGTCCCAGGCCAAAAGTGTAAATGGAGAAGAGCAAGGGCCCTAGAACTGAACCTTGCGGTACTCCGACAGATAGGAGGCGAGGTGAGGAGGTGGTGTGTGAATGGGAGATGCTGAATGTTCGGTCAGTTAAGTATGACGAGATCCAGGATAAAGCCAAGTCTGTGATGCCAAGGGATGAGAGGGTCTGTAGTAGTAGGGAATGGTCCACTGTGTCAAAGGCAGAGGACAGGTCCAGGAGGAGGAGGATAGAGTAGTGTTGCTTGCTCTTGGCTGTTAATAGGTCATTGGTGACCTTAGTTAGGGCAGTTTCAGTGGAGTGGTGTGACCGGAAGCCTGATTGTAAGCGGTTGAAAAGGGAGCAGGAAGATAGATGGTAGGACAGTTCAAAATGGACATGTTGTTCCTGTAGTTTTGAGGCATAGGGGAGAAGTGATACAGGGCAATAGCTAGCTACATAGGATGGGTCAAGAGGAGGCTTTTTGAGGATAGCTGTGATTGAGGCATGTTTAAAGCTTGAGGGGAAAACAGTTGTTAGTGATAGGTTGAAGAGATGGGTTAGAGTTGGGATGAAGACTGTGGCGAGGTTTGGGATGAAGTGGGAAGGGATCGGGTCAAGTACACAGGTGGTGAGATGCGATCTTGAGAGTAGAGTGGAGAGTCAAACTTTTGTAATAGTGAGGAAGTTGGTTTTGGAGGTGGAGGGCTGGGTAGTTGGGAGGAAGGGCTCTGGGGGTTGTCGACTAAAACTGTCTCTGATGTTCTCAATCTTCTGCTTGAAAAATGAGGCAAAGTCTTCAGCTGAGATGAGTGGGGAGGGAGGAGGTGCTGGGGGACGGAGGAGAGAGTTGAAGGTGTTGAATAACTGTTTAGGATTCTGAGACAGGGAGGATATGAGAGATGAGAAGTAGGTTTGTTTAGCTGTGGCGAGTGTGGTCTTGAAAGTAGTGAGAGACTTTTTGAATGCGATAAAGTGCTCATTGGAGTGGGATCTTTTCCATCTCCGCTCTTCAGCCCTGGAAGCTCACCTCAGTTCTTTGGTCAGGCTGGTGTGCCAGGGCTGTCTGTTGAATTTGCAAACTTTGGTATGTGTGAGAGGGGCAAGAGATTCCAAAGCTGCAGCTATTGTAGTGTTATATAGAGCGGCAGCATCATCCGCATTGTGTCGGGAACTTATGTCTGTGAGAGGGAGGGGGGGTTCAGAAAGTGAATGTAGATCAAGGTGTTTAAGATTTCTGTGAGGGTGTGCAAGTTTGTGGGGTGGGGATTGTGGACAAGGAGTGGAGAGGGAAGAGAATGTGAGTAGATTGTGGTCAGAAAGAGGAAGAGGTGAGTTAGAGAGATTATATAGGGAGCAGAGGAGGGTGAAGATGAGGTCCAGTGTGTGACCATCTTTGTGAGTGGCTGCAGAAGACCATTGAGTGAGGCCAAAGGAGGAAGTGAGAGATAGGAGTTTAGTGGCAGCTGAGAGGGAAGTGTCAATGGGGATGTTGAAGTCGTCCATGATGATAGTGGGGATGTCCGCAGAAAGAAAATGAAGTAGCCAGGTAGCGAAGTGGTCAAAGAAGGTGGTTGCTGGCCCTGGGGGGTGGTAAATGACAGCCAGTTGGAGGTTGGTGGCGGCATAGATGCGTACAGAGTGCACCTCAAAGGAAGGGAGGGTAACAGAGGGTGGCAGTGGGATTGGGGTGAAGGAGCAGTTATCTGACAGGTGAAAACCAACTCCTCCGCTATGCTTGCTGCTAGGTCGGGGTGTGTGAGAAAGGTGGAAGCCACCATACGAAAGTGCAGCAGGAGAGGCTGTGTCAGAAGGGGTGACCCAGGTTTCGGTGATGGCGAGGAAGGAAAGTTTGGTAGTAACAAAAAGATCGTGGATGTAGGAAAGATTGTTGCAGACAGAGCGAGCGTTCCACAGAGCTCCTGTTAGTGGGACTGGGGAAGCGGGGGCTGGGCGAATGGGTATAAGATTAGAGAGGTTATGGAAATTTGTGATAGAGCATGTATGGGAGGTAGAACTGACTGTGGGATGTGGTGAAGAGGACCAGGATTTGAAGAGATATCACCAGCAGTGAGAAGGATACACGTGAGAACTATACATGTCATACCTTGACCTTACCCCTGCTGTATTACAGTACACCGGTGACTGTCTGTCTGCAGGCTCCAACATCATGTCTGCTTTTTATCTGAAACTCAACTTTTCCAAAACTGAACTTCTTCTGCTCCCACCATCTACTAACATCCCTAAATCTGACATCTCCCTCTCCTTGGGTGGCACCATAATAACACCCCAGCAGCTGGCGCGCTATCTGGGTGTTATGTTTGACACTAATCTTTCCTTCATCTTCCATATACAATCTCTTGCCTGCTCTTGCCGCTTACACCTAAAGAACATCTCTAGAATCTTCCCCTTTCTCACCATGGAAACAACAAAGACCCTCGCTGTTGCTCTGATCCACTCCCGCCTGGACTACTGTAATACTCTATTAACTGGCCTCCGCCTCACTCGACTTTCCCCTCTCTAATCCATCCTTAATGCAGCAACCAGGGTCACCCATCTAGCAAATCGGTACTCGGACACATCTGCTCTGTGCCAGTCATTGCACTTGCTGCCCATTCATTATAGGATCCAATTCAAACTGCTTGTTCTCACCCAAAATGCTCTCCACAGTGCTGCACCTCCCTACATCTCCTTCTTAATTTCTGTTTAACGGCCTGCATGCTCATTACACTCTGTAAGCAAGTTTTGACTAACCTCTGCACTAATCCGTACCTCCAACTCCTGGCTCCAAGACTTCTCTCAGTTGGCGCCAATCCTCTGGAATGCTCTACCCCAAGAAATTAGGATTATCCACAACTTACACAGTTTTAGGCACTCCCTAATAACACATCTGTTTAGGGTGGCCTATCATGTTCCCTAATCAATGTGTGCATGTGTATGTATAGCTCTATCTGAGAATAACCCTCCATCAAACTCCACCGCACCCAATAGCACCACAAATACTGTCTGGTGACTAGCTCATGCAGCCTTTATCTATCTCCTACTCCCTCAAGATGTCTGGACCATCATTGTAAATAACCTCCTGTGCTTTGTCTTCCCCACCTCATTGTAGATTATAAGCTCTCGCGAGCAGGGTCATCTTGTTTTGCTTTAATTATTGTATTATTTTTAACGTTGTTACTTATGACTTGTGTATGAACTGTTAAACTGTTAAGTGCTGCGGAATATGTTGGCGCTATATAAATAAAGATTATTATTATATAGCAGAAACAAGCTATGTGCTCACAACCGAGGAGATGATCTTCAAATCCTCCTCCAAATCTGAAAACTCTGTAAAGTAATTGAGTTGCTACACAGGAGCTATGTACGCACAATGTCTTTTACGCCGGATTCCACCATACAAAGTGCCTGAAAAACCTATCAAAAAAAGTTCTAAAAAATAAACATAAAAATGAACATAAGCAATTCTGTGTAACATCAATTATCTGTGCATATGATCAGATAAACCTACATTTTTGAGTGTTTTGTCACAGTTTTAAATAGCTAGCGGTTTGTTTATTGTTCGGCTGAGTGAAAAAAAACAGCTGGAAACCGACAGCAAAAAAAAGACTTCACAAAAATCATAGGAAACCCTCGAAAAAACTTCCGGATGAAAAAAAACGCTCAAGAAATGACCGAAAAATGACTGTAGGAAAAAAAAACTCCAGTGTTTCCTGAAGTGTCTTTTGTATGGAAAACTCATTGGGTTCGCCTTAGTTTAAAAGACGTCATGTGCACACAGTTTCTGCTTCATAAATTCAGCAAAAAGACTCACATGTGTGCACATAGCTTAAAAGCTCAGCTTAAAAGCTCATTCATTAATAGTTTTTTTTTATCACTTTCTTTTTGTCCAGTTTTTGGAGTCGATACTCCAAGTTTATGATGAGGATTTTGGAGAGCTTTCACTCAGTGCCTATGTGCCTT